>NC_050576.1:124397866-125004741 GCF_011100635.1 Trichosurus vulpecula
GTTGTTCGGTCATTTTCAACCGTGTTCAACTCTTCATCACCCTGTTTGGGGTTTTCTTGGCAAAGATACTGGAGTGGTTTGCCATTCTTTTCCAGCTCGTTTTATAGGTGAGGAAACCAAGGTAAAAAGGGTTAATTACTTACCTAGGTTCACACACCTACTAAGTGTCTGAGGCCAGACTTGAACTCAGGAAGATGAGGTCCAGCTCTCTAACCACTACACCACCTAACCACCCTTACTAGGAATACAAAAACAAAAAAGAAATCTTGCCACTCATCAAGTTTCTTGTATCCTACTGGAATTTTATCAAGTACACCACTGTCACCTTCATGCTTCTCT
The DNA here is from genome assembly GCF_011100635.1 of Trichosurus vulpecula. Lineage (NCBI taxonomy): Eukaryota > Metazoa > Chordata > Mammalia > Diprotodontia > Phalangeridae > Trichosurus > Trichosurus vulpecula. Next base: position 124,398,206 of record NC_050576.1, read on the forward strand.
CTCTCCACCTGTAACTTTAGGGATTAAAATAGATCTCCTACTGATTTTATGGGTTTTATGGTGGGAATAAAATGAAGTCACTGAAGGAAAATAACCAAAAATGTTTAAGTATTGTATTCCTGGGCTCTACTTAAAGATACTTAAATAAATGCAAATCTAAACTGATCTAGTTTTTAAAGATTAATTGGGAGAGGGGATAATTTACATTACAAGATTCGTCACAGGACTCCTACTAATCACGAATTCCCTACCACACCAAATATGTGATTTTTAAAAAAATCATGTATATAGTTATGTTTGTATGTTGTGTGCTTCCAGCATTGATCAAATGAGATAATTGTAAAGCACTTAGCATAGTGCTGGCATATAGTAGGCATTTAATGCATATTCCTTTCCCTTCCCTTTCCAGTAGCATGCAAGGTCCATGGGAATAAGGATTATCTTTTGTCTTTGTATACCCAAGACTTAGCACCTTACACAAAGGCTTCTATGTATACTTAAATACTAAATAAATGCTACACTTAAATAATTGTTGGATAAGGGAAAATAATTGGGGAAATATTATCAATATATGAATTATGGGGAAAGCGTTGGGGGGAGGTTCCCTTCATACTAGCTCATTAAGATTTTACTCCAGTGTTTTCCAAGCCATCTGAAGTTTTGTCTTTTCTTTTTTGAGGCAAGGCCTCCTTATCTCGCCCAGGCTGGAAGTACAGCAGCCACTCATAAGCCAGTACTGATCAGCACAGAAACTTTGACCTGATCCATTTCTAATTTGGGCTGCTTCACCACTCCCTAGGCAGCCTTGTGCTCCTCTCCCTCAAAAAAATTCTGGGGGCTCACCATGTCGGTGCCATACTTAGTGAGGGCACCTGATCAGTTTGAGTCCTACTGCAGCTCAGAGCTCAAATGATCCACCAACCTCAGCCACCCCAGTAAAATGGACTACATGTATGCACCACTATGTCCTGCCTAAAGTTTAATGTAATCATTGCTAGGTTTCCCAAAGTCAAGGACCCAGTCCCTAGAAGTAAGCTCTAGTGCTGCTAAAGGTAGGCTTTAGGCAAAATTGTACCCACATGAGAAGTACCCTGGAACAAAGGTTCTCAACTTTTTGGGGGGCATCATTTTTGGCAGTCTCATGAAGCCTACTGACCTGTTCTCAGAAAGATGTTTTAAATGCAAGAAAAATTACAAAAGGAAAGCAATCATACTGAAACAGTTATCAAGATTTTTTTTTCTTTCAAAATATCAAGTTCATGGACCCCAAGTGTAAAACCTCTGCCTAGACCAGTCTTGACTCTAGAGTCAAGATGTCAAGGGTCATGAGCTCAGATGGGAAAGCATTTCAAGATGATGAAGACATCAAGCTATCTTCCCTCATCCTTCACTGGGCCTGCAGGGTGGGACTTGAAAGAAATTTCGTGGAAGAAGAATTTGGATTCCAATGTCTCAGGGGTCTGACACACACTCCAGATAAACCTATCTTGGCAACTACCCTGGGTAGGGGTCTGTCTCTTTCACTCCAAAGAATGAACCTAAAGCTGGTCATTTGGTGAAAGTATTAGCCTCCAATATATCATAGATTTAGAGTTAGAAGAGACCTAAAGGTTATCTAATCCAACCCTTCCTCCCCCCCTCCCCACAGACACCCCTTAGAGATGAGGAATCAGAGGCACAGAATGGTTGAGTGCCTTGCACAAGAGCAACACAAGTAGTGAGTAACAGAGTCAGGATTAGAACCCAGAACATCTGACTCTAAATCCAGTGGTCTTTCCATTAAACCACAATGTTTCTATAATTCTACCAAAAATAAACTATAAAATAGGATTAGGGAAAATTGGGAGGGAGCAAAAAATAAGAAGAATCATAACTAGCAAATGTGTTCATCTATGGGATATAATCAGTATCAATCTAAAATGGACCAGTATAAGTCATTAACAACCAGTCTCTACCTCTAGAAATGCAATGAGTAAGAAACTAAGGACTGGTCTTGGGAATACTTTCACGTAAACTTCTCCCCTCCTGAAAACCAAATGGAAACGAAGAAGAATGATGTAAGTGTGCATTGCCCAAAAAAAAAAAAAAAAAAACTTTTTTGGGTTTATTTGTTCCATAAGGACCTTAAGATAACATACCTCTGATATTCAGGGCTTCAGACTTTTTCTCTTTTTTCCTAGTCTCCTCTTGAGGTTCATTCTGGGTGTTCACAGAATCACCTGCATTCAAAGAAGAAACCTTGTGTTGTGTATAATTCTACAAACAAAAAGAACCAAGGGACTCAAAAACAATTTTTAAACCCTTATCAGATTAGCAGGATCCCCTTTATCCTCCATACACAGATGCACCCAAGTATACACAAAAAGCCTCCCTCCACTACAAACAGAACAGTGCTTTGGCCTTGAAATAAACCCTGTGATCAGCAGTGGACTTTGTTCACTCTTCCACTCAAGTTAAAACCAATTCAAAGGAAAATTGGCCATAAAAGAACCCCCCACCTCTCTTGCCCCCAAGACCTGAGGAAAGAGGGAAGAAAAGATTATTCTTATAAATTAAATGAGAAGAAAGTAGAATGCTATTGTCTCAAATTTTGACTGTGTGTCTGCGAGAGACAGAGAGAGAGAGAGAAAAGAAAGGTAAAATATCCAGAGGATGCAACTGAAAGGCACCTGCTTCACTGGGCTGCAGAGCCGCCGCTTTCTCCTCCTTCCGAGGGCTCGAGGCCCCCCTGAGAGTTAGGGCCGAATCCGAACCCGGTACTACAGCGGGTGGTGGTACAGACGGCGGCAGCTGCTGCGCGCTGACTCCGTCCAGAGGTGCAGAGAGATCTCTTTTGCTGCTCCTCAGACGTCGCCGGCGGCCACCGCAGCAAGCGAACCAGGAGGAACAATCCTGGAAGATTAGCAAGCCAACCACGTTGACCGCCAGCCCCAGGACCCCTACGATGAGCACTAGCTTTGGATCATCTATACGCTCTGGCCGGGCCAGGCGCAGGATGGCCTCCACGAAGATGGTGAAGCATAGGGCAGTGAGGAAGACTGCGTTGCTCAATGCCCCTACCACCTCCGCTCGCTTGTAGCCGTAAGTGGCCCGGGCGTCTCGGGTGTGGCGGCGAGCGATGTACCCGGCGCTTATCCCCACGCACAGCGAGATCAGATCGGACAGCATGTTGAAAGAGTCGGAGATCAGGGCGATGGAATTGCCCAGGTAGCCGGACACCAGCTCGGCCACGAAGAAGCCAGTGGTGAGCACGAGCATGAAGATCAACCTGCAAGTCTTGCCTGAATAGCGCCCCATCTTCCCTGAAGTCCTGGGGCTGGTAGGATGATCGCTGACCTAGCAGCAGCTGGGCTCAATCGTGTTCACCATGCCTGTCCACCGCAGCTGGGGATTCCCTGCAGCGCACAGCGCAGCGCCGCCTTTTGGACAGGGGCGCACTGAGTGTGCACCGCCCGGGGTGGCGAGTGGGGTTCGCAGGAGGGCCTTTGCAACAAGTGTGACCGCAGACCTTGACTGACTCTGAAACAGCCTTGGACACCCCGCTCTGGGGCTTTCAGCAGCCAGCCCTGTCTCTTGGCTTTTTTATAAAGCTGAGAAGAGCGCCCCTAGCCTCCAAACGGGCAGAGTTTAAGGAGTGGCAGCAGCGGCTGCTGCAATCAGATCACCTCCTCCCATTACCCTTTCGCCCTTTTAGCGTGACAGTGATGAGAAAACTGAAGCTCAGAGTGGTTATGGCCCATGATCCGAAAAGCTAGTCTCAGAGGCAGGATATGAACCCCAGTCTCCAAACTCCAATGCTTTTACTCTTTCCGCTGCACGGCTGTGCCGCTTAAGCCATGACATTTGGAAAAAGAGAAAGAAAAGAAAAGAGGGACGGAGGAGGGAGGGACAAACAGACAGAGGAGAGAGAGAGAGAGAGAGGAGAGAGAGAGAGAGAGAGAGAGAGAGAGAGAGAGAGAGAGAGAGAGAGAGAATGAGAGAGAGATTTTTTAATGCATGGGAAAAAAAAGCATAAGGAAGGCCAGAATTAAACAGATGAGCAGGACAGCTCTGAAAGTCTGTCTTGAATTTATTATGTATTTAAAAGGTAAAGCAAACTGTATGTAATAGATTAATATCTTCGTGTACAATCCTCTTTTATGTTCTACTTTGTACACAGAAATGCTCATTTTATTTGGTAGTTAAGTTTAGAATTATAATTTATTAAAGCTCTGTCCCTAATATTACATTACACATTACACTTCACTTTATATCAAAATTTATCTCAAATAAAGCATCTTCCACTAACATCAGATTTTGCTCCCCTACAGGTAAGAGCTAATGAGCTTCCTCCTGAGGTATTGAGTTTTCCATCACCAAGGTCATTAAATGGAAGCTGGGTGGCTATATGTAGGAATTACCAAAAGGGGAATTATTGCTCGGGGAGGATTAGACTAAATGATTCCTGAAGTTCTTTCCAGCTCTGAGATTCTATGATTAAATGAAATAAAAATATCTTAGAGACTATTAATGGGCTTGGAAAGAACATAGACCGTATGTGTATAAAACTCCCATTGAACAACAGATGACCACCAAATGTAATGAAGAGGATTACATCAGAAAACTGCGTCCTTCCTGCCTGCCACCTCCTATTTGTTCAACTCCCCCACCAACTCACAAATATTTAGTATATGATTAATATATTAATAATCAAGTCAATAGCAGCAAGAGATAGGATGCTATTTATAACTTACTTGATACAGACCGACATTCATCAGCACTAATTAGACTTTTGTGTCACTAAGCACTAAAAGAAAAGCACAAGATTAGCAGACCTAGATCACGTGAACACTGCTTAGTCATTCACCCTGGGTACAGATAGCAAGAACTGTGTCATAGAGTAAGGGGTGGGATCACAGGAAAGCCATTTGTCAAGGAAAAAGGGGTCTCCAGGCTTCTTAGGTGCCTTTAAGCTAGAGCTGTACAGTAGTACAGTTCCGTCCTAGAAGAAGAGAGATCAGACTTCCTCATTTTTGACACTCATTTAATGTTTTTTTTTAACAATCAATAATAAATAAAGCTTAACAAGTTGTCCAGTGTCTTCCTAGAAGCCTGAGTAAGTGGCACTAGAGAGGGAATGCTGAAGAGCAGAATTAGTTTGTAATTTGCCTAGAGTCCACAAATATTTTAATGTGGTTTCATTGATTTAATTAAATCTTATCAATAAGATTAGTTATCATTAATTGATCATTCATTTGTATAAGTATGGCTGAAGAAAAGGTTTATATTACAGAAGTTTAGACCTACACCTCCAACTATGCACCAGACTTGCCCTTGGATGCCCCATGGGCACTTCTAAATCATTAGGCTCAAACTGAGTTTATTATCTTTCCCTCTAAACATTCTTTGCAACTGGCTATTTCGACCAGTAGCACAACCATTCAAGCTATCTCCCATGTCCAAAACCTTTGGGTTATCTTTGACTTTTCCCTTACCATCATTTCTCAGATCCAATCAGCTATCATGTCCTATCAATCCTACCTCAGCAATCTCTCACAATCTGTCTATTTCAACTGCTACCACCCTAGCATAGGACTTGTATACGTCATATCCCCCTAATGACCTATAAGTTCTGTGAGGACAGAGACTACCAGTGTCTGGTTTAGTAAGTATTTGATGTTTGTGTATTTGAACTGAATTAAAATTTTTTCTCTACTTAGAGAAAAACTGATTTTAAAAGTCTAGATTTTTGAAATAAGTAAACTAGGGTGGGAGAAGTGGATAATTTTTCACTTTAAAGTAATGACCAAACCTTATCTTTTTAAAACAACAATTTTCATAATGATGCTAGATGAACCTTGTTCAAGCTCTGTTCATCTCTAACACAGATTATTGCAATAGCTTCCCTAATGGCCCTCCATGCCTCAAGTCTGTCCTTTTTAATCCATCCTTCACATAGCTGCCAAAACAATCTTCTTAGGATACAGGTCTGACAGTAGATTTTGCCCTTCAGCTATCACCCCCTGCTCAAAAACCTTCCATGGCTTCATATTTCCTCTAGGAAAAAAAATATACCAACTACTTGGCATACAGGGCTCTCTACAATCTGGCTCCAAGTTACCAGTCCTATTTAACATTATTTTCCTTCACAAACTCTACATTCCAGTCAAACTCAGTGACTAGTTGTTACCCAAATCTGACATAGCTGGCATATCATCCCACCCGGTCTCTGCCTTTCAGAATTCTCTTCCTCAATTCCGGTGATAACTCCTCTATACTCTATTCTTATTCTCACAACTCAAAGTGGTTTCTGAAAGTGGTTTCTTACTCCTCCAATTCTTCTGGAGTACTTGTCTGAAATCTCTCCTTTTTCCTACTCTTTCCTCGTAGCTTTCATTCTATTTACTGGTGTATATGCTGTATCCTCTCTAGTAAAATCTAAGTTATTTGAAGGAAGGGACCATCATATTTAATCTTTGTATTCCGAGCACCTACACAGTATCTTACAAGTCAAATCAACAAGCATTTATTAAATGCTTTCTGTTGGAGATACAAAGAAAGGTGGCGGGGGAAGCAGGGGGAGGCAGGAGGAGTCTCTGTCATAAAGGAGCTTACATTCTAATGGGGGAGATAATATGTAAATAACTAGATACATACAAGATACATACAAAGTAGTTGAAAGGCATCTGAGAAGGGAAGTCATTAGCAGGTAAGGAGACTGGGAAAGGCTTCCTAGAGAAGGTAGGATTTGAAGCGGTTCTGGAAGAGAGTTAGAAAAAATAAGAGGCAAAAGTAAGAGGGCAGAATATTCTAGGAATGAGGGACAGTTTGTATAAAAGGATAGGGACAGGAGATGCAGTGTCATGTTCAAGGAAATAAAAGGAGGTCAATATTGTTGAAACAGAATGTGTAGGGGAGATTAAAGTGATAAGAAACCTGGAAAGGAAGGAATCAGGTTATGAAGACCAAACAAAGTAGTCTGTACTTGATCCTGAAGGTAATGGGGAGCCATTGAAGCTCACTGAGCAAGAGAGTAACATGATCCAATCTACACTTTAGAAAAATCACCTTTCCAGCTAAGTGGAAAATGGACCAGAATTAGGAGAGATTTAAGATAGGAAGACTAGTTAAAAGGCTATTGCAATAGTACAGGCAAAAGGTGAAAACTGCCTGTATTAGGGTAGTGATTGTGTGAGTTGAAGGAAGATATGAAAGGTTAGATATTTCTGTGAATGTTGAGGATGACACTGAGCTTCTAAGCCTGGGTGATAGGGAGCATCGTGGTGCCCTGGACAATTATAAGAAAGTTGGGAAGAGGATAGTATGTCTGGGAAAAGATAATGTGTTTTGCTTCATACATGTGTTTGATTAGTCTATACAACATCCAATTTGTGACATCTACTAGGTAGTTAATAAATGTTTGCTCAATGAATGAAAAAGATGCATGGTGGCTATAAGCAGGACTCATGGGAGATAGAGCCTAACAGAGATCACAATCACACGTATAAACAGAAAAGGAGGTGAGTCATTTTTGGAACAAGAATGAGAGATAACCAATGGAGAGTTGAGGCTTTGCACTGGTATTCACAAAATCTTAAAAGAAATAGAAGGCTTCCAATACCTTTGGTTAGATCTTATATGAAAGGAAGATATGAATGAAAATCGCATATAAGAAAGTTGCATTTCGCCTCTGTGGAAGGGAGTATTTATATTAAGGAAATAACTGAAATACTGAACCAATCCATTAACAAGCATTTATTAGATGCCTACTATGTGCTAGGCACTGTGTGAAACACTGGGATTACAAAGATAAAATATCATGGTCCCTTGTCCTTAGCTTCTACTGGGGAGGATACAACATACATACATTCAAGTTCTTACAAAATTGGTTGGTTGTCGTCCTTTGTTCTCAAAGAGGACAAAAATGACATCATTATGTGGAGGTCAAGGTACAGTGTGTCCAACTATGGCTGATCAAACCAATACAAGCTCAGAAGACTCTACCACTGGTCAAGCCCAAATAGTTCATATGAACATTTGGAGTGGACATATCTTTAAAAAATAGATACAACATGCATATAAGGTAATTAGGAAGAACACTCATAGCTGGAGGGGATCAAGAAAAGTTTCAGGTAGGAGGTAGTAAGACATGTTGCTTTCCCTTCATATTAAAAGAAAACCAATGACATCGCAAGGTATGCCTTGACTCTTGTATGAATTAAATTTAAGTGAGGCAGAGTTGCACAAAGTCATTAGCTTCATTCTCTCTTCCAGAGTCATTGGAGTCCAGTGGCAAGACAAAAATCAAAACAACTGGCCCAGGATGCAGTGAATGATCTTGATGTCTTTGATATCTCACCAAGCTCTAAGCGCTCCACAGCACCTGCTTCAGCCACCTTCATAGCCATTGGAACAAATCATTCTCGTTCACCCATTCTGCTGTTGGAAGTCTTCACATGGTTGGGGTAGACCACCCCCTAATTTGCCAACTGGTTTGAGGCTCCTTGGTTACCCTCAAATTGTTTTAGACCATTTGCCAAGACGATTTACCAGGATGTAGTTGCTGTGCATGCTACAACTTCATGGAGTCATAGGTGAGAGCCAGGCAGATACCAGAGCTGAATGAGCAGCTCTGAAAGGGCTTGGCAAGCCCTCACACCAGAGATGCTAGTCCTCCTTGAACACTTCATGCATTATCTAAACCTTGAAGGAAATGAGGCATTCTTAGAGGTGGGGAGGGAATACATTCCAAAAATGGGGGGGGACTGTGTTCCCCATTTTCTAAGTAAATGAACTTAACTCGAGTTGGCTTTAGAAAATAATGACTAAAACCCAAGTCCTTTGATTCTCCAGTTCATTATCCCATGAAGTGAAAATGTTAATAACTACAGCAAATGAGAAGCATCCTGGTGTAATAGATGGAGTGCTGGACATGAAGGTCTTAGTTCAAATCCTACCTCAAACACTTGCCAGCTGGGCATTGCTATACAAGTTACTTAACTTCTCTGGGTCTCAGTTTCCTCATTTGTAAAATAAGGAGATTAGAATTGATGACCTCTAAGGGCTTTTGTAGATCTAAACCTGTAATCCTAAGCGCCTTTGAAATGCACGATCCAGGAAGAACAGAACAAAACATACCTGGAATTCTCAAGCAACTCAATAGAAAATGTCATATAGACATAAAGACAAGAGTATGAAGGGGATGGAGTGTTTGATGTTTAGGTATAAGAAAGTGTCATCATTCAAGAGCTCTTGGTCGTTGTGGTTGCAGTCCCACCCTGTACAAGCAGCCATAGCCCTATTACATAAATACAATTAAGCCAGCACCAACACTTGGTAACGTTGCATAGTGGAAGGAGGGCAGTTGTAATTATTAGCATGCATTTGTAGAGAGCTTCAATTTTCAAAGCATGTCCCACAAAACTCTCTGAGGAAGATAGAGATAATAGTATTATTCCTGTTTTACAGATGAAGAAACAGACGATTTTATATATATATATATATATATATGTATATACACACACATGCAGATAGATAGATGCACACATTTACATATATATATATATTTTAAAATAACTTTCCGAAGTCTACATATGTAATAGGTGGCAAAGTTGGGTCTTAAACCCAAGGCTTCTGATGGCAATGCAGAGTTATTGCATCGAGTTCACATGAATCTTGCAAAGTTCACCAACCTTTGCATCACAAATGATGGAAATCATATTGAAGATGTTATTTGTTAATATTCCAATTAAACAAAATGTTGTTGAAAATTTCATTCATTTCATTTCTTGAAAATATGCATTTTTGCCTATGTGTCCAGACTTTAGGAACACCCTGTAGTGCCCCAAGTCAGGAAATCTATTGTCGAGCAGGAGGAAAAGCAACAAGGTCAGTGTCACTGGATCACCGAGTGTGCGTTGGGTTGAGTGGTTGGCGTAAAGTGAGAGAAGACAACAAAACTAGGAAAGGGCCAGTTATGGAGGACTTTGAAAGCAATTTTATATTTGGCCCTGAGGTGATAGAGAGCCACTGGAGTTTAATGAATGGAATGAGGTATGTGAACATGGTCAGATTTGTACTCAGGGAAAATCAGTTTGACTGCTGATTGGAGGATGGACTAGAGGGAGCGAGATACTTGAGAGAGCTGTCCGGGTATGAGGTGATGAGGGCTTATACTAGCTTGATGGCTCTATCTGGAAAGAAGGGGGCATATGCTACAGATGTTATGAAAGTAGAAATTACAGGACTTGCAGGTGATTGAATATGGGGGGCAAGAGTGAGGAGGTGGCACTTAGGTTGTGAGTCTAGGTGTCTGGGAGGATGGTGGTATCCTTGATAGAAATACGAGAATCAGGAAGAGGAGGATTTGGGCAGAAGAATGAGTTCAGTTTTGAACGTGTTGAGTTTCGAAATGTCCAATAAGAAGTTGGAGATGTGAAACCAGAGGTTAGGAGAGAAGTTAGGGCTGGATAAATAAATCTGATGATCATCAGCTGAGGGATGATAATTGAATCCATGAAAGTGGATGAGATCACCATGGCGAATAGTGTAGAGAGAGAAGAGAAGAGGGCTGAGGACAAGGACATACCTATGGTTAACAGGTATGACCTAATTGAAGAGCCAGCAAAACAAGGAGTGGTCAGACAGGCAAGAGAGTCAGGAGAGAGACGTCATAAAAACCTAATCACTTAACGTCCCTGGCCTCAGTTCCTTCATATATAAAAAGGGGAGAAAAACACATTACTTAATCTCACAGGGTTGTTGTGGGGATTAAATGAATTAAGATATGTGAAGTACTTTGTAAACCTGCAAGGCGCTTATAAGAATGTTAGTTATAATCCAAATTGGTATCTGCTTCTATTGTAACACAGATAAAACATACCTAAAATATATTGGGTGCCAAAGTATAAAGATACTTTTTCAAGGCTCTATGGCTGATTCCTGATTATTAAAGTATTTTATTGGCATTAAGACGAGTCCCTGATCATCTATACTGATGGGAAAGGCACATTAAAGATGATTTTAAAACAAAGATAATATAACATATTCCTCTTTGGCTTCTGGTAGGGAATACCACACAGAATAGATGATCAGAAGTTAACTAACATTATGGAGACTGTGTATTTACCCTGTATACTTGTCAGGAAAATCATTCTTGAACGCTATTAGGTGAGGGAAAGTATTAACTGAATCTATACTTATTCCCCACACTCCGCCTTTGCTGACTGTATGATTCTGGGTTAATGCTCTTAATGCTCTAAATAGCTTTCTAAGACTTAAGTTGCAGAAAAGGTGCCAACTTGCAATGGTAGAGGGAGTTTCTCCATTTGGGAGATCTCTATACCAGTGGAATCACAGGTCCATTCCCTGTCCCTGTCCCTATGTGTCCTCATCCCCTCATATTTTGGTCTAATACTTCCTTTCATCATGCTTTGCTGGGATGCTATGAAGACAGAAAGCAAGGGAATGTAAAGGACTTTGATCTCCCAGAGAAGATTCTGTGTAAATGAGGGCTATTTCTGTTGGAACCAGTGTTATTGTTTTTGGGAACACCACTGTCAATGGGGAGATTGTTTTTCTTGTGTGGCTTCTATGTGAACTGGAAATATTTCAAAAGTTGATTTTGGTAAGATGGACTCTTCTCTTCAGCTCCTATGGGGAACCAATCCCCAAATGATAATGGTGATGGTCCCTTATAGCTTGAAATCTATGAGCCTATGGTAATGTTTATAACTTTCATTAAATGGCAGTTTAAGTATTACATAATCTAGTATATACATTAACTCATTTCAACAAGTGAGGATGAAGAACATTGTGGGGCAGTATCTACTTTAGTCTCCATCCTTCTCCTTCCCCATCAGTCCTTTCCTCTCAACCATTTTATTAACCCCTCTTTGGGGTTTTCTAAGGCAGTTAGGCATAGTAGACTACAGAGTGTTCCTAAAGTCTGGAAACATAGGCAAAATGCATATTTTCAAGAAATGAAATAAATTAAATTTTCAACAACATTTTATTTCATTGGAATATTAACAAATAACATCTTCAATATGATTTCCATCATTTGTGATGCAAAGGTTGATGCTCTTTGCAAGATTCACATGAACTCGATGCAGTAACCCCACATTGCCATCAGTTTTAGCACATTCACTCTTTATGCGTTCAATCAAGTGTGTTGTATCTGTGATTTTCACTGAGTACACCTTCTCCTTTAGCATACCCCAGTAAAAGAAGTCAAGGGGACTAAGGTCTATTAATATTCCAAATATTTCAAAATATGCATTTTTCCTATGTGTCCAGACTTTAGGGACACCCTGTAGAATCAGAAATTTTAGCACATTCACTCTTTATGCCTTCAATCAACTGTATTGCATCTGTGATTTTCTTTGAGTACACCTTCTCCTTTAGCATACCCCAGAAAAAGAATTCAAGGGGGCTAAGGTCTGTTAATATTCCAAATATTTCAAAATATGCATTTTGCCTATGTGTCAAGACTTTAGGGACACCCTGTATAACATGTTAACACTATAACCCATTCATCTTTGAGATAAAGACACAGGATCTATGTTTAAATGCAAGTTTATTTTTATTTCCTGTGGAAAAGGAAAGAGAAGAGAGAGAGCGTGCTATAGCAAAGAGAGCAATGGACTCTACAACTGTTAAGACTCCCAAGAGCACCAAATTTCACACGTGGAAAAGACTTCAACAAGGTGGTTTTCCAGTCCCATCCCCAAAGCTGAAAAAGAACATGTACCAGGGTGTACCCTACAAGGGGTCAACTGATCTATGCTTAACAAGGCTTTTGCCACATCTCCCAAGGCAGCTCTTCCAGCTTGCACCACTTACTAGGAAATTTTATATAACAGAAAGCCTAAACCTATCTCTTCGTCATTTCTACCCATTCCTCTTAGTTCTGTGCTTTGGGTGAACAAAACAAGCCTAATCGCTTTTATAAATGACAGCTCTTCAAATTCTCCCTCTCGCCCAAGCTAAACATCTCTAGCTCTTCAACTAAACCTCATGTGGCACAGCCTCAAGACCCTTCACCATCTGTTCTAGTATTGGCTCCTCTTAAGTTGCTGTTGGTTGGTCAGGCATGACTCTTTGTGACTCTATGTGAGGTTTTCTGGATGAAGATACTGGAGTGGTTTGACATTTCCTTCTCCGGCTCATTCTACAGGTAAGGAAACTGAGGAAAAGTTAAGTGACTTGCCCACGGTCACACAGGTAGTAAGTATCTGAGACCAGATTTGAACTCACACAGAGGAGTCTTCTTGATCCAAGCCTAGTGCTCTATCCACTGTGCCACCTAGCTGCCTAGTATTGGCTCCACACTAACTTATTTTTGATATTAGATAAATTACTTAATCTCTGTTTTTCAATTTTGTAAAAAATAAAAATAAAAATTCCTGCCTATTCGTCGTAGCTGGTGGTTGCGAGGAGCAAAAAGGATCATGGTTGATCTTTATACTTTCAAAGTTGAACAATGCTACTCACAAAAATGTCATGGGCTGCCTTTGTTCCTAACAATGCTACAGAGCCAGATTTACAATGGGACCTGGAGGGACAGCACTGTGCGGTTGGAATGGGCCATAATGAGAGTGGGTCACCAAGGTCTCTATGCCTGCTGTGAGTGCTGGAGAGTTTCACTCCCCTCCTCATCCACAGGTTGACCTTGGTGCATGAAGTCAGCCAAGGAACCAACATGACTGCATTTCTTCAGCGAGGAAAAGCTTCCGAACAGAGGAGCAGGTTTGTCATATTCCTACACTCCGAAGGGCTATGGAGATACGGAGGGTGGCTTTCAATTATTCTGCATTACTTTGGTTGAGGGGATATGTGGACGTGGTAAGGAAGGGAAATGGAGAAGGAAATGTGGAGAGAGGGGGAGAAAAGAGAGGGAGTGAGAGGAAGAAAGAGAAAGAAAGGAAACGGCTTTCTGTTGTGTATCACTATGAGTTAGAAGGGAGAACAGAGGACAGGGAACAGAGACGAAGAGAAGAAAAAGGGAGGAAAAAACAAAAGTGAAAGGGAGAAAGGAGAAAATGCATAAAATGTGAGCTTTAATTGAAAGCACAATGCATAGGCTTTAATTAAGTGAGAAATTTGGGTGGGACATAAAAGCTGTTAGATATTCTTTTGTCTGTATCCATCCGTCCTATCATCATCATCATCATCATCATCATCATCATCATCATCATCATCGTAACTAACATTTTTTGTTATCGTTTAGTCATTTTCATTAGTATCTAACTCTTTGTGACCCTCATTTAAGGTTTTCTTGACAAAGATCCTGAAGTGGTTTGCAATTTCCTTCTCCAGCTCATTTTACAGATGAGGAAACTGAGGCAAACAGGGTTAAGTGACTTGCCTAGGGTCACACAGCTAGTAAGTGTCTGAGGTCAGATTTGAATCAGGTCTTCCTGACTCCAGGTCTAGCACTTTATCCACTGCACCACCTAGCTGCCCCTAGCTAATATTCATATAGCACTTATTATGTGCCAAGTACCATGCTAAACACTTTACAGTTATCATCTCTTTCGATCTTCACAACAACTCTAGAAAGTAAGTACTATTATTATCCTCATTTTACTGATGGGGATACTGAGGCAGATAGACAGTAAGCGATTTGCCCAGGGTCATACAGTGTCTGAGGCCAGGTTTGAAATCATGTCTTCCCGACCCCAGGTCCACCACACTATTCACCGTGCCACCTAGCTGTTTCATAGCATCAAAGAACCTCAGGGTCTAAAGAGACCTCTGAGGTTATCTGATCCAAACCTTATTGGAATCCCTTCTCCAACAACCCCAATCATGGTCACCTGGCCTCTACTTGGAGGCTTCCAAGAAAATTCACTACTTCCCAAGGCAGCCTGTTACACTTTTGAAGTTCTGCCTCTTATTCAGCTGAAATCTACCCTGTGTAATTTCTATTCCCTGAGCCTCCTTCTGTTCTCTGGGTCCAAGTTTAACAAGTGTGTGTTGTAAACATCGTTGGAATTTGCACCTGCCTCTTCTACGTCTTATGCTGCATTTAGCTTATTCCAGCCCTCATCATTGCATACTTGGATTACAATAGTTTAATGATAACATGCTTCCCCTACCTCTCATCAATCTCCTTGTTCCAATTTATCCTGTACACCAATACCAATCTAATCTTCCTAAAATGCTATTTTTATGTTGACGTTTTCCTGGCTAAGTGCCTGTAATGACTCCCTAGTTCTCAACGTGTGACTCAATCAAATATTTATTTAATGGATACTATATGCTTAGCATGACACTAGGTTGCATGAAGGATTCAGGAATGTAAGAAGTCTTTGCCCGGAGAAGCTTAAAATTAGTTTGGGAGGCAAAATTAATACACAGAGTATAGTATGATATGATATAATATAAGATAACATAATAAAATATTTGATGTGACATGACATACCATACCATAACATAATATAATATAACATAATGCAAAGCTAAGTTATATGATACTAACCATGAGGCATAATTAATATGGCTTGTATGATGTGATGCAAAGAAAAGAACCAAAAGAACAATATATAACATCAAGATTGCAACAAAGCAAATTAAGACAACACTAATGAGCAGCAAAATGTAGGCCCAAAGTATTAGAAAATATTGGTTCCAAGCTATGAAAGCTAAGGGACACATCCTTTTTTTCTATTGGCAAGTGGTTTAACCACAAACCTGGAAAGTGGCATACATCAGCAAACACTCTCTCTCTCTCTCTCTCTCTCTCTCTCTCTCTCTCTCTCTCTCTCTCTCTCTCTCTCTCTTTTGGAGAGGTGAAGGCAGGGAAATTGGGGTTAAGTGACTTGACCAAGGTCACACAGCTAGTGTGTCAAGGCCAGATTTGAGCTCAGGTCCTCCTTACTCCGGGGCCGGTGCTCTACTCACTGCGCCACCTAAATGCCCCCTTATATCAGCAATTCTCAAAGTGTTATGTGAGGTATGTTGGAGTTCCCCAAGACCCTTTTAGAGGTTAACTAACCCTAATTCTAAGGTCAGAACTATTTGCATAATAATACTAACGTGTAATTTGCTTATTAGAATACTCCTCCCTTTTCCAACTACATAACTGTGAGGCAATATTTTCTTCAGATATTTCAATCAAAACAACAGAATGCAGGAGATATGAGAATTTAGCTGTCCTCTATGAAGGCAGACATTAAAGAGATTTGCAAAAATATGTAAAACAACATTTTTTTAAAAGAGTGGCAAAATGACTCTTTTGACAAAATTTTTTTCACTTTGGGAAACAGTTAATTTTTATTAAAATGTGATTTATATTTGTGTTAACATGTAATGGACTTGTTATGTAAATGAATTAATGAATAAATATTTGACAATTTATCAGTTTTAATTTCTAATATGGTAAATATGGATAAATATAAACTATAGACAAAAGCTCTTTGAGGTATGATTTTTAAGGATATAAAGGAATCTTCAAAATTGTTAAGAATGTAAAATGGTCCTGAAACCAGAAGGGTTGAGAACCCCTGATATACACCGTAAGTCCCAATCAATCTATTTGATAGTTTTGCTTAGCTACTTTGTATGTATGTAGGGGTGGGGAGGGTTAGAGGTGGTCTTTGGGAATTTGCTGCAAAGTGTTGCATCAAAACACCATGTGCATTTTATAGCACTGATAGCTTTTATTGGGAGAGCAATGAAAACTATAATTTTCAGGATAGCTTCCTGAAGGAGGCAGGATTTGAGGGAGGATATGGATAAAAAATGTGGGGAAATGGCAAATATCTATAGGCAAGGGGTAGGGTGGGGGGCAACATGATCGAAAGCATGAAGCTAAGAATGATCATGGTATATTTCGGGGACAGTGAAGATATGAGCCTGACTAAAGCAGATGAGCACATTTGGAGGAGTAGTGGGAACTAAAGTTGCCTAAGAATGACATACTGAAGTTATATAGGCAGTTGAATGCCAGGCAGAATTGTTTAAACCTGAAAGGGTAGGAAATAAGGAGCAACTAAAGGCTTCTAAACAGAGGAATTATGTGATGAAAAATATACGTTTTAGGAAAATATATTTGGTAGCAGTCTATCAGATGGGTTGTTTAATATACCGTTTCAAGCCTAGCTAAATAGAAGAGAAATAACAACATAGGTGGCTCAGTGGTTAGAACGTTGGGCCTGGAGTCAGGAAGACCTGAATTCAAAGCCAGACTCAGACACTTACTAGATGTGTGACCTTGGGCAAGTCATTTGACCTCTGTTTGCTTTAATCCACTAGAGAAGAAAATGGCAAACCACTTCAGTATCTTTGCCAAGAAAACCTCACAAACAGTATGGTCCACGGGGTCACAAGAGTCAGACACAACTGAACAACAAGAAAGCAACATCAATAAAAAACAGGGAAGTTAGGAAGAAGAACCCTATGTGAGGTAAAAATGATAATTTCGTTTTAGACATGCTGAGGCTGTGGTGCCTGACTCTCAAAGTACTGCACAGCCATTATTTACCACAGCTCCTTACTTCTTCTATAATTAAGCTGGACCCACTGTACTTGTGGGTTATCAACAAGATGGCAGACTAGCCATTTTCTTTGATCTTCATGACCTTTCAAATCTCTTCAAAATAGGAATTATAAGCCAGAGATGAAACAAATTCAGCTCTTTCTACAATCTAGGACACCAAGAACACAAACTAGGTAAATACTCTGAAATAATAGCAGAGAAAGTCGATAATCCCTAACCTCAAATGCAGGTACACCCAGCCTTTCCCCCTGTACCACCTACCTGGCTCCTGGCAGCAGGGCTGCATAAGCTGACCTTCCTCAACCTTGTAAAAGAGCTCAGTTCTATACTCTAACCTCCAACCACTCCTCTGAGCTCCCAGTGCCATGGAGATCCAAATTCCAAATGGCAGAAATTTGTTAAGAATGTGATAGCAGCAGGGTAGTGTTCTACGCCATAACAGTTCTGCCAGAGAACAGAGGAATGGTGAGAGCAGAGGTAGGACCCATGTGTGGTTGTGTGGCAACCCACTAAAGCCTAAGTGAAAGTACCTAGTATCTAGCTGGGAAAAGTACTTGAGGTAGAGACTGTGGCTGGTGAATTGACCTGCATGGGAGGAAGCTGAGATATAGTGAGACCACATCTACAAAGAAAGCACCATCAAAAGAGAGGGAGTCAGAAAGTGAACTTTAGAGGAAAACAGACACGCCCACACCAAAAAAAAAAAAACCCTTGAAATTGCCAAAATTCTCAGAAGAAAGAAAACTCATAGATCTGGAACATAAACAGATAAACTGACAGGAAAGATAATAATATAAGGAAATATACCCTCCAGATCAAGTAAGAGAGTACAGGCACGTATGAATAAGTATTTCAAGATAAAGGAAAATGAATACCTGATGAGACAAAGGTCCCTGCAAATTCTAACAGAAGAACATGGAACCATAGCAGGTTTTGCCTAAATGGTTTAAAAGAGAAGTAAGAATTGTGAAAGCATAATGTGTAGCCTGCATGACAGAAATAATTGGCAGAATAGAAAAAAATATGATTACAGAGTATCAAATATCACCAAAGAAACAAAAAAGAAAATAAATGATTTTGGAATGCAAATATATGGAAGTGAAGAACAATTTGGAGGAAAAGAAGCAAAAAAACTAAACATTAAAAGAAAGCATGATCTCTTTATAAACAAACCATATTGATCTTGAAGATAGGACATATAGAGATAAATTAAGGATTATAGGACACCCAAAAGAAATGCCAAGTCAAAATAACTTGAAAACTATAATGCAAGAAAAAAATAAATTTTTAAAAAATTGTCAATTTCTGAACACAGAAAATAAAAGGCCCATTTAAAAAATTCATAGATTCACTCCAGAAAGAAACCATATGTTGGAAACCACAAGACACCTAGTGGTAAAAACTGAACAATTCCACTGACAAACAACAAATTCTATAAGAGACCAGGGGAAAGACCTTCAAATATTAAGGAAAGGAAATTCAAGTAACATAAGATAATTCTGTACCCACCAAAAACCACAGTAAGGACTGGAATAATGTGTTCCAAAGAATAAAAGAGTTCAAGATGCAGCCCAAGCTGAGAGTCCCAGAAAATTTGAGTCTAATTATAAATTTTAAAAAAGATGATGTTCAATCACTGCCTCTTAGACACGCCACATTTATTCTTACTTCTTTATTTGCTCAAGCTTATCCCTCATACCCTACGTCTTTAAGTCTATCCAAATGCTATTCATCCTTTAAAATCTAGCTTTTATACTGACTCCTCCATAAAAAATCTACTCTCACCACTCCAGTCCACACTGAATAGGATTCATATTGAAAAGTAGTGGAAAATATTTTTAGCCTTCTGAAGGGGAACA
This sequence comes from Trichosurus vulpecula, assembly GCF_011100635.1. Taxonomy (NCBI): domain Eukaryota; kingdom Metazoa; phylum Chordata; class Mammalia; order Diprotodontia; family Phalangeridae; genus Trichosurus; species Trichosurus vulpecula. The sequence goes on from NC_050576.1 coordinate 124,417,547, forward strand.
TGGTGGTTAGCAAGCATAATGAACATCTGACTTAAAACAGTTTTTAAAAAGTCAAAAAAGGAAGTAATTGATCCATTTTTGAAGAAGGATTGATACAATGTCAAGGCACCTTCTATGTACAATAAACGCAATGTTGGCAAGACCTTGATCACAAGTACTCAAGACAAAAAAATTGCCTTTAACAGTCTTACAGGTTATTTTTTTGCAAGCTTTGCTTATTGAAAGAGTAATGAGGTTGCTTATGATAAGTTCAGGTTAATTTCTTAATATTTATAAGGTAAAAATTATTTGACAATTTCCAGGGAATGGACCTTTCCTGGGGAAAGGAGTGCTCCATGGTAAAAAAAAAAAAAAAAAGACAGACTACAACTGAAATCTATATTTACGTAAAACTTACTAATGGTTATTTATACTGATTCTTCTGCTTTGGTTTTACTAGGAAGCTCAACAAACAGGTCCATAAGACCTTTCATATATAGCAACAACAAGTCCATTAAAATCATATAAAATGGGGCAGCTAGGTGGTGCGGTGGATAGAGCAACAGCCCTGGAGTCAGGAGGACTTGAATTCAAATGTGACCTCAGATACTCGACACTTACTAGCTGAGTGACCCTGGGCAAGTCACTTAACCTTGATTGCTTCACAAAAAAATTATTTTTTAAAAAAATCACATAAAGATGATAAAAATCATGACAGGGAAGGTACAAACAAATGACTTAAAAGAAGTTGTCAATAAATTGATTCCAGACCACATTGGAAAAGAAATGGAAAAGATTTGCCAGTCCATTTACTTTCTCCATGATGCATTTATTTTAGAAGAAAAGATGAAAGATGTTCAAGAAGCCTGAATTTGAACTCAGAAACTAATGGAAGTACGCGGTGAATATGGTAGCCTTATTCTGTGGAGGAAACAGGAACAAAAACAGTAAGAGCTGATGGATATGAGTCACTAATTCAAGAATTCTTCTCAAACAAGAACTTTTAAAGGCTGAAAAATAGAAATTAGTATCTTTTTTTAAAGTAGTGGTAAATAAAATTGGAAAGGTAGGGTACCAGACAAAAGAGCTGGATTTGGATGCTGTAGGAAAAAAGAAGCAGCAATCCATGGCACACAAGCAGATATAGTTAATGGTAAAGAATGCATTGTCATATATGTATGTATGTATGCATTATGTATGTATGTATGTAACTAAAAGTTAGTTGATACATCATTTTGTACTTGGACTGTGATTCTATCAGTGGGGAGTCAGAAAGAGGCGCAGACCAACATAGAGACACTGACTGAAGGGAAATTGGAGTCTTAGAATGAGGAAGGATTTGCTGGACTGCCCAGTAAACCCAAGCCCTTTCTTCCTCTTAGGTATCCTACCCAGTGGAGAACTGGAGGATTATAAAGGTCCCTGGGGAAGTTGGATGCTCATCAGAGGAGTCTTCCTGATTATTGGCTCAGATAACAATTCTTTGTGTCTGCTGTCTGATTTAATAAATCCTGTTCTGTATTCGATGTTTTGTCGACCTGAGGGCTTTTATGAGAACTCTTTCAGATATGAGCCAATTTGCGATATTCTCAAGAGAAGTTCTGGAGGTATGAGGAGTTTTGTTTAAGAAGGCTTCAAGATTGAACCTGGTCCACTTCTCTACTGAGATATGGGCCACAACACAATATTTTCTACTGTTATATTTGAAAATTAAACTGAGAGACAATGATTTGAGCATGATCAAACTATAAATTAGGCTAGCAGTAACCAATAAATTGGGTCAATGGCCTCTCCTGATGACCAAAGACCTTAAGGAAGGGCTCATCAACCTTAATATAGTTTTGGTGAATATGGAGTTGTGTAAGGGGGAAGGCAATATGATTGATTACAAGGTAAAAAGCATCCTGGGGGTGGGGACAACATGATTGGTTACATCAGGAGGAGCGGGTTAACACTCATAAGGGGTTAGCAACTACCCCTCTCAGTCTTAGAGGAATGTCTGTTTGATTTATGGGACCCATCTGCATCCCAAGGCTATTGATAGTGGACCAGGGATAGCGTTCTCCCTGGCTCCTAGGAGAGAGATAGAAGCTTCCTTAATTGTAGGAGGGCAGGCAAGGATGAGTCATGTATTTCTTAGAGCTACCTTCGGCACTCAAAGATAACACCAGATGTCTTGGTACTTTCCTAGGAGCCGAAGGTATTATAGATAACTGTTTTTCCCATCAATTATAACTTTAAGCTAACTCAGAGGGAAGTTAAACTTCTGTGACTAAGAAATGTTCATTGTTTGAGTCCACTTACAAGGTTAGAGATAGTGGACCACACTCCCTGGTGTCTACCTGCATCTTTCAAGGGCAGCAGATTTCCTTAAGGCAAGAATAGTGATTAGTAGAACTAGATTTCTAAACTTAACTCATAGGGCAGCTAGGTGGCCCAGCGAGTAAAGCACTGGCCCTGGAGTCAGGAGGACCTGAGTTCAAATGTGACCTCAGACACCTGAAACACTCACTAGCTGTGTGACCTTGGGCAAGTCACTTAACCCCAACTGCCCTGCCTTCCCCCTTCCAAAAAAAAAGACAAAAAAAATAAACTTAACTCATTACAGGCCAGCTGAATTTCTGAACTAAGCTGAGGCAAAGAACCATGACTTAGGCAGTTATTTAGGGGAGAAAAATCAATTAGTTGTAAACAGGAGCAATAAAACATATACAAAATCAATTTAATTTCTTCAGTACCCTAAGAGCTAAGTTAATATCATTAATCACAGAATTTCAGAGCTTAAAAAAATCTTAGAATATTACTAGAACTCAGAGAAGGAACAGATTACTAAGGGTGAAGGTAAGACTTCCTTCAGAAGAAGTGAGAAATAACCATTTTCTTTCAGAAAGGATGGGATTAAATAAATTGAAAGAGGAGCTAGGGAAGGGCATTCCCAGCAACAGGAACAAAGACACAGATTCTCAACATCTACACAAACAAAGGCAACATTTCTTAAACCCATTCTTTATTTCCCTTCACACAATTGCCTCCTTAATTTAGGCCCTTATCACTTCTCACTTGGGCTAGTGTTGAAACCACATAATTAAATGACCTTCCCCCATCCTATTCAAAGGAATCCATCTTCCAAATCAATGCCTGTGTAACTTTCCTAATTCACCATGCAGATCATTAAAAATTCTCCTGCTCAAAGACTTTTATCGGTTCCCTATTACCTAACTAAATGAAGTACAAACACTTTAAGCAGGCATTCAGGGCCTTCCTTTATGTGGTCCTAGTTGACCGTTACAAACATTTCGTGCAGTCCACAATGCAGCCAAACTGGACTATTTGCTACCCACTGTACCTATCATGCCCTCCTCAACTCTATCCCCCCAGATGAATGCTTGAAGAGTATTTAGAACTCTTAGGAGTTTGAGTCGATTTAGAATATTCCTAGGAGAAATCCTGATTGGAAATTCTGTACACTCTTTAAAAGAATGACAAAATCCTAGAGTTGAAAGGGATAACAGAGGCCAACTAGCCAAGGTATTCTTAATGCGGGGCCCAGGAACTGGGATAGGAAAAAATACCTCTTTATCTTCACTAACTTTGGAGTTCCTTTGTAATGTTATGTATTTTATTTATACATTTAAAAACAGTATTGTGAGAAGGTCTATAGTCAAATCACAGATAATTAAAGAAATACAAATTTAGGCAACTCTGATGTTTCTCCTCATAAGTGTAAGATTGGCAACATTAACAGGCGTGAATTGACCAAGTTATTTTGGAAAGCAATTTGAAACTTCTATACCTCTAAAGTTACTAAACTGTGCATATTCTTTGACCCAGCTACATTGGACCACTACTAGGCCTGTACCCCAAAGAGATCCATTTCCATAATACCCTCCTTTCTGAAGAAGGGAAGGAGGTGCATTTTCTTAACTTCTTTGGGACCATGTTTGGTCATAATAATTCCATATGGTTCAATTTTGGTTTTACCATTTTGTCCAGTTACATTGTTAGTCATTTTCCTGGTTCTAATTACTTCACCTTATATTAGTTTATATAAATCTTCTCATGCTTCTCTGAATTCTTCATATCATTATTTCTTATGGCACAGAAATTCATAACACTAATGTTTCACAACTTACTTAGTCATTCACCAAACAATGGGCTAGCCAGCAGGTCTTCCTAACAGATGATAGTTCTTAACTAAATTGTGACTATAATGCTTCATCATGGTACAAAGGTGACCCTGAGTTCTCAAAGGCTATGCCAGTGAACACGAGCTCTGGAAGATTCTATATTGTTGTAACTGTTCAAATATCATTTCAACATCAGACCAGCCTGGCTACGTTGGGGAGGTTCCTCAGGGGAAAAATTAGTCTGCGAGTAATGAATTTTTGGAGTCACTGTAACTCAGAGATACAAGTTACCTGGGTCCATGTACCGTCTAGTTTTTGTATGTATATCCCCAGCATCTCGCATAGTGCCTGGCACAAAGTGTTTAGTAACTATTTGTTGACCTATTGACGAGACCGTATATTTTAGATACAGAAGGGGCTCTGATCCGTATTGGTGAAGGGAGTTAAATTCCATAGGTTTTGAATTATTTTAATGCCTCCTCATTGCCCCTCTATCTATGATATTATCTATGATAATGTTTAGATCATGATATTAGATAATAGATATTATCTATGATAATCATAATATCTATGATATTTCTATGTTCCACTCAGGCATCATATTCCAGAAGGTCATTTGACTCTTTGCATTTTATTACTCATATTCTATGTATTTGTATATATGAGTCTATAAGCACTACTACTGTCCCTTGGATATTTTCTCTGAGTTAACAGTCCTCATCCTATATTATAAAAGATACTCTGTGGAATAAGCCTTAGTAATTGTCTCTGGGATTTTTTTCCCCTTCCCATCACGTTTTCAATTTAAAATCTTTTTTAATTAGATCTATAAGCTTTCTTATACTCAATCAATCAACATTTATTAAGCACTTACTAGATTCTAGATGCTGGGGATACAAATACAAAGGATGGAATACTCTTTACTCTGATGTAACATAATTCTAACAGAGGAGACAAGTACATATGTAAGGATATTCAGAAAAAAAGTATAAAGAGAATAAATACAAGCAAGTACAAGGTAGTCTGGGAAAGACGGTACTAGCAGTTGGATAGATCAGGAAAAGCTTCATATAGAAGACTTGAACTGAGTTTGGAAGGAAAAAAAGATTTTATGAATGAATGAGTGAGCAAGTAAATGAATGAATGAAAAGCTTTACTACATACACATAACTGTACTAAGTTCTAGGAGTACCATAGAAATGTTCCTGTTTTAAAGGAGCTCACATTCTAATAGGAGACATAGCACAAAATAGGAGATTTTAGCTGCAAATCAGAGAGCCACTTCCTGTGGTCCTTAGGGTACATCAGCAAAGCAGATGGTAATTCTCTTCCTTGGTGTCATTTCTATTGATAAGACCATATCCGTTTCTGACATTGAACCAGGCGATAAGGAACATCTTTTCTGGGTTGTCCTTAGCTATGAAGGCTGAGGAGGCAGAGACTGTAATACCAGCAGAAGTAGTCACTAGGCTGCTAGGGTTATTGCCCTGGATTGTGGCTGCCTGGTGGGGCTGTGCTAGAACTAGGGTTGGTTGTCTGGGGCAGGGAGAGCACTGCCATTACTGGGGTTCTTGAGTTTACCTGACAAGAGATGGCAGCTGGTTAGAAGTATGAGGCAAAAGGGGGGGGGGTGTACTGAATTCCAGGGATAGGGGACAACTAGAGCAAAGCATGAAGGCAATGCCATGTGGGAGGAAAAGAAAAAAAGCTCAGTTTGGCTAGACTACAGAAGGGAGAATGAGTCTAATGAGTCTAGAAAGATAGGTTGGGGGCAGATTGTGAAGGGCTTTAAGAACTAAATGGAGGATTTTGTATTTATTCTAGAGGCAAAAGGGAATCTCTGGAATTTATTGAGTAAGGCAGTAACACAGTCATATCTTTGCTTAAGGAAAGTCACATTGGCAGCAGCATGTGGGATGGCCTGAAGCTGGCGAGAGACTTAAGGCAGAGAGACCAAGTAGGGAGCCATTACAATAGCCTAGGTGACAAGTAAATGAGGACTGAACCAAAGGGCTGGCTATGTGTGTAGAGAGAAACGGTAGAATGTGAAAGATATGATTAAGCATATAAATAGCAGTGGTGATTTTTTAAAGTCCCTGAAATCTCTAAGGTTTTCAAATTTCTGAATGAATGAATAAATGAATGATGCATTTATTAAGCATTTACCTCATGCAAAGCACTATGCTAGGTGCTGGTTTTATATACATATATATATATATATATGGAAAAGTAAGACAGCCCTGGCTCTCAAGGAGCTCACTTTCTAATGCGATAGATTACTCATGTTGAAGGTGCCTACTACTTTATAGAGATACTTCAGGTGTTATTATTTGCTCCCACAAGAATCACACCTTGTGGACCAGGATATTGGTGGAATTGAGGAGGTGTAAGTTAATTTCCCACCATGCTATACAGAATTATTGCAAGTAAGGAAGTTATAGTGCGGACCTAGGGGTAGTTTCAGTTGACTCTGCCCCCAGATGAATTGATCTGCGACCCAACTGCAGAACCTTTGGGCAAGAAGAATGTAAAAGTAGTTTTTTGGACTTTGATGGGGAACTCAAGACCTCAGGAGCCTCCTTGCCAATTGCTTTTAGCCTACTTTCTGCAGCTTTTATCTGCCTTGTCCTCCTAGACTGCTTCTTAACCACATTGAGAACTGCTTTTGCAAAAAAATACATGAATATATGTGTATATATGCACAAATATATACAATGGAATATGTGTATATGTGTATTATATGTATATATATGTGTACTATATACACACTATATATGTATTATTATTGTTATTATTATTATTATTATTAAATGGATTGTTTGTTGGAATCCTCAGGCTCTGAGTGATCCAGATGTGGAACAAACTTGACCCACCAGAGATGGCTATTGGTCATTAGGTATAATAAGTCTAAGGAGACTCTCCATGATATACCAGATACCCACTCAGAAAGATAAAATAACTCCTAATTATTCGTGTTGGGTTACCAAACAGCCAGCTCAGCATCCTTGAACAGGGAGTCACCAATCTCCTTGACTCATCTGTTTTTCCTGTAACTAGTAGAAAATGTACTTTCCCTCCAGGTGCCACCTCAGGATCCTTACCATAATGTCATGAGGCATGGAAAACTTCTAATCTCTTCAGAAAATACAATTCCATTCTCTGTGGGAGAACCTGGAACTGACTAAGCTCCATTTTCCTTTTCTTCCACTCTTCAGACTTCAGATTATATATGAATTCTCCTCTGCCCCTTCAGATTCTTCCCCCTGCCCTCTTTCTTCTTAAAGCACTCCTTGTATGCTTTAAAGGAATACTTAATTCTCCTTCAAAATCTGATGAATGTTCCTCCGGCCTTTTATCTTTGCCTCTAGCCAGGAGTCCAACTGATGTGTAGTTGTCGCTTGGCACTGGCAGAAACATGTCAGGTCACTGAAATATTTGTTGCATCCTCCATGTTGGCTGAACGATATCTTCAGTCTTATATAGCTCTTACTGATTGGCCAAGAACGTTTGCTGTGTTAGGTAGTTCCTGAGGGAATCATTTATATAGGGCACACTTCCCAATGTTTTCTCAGGCTTTTTGCCTTATCTGGCGCTCACTTGCCTTTGATCTACAATTGGCATATTCCTGGCACTAAAATGAATATTAATTGTTGTTAGCTATTATCTCAAAGGTCTTTTGAAGAAAGGGTAATCAATTTCCAAGAATTAATAAATGTTTTCTAAACTACATCAAGACCGTATATTGCTTTTGGGGAGGATTCCCCAAAAAAGAGGAAAGGGGTAGCTGAATTACTCTTCAGTCTTATTGGAGTAGAAGGGTCATGTAATGGAGTTTTGTTGTGGTTCAGTCATTTCAGTCATTTCAGTCATGCCCAATTCTTCGTGACCCCATTTGGGGTTTTCTTGGCAAAGATACTGGAGTGGTTTGCTATTTTCTTCTCTAACTCATTTTGCAGATGAGGAAACTGAAGCAAACAGTACCCACTGTCACACAACTAGTAAGGATCTGATGCCAGATTGGAACTCAGGAAGATGAATCTTCCTGATTCCAGACCAGGTGCTCTCTCCACCGTGTCACATAGCCACCTGTGTAATGGAATAGTCAAGTGTAATTTTTGGAAAGTATGTAAAAGGCAGACTATGGAAGGACATGAATATTAATATTGAGTTTTGACTCAGCATAAGTGATTGGGAAAACATTGAAAATTTTTGAGCAGTGGGATGATATTTGTAAAGAAATGTTTAAGGAAGTTTATCTTGGAAACTGATTTCAGGATTGGAATGGAGAGAGATATTTTAAGATTATTATAGGGTTCAGAAGTGAAGTGGCAAGGGATTGAAGTAAGGCAGTAACAGTGAAAATACAAAGAGATAGATTTAGGAGGCATTACAATTGATAGGTCTTGGGGATTAGATGTGAGGTAAAAGAAGTTAAGGACTAGTTAAGGATGGCTGTGGGGTATCGAGCCTTTGTTACTGGGAAAATGATAGTATCAATGACAGAAATAAGAAAATCGCTAATAGAGGGAATTGAATCTTAGGAAAAAGTGAGTTCAGATTCAATGACGCTGAAAATTTAGATGGAAATACCAATGAAGCAGCTGGAGCTTCAGGATTGAGAACAGGTAACAGTGTGGATTTCATCATTAGGAGGTCAAGGGTAATCTTATGATGGGGATGAAAGCCAGATTGTAAGGGGTTGTGGAGTAAGTAGATCTTAGGGTAATATGGGCAGCATGTATCGATTATGTTCAGAGAAATTTGATGGTGAAAGGGAGTTGGCAGATGGAAATTGACACAGGAAAGTTGCAGGGTGGAGGAAGGGTTAAGATAAAGAACCAGTACTAAGGAAACACCAAAGAGATGAGAGAGAGAGAGAGATAAAGAGAGAGAGAGAGAGAGAGACAGAGACAGAGAGACAGAGAGAGAGAGAGAGACAGAGAGAGAGAAAGACAGAGAGAGAGAGAGAGACAGAGAGACAGAGAGAGAGGATAATTAATTTACAAATTATAGATTCACTTTATCCAACCTCATCATCTTAAAGATGAGGAAACTGAGGCTAATCCAGGTTAAGTGACTTGCCCAACATCACACTGGTAGTAAGGAGCAAAGGCAGAATTTGATCCCAAGCCCATCGAATTCAAATCTAGTATTATTTCCTGCACACCAAATCTATAATAGGTTCCACAAGTGGAGACATTTTGTAAAGATTGCAAGCTCATTGCAAGCCTGGGCTACACTCTAGTTAGAGACTTAAGAAATACAAAGAAACAATGAACATGACAGTAACATTTTGTACACGTATGTGTCCATTTGTCTCATATACTAAGAGGGAAAACTAAGTGGAACAGATACGTCTAAGAGGGCATATTAAGGAATCATGGATTGATTAGAGGTAAGTGGTAAGGAACAGTGTGGATTCAAACATGATGCCTAGATATTGAGACAAAGAACAGAAAAAGAAAAGCTGGGAAGAGCAACCACTTAAGTCGAGAGGAAGAAGACAGCTTTTTGACAGAGGGTGGCAAATAGAAATAGTTGCCATCAAATAATAGAGAGGTTGGTGAACATAGAGGGGATAATTTTAAGGGCATGGGTTGGACAAGATGGTCCATTCCAACTCTGAAATTACATGATTCTGTATGACTGGGAAGAGAGGCAGCCGATGGCTCAGCAGATAGAGCACTGGGCCTGGCGTCAGGAAAGGCTGAGTTCAAACCCAGCCTCATTCGATTCCTAGCTGTGTGATCCTGGGCAAGTCATCTAACCTCTGACAAAATGGATCCACTAGAGAAAGAAAGGGCAAATTGCTCCAGTATCTTTGCCCCAAAAAAACCAAAATGGAGTCACAAAAGGTCTGACACGACTGAAATGACTGAACAACAACAAATGACTGGGCAAAAGACATTGGATTTGGTAAGAGATTGGTCATAATCTACAAAGAGCAATTTCACACAGCTCCCTCCCCTCTTTGCAGAGATGGGAAATTATGAGTATGAAATACTGGATTATGACATGTTGACTGATTTTCTTAAGGGCGAGGGACAGGAATTGGACCTGTGGCTTTCCCGAATGCTGAGAACTCCATCATGAGGAAACTCCCTTCACTGATGCAGGTTGGCACCCTCTCTGAAATTTAGAATGTTAGGGAGTTACACAGAGCACCAAACTGCCCAGGGTCCTACAGTCAGTATGATTCAGAGATAGAGCTTGAGCACGGGTAATCCAAGGGCTCCAAAGGCAACTCTATTCATTTTACCACATAATCTCTCTCACTGCTTTTGCTAAATTGCTCTCTTTTCTTTCATTTTTTTTCCCCTCAAGCAGTAGCTTACTGACTAGGGAAAGAATAAGGGATGTTTTTCAGAAATGAAAAGAAAATATAAACCCCCCCCAAAAATCAACAAAAATAAGAAAAATCAAAATTTTAAAGGCAGTTTCAGTGTCTTTGTGTCTAACCCAGTGCCTATCATAGTGCTTTACACATAGCAATAACCCTTTAATAAGTGTGTTAAATTGAATTGTTCAACAACAGCCTGAGGCTGTAAGCTAGTTTCCATTTACCCTCCTCTTTTTATCCAAAAAGGTTTACCTTTAGCTTTCTGAACCTTGTCTATCTTAGCTAATTTTCAATAAAATTTTCTGTAGGAAATAAACCAAAAAAGAAAGTTACACATTGTAGTCAGTGTCTACAGCATTACATGGAGCAGCTAGGTTGTCCAGTGGATATGAGTACTGGATTTGGAGTCAGAAAGACTCATCTTCCTGAGTTCAAATCTGGCCTCAGACACTTCCTAGCTGTGTGACCCTGGGCAAGTCGCTTAACTCTGCAGATAAAGATCTGCAAAATGAGCTGAAGAAGGAAATGGCAAACCACTCCAATATGCCAAGAAAACCCCAAATGGGGTCATGGAGAGTAGGACAAGACTGAGAAATGATTTAACACCAACAACTTAACAACAAAACATCATTACATATCCCAAGAATGAATCTTTTAAAAACAGGCATCATATTGTGTTTCATCCTATTGACCCTAGAGGGCAGAACCCAGAGTAGCATGTGGAAGTTGCAGTGAGGCCAACTTAGCTTTCTTAACAATTGTTGTGGTTGTTCAGTGGTGTCTGACTTTTTGTGACCTTGTATGGGTTGTTTGTTTTTTTTTGTTTGTTTTGTTTTTTTTTTTGGCAAAGATACTGGAGTCGTTTGCCATTTCCTTCTCCAGTAAATTAAGGCAAACAGAGGTTAAATGACTTGTCCAGGGTCATTTACTCATACTAATCAGTAACTGAGGCTGAATTTGAGCTCAGGTCTTCCTGACTCCAAGCCCAGTGCTGCAGCTACTGAGCCACCTCGATGCCCTAACTAATAATTAAAGCTGTCCAAAAGTGGAATGGGCTGTATTTGAAGGTGGCAGTTTCCCTCTCAGTGGAGATTTTCAAGCTGACTGGATTGGCCACTTGTTAGGAATGTTGTAGAAAGGATTTTTGTTTAAATTTGGGTTGGACCAGATGACCTCTGAGGTCCTTTCCAGTTCTGAAATTCTCTGATTTTGTGTGATAAATATCACAAATAGAGTTTGCCAAAGCAACAAGTCAACAGTGTTGAAAAAAATGCATTGCTGAGATTGCAGATCATTCTCCTATTACTACATCTGACAGCCTGGCCAGGTCTGTGAAAGTACTTTCACCCTAAGTGGGAGGGTAAATATTTGAAAAAAATTGGAAACAAAAGGAAATTAATTTTTAAAAATGTAAAGCTTTACAAAGTTTAAAAGAAAGGGCCCTTTCCATTGGAAGTACATTTCAAAGTCCATTTAGGGAGCGAGCCAGCTTAGTCATATTGCTACACAAGGCAAAAAGAATCACTCATAATGGAGAGGTAAGCAGCAAAAGACAGTAGAAAATTGTATCAAGTTGAAAAGAAAAGCCAATCTGCATTAGGGTGTCTGCCTAACCTCAAATCAAGGAAGCACCTCTGTCAATCTAGGAGAAGCAGATCCAGAGCTGAAAAGTTACAAAGAAAGAAGAAGCAGATGTTGAAAACCAAATAAATCCAGCTTAATGAAAACTAGACCACTTAAGAAGAGTGAACAAGTTGTATTGTCCCAGAAATCGGGAGGAGGTTGTAGGTGGTAAGACCTCTCCTAGGGGATAGTGCTCCCTGACTCTGCTTTTGAACTTTGAACCTGTTGTGTATTCTGCTCCCTCTCCTACTCATTTTTTCCTTTTTTAACTCTACGTTTCACTTTTGTCCAAACTGTAATGAAACCTAGTTGAGCCATTTAAAACTCACTCATTTCCATCTTTTCTTTCATTAAAGCTAGATATTCAGAAGGTCCACTTCAGCTGGGTATCATCCAAACCTCCTAGACTCTGTCGTCGATTGATTTTCATGTCGCCTGGCTCTAGCTGCTCAGTTTCCCTCCTATCAGTTACCCAGAGATACCTAATGTCTGAATAGAATGTGCAATATCTCTGTTCTCAGCTTTTTTGAAACTTTGGTGAGACTAATAACTTCTTGATTTTTCTCTCATCACAGTCATCCAAATTTAATTAATTCCAGTTCCCTTTGCCAGATGTGTATAGTAGAATGGGGGAAGAGCCACATGGAAAAAAGAATGAAAATATAGAGTGAGAACCACTACAGATCTGCTAACCAAAGTTTTTATTTTTAAATATAAAAAAAATCCAGAGGACTCTACAGGATTTGGAATGCTAGACCAAAAGATACCATCAATTATTTTGTTTAAATACTATACTGAAAAATATAAAATATAATGGATAATAATTGGAACCAAAATATTAAAGTCAAAACACACAACCCAACTTTATGTTATTAGCCATAAACTACAAAAATGGCAAGAATATATGCTATCACTTGTAATCACTCTTTGTGTCAGTTTTGCTTAACTGTTTTTTTGGTGGTTGTGGCAGAGAGGCAGTTGTGCCTATGTGTTTGTTGGGATGTGTCTGCTGTGTCCAAAAAAAAAAAGTACCAGTAAAATAACATTTTAAAAACCAATGTACCATAGTGGGGTTCTAGTAATATTGAAATTCTTCCTCATCCCCAGTCTTTGTTTTAAAGATAATGTCTAACAGTGGGGGCTAATCAATGCTAATATCATATTCCTTTATTTTTATGAGAAAAGTAAAGTGGAGGAATCTGTCAGTTTAAGAGATTCATCTGGCCCAGATGTTTACTCTTCACTTGAGACTTATTTTGTGGGGACAGGGAAGGGAAGGAGATGGACATTGAAATAGATAACTGAAAACATCACAAACATGAGACTAGAGAGAAGAATAACAAGAATCTAGATGTGGTGTTTCTAATAAAAATAACCCCATCCCCTTCTAAAAAAAAATTTGGTATAATTGTGAAAAGTTTACATCAGACACTGGATTATTCCTTTACAGATCATTTAGCTTTTAATAAAAACCAATGCCAATATAGCTCAGAATATAAAAAGAGAAAATGAAATATGGGAACTAGACCTCTAGATCAATTCTTCCTATCACCACAGTCCTTAATTGTTTTGACTAATTTACATGGAATGGATCAAAGGAAGATGAATAATATTTTCTTTTGCCTTATACCCTAGGCTGCTCCAGGAGAACCAAGGCTCGGGGGACCCATATGGTTTGCTCAGCATGAGCCGGTCAAAGGCTAGGATAAAAAATGAGCCTTGTGTCTTTTACTGTTATCTTAACATGGGAATAAAAATGGGAAAACACTCCTTCAAAAATGAGCACTTTGATAAAAACAAGTCCAATATTTTGGCCTTTTCTAATAAATGGGTCACAGGTGTCTAAGCATCACCATGTTATTTTCCATGTTTTTCCATGTCTGTTTTATCTTTTGTAGCATGAGGACTTTGGTAATTTTCTTTTGTTATTTATAGGTACATGGATGTTAATAAACTATTTTAAGAAAAAAGATAAAACTAGAACCAATGTAAAACAGGTGAGATAAATCAGAAATGCGTTCATGAATATCCTATTGACACTTCTGTAATTGATTCTGTTCATAGGTCTTGGCCAACTGTTCTTGCCTTGCTTCAATTCTAACATAGGACCAGATGTCATGTTATATTTTCACATAATGGCCTATGTAGTCAGATACAAAATCTTCAGTTAATCAGTGGTTGCTCTTCACAAAAGAGTCATAGCCACCACTCTAGTCTATTAATGTGTCGATTTAGTCACTTAAAAATTTATTGAACATCTACAGGGTGTCCCTAAAAGCTGGACACACAGGCAAAAATTTTCAACAACACTGTATTTATTTAAGTGGAATATTAACAGGCCTTAGCCCCCTTGACTTCTTTTTCTGGGGTATGCTAAAGGAGAAGGTGTACTCAATGAAAATCACAGCTGCAACACACTTGATCGAATGCATAAAGAGTAAATGTACTAAAATTGACAGCAATGTGGAGTTACTGCATTGAGTTCACATGAATCTTGCAAAGCTCATCAACCTTTGCATCACAAATGATGGAAATAATATTGAAAATGTTATTTGTTAATATTCCAATTAAATAAAATGTTGAAAACTTCATTCATTTCATTTCAAAATATGTGTTTTTGCCTCTGTGTCCAGACTTTAGGAACACCCTGTAGTATGTAAAAAGCATTGTGTTAAGCTCTTGAGGGATACAGAGATATACAAGAGACAATTTTTGCTCTCAAAACTTTACAATCTAATTTAATTATGCTTTCATTTTGGGGGAAGAATGTACTTCATTCTAACTCTTACCTAGCATACATGATTGCAAAGCTCTCCCAAGGAAATTGTAGTCCATCGTTTACACATTCTCTTCCCTTATTCCAATCCAACTGATCCTTCTAACTTCTTTTTCCTTTTGCTCTCAGTTTTGCAAATCCTACATTCTATGTCAAACACCACTAAAAGAGTTATACTGTTAGTGTGCCTTTAGAATGTACACAACTTAAGGACAGGATACACAGCAAAATAGAGGTTCTCCAGTTTATCCTGTATGTACTTGTATGTTTGCATGTTGCCTCCCCCGTTAGAATTTGAGTTCCTTGAGGTCAGGGATTATTTTTGCCTTTCTTTGTAATGCTTAGCATAGGGCCTAGCACATAGTAAGCATTTAACAAATGCTTATTAATTGACTGATTCGCAGGGCCTAGCATGCTGTAAGAAAATACAGTTTTCCAATAGGCAAATTGAGATAGAGATTGGCTAAGGCAATAGCCCCTTATATTTATACAATCTGTCAGCATCCATGCCCATTCTCAAGTCCTATAAAATATACCTACCACAACAGTCTTAGGATGCAAGGTCCCAACAAATGAGAGAGGGCTGAACCATATGAAGCAAGAAGAAAACAAACTTACAGTTCTCAACATCCAGATGAGTACTTTAGAAAGAACCCAGACTAGGTCACCATGTTACTCAAAGGCTGCTATTGGTAGATTTGTTTTGTGAAACTTTCTCTTCTGCAAATAGCTTTAATTAAAAAAAACCTCCAGTGGCAAGAAAAATAAGATACACTGTTCAGAATGAAGACACTCTTAGATCTGTTGTTTTGTTCCAAGGTTTAGTACAATCTTCTTCTTTACAGATGATCTAATAAATGAGGTAGGTAGAACACTCTTCTCTACTTGAGTCTTTTTCAGAAAATCCACATACAAATAACATTTTTGTTTTCCTAGAATGGAACAGATCCAGGATGATGGATATATATTCAAATAGCCGTGAAGTTTACTAAATGGGAGGCCTCTTCATTTTTCCTCTTCCTTTGTACAAAATATTCTTAGGCATCTGCCAATCTTAACAATGTTTTCCCATTTGATTACGAGTGTTTGGAAGAGGGCAAAGGGAGCTTTATTTTTTTCTTTCGTTTTTTTCCTTTGGTCTCATACTTTTTAACCCAATTTCCAGAGATTGTTACTCTCTAAAATTCAACCATTGCCATTTCACATTTGAACAATGAATTTTTTAAAAAAGAAAGCTCTTTGATCTATGATCATTTTTCTTTTTTCAAAGGACTGACATTGCTTCTGAGGTTATCCTTCCCAGCTACCTATCCGAAGCTCCTGTATTTTGTCTGAAGGGGTTGGACTGGATGACAACTGGGATCCCTTCTAGCTCTAAATTCTATGATCTTAAGCATCAAAGAAGAGCCTAACATGCACTGACTACATAGTAGAGTGGAAAGCATCCAGGTTTGGAGTTAGAGGACTTCAGTTTGAATCCCTTCCCAGATTCAGCCTGTACGACTTTGGGCAGGTCACAACCTCTCTGGGACCCTGTTCCTATAAAATCTGTAAAATGAAGAGGCTGGACCAGATGGTCTCCTAGGTCCCTTCCTTGATCCTACGGAAATAGCCTGGTCTTATTCAATTCCCTAGGAAGTTGAGAATGAAAATTCTTCCCAGGTAAGACTTTTTCTTAATTTTTTTTAGATCAAAAAAAAAAAAGCCTAACATCCATAGGGCATAATTTTCCAGAGAGGATGATGGTAAGAAGCTGGGTAGGAACTCAGTCAGACACACAGCAACAAAATGAAGAGGTGCCACCCTTAGGCTATTTACCTGTTTCAATGTCTCCCTGGGCCCTGCGGGGAGTGCAGTAACAGCAGTCTAGAAAGACAACGTAGTTGAGCACATTGAAGAAGAGCCCAATAACCCCAGCAAGGAGGACAAGTAGGGCTTCTTCTGTCTTCTGTGGGTTGATATACCTCTTGATGGCTTCAACCAGGATGCTAAACATCAGGGCCACAGCAAAGATGGAGTTGCCAAATGCTCCCAGCACATCTGCGCGGGGCAAGCCATAAGTGTTCTTCTTGTTCTGTCTGATTGTGCTGGCTCGGACCCCAAACAAACCTATGATCATGGAAATGAGGTGAGAGAGGACGGCAAAGGCATCGGAGGCTAAGGAGAGGGAGTTGCCGATGTATGCTATGACTAGTTCCATCACAAATAGAAGCAGGCTCACCACACACATGAGAATCAGGCGACAGCTTCTCCCTGTGTAACGTCCCATGTTGTTGTCTTGGCTCTTCCACTTGGCTCCTTCTCCAATTCTCAGGAAGGTCTGGGCCCCAGTGGGAGCAGCTATAGATTTCTTGATTACAGCTCCAGGGATAACTCTCTCCTTCAGGCTTTCAGAGTTTGTCATATTTGGAAAGCACTTTTTATAGGCCCCAGTAAAGCAATAAAATGGTTTAAAGGGCAATTAGACAAGGGGACATCACGTGAGCCTCAATGGGGAAATGGACACACCTGGGGAACCCCTGGCTTCAGGTATAGTTCTGTTATTGAAAAACATCTATTGAGATGGAGAAAACTCCAAGTCATTAAAACCAGGTAGAAGTTCATCACTACTTGCTGCCTTCCCATCTTTGAAGCCACAACACGAGATGCAAGACTAGTTTAGCAAAACAAGATTCATCTAATATAAAAAACCTTCTTTTCTAACCTGTTTTGTAAATAATTTCAATGTTACTTGCTGCCCAGGTTGAGGAATTTGGGAGGAGATGGGGACTGAAGCAAGGGGCAATTGAAAGGTGAATGTCTAAGCGAAAGGTTTGCTTTCTGTTGACTTTCATCGACTCCTATTCTTAAACACTCTTCTTAAGTTCAAAGACAAATATTACATTACACACTCTCCCTGGGAAGATAAGATATACTTTCTATTGTTGGGGTTGGTGGTGGTAGAGAATTTGCTCTTCTAAGGTTCAATTGTCTAAATTCCTGTGGCCCCAAACAGACAGGGGAATACCCCCCAGTATTTGGGGACATGTTAACTTTTTAGAGTGAGGGATAGCAACTTCAGTAATTTTTTAATACTTCGAAAGTTTTTCTCCTGTATTTTGTATATTCATAAAAATCTTTTCTTAATCATTCTAACATGCTCCCATAAGTGGGGTGTATCAAATTTAAAGTAATAGTCTTGAAATTAATGGCACAAATTTAGAAATCCCTTTCACATTTAATAAACTGTGGATTCTTCTTCTCTGCTATTTCAAGTTAAGAATGTTTCTTTTAAGCCTATTCTGTCTCCCAGAAAAGATGGACTTTGAACAAAACTCAGCTATTTCTGAATCAGATTTACATTAACACCTCTCCGTCTAAGCTTTGCTGTCATTTAATTTCTTTTTATCATGTTTCTGTGATCTACAGGGGTAGGCATTTATTCTTCCTGGTGTGTAGCAATTGCAATTGAATCACACAGAGATTTACAAGAGGACAGAGATTATCTTACTGTTATCTCTCTTGGTCCCTACTACGTAGTGTAGCACCTTACAACTTTTGCAGTAGGTGCTGAGTAAATATTTGAACAAACAAATCCTTGCTAACATTAATGAGAAAGACAAATGTTATCAGGAGGCAAGAGTGTGGGTAGGGCAAAGTTAGAAGTCAGAAGACCTGGGTTCCTACTCCCAGTTTTGCTGCTGATTGTGAGTTTAACTCACTGCTCTGGGCCCATTTTCTCGCCTGTGAGATTAAAAGATTGGACTGGATGATCTCTAGGAATGTTGTCAGTCTTAACCTGATATGATTGACCTAGCTAAAGACAGGAATTTTATCTTAACTTCTATGCTCAGAATGCTTTTTTTAAAAAATTTAATACTGCTTCCTAAAAATGTAAACCATTAGAAGCCTGTCTTCAAAAGAACCTGACCAGCTAATGCCTATCCCTCATGCAGATAATAGCTTAACATGATTTCTAATCTTTTATTTGTATTTTTAAGAATTTGACTAACAATCTAAAAATTGGACAGTAGCCTGAATAATTTATTTTGGCACATCATAAATTTTCAATTCACATTTGATCAGTATTCCAAGTTTGACCTAAAACAGGCTGCAGGAAAAAGAATGCCAGCTAAAGAGTTGAGGGACCTGGGTTCAAAATTGAATTTTCAAACTTTTCTATGTGACCTTGAGAAAGTCCCCTCATGCTTTAGGAATCAACTTCCTCATCTGTAAAGTAAAGGCGAACTGAACTAGATTTATGGGACATAAGTTCTCTTTCAATTCTAAATCTGTGATCCTGTAACAGTCACAATGTGGAAAACATTGCATAAGCACAGCTACACACAAAACACAAGTCAACGTATTGGCTGCCCTCTCCCCCAAATGTTGCTGGACTGACTCTTTATTGACATTACTGACAATATGTTTAAGGGAGATGGGGAGGGGGTGGGGCAGGAGTCACATTAAAATGAATTTTAAGAATACTTTTTTTCCACAAAAACAATTTGAATAAGCTAAGTACCTATCAATGTTACATTTTATTACATTAATAGAAACAATCATATTTAATGCATTGACTCTGTCTATTGAGGAATACACACACCCACATACTCACACACCATGTTTATGGATATACCTTAAGTTACTTTTATTATTTTTTAATCTTTTAAAAAAATTTAGTATTTTACTTCTCCCCAGTTACATGCAAAAACATTTTTTAACATTCGTTTTTAGAATTTTGAGTTCCAAATTCTCTCCCTTTCTACCATCCTTCCCCTCCCTCCCCCCTGCCTTATTGGAAAGGCAAGCAATTTGATATAACACCTTAGTTATTTTAAGCTGATGGTATGAACGGAGTTTTCCTAACATCCCAGATTGATGGCATCAATTTATCTACATTTTGGTAATGCTTTCTACCAAGCTGCTCTTTATAATTGGAAACTCAGTGATAGCTGTCTCCAGATCCATCTGTAAGAACGCTCAGCCCTATCTTTAATCCCTGCTTCCCCATTCAGATATTGTTTATCATATTCCCTTTTCACATGACTTAGGATCTTAAGCTAAATTGGGTTGGGTAAAGACTCATCTGTAGCTCAACCAATAGTCAACATTTTTTTTGACATGACTGAAGTGAGTACAAGGCCAAAGGTAAATTTGGGAATAAGGTACCACCTGCTCCCCCCTCCAGACAAGAAGCTGCTGGCATCAAACCTTTGGTGTTGGTAACAAATAAAAATGTCAAGGTAGGAACAATATAGTTATACAGCAGAAGAGAAATATTAACAGCTCAGGTCAAAGATAAACAGTATGATCTCCCCAGACTTTCCACACCCAAAATACCAACCCCTTCCTTATTTACCATCTGCTCTCACTATGACTCTCAGAGATAAGCATGAAGACATCTTTGCATCTTCTCCTCCACCAATAGGTCAAATGACTATATGTAATTGTCTAGGCTAGTTCTTAGTTCTTCTGGGACCGTTAAGTTTCATGTCTTGCAGCTATACAACAATGGTGGAGTATTGGTTTTAAAAACAGGAGCCTCTGTCTTCAAAAGAAGCTTGGGGTTGTTAGAAGAGCTTTGCAACTTCCAGAAAGGTAACCCAGCCCACTCTTCTCCTGTCCAATTCTGAGTCCGACTTTTTGTCCATTCGTACTACCTGTTCCAGATGCATGGGGTGGTTGACCAACACTAAAAGTCATGCGTCTAACTGTATATTATGATTTTGGCAACATTCATTTTTTAAGGAACAAATGATCACAGCCAAGCAAAATAAATCCACGTTTGCCATGACCAAAAAATGTGTTTCATGTTGCACCCTGAGCCCGTCAGTCCTCTGTCAGTAACATGCTTCATCATTGGTCCTCTGGAGTTGGTCACTGTATTGAAGTCACATAACAGACACCATTCATCTGCTTGATCTTTCCTGATGCTCTGGAGCTTTTTTTCCCTTTAATTTCTTTTTAGCAATGAGGTCTGAAATTTCTTTACCACCATTAGGAATTTCTCTTCCCTCAGATATATTATGAATTAATGCTTCCAATATAAATCTCCTCTGTGTACACTTGGTCCAATCTAGCTGCTTTCCGTCTTACGTGATATTTCTGTCTTCCACATAAGCACATCTAGGACTCTCATGTTGAGTCCAATTGTAATGGTTTGATGGACCTCGCTGTTTAAGGTTCTTTTTTTTGGGGGGGTGGGGAGGCGGGCAGGACAATTGGGGTCAAGTGACTTGCCCAAGGTCACACAGCTAGTACATGTGTCAAGTGTCTGAGGCCAAATTTGAACTCAGGTCCTCCTGACTCCAGGACTGGTGCTCTACTCACTGCGCCACCTAGCTGCCCCAGACCTCACTGTTTAAAAGCGTCATAAACATTTTTGCAGATTTCCCCACCCATTTTTCATGTCATCATTCTTAGATTTTTATCCTTAAAGGTCTTCAGGATGACTTCTTACCAAGTACTCTTCAAGCTGATTTTACTTTTTACTGATTTTAAGCTGATTCTATTTTTGAAGTGATGCTACTCATCATCATTCATCCATTGTCTTTCTTCCTAAGATCTTATAAGTGAGTTTATTTCCTAAATCTGCTGCTTTTGGGCACCAACTGTGTGGTAAGCGGATACATCAGGCTTGCTGACCAAGATGTTTTTAGGCTTTTTAAAATCTCTATGTTGTGGCAATTGATTTATATTAAACTTCTGTGTAAGTGTTGATATCATTTGATTTCTGCTTGTATATTATGCATTTTTCATTATTACTTATTTAAATAGTTCAGGATTAACCTGTCTCAATTGCAGAGCATTTTTTTCTTCTCATTCAGCCTTTTACTGTCTGACCTTTGCTTTCAGAAGTCTGACTACACACAGGAAATTGATTGAGATGATCTCCACATCAGTAACATGTCTTTTGCTATATGACCAATTTCATTCTGGGGACATTATTCTGTGCTCACCATCTCGAATGCCTACTGATTCTTTTCTCAAGGAAAATATTCAGGCATGAAGATTTTGTAGTCTACAAGGCTTTGGGCACTCTCCTTCTTGAAACAATTCCTACTTCTTGAATCATACTTTCAAATACATTTCTTTCACAATTTTCATCAAAAATCTCACCAAACATCAAAATAAAATGTCCCACAAAATATCTTTATTTTTAAATGTAGAATAAAATCAATCAAGAACCATTCATTAAGCACCTACTATGTACAAGGTACGGTGCTAGGTGCTGGAGATTAAAAAAAAAAACAATTCCTACTCTTAAGGAATTTACATTTTAATCAACAACTCTACCACTATCTTTCTTTGCCTCTCCAAGGAACATTTGTGGACCATTCTTCCATTTAGTTGCCACTTCTTTTATTTTTGGTTTATCACAAAAATGTCAAGATTTACATGAATTGGCTCCATGAATAGTATGCCTATTTCTTGGTCTCGCATACAGAGAAATCAAAACAGCCAAGTTAGAGTTTATAGACAATTTAAAAACTTAAGTGTCTCTTAGCAACCCCTGCCCTATTTTCTGCCATTGGCATTGGAGAAGCAGAAAGGAGTTGCATAGGATGACATAATTTCTATTTTTTGTCTCATGGGATGAAAACATACTTAAAACTCCAGTCTTCCATGCCAATGCCTCATTGTAAGATGGAGGAAGTGCTAGTTCTCAAAGACATGTAAGTGGATTTTAGGGTGTGGATAGTACCACCATACTTCACAGGATCCGACTATGCAATGAAGCCGACAGACTACCTATTTTCTGAGGACCAATCTTGCTGTGTGTGGAAAGTCTCATCATCAGTAAGCCAGCAACTTGGCTATGAAAAGCTATGGAAACCCATAGGAAGTATAATGAATAAAAATCCTGCATAACAAATCTTCATTATTATGGTTATTTGGATAAATGTACAGACACTAAAGATTACTGAACCTTCAGAAGATGGCATTTTCAATTTGATACTTTCAGATACTAACAAACGAACACATTCTGCTCCTTACAGCATCCTTTATAATTAAAACATAAAAATTATGTCCCCTCCCCCCAAAAAACCTCCATAAATAAACCAGATTATTGTTACAATCTTTTCACATGATTCAGCATATTTTCTGCTTAGCATGAAATCTTATGTATCATTACCTGGCTTTATTCAGGTTAATTCATATTCATGTGACTCACTTCACTCATCTCTTCTTAAAACGCATGTTTGAGATTACTTTAAAGGCTTACCTAGGGAAGATGGATGAGGGCAGGAGATACCGCTATTAGTCTGAATGTTGCCATTATTCTTAATTCTCAGTGACATTACTTGTTAACAATTTCCAAAGGCCTATGAAGATTCGTATTTAGATGGATTCAGTTGAAACACCACAGTGGCTGTTGTGGCAGAGAAAGTAAACTTATCTCTTACTCCATTTTGAATTCAGACAGCAATGTTAACAATTCAACCAGAGATAATGGGCACAGTAATCCTGTGCCCTCAGAGCCATCTACAAAAGTCAAATTCTTGAATGATCCAAGCACCTGCTACGAAGGACTTATTAAATGTCCACTTAAATACTGTGTTTAAATTTCTAATTTCTCCATACAATTTTTCTCATAAAAAATAACACGCTCCAGATAAAAGCAAATATGAAGCAATGTTTGATCACAATACATATTTATTGTTAGAATTGTTTACAGAAAAGTCTTTATTACTGCTATTTTAAGAGTATAACGATTTCTCCACCTTGAACATTGTCTCTTATGACTCTGCTTTTGGAATTTTTATTTAAAAAGTCACAAAACTGATTATTTTTGAGAAGATATCAGTCTTATTTAAAAAAAAAAGTTTTAAGAAGCTCAGCAATAGCCATTTTCCCTAGTAACTGCGACCAAACAAGGTATATGCCTTGGCAGGCTTCTTGCCACAGATGCACTTAGTTCCAGGCTGCAGCTCACAGAGAGGTTTGAAGGGTATACAAAGGCTTTTTGCTCCCATGGATGGGGCGCCAGGTTCAAGATCTTGATCTCTGAAATAACAAAAAGAATTTCACTTGTTTGTTTTCATTTGTTCTGACAACTCAATTACTTTGAATTAGAATACACAAGTTTTTCACATCAAGTTTAAAATGTTCTTTATAGTTAATACAATAATGATCATATTAGAGCTCAACTTCATTCAAAAAATATTGATCTGGGTGTCTGCTAGGCAAAGCATTATGATAAGCTTTTGGGAGCTATGACTGAGGCACAGAATGAGTACGACAAAGACTTGTCCACAAGAAACTCACAATCTCGTAAGAGAGTTGAGACAAGTTACATATAACTGTAAAACAAAGTAGGATGTGATATGAGAGGCACAAATAAAGAGCCATGGAGATTCAGGGGGTCATTTTGCTCAAGAATGTTCAGGGAGATAAGCTAGATGCATTTCCAATAAGATCAGAGGTGAAACAAGGATGTCCATTATCACCCCTATTATTCAATCTGGTACTAGAAATGTTAGCTTTAGCAATAAGATAAGAAAAAGAAATTGAAGAAATTAGAATAGGCAAAGGAGAAACTAACTTATCACTCTTTCCAGATGATATGATGATATACCTAGAGAATCCTACAGAACCAAGTAAAAAACTACTTGAAACAATAAATAACTTAAGCAAAGTTGCAGGATATAAAATAAACCCACATAAATCCGTGGCATTCCTATATAATACTAACCAAGCCCAAAAGCAAGAGATAGAAAGAGAAATTCCATTTAAAGTTACTGTAGACACTATAAAATATTTAGCAGTCTATCTGACAAGAAAAACCCAGGAACTACATGAACGCAATTACAAAATGCTTCTCGCACAGATAAAGTCAGATCTAAATAAATGGAAAAACATCAGTTGCTTGTGGTTAGGCCGAGCTAATAAAAATGACAGTTTTACCTAAATTAATTTACCTATTTAGTGCCCTATCAAACTACCAAAAAATTATTTTATAGAGTTAGATAAAATAATAACAAAATTCATTTGGAAGAATAAAAGATCCAGAATATCAAGGGAATTAATTAAAAGAAATGCTAGGGAAGGTGGCCTAGCTATACCGGATATCAAACTGTATTACAAAGCAGCAATTATCAAAACTACTTGGTCCTGGCTAAGAAATAGAGTGGAGGATCAGTGGAATAGGTTAGGTACACAAGATACGGTAGTTAATATAATAATTTACTATTTCATAAACCCAAAGAGTCCAGCTTCTGGGATAAGAACTCACTATTTCACAAAAACTGTGGGAAAACTAAAAAACAGTATGGCAGATATTGGGCACAGACCAATATTTTACTCTATATACCAAAATAAAGTCAAAATGCGTTCACGATTAAGATATAAAGGCTAATGCTATAAGCAATTTGGGAAAGAAGGGAATAGTTTACCTGTCAGACTTATGGAAAAGGGAAGAATTTATGACTAAACAAGAGACAGAGGGCATTACAAAATGCAAAATGGATAATTTTGATTACATTAAATCCAAAAGTTTTTGTACAAACGAAGCCAATGCAACCAAGATTAGAAGGGAAGCAGAAAATTGGGAATTTTTACAAACAGTGTCTCTGATGAAGGCCTTATCTCTAAAATATACAGAGAACTGAGTCAAATTTATAAGAATACAAGTTATTCCCCAACTGAGAAATGGTCAAAGGATATGAATAGGCAGTTTTCAGAAGAAGACATCAAAGATATCTATAGTCATATGAAAAGTGCTCTAAATCACTATTTATTAGAGAAATGAAAATCAAAACAACTCCTAGGTACCACATCTCTCCTGTCAGATTGGCTAACATGTCGAAACAGGCAAATAATAAATGCTGGAGAAAATGTAGGAAAATTGGAACAATATTGCATTATTGGTGGAGTTGTGAACTGATCCGACCATTCTGGAGAGCAATTGGGAACTATGCCCAAAGAGCTATAAAAATATGCATATCCTTTGACCCAGCAATACCACTTCTAGGGCTGTATCCCAAAGAGATCACACAAGTGGGAAAAGGACCCATATGTACAAAAATATTTATAGCAGCTCTTTTTGTGGTGGCAAAGAACTGGAAATCAGGGGGATGCCCATCAACTGGGGAATGGCTAAACAACTATATGAATGTAATGGAATATTATTATGCTATAAGAAATGAGGAACAGGTGCACTTCATAGGAACTTGGAGAAACTTATATGATCTGACGATGAGTGAAGGGAGTAGAACCAGGACAACCTTGTAGACAACCACAGACACATTGATTCTGTGATGACTAACTTTGATAGACTTGACTCTTCTCAACAACGCAAGGTTCTAAGACAGCTCCAAATGACTCATGATGGAAAAGGCTATCCACATCCAGAGCAAGAATTATGGAATCTGAATGCAAATTGAAGCAAACTATTCGCTCTTTTTCTTTTTTCTTTTCTTTTTCGTTTTATTACATCTTTCTCATGGTTCATTTCATTGGTTATAATTCTTCTTTACAACTTGATTATTGGGAAAATAAGTTTAATGTGAAGGTATATGTAGAACCTATATCAGATCACATGCCGTCCTGGCAGGGGAGGGAGGAGAGAAAATTTGGAACTCAGAAACTTGTGGAACTGAGTGTTGCAAACTAAAAAAAATTAACTTAAAAAAAAATGA
Organism: Trichosurus vulpecula; assembly: GCF_011100635.1. Classification (NCBI taxonomy): domain Eukaryota; kingdom Metazoa; phylum Chordata; class Mammalia; order Diprotodontia; family Phalangeridae; genus Trichosurus; species Trichosurus vulpecula. The sequence goes on from NC_050576.1 coordinate 124,444,016, forward strand.
ATGTTCAGGGAATGCTTCATAGAGGAGGTGGTACTTGAGATGGACATTAAAAAATAGACATGACTTCCAAGAGGTTTCTGTAAACTATGCTACTGATGATTCACTTGCTTCCTATTGCCTCTAGCATGATATGTAAACACTACTGTTTGCCTCTTAATAGAAGGACCAAGCAAATTTTGTGTCAATTGTCACAACTGGTCCTCTAGCATTAAAACTCTTCATAAGCTGGCTCATCTATCTTTCTAGCCACTCTAGTCTACTCCGAACTGGCCTGATATTCCTCCGACATTATAAACTCCTGTCTCCATACCTTTGTATAGGCTGGCCTGGGAACGTGGATTGCACTCCCTCCTCATCTTTTGCCCATCAGAATCTCTAGGTTTTTTTAAAGCTCAAGGGCCAGCTCCTATGAGATCTTTCCTAATTCCCCAAGCTACCAGTGCTTCACAACCCTACCTGAAACCACCACTGACTTTGTATTTTACATTTATTTATATGTGTTCATTTTGTTTCCCCAGATAGAATGTAAGCACCTTGAGGGCAAGGTTGTTTCATTTTTGCCTTTGTATTCTCTGAGCCTATCAGTATCTGGAAATTAGTAAGTGCTTAAATTCTCATTGACGGACTACTATATTATACATTATGGACTCAAACATAAATTTATAAAGTTGATATTTAAACCTCTGTTTAAAAAAAAAAACAGTGAGGGCACAGTCTTGTTCATCTGAAGTACTCATGACGTGTAAGTTCCAAGAAGCCAGTGTCAGTGTTTGCCTAGTGGTGTTATACATAAGTCAGAGCCTTAAACCTATTTTGCTGAAGTGAATCAGCATCATAAGAAAGCTTAAAATCAGATCCCAAACACACAAAAACATCTAACCCCAACAAGTGCTAAATCTGCATGAATTGATATTGAAGGAGAATGAATATTTAAAATCATTTCTAAGTCACTTGCGCTTTTAAGTTGTACTTATGAATAAGTTTACCTGGCAGTAGTTTTTTTGATCCAGTCTTCACAGTCAATTTCCCCACAGAAAGGAATCTGAGCAATCTAAGGTGGGGTATAGTGAAGAAAAAAAATGGTTATTTGCTGTGTTCCATAAAACATTTCATTTATGTTTGGTATTGAATCGCTTAAAACTATCAAGTAGTATTTCTCGACCTTGTTTTGGTTCTGACATCATCACAACCTGGCGTTATGCCACAATCAAGTTCACAACACCTTTATAATAAATTTGCTAGAACATACCAGGAAAGATATGAGGGAAGGGGAAGGTGGAGTGGAATGGGCCATGCCCCTTTTGTTTTCCCCCTCATCTAGAGAAACATATATATTCACATTCATACATGTAGTTGCCATTCTCGCTTTCTTTACAACAGTTACTACGACATACCATCAGATCAAAAACTGAAACTTGCCCCCTTTGTGTTGATATTTGGTAAATCATTAGCACCAACTCAAACAAAAAGGATTAAAAACTCTAACATTTACAAAAAGTATTGTTTACAATGAATTAGAAAAGGGGGAAGATCGGAGGAAGGCCAATCATATTTAATTATACAGCGACAGGAAAACTGTTCATGGTTTAGTTACAAATAATCCCTTCTTACAGAAAATATATCCCTATGTATTTTGTTTTAAAATGTTAATTCAGTAACTAACTTAATATTTTAATATCTGATACTATTTCAATAATATTTTAATAGTTTTATTACCAGTGGGCAGTTACAGCCCTTAATTTTAAGGAAATCACTATGTCCTAAGCGTGGGTTCATCTTAAAAACCAAGAGCAAAAATACACCTAATACTTTTCATTGCTATTGTTTAAAATATGTATACTTAAACATGTTATAATTTTTGAGGTGACAAAAATAAATGTAATACATAAGAGCTTATCCAAAATACCATTGTAAAACACAAATTCTGTGCATTGCCAAGAAATACTATGAATTTTTAGCTTAAATTCAATTTCAACATTTATTAGTTATATGACCAGGGACATTGTTGTCCCTGACAACACAATGACGACCTGTGTGACCCTCAGTTTCCTTTTCTATAAAATGCTGACATAATACTTCACACTTTCTATACCTTACAGAGTTATTCAGAAAGCATTTTATAAAGCTAAAAATGCTATACAAAAGTTCATTGTCATTATAATTTTAGCTTTACTTCAGTTACTGAAAGGTTTTTGGTTAACACGAAAGCTTAATTTAACATTAAACTGGAAAAATTCCCATCATTAGCAATTGCTATAGTTTGTTGAAACTATTTTAATGGGAAATGTTAAAGACATGACATCTCACTAAGTTCTTAAGAGATTTAAAATTATACATAAAAAACAACTATCACTAACAAAGGTAAACGTTATGTTTATATATTACATGTGTACACAGTAAGCAATATTAAACATGAGATATAATAGTGGTATGCATTCTACCTATAATTAGGAATAGAGAGCACATTCATACTCTATTAACGTTTATTTAAATGTACAACGAAATCTGTTTGAATGGGTACAGTGGAAATACATACATTTGTGACATCTACGTTGCATAATAGTGCATAATAGTTCTGTTAATTAAAGCATTCTACATTGGAATAACTCCTAAAAGCAAACCAAGCACAATCAGATTTTAAGAAGTTTGAAAAAAAACAAATTTAAAATCAAATATTGGAATAGCTAGATACCTAACAATGATCAAATTATATTTTATCTGTATCCCTCATAAAAAAGCACAACACCTATATTTATACCAGTCTTGGAAATTTTTTGATGGTTACCACCTCTTAAAACACTGTGGGGATGAGACAGGAAAGGGGGTCCAAATAATAGAAAATACAAAAACTTTTAGTGCCTAAAACATATGCTTTGGACCTATATCTGAAATTCAGTTGCCGTCGAGCTTAAACTAGGAGCTAAAATGCTTACAATGGCTTATCTTCTATTAATTAGCCTTAAAAGATAGTTTCTGTGAAAGCCATGGTTATTATTACCATGATAACTAAAATTGCCCTATAAGCTAATTTATTAACTCATTCAGCATAAAGAGATTACTTTTTTTAAAGTAACCGATAGACATTATTTCTACAGTAAAGGAAATGAAAATGTCTTAAGTGATAAACTAAATGCAAAGAAGACACATAGGATGTACATTCTTCAAACAAAAAAAAAGAGAAACCCAAACCTCCCCTGGTCAGCTAGCTGACTTCAACACCCTTCCATTGATGCAGGTGGTATAGCCATCGTATGGTCATCTGACAGAAGAAAAAGGGCTTGAATAAGGACAGAACTATCTAAGGAAGCCACATACATAGGAAGGATGGGAAATTTTGAAAAATGTGATTGAAGAAACTAAGAATGGGAAGCGACCTTAGTAACTAATTTACAGATGAGGACCCATGTCCAAATGATCACTGATATGGAATCTTACTGACAGAAGGGACTTTGTCCAATGTCCCACCCAATGAAGGAATCTACCTTACATTTTTTATTAGATGGTCTAGTATGTGCTTCATAACTCTCAGTTATGATGAATTCACTATTTTACAAGGCAGTCAATTCAATTTGGGGCTTAACTCAAAGCTACACACAACATTAACTATTTTGTCTGCTTGTATTTTTATCCCTGGTACTCAGAATAGTGCCTAGTATATTTTGAGTGCTTAATAAAGGACTTATCAATCCCCTCTGTGGAAAAATAGACATGTCATAAACAAAAATTCAGCTGACTTTTTATGTGGGTTTTGAAAGGATGATATGGTGGAAAGTACACTAAATCAGATATTCTGACACCTGGGTTTAGCTGAAGCACTGCCACTAATAGGCACTGTGAGTTTGGACAAGTTGTCACCTCACTGGTCCTGAGTTTCTTCACTCATTAAATGACAGAATCACACTTACAAAAGGATTCTGTAGCTGTCCATACATTAGACATTGAGGAATATCAACTGCCTAAATGTGTTAACACATTATTATATCACTTATTCATTACACAGTATGCAAATCTGAACAACCTCATACAGAAAAAATTTTTTCATAGCAATCCTCAGGAAAAAGAACATTGCCATAACACATACACCACCTCATCTAATTATAAAAAGTCAATCATATAGTTCCAAGAGTATTTAAAAAGATCAATTAAATATTAATTCATCTACATGAAGGTTTTAAAATTTTTCAAAATCTTTTACCTTTCCAGAATCCAATACTTTCTGAAATTCTTCCATTGTACTGGCTACAACCATATGAGTTTTGAGGTCTTCAGATGCTCTAAAGAGAAAAGAATGAATAAATATTTCCTTCTATTCACCAACACTTGTAGCCAGTTTATGATAACAACAGGAGGTGGTAAACAAGTTGGAAAATATCAACAGACTTGGAAGCAGACCTCTATTCTTATCCAGGTTCTGCTACTTATTTAGCTATGTGACCATTTACCAGTCACAGTCTCTGAGCCTCAATTTCCTCATCTGAAAAATAAGAATACCACGTGAAATGGTTGTTTTAGGAACCAAATGAAAGCTTAAAATGTTCCTTGAGTGTACAGTATTCTTATTAGTTTGACCTAACATGCTAGTCTCTTCTCTAAGAACTTAAAAGTGTGAAAATTTTAGTAATTTAATTGGTTCAATAGGAAGCCCAAGAATTTATTATATGTTTCTTTTTTCACTTTCACATATTAATCATAATAATTCATTCCACTCCCCTCCAGACAAACGAATGGCATAGAATGTATGGTAGTAAACCCTCAATACATATTCTCACTTTTGCATTCTGTAGCTTCCTGGGACCACATAAACGCCTTAAAGTGAAAGCTCGTTTGGCAATTCTACTTTTTACTCATATAAATGAATCAATTTAATGGCTATGGCAGGTTAAAGGTCTTGGTTTCTTGGAGCTAAAAGTCCAAACCAGCATCCTGGTCAGATTAAATTTGATGATTACAACATAAAATTAGCTTCATCTCATGCTGTAAAACATTAAATGCTTTCAATGTAAATAGTAATATTTTGTGATTTATTTTTTCCTTTATCTAAGTACCACTGTCCTAATCTGTCTTTTATCAGTATTTGCTCAAATCCAAACATAGTTTATAAACAGTCACAGAATAAATGAAAGAAAATAATGAAAAATGTTATTTGGGATGGGGATGAAGGGAAGAACAATTAAGAGGGCCTGTAAAATTTCTTCTCTAAAAACTAAGCATCATTTTTAAAGAACTTATTATCATATATCTTAGATAGTTTGTAAGGCTCCAACCTTTTGAAAAGGTTAACCTGGATATCCTCCAAAAGGTCACGAAGCTTCGTTTCAGCTTCCTTTTCAGCAATTGTCAGCTTTTCACCAGTGTCTCGTCTGACTGCTACAAACTGACAGTTCTTCATATCCCGTGGCCCTACTTCAAGTCTGATCGGAACTCCCTAGAAAATTTAAAGACAAATACAACATAAATACACATACACACAACACCAGCAATTACATGCATGTCAAGAATCAATAAGAAAGACAAGTTTATGTATACATAAACACACATTTTTTTCTCTCTCTAGTCTCTGAAGCTGGGTGGCAGGCACAGTGCATACTGCACCAGGTCTGGATTCAGGAAGACCTGAATTCAACCCTGACCTCAGACACTCACTATCTGTGTGACTGTGGGCAAGTCACTTCACCTTGTTTGCCTCAGTTTCCTTATCACTAAAATGAGCTGGAGAAGGAAATGTCAAGCTACTCTAGTATCTTGCCAAGAAAACTCCAAATGGAGTCATGAATGGTCAGACATGACTAAAACAACTGAACAATGAACTTCTGCAAAATTACGAAAGGATATAGGGGAGTTATTGAGTAAAGATAATATGTGATTATCATCACAAAGATCACTATGTAATGAATTCTCATTTATTAGGTAATTTCTAAATCTTTAAGATGCTCCTATTCTATTTGGCAATGCAAGAAAACAGAGATTCTGAGGGTTCCAACAACTCTACCATCAGTTATGAAAAAATATCATATTTATTCAAAACTATGCAAAACTTCAATAAAGAAAAGTATAAACAACCAACCAATACACAACAGACTCATGAGTATGTGTAGGACTGGATAGTTTAAGACTATAGCCAGGTATATAGCAGGCACTTAATAAATGTTTACTGGACTATGACCAGCAAAAAAAAAAAAAGTCCTATGAGCCCAAGACTTGGCAGTCTCTATGGGCTATTCACAATAATGATCACTCAAGGGATGAGTGACCTCTAAAAGTTAGCAGAACAACAGATTCTAATTCTACCATCCCAGTCATCTCTAAAATCATAATAGCATATTAATCAAAAGAAACCTCAGTTTCTTTGCAAAATCCTACAATAAAAAAACAACAAACTAATAACTTGTCCACTAAATAACATTTTAGGATAGTGTACTGGTATTGTTTATAAATAATGCACATACAAATAGGGCTTTTTCTTTTTCATTTGCCTTGCAGCTAAATTTTCTTTTATGTGTTATCTACCCCAATTGGAATGAGCTCTATAAGAGCAGTAACTGTTTAGACTTTTATATCTGTATCACTAAGCATGGTGATTGGTTCATAGTAGGCATAGTAAGCACTTAGGTAAATGCTTTTTCATGCATGCATGTATTCATACCTTAATAAAAAGATATGGTTCGGGGGCGGAGCCAAGATGGCAGCTTGAAAACAGGGACTCCCTTAAGCTCTCCCCCAAATCCTTCCAAACACTTGTAAAAAATGGATCTGAACAAATTCTAGAGCTACAGAACCCATGAAATAACAGAGGGAAACAAGTCTCCAGTCCAAGACGGCCTGGATGGTAGCTGAGAAGGGTCTATCACACCCTGCTGGGAGAGGAGCACAGCCCGATATGCGCCGTGCCAGCACAGACTAGGCCTAAGTAGACCAATGAAGCAGGCCTGAGGGCCCTGAATCACTGAGCTGTGGCAGTTACCAGACTTCTCAACCCACAAACGCTAAAGACAACAGAGCAGGTCAGTGGGAAAACGGCTAGATCTGGGTGAGAGAAGTGTGTGGTCAAGCCAAAGTGGGGGCAGCAGAACTGGCTGCAGCGGCGCAGGTGGTGGTGGTAGCAGCAGCAGCGGCGGCGGCGGCGGCGGCGGCAGCAGCAGCAGCAGCTGCTTCCAGAGCTCTAGGCCCAGACAGTGGGGGGAATCAAGTGGCTGATCAGAGCGGGAGTGCAGGATCCCTTTACTGTTGCTGAGGCAAGGTTCTCTTGCTTTGCCCTGCTTGGATCTGGGCCCTAGTCCTGGTTGGCAGTTCTTCGGGGAGGAGGAGCACTTGCTGTGGGAGAGCTTTGTGGTGGCTGTGGAGAAGGAGTCCTCCTGGTAGTTACAGAGCAGATAGGCATGCCTGCACTCACAGACCAGAGCACAGGCCAGGAGAGGAACATCATGCCACCTCAGAATAGAAATAACTCTGAAAACAGCAAAGCAAAATCCCTGAAGCTTGGGACAAAGCACTCTCCACTCTAAAAGCAGTCATACCCTGACAAAGAGTTCAAAAGTCAAGTAATTGGCTTGGAAAATGAGCAGGCCAGGCAGCAAAAAAGGATTCAGATTAAAGAATCTTTCTTTAGTGACAAAGAAGATCAAAACATACAGCCAGAAGAAGTCAACAAAGTCAAAGGTCATACATCAAAAGCCTCCAAGAAAAATATGAATTGGGCTCAGGCCATGGAAGAGCTCAAAAAGGATTTAGAAAATCAAGTAAGAGAAGTAGAGGAAAAATTGGGAAGAGAAATGAGAGTGATTCAAGAAAATCATGAAAAATGAGTCAACAGCTAGGTAAAGGAGAACCCCCAAAATAGAAGAAAACACCTTAAAAAATAGACTAACTCAAATGGCGAAAGAGCTCCAAAAAGCCAATGAGGAGAAGAATGCCTTGAAAGGCAGAATTAACCAAATGGAAAAGGAGGTCCAAAAGACCACTGAAGAAAATACAGCCTTAAAAATTAGAATGGAGCAAGTGGAAGCTAGTGACTTTAGAAGAAATCAAGAAATTATAAAACAGAACCAAAAAATTGAAAAAAAAATGGAAGACAATGTGAAATATCTCATTAGAAAAAGCACTGACCTGGAGAACAGATCCAGAAGAGATCATTTAAAAATTACTGGACTACCTGAAAGCCATGATCAAAAAAAGAACCTAGACATCATCTTTAAAGAAATTATCAAGGAAAACTGCCCTGACCAGAGGCTAAAATAGAAATTGAAAGAATCCACCAATCACCTCTTGAAAAAGATCTCAAAAAGAAAACTCCTAGGAATATTGTAGCCAAAATCCAGAGTTCCCAGGTCAAGGAGAAAATATTGCAAGCAGCCAGAAAGAAACAATTCAAGCATTGTGGAAACACAATCAGGATAACACAAGATCTAGCAGCTTCTACATTAAGGGATCGAAGGGCTTGGAATATGATATTCCAGAGGGCAAAGGAACTAGGACTAAAACCAAGAATCACCTACCCAGCAACACTGAGTATAATGCTCCAAGGCATAATATGGACTTCCAAGCTTTCTTAGTGAAAAGACCAGAGCTGAATAGAAAATCTGACTTTCAAACACAAGAATCAAGAGATGCATCAAAAGGTAAACAGGAAAGACAAGTCATAAGGGACTTACTAAAGTTGAACCATTTTGTTTATATGGAAAGATGATACTTGTGACCCATGAGACCTTTCTCAGTATTAGGGTAGTTGAAGAGAATATACATATATATAGTCAGAGGGCACAGGGTGAGCTGAATATGAAGGGATGATATCTAAAAAATAAAATAAAATCAAGGTATTAGGGAGGAATATATGGGAGAAAGAAAAAGGGAGAGATAATCAAACACTTTTGAAAAAGGGCAGGGTCAAGGGAGAAAACTGAATAAAGGGGGACAGGACAGGATGGAGGGAAACCGTCTTTCACAACATGACTATTATGGAAGTGTTTTGTATAACGATATATGTGTGGCCTATGTTGAATTGCTTGCCTTCTCAAGGAGGGTGGGTGGGGAGGGAAGAAGGGAGAGAATTTGGAACTCAAAGTTCTAAAAACAAATGTTTAAAAAAAAAGTTTTCACATGCAACTGGGAAATAAGATATACAGGCAATGGGGTATAGAAATCTACCTTGCCCTACATGAAAGTAAGGGGGAAGGGGATGACAGAAGGGAGGGCAGACTAAGGAAAGGTAATCAGAATACATGCTACCTTAGGGTAGGGGAGAGGGTAGAAATGGGGAAAAATCTTGTGGAAATCAATGTTGAAAACTAAAAATATTAAAAAAAAAAGATATGGTTCCAAAAAAAGAGAATTTTTATGATCCAGAACTACTTACTATCTCTAGTCATTCTAGTCAATTCTAATTTAAACCTTTTTGACTTCTAAACAGGAAGACCACACAACTGATACAAACTCATCACTGGAAATATCTCTCTAAGTTTGAGGAACACTTGGTAATGCAACAGCCCTGTATATCCAAGCTCAAAGAAAGGAGGGTAATAGAGATAACAGTAGAGAGAGGTGAGGGGTAGAGGAGTATAGACTAGTTTTACATTCTTGCACAAGTCAAGAAGAAAGCAATAAGCTGCTCCTTTAATATGTCACTCTTCATTTGTCTCTAGATGCAAAATTGTGTCCCATATCCATAGATAAAGCAAATAAATAGGACTATGTAATGGAACTACCCTAACCTAAGAATCCCGAGTGGCTCTATCTGAATTGTACTGTAAGGATACATCATTTGGATTATTCACTTTAGCCTCCCTAATAAAAGAAATAGGTAAGCAGAGATATACTTTAACTATTCAAATAACAAAATTTATCCCCTAGAAATTGGTTTGATATATTCCTTTACAACTACTAAAATGTTGTGAGACATTTATACTACATTACATGAATAATCAACAAGACAAATAATTTGACCAGATACATATTGCATCTGAAGAATTCCAACAAAGCACATACATAGTACTACTACACTATATTAAATATGATTGCTTTGTAAGAGAGGAAAAGGGTCTCCAACAAATAACAGGGAAAGTTATGTAGGAGGAAAAAAACCAGTCTAGCTATTTAGCTCAAAATGAAAGGATTGTCATGTGGTGGAATAGAAAAATCAGTGAATGGAAACAGAAGGGATCTTAAAAGTCAAATAGTTTAACCTTTAATTCAATATTTAACTCCCCTCTAAAAGTTCCCAGCAAATGCTCAAACTTCTCCATTCCTATGTTAAATTGCCCCAACAGTCATGAAGCTTCACGTACAGAGAAAGAATCTGTTTCTCTAATCTATTTCACTGAATTCTCTGTTTCCCTACTTGGTCCAATAGTCTTGTCTTTTGCAACCACAAATAATAAACAACCAAACACAAAAGAAATCAAGAATGTAAAATAAAGCAATAGTCTAAAAATTAAGAGATTTTAAAAGAAATTGATGATTATCTACAAATAAATTTCTGTCATAGGGTTCTGACAATTTAAACAGAATAATCTCAGAAAGAATACTAGCTTCTCCCCACCTCCCAAAAAGAAAATAATAGCAAAATTCATTTGAAAAAATAAAAGCTCTATAACATAAAGAGAAATGATTAAAAGGGGAAGGGATGAAGGACTTCAAACTATATTATAAAGCAACAGTTGGGAGCTTACATTCCAATAGAAGATGAAAGAGGAGGTAAGTAATGGAAAGTGGGTTAGGCGGGTTCTAACTCAGGTACATAATTGTGTACCTCACAATTATGGTTAGGATGGATTCACAGTAAAAATCTTTTAAATTTATCAATAAAATAATCCCTATGTACATATATTACTCATAAGTATAGAGAGTGGTAGAAGATTACCCAGTACCTTTTTTTGAGGCAAATCTGGCATTAAACCACTAAAAAAAGAAAATTATTACAGACAAATTTCCCTAATGAAAAGAGATGCAAAAATACTAAATGTTAGCCAACAGCATATAGCCATGGAAAATTTATACAGTAAGATTATTGCTCATGAGGAAACAAGATTTTTACCAGCCTTTCAGGTTCTATCAGGAAGAATGTATATTTCCTGAAGGAAATCAACAAAATTAAACATATAGACAACAGCAAAAAGACTCAAGACAAGCATGTGATTAAGACAGAGCAAGCCTTTGAAAAAAATCTAACCAGGGAGAAGGGATGCAAGGAGCAATTTTGGCAATGTGAAAATAAGAGCTACATATAAAAATTTATTTAAAAAGAACAACATTCATTTGTGATAAAATACTAAGAAACAATCAAAAACAGCTGACATAGATGTCATAAGATTCTTTTTTCCTCAACAAGATAAAAGTTTCTACTTTAAGACAAAAGCCAAAGTAACTTGTAATGCAGAATCATTTGAAGCACTGCCACTAAAAAGTAGTAACAAAGTAAGGGTGCTACTTCTTACTTCCCATATAAGTGGAACTTCTACAGGCTGTACTTAAACAGGAGAAAGAAATGAAAAGGGAATAGCACTGGAAAGGAAGAAGCCAAAATAACACTATTTGCAGATGACACAGTAATGTGGTCAGAAAATCCAACTGTCATTTTTATTCAGTTGTTTCAGTCATGTCTGACTCTCTGTGACCCCATTCAGGAGTTGTCTTGGCAAAGATACTACAGTGGTTTGCCATTTCCTTCTCTAGCTCATTTTACAGATGAGAAAAGTGAGGCAAACAGGGTTAAGTGATGTGCCCAGGGTCACACAGCTAGCAAGCGTCTGACGCCAGATTTGAACTCAGAAAGATGAGTCTTCCTGATGGCAGGCTAGGCACATTATCCATTGTACCATCTAGCTGCCTGAAATCAAATTGCCGTAACCAAAAAAAAGGGGGGTGGCAGGGGAAATTCGTCTAAACTGCAGGATATAAACTTAACCTACACGATCAATCAAAAACAATTTTTAAGGGCCTACTACATAATAGGAATTGTGCTTTAAGAATACAGACCAAACTGGATGTCCTGTAGACATCTTAAACATGTTGAAAAGCAAACTCATTATCTTTCTCCCCAAACCACCTCCTCTTCTGAGCTTCCCTCATACTGTAGAGGACACCACCATCCACCCAGTCGTGCAAGCTTCAGACCTAGGCGCCATCCTTAACTCCCTTCTCTCATCCCCCTACTGCCAAACCTAGCTAACTTTACCCCTGTAACATTTCCTTCATACTCCATCCCCTTCTCTAATTGGTGCAGGCTCTCACCAACTCACCTACCTTTCCAGTCTTCTTACTCCGCAATCCTTTCCCCTTACCCCTGATACCCACTAGCCTCTTTGCTGTTCCTCAAATAAGAAACTCCATCTCCCAACTATGGACATGTCACTGCCTCTCATACTCAATACCCATGTCTAGAATACTCTACCTCTTCATACCTTCTTCATACCTCTTCCTAGCTTAATTCAATTCTCAAATAGAATCCCAGTTTCTACATGAAGTGTCTTCTGATCCCCCTATCTTCTAGCTCCTTCCTTCTGTTTATTATTTCTAATTTATCATACATATAAAAAACCTTATATCCCATTCTGATTGCATAAATCCCTGCTCAAAAACCTTCACTGGTTCACTAGTGCCTATTCCAATACCAGGTAAAACAAATTCCTGAGTATGGCATCCAAGGACTTCCATAATGTGGTTCTAAACTAACTTTCCAGACTTAGTTCTTGTGACTCCTGTCTGTGTACATGGACTCCTGTCCATTCCAACACAGCTGGAATACTCATTGCCCTCTGTTCTTATTAGCTTTTACTGCCCTCTTCTGTTTACGTGCTCAGTTTACACCACGCCTGGGAAGAGTGCACTTTTATGCCCTCAAGCCCATTCTCTACCTGTTAAAGTCCTTTTTGGGGGACCCAATACAGATGTTGCCTCTTCTATGAAAACTTCCCTGATCCTTGTGGCTACAAGTGATCTCTCACTCCCTGTAATTCTCATAATAATTTGTCTGGGTATTTTAATTTAAAACATTTGGCCTTGCCTTAGAGTTATTTGGATATAATACCTTACCTATTAGTTCCTAAGTTCCTTGAGGCTTGAGAAATAAAGGCAATGCCTATTTGTTTGTGTATGCCCAAGACCTAGTGTCTTGTTGGTGCTTAATATTTGTTGAACTGAACTGAATTGTAGTCTAAACTCACAATGAATTTTTGGCAGTCACAGTACATTGTTGTTTTATAATCTATAGTCAACTAAAAGCCTTAGCTCTTTTCCTATGTGGTGTGCTATTCACATCTCCCTATGTAGCTGATTTTTTTAAACTAATGTATAAGATTTTATATTCACTCATATTTCATTGTTAGATTTAGTATATCACTCCAGTTTACTGGATTTGGAGATTATGAGTCTGTCATTCAACACATAAGCTATCCTTTCCAGTTTCATGAGAGCCTTTACCACATCTAGCCAGGTCTCCAACTTTCTGGCCATCCCTAAGTCAGACCACATGTACTGTGGCCTTTTCTTCCCACTTCCCACTACTCCTATCACTGGGGCGCCTTAAACTCTCTAACTAGTGAGCTTTCAATTTATTTAGCTCAGTCTCAGCCTTATTATACACTTCCAGACATCTCCAAGCTTTGCCTCTGAGTTAGAACCCGCCTAACCAACTTTCCATTACTTACCTCCTCTTTCATCTTCTATTAGAATGTAAGCTCCCGACTGTTGTTTATAATATAGTTTGAAGTCCTTCATCCCTTCCCCTTTTAATCATTTCTCTTTATGTTACAGAGCTTTTATTTTTTCAAATGAATTTTGCTATTATTTTCTCAAGTTCTAAGTGTCCCTTAGATAATTTGATTGGTAAAACATTAAAACTATAAATTATCTATGGCAATACTGTCATTTTTATTATAATGTCATGGCCTAGCCATGAGCACTGAATATTCCTCCGACTATTTAAGTTGTTCTTTATTTAAGGAGCACTTCATCACTGAATGTATACAAATATTTTGTGTGCTTTGGTATACTGATGACTAAATATTTTATGCATTTTGTAGTTATTTGGAATTGGATTTCTATTTCTATTACTGCCTCTTGTATTTTTTTGTTATTACTATACAGAAATGCTATTGATTTTTGAGGGTTTATTTTGTAGCTTGCAACTCTGCTGAAGTTATTAACTGTTTCAAGTAGTATCTTTGCTGGTTCCCTAGGATTTTCTATGTAAACCATCATGTTATCAACAAATAGAGACAGTTTTAATTCCTCTTTCCCTATTTTAGGCCTTTAATTATAAAGTAGCAGTCATCAAAACCATTTGGTATTGGTTAAAAAATAGAGACATAGATCAATGGAACATATTAGACAAGGGAGAATCAGAAACAATGGACCTAACTCACTGGTTGATAAACTGGAAAAGATAAATTGCGGATGAAAGAAATCTCTATATGAAAAAAACGGTTGAGAAAAATGGATATGCAAAATCAATATTGAAGATTACACCATAAAAAATTAGAAGAGAAGCAGATCCTTAAAGAGCTATGGGTAGATGTATTCTCAATCAAAGAGTGATATAGGCAATTATGAAAGATAAAATAGATATATTTGCCGACAAGAAACTTTTAAAAAGTTCTATACAAAGAAAATTATGAACCTAAGAAAGGAAGTGGTTAAACAGCGGAAGGGGGGGAAATCTTTGTATCAAATTTCTCTGGGGAGGGTTTGGTATCCAAGATATACAAACAATTAACAGATTTTACATTATGTGCTTATGTGTCTGTGTGTGTGTAAAATGACCAAAAGTCAGGCCCCAATAGCTGTTGGCAAAAAATATGAACAGTTCTCTAAAAAAAAAGAATTGCACACTATTAGCAAACATGTCAATACTTCAAATTACTAATAACAGAAATGTAAATCAAAACAACCCTGAGGTTTCACTAAACACTTAGCAAACAGGCAAAGATGACAAAAGATAGGAACACTCAATATTGGAGGCTTGTGGGAAGACAGGCACACTAGTGTATTGCTTGTGGAACTATCAATCAGTACAACCATCCTGAAAAGTAATTTGGAATTATGCAAAGTGACTAAAATACCCATTCCCTGTGACTCAGAGATTCCGTTACTAGGCTTATACCTCAAGGAGACTATTAAGAAGAAAAAAATCCTGATATACACCAAAATAATTCATAGCAGCACTTGATGTAACAAAGAATTGGAAACAAATAAATGCCCATAGATTGGGAAATAGCTAAGCAAATTATAGTACATGAGTGTAAAGGATCCACGATATAAGAAATGGTGAATGTGATGAGTACCAAGAAGCACAAAAGGTTTTACTTGAACAGAGTGAAATAATTAGTCAAGAAAACAACATAGACAATGATTATAATGTAAAGTGAAAGAACTACACACATAATTCGATAAACAAGGAAACATATAATATGGTATATTTTGAAAACAGTTCATCTACTCAGTGAAACCCTAATTCCTGATGGAACTACATTAAAACATTAATATCTCAAGCATACATGGCTTTAAGATGGATGGCTAATTGTCACATTCATTTCAATAAAAACAAGCTAAAGCAACCCCACCATTTAAAATTTAGCATGCGTATAAACTTTAAATGAATACTCTCCTCTCTGTATATACATACATATGTACATATACATATGCATATACATATATACATATAGTGAAGCACCACATGGATGCTCAATTCTTACTAACCAAAAACATTTAAAACATTTATAAATAAAACATTTAAATAAATATAAATAAAACATTTAAAAACACTTAAAATACAGAGGAATAATAATACAGCTTTCAAGCATTAGAAAAAGCAGCTATAAAGAACAAAATATGAAACAAAATTGGATACGGAGAAACAGTTCAGAGGAATTTACCTTGAGCTCCCAATGATTGAACTTCCAACCTGGTGAATAATTGTCTCGTAAATCTACCCGGGCACGGATATTAGCCATGAGCAGTCGTTTTTGGTAATCATTGCATTTCGTAATTAATGCCTCTCTGTCTTCTTCAGAGAGTGCATTTGTAATTCCACAAGGAATAACAATAACCTATAAGCCAGCAAAATGTTCCAAACTTAGAATACAAAAATACATCCTACTCAAGTTATTTTATTATGTTAAATTAGTAATGGTTTGCAACCAACTATAAAACTTTGCATAAGTCAGTGTACATGACAGTATCAGACCCCCATAAACAGCATCTTCTATGAAACGGAAAACACTTGGCTTCAGAAATTATTTTAAAGTATCTGAAGAACTGAAAGCAATTAACTATTGAAACGTATATACAAAATGGTTAAAATGAACAAGAATTTGTCTAATGTTCTACATTATCTTATTTACAATGCATTTTTTAAAGTTCTAGAAAATTCCACTTTTGAAAGTAGAAAGAAAGGAGCCATCTTTCTTACCTGAACACAGGCTACTCGGGGTGGCAGGACCAAACCCATATTGTCCCCATGAACCATTATCATAACACCAATAGTTCGAGTTGTAAGCCCCCAAGAGTTTTGATAGGCATATTGTTTCTCTCCTGGTGTCTTCGGGTCTTCAAAAACAATTTCAAACATTTTAGAAAAATTCTGCCCAAGATGATGTGATGTTCCTCCCTAAAATAAAGCAAACAGTTGCAAGCATAAAAAAAGCATAGCAACTTATTTAGTAAGGTTAAGATAATTAACTATGCCTTGACAAGAAAGTGTTAGTATTCTCAAAAAGTTTTCTTCCATACAAAAAAAGTTAACTGTTCTACCTAATCGTTAGTTTAGAAACTTTCTTTTAAAAAATTATGTTCATAAAATAGATATGTTTAAGGGCAATAAAAAACCTCAGTTGATTCAAAATATACATTATTCAGGGGTGCAATGAACATGACTTCTTTCTTGAAGATCAAGTTAAAACATGAGAGTAAAATGGAAAAGATAGTTTAATCCAAGAAAGGATTCCAGAGGAAGTATGTTTAATATTGAACTTCTTTTAAGTATTAATTATGCTTATTTGACCTGATAACAATATAGTCCTAAGTAAAGACAATGGTAGAGAAAGGATTTTAAAATATTTCAGTTCTAAGAACCTTTTCACGGATTTTCTTGTTTTTACTTCTTTGGCAGTCATACCTACATGTATTAAATAAAAGTCTATACCCCAAGTTAATACCTGGATTGCTCTTCCACTGGCAGAAATGAATGCTTCTACTGTAGTGGTATAGTCTCCTCCTGCAAATTTCTCCTTCTCAGTTTTTCTTCCCTTTACAACAGGGATTGCCAAGAGTTCTTCATACACTCGAGCATATAGGTCAAGTATCTGCAGGACCTATACATAGTGCAAACATAAGTGTTTTCACATGTGTGACATTTGTTCATTTCAGTTTAGAAAAGCTTAGTTAAAAGAAATGCAAATTGCAAATAAATTGCAAAATAGTGACTTTTTTTTCCCCTTAAAAGGCTTGTAAAAGTGAACAGTGTAAACTTGGAAAGGGAGGCTTCTAAAACTGGTGACCAGCATAAAACAAATCGAAACCAAATAGCTACAATAAAGGTATACCTATTGAAAGTTTTATTTTATAAATTTAGGGGATAAAGTAGCCAAAGGAGATCTAGGTATGTGCATGTATGTTATGTGTGTGTGTGTATGTATGTATTTGTGTACATAAAAATACTCTCTATATATCTCATATATATGCACTGCTAAAGGCAACTGAGCATTCAGTTAAAAAATTTTAGAGAAATCAAAATAAGTAAATAAAAATTAACCAACAGTGACTAACTTTTTTCTGTCAGTTTGGGTTGCACACCAAAGACAGAATTTTCAACTACAAACAACAAATGACAAAAAATTCCAATTAAGAAATTTAAATTCTAATGCATTTGACGCTTCAAAAGATTTATCATTTCATGAGGGTGGGCACTCCTTCCACTTAAACAGGTAACACCTTAAAATAGGGTCTTCATTAGTTTTAGGGCGAAAAGGTTTCCCGTCCTTCTGGAGATGAACCTCCAAACTTAGTTAAACTGGCAATCCCTTACTAGCCTTCAAGTATCAATAGTATCTGCTAGTGCTTGCAGACAGCCCAGGGATTGCCATCTTGCTGCAGTGAGGTATCAGAGTATAGGTGACATGTAGTGTATAAATCAAAGGCTAGACCATTCCATGAAAATCTCTCTTCTGGGCCACTTATGGGTAAATTAAAGTTTTACTTTCAAGTACTGACTGAATGCCTACTACATGAACATCAATGTGCTAGGACACACACCCACAAAAGATCACAAAAAACCTATACCTCTTCTGCAGCTTCTTCATATGTAGCAAAAGCACTGTGCCCTTCCTGCCAAAGGAACTCACGGGTACGCAGGAAAGGCTGTGGATGTTTGAACTCCCAACGCTGAAAAAGAAGTTAATGTATTTACAGTAAATTCAGGCACCTAGTGAAAATTTTGTATTTTACACTGACCAATACTTTATTTGGCATTTGTTTCACAACTCTCAAAATCCAAAATAGTTCCATCTCCCCCTGCCAAAAAAAAAAAAAAAACTAATCAGTAAGAGATATGTACTTACTACTACATTGCACCACTGATTAAGTTTGATTGGCAGATCCCTATGTGACTGGACCCATTTTGCATAAGTAGGATACAGCACTAAAATAGAAAAAAAAAAAAAACCTTAATAATCTAACAATATTTTGGTCACAAAATAAACATACAAAGTAATTTCCAGGGGGTGAGTGAAACTAGTTGCTAGAGAAGATCAGGACAGGGCTCCTCAGAGGGGGCAATTGAGCTGAGCTCTGAAGGGACCAAGGGATTTTTAAGAGGCGGAAGAGAGAAGAGAGGCATTACAGGCACGAAGGCATGGAGATAGGAGATGCAATGTGGTTTATATGGAAAAGAAAGTAGGCCAATTAAACTGGTTTGTAGACAGTGCAAAGGAAAGTAAAATCTTAGTAATTAGGTAAGCTGAAAAGGCTTGAATCCCCAACAAAAGAGCTTATAGTCTATCCTTGAAGTAACAGAGAAGTAGCAGAGCTTTCTAGGCAGGGGAGGGACATAGCCAAACTTTTAAGAACATCACTTTGGCAGCTATATGAAGAATGGATTGAAGAGGGAAGAGAACTAAAGTAGGGAGAAGAATGATTGTTCTAACAGCTCAGGCCAAAGGTTTAATAAAGTATAGCATTATATTTAGTATATAAAGGATATAGGAGCAGCTAGGTGGCACAGTGAATACAGCACCAGCCCTGCAGTCAGGAGGACCTGAGTTCAAATCTAGCCTCAGATACTTACTAGCTGTGCAACCCTGGGCAAGTCACTTAATTGTCTCTCCCACGACCCCACAAACAAGGATATATAAACACACCTAAACTTTTGGCCATCTATTATGCAATATGTTTAGTTATTACTGCTAACAATTAGAAATTTTTATATAAATTGCTATTTTAGGTGCTTTGCTCAATATAGTTGATACTATTTTCCCATATGTAAAATAACTGACCCATACAAAATACTAAATGTCCCAAAAGATGAAACAAAGCATACATTTCTAAAATTTGTGTTTGCAGTTACTATACACAATCCGCAATAGCAAGACTCCTCCTGAAAATCAGATTAGAGAATCTATTCTCTCAATTATTCTGACAAAGGTTTTATATTACTTATTATTGTGTTATACTCAAAACTCCCTAAGTGTGAAAACAATAGCAGTAGCTATCCCCTTTCACATTCCTAAAAAGCAAACTGATAATCACTTCAGGGGAACTAATGAATCTGCAGATCTGAAATAACCAAGACGATTAATAAAGATTGGAAATGGTAAAGAACTTTTAAGCACATGGTACAAAAAAGGAATAAAAAATGTTTTAAAAATATTCTAAAAATTAATTTAATTTTCCTAAATACAAAGTGTTAAAGACTAGCATTTCTCAACAGAAGGTGAGAGAAAAGGCTTTTCTAAGGAGTAATGTACTCATAATAGGAGAAACATGACAGTTTATCTTATGAATACTAGTTCCTGTTCCATCTTTATTAAACTTTCTAAAACTTTATATTTCTGGTAACTATCACAAATATAATAACTAAAGAAAGAGAGTTGGAGCTAATATAGTGGCACTGTCCAGCATCCCAAGGCCTTTCCTTACCTGTTTCACTGGTGGGGCGAATAGCTATTGGTTCTGCCAATTCTGTTTTGCCAGACCTTGTAACCCAAGCAACCTACAAAGACAAAATTTGTACTCTGAAAACTCCAGGAAATTAACTAATTAACATTTATCAAGTGCCCACTATGTTCTAGGCACCAATTATACAAAGATAAAAGTAAAGCAGCCTCTACCCTCAAAGAGCTTACATTTGATCAAGGTAAAGAGATAGTTGTATAGATGTCAGTCAAGTAGCACCCACTATTTACCAAGTATTGTGCCAAGTGCTAGGGATACAAAAAAGGGTAAAAACAAAGTCCCTGCTCTTAAGAAGCTCACAGTCTTCAAAATATATACAAGGCAATTTTTTTTGCAGAGGGGAAGGCAGGTCAATTGGGGTTAAGTGACTTGCCCAAGATCACGCAGTTAATAAGTGTGTCAAGTGTCTGAGGCCGAATTTGAACTCAGGTCCACCTGACTCCAGGGCCGGTGCTCTACTCACTGTGCTAGAGGGAAGAAGGGGTGAAACATTAACAGCTGGATCAGAAAAGACCTCAACTTATGATAAGCCTGCTAGCCACCTCATGACAGAAAAGGAATGGACTCAAGGAATAAACTGAGACATATACAAAAGCCTTCTGGGACACTATCTTTTTTTTGGACACAGCCAATGCAGGAATATGCTTTGCTTGACATTTTTCTTTCTTTTTCAGTGGAGGAGGGGGAAGAGCAGATAGATTTGTTAATTTAAAAAAAAAGAACTAAATTTTAAAAGAAAAAAGGAAAAAACCTCACAGAGTGGTGCTTGCACTGCCTTGAAGGAAACTAGCAGGGAGTGCATTTAAATATAGAGGATAGCCAGCAAAAAGGCATGACGTGATGACAGAAGGACTATGTCAGCAGGCTGATTATAAAGCACTTGAAGGGGAGTAATGTGCAGAGGTCTACAAAGGTTAAACCAGGGTCAGGTTTTGAAGAGCTCTGCACATCAAAGAGAGGAATTTATATTTGTTCCTAGAAGTTACGGGCAATCACTGATCTGAGATTCTTGAGGACAAGAATGGCGTTTGTCTCCCCACTCCTTAGCACAGTGCCCAGCACACAGTGAGAGCTTAACAAATACTTGCTGACTTTTTGATATAGATCTAAGAATTATCAGCATAGAGATGACCTCAAAACCCATGGGAGCTGATGAGGTTCAGCCATGGAGACAAACGAGAGAGAGAATAGAAAAGAGCACAGGATAAAACGTTGGGGAAAACCTACAGTTAGGAGGTATGTTATGAAATGATGAGACAGCAAAAGAGATTGAGAAGTAGCAGTACATAATTCATCTCTGACGGATAGCCCTTACAGTAAAAATTATGCACAAATTATAAAGAACTTCCACCATAGTTTTAATTTAGGATAGTTCAACCTAACAGCTGAACATCTGTAAAATTACCCTTATCCCACTGAAATATTAAAAGAAGAGTAATTTACATTGCCTGTTTTTAAAAATGATAAACTTGACTAAAGTAGAATTTCCATTTTTCCATGAAGACATTAGCATAATATAAAGTAGTTCCTATATATTTTAATGTTTTACTAAATGGTTTTTAAAAGTTAACCTCAGTAACTATAAGTGAAAACAAATCTTTTGAGTTCTAAGAGTAACAACCATGTAAATAAAGCAAACAAGCCAGCTTACCTCAGGGGCAAAGTCAGCAATGTGAGTCTTTTCTTTCTCCAAAGCACTTTGAGACACAAACATGGGGAAGTAGCAGTTTTCCACGCCCAGTTTCTTGATCTCAGCATCAAAAAAGTCTTTAATGGCCTCCCAAATGGAAAAGGACCAGGGACGGAGGATATAGCAACCACTCACATCATAGTACTCAATCATTTCTGATTTTTTGATTACCTTTATAAAATGTAAATCCATTATTACAAAAGAACTAAATGAAGTTAATAAATAAATGATTAATGGAATATAATAAAAATAAGTTTAGAGCATGACCCTCAAACTATAAAACCCAAATTTACATGAAAGTCTCTAAATCAAATTGAAATCTTCAGAAGATGTGATTTCATCAGTATGAATCATCTGTCACTTAAGCCATTTAAGCAAATTACAACCCCTCCATGCCTTAGTGAATTGTTTTTGTTAGGTCAAAAAACTTACGGAAAATTTTCTGGTGACAAGAGTCTCTCAGAAATAAGCTAAGTTGGTTTTTGGAATATAAATCTACAGCCTATCACTCAAAGAAGATTTAGCCTTTGAAAACTCAGGGTTACCCCCACACCAATGAATATCAGAATAAGATTTTAATGGAGGGTGGAAAATCACATGACAAACATTTAAAAATTACTTATACTATCTGTCCTGTCCTAGATATAATCTAAAAGAACCAATAAGAACATATAATTCATTCAAAAGATGTGATCAATACACTGAAAAATGAAATTCAATGTTAGAACCGAGATTAAATTTAATATAATCAAGTTTCTTTCCCTATAATTATGTGCGATAGCCCATAATTATATATTCAATTCAGTTTATAAATACTAAAGTCAAATGAAATATACTCACTTGAGAAAACCAGTCTGCAAGATTTTCTTCTTTTTTTGCTTCTAACCCCAATCTGTAGAAATTGGAAAACAAAAGCAAATCCCCAAATGAAAATGCTATTGTTGGTATTTAAGGAAAACTATAAAAATAGCTTTAAGCAGAAGGGAACAAGTTATAGCTGGTACCAAGGACAACTACAATTCTTCAGAGCAGGAACTGTATTCTTTTTTTTTTTAAATGTTTTTTATTATCTTTTTTTATTTTATTTTTATTTTTAGTTTACAAAACATGGTTCTACATAATTGTGAGTTCCAGATTTTCTCCCCCCCTGCCCCCTCACTCCGCCCTCCCTCACCAAGACGGCATGGAATCTCATATAACTACCACGTATAACTTCGCATTGAATTAATTTATACACTAGTCAAGTTGTGGAGAATTATGACCAATGGAATGAATCATAAGAAAGAAGAAACAGAACCCTCCCCCCTGCAAAAAAACCCAAAAACAAAAACAAAAGAGAAGGAAAAAAAAAGGCGAGCATGAAGTGTGCCTCAATCTGCATTCAAACTTCTTTCTCTGGATGTAGATAGCATTCTCCGTTGTGAGTCCTTTGGAGTTGTCCTTGCACCTTGTGTTGCTGAGAAGAGCGAAGTCTGTCAGGGTTGGTCCTCACGGAACCCATATATCTGTGGCTGTGTACAATGTTCTCCTGGCTCTGCTCCACTCACTCAGCATTATATCGTGTAGCTTTTTCCAGGTTGTTATGAAGTCCATATCATCCTCATTTCTTATGGCACAATAGTATTCCATTACCTTCATATACCACAGCTTGTTCAGCCATTCCCCAATTGATGGGCATCCCTTTGATTTCCAATTCTTGGCTAACACAAAAAGAGCCGCTATAAATATTTTTGTACATATGGGTCCCTTTCCCTCTTGTGATTTCTTTGGGATACAACCCTAGAAGTGGTATTGCTGGGTCAAAGGGTATGAACATTCCTATGGCCCTTTGGGCGTAGTTCCAAATTACTCTCCAAAATGGCTGGATCATCTCACAACTCCACCAGCAACGTAACAATGTTCCAATTTTCCCACATCCTCTCCAGCATTTATCATCCTCCTGTTTTGTTATTTTAGCCAATCTGACAGGAGAGATGTGGTATCTAAGAGTTGTTTTGATTTGCATTTCTCTAATCAGTAGTGATCCAGAACATTTTTTTCATATGCCTATAGATAGCTTTAATTTCTTCCTCTGAAAACTAACTGTTCATATCCTTTGACCATTTCTCAATTGGGGAATGGCTTGCATTCCTATATATTTGGCTCAGGAACTGTATTTTCTATCCCTATAAAAAGTAGTCAGTTCAAATCTTTCTTCAAAAAGCTTTAAAGTACAAAAAGCCAGCAGGTAGGCAAACTCATGTTGTTTATCCCCCATAGGCAGGCAGCCCAAAATGTATTACTAGGCTGTAGAGCACGAGAATAGAGCTTGGAATAGATGAAAAGAACAGATCCTTCTGGGTAGCCATAATTGATTTGTGATGGAACTCAATCCCAAGCCTGGCTGTCACTCCCTATCAGACATGGAAACCGATCAGATTGTCCTGTTGCCAACTAGCAAATGAAAACCTTAATAAAACTGTATGTGAGTATTCCTTTAGTTGCTCTTCTCTCTATATAAATTTAGTATATTGCAGGGATATAATCCTTGAAGCAGGTACTATGACAGAGAAACCTAGCAGAAGTCTAAAGACATGTACCCTACCTCTTTCAAATCTGCATGAACCTGATAGATTTCTCTTATATTCAAAGGATACTTCTTTACACCTGGCAACTTTCTATTATCAGTATGACCAAAATATATCATATTTGACTATTCTTTAACATACCTTAGCTATTTCTACATTTTTAGTTTTTTCTTGAGGAATATAATAGGGTGACATTGTGATAATTTATCATGAATTCTAGTTGGAAGGGAAAAAAGTTCACTTGTTGCTTAAGAGACAGATTCTCTCCAAACAGGAAAACTGTAACTAAAAACTGCTGTTATTTCAAGAGTTCACCTAAGTTCTTGACAATAACATAAAAATGACTGAACCAGTTTATTCCATGTTATACCCCTAAGTACAAACTATTAAATATTGCTAATCGCTATCTTCCCAACTTTCAAAACTTCTAATATAGAAAATCTCTTCATAAAAGTATATTCTAACTGACTATAATAAACAAGAACTATGTTTATAAATAAAACATGTAAGACTCTAAAATGTAATGTGGATCTTCACAACTCTCATCTTTTAAATAATCTTAGTTTTAAACTTAAAATCCTTATCTCAAAAAGGAAATTCCAAATCTTCCTACCCTTCCTTATTAAAAAACACCCCTCCTCTCCCCAAAAACCTCTTTCTTGCTTATACCAGATCTTAATTACTCATGCTATGGTTTTAGCACTTAGATTATGTTTGTATCTAAGAGCTCATACTGACCAAAATAAGCTGTATACATTTTAAACTAGTTTGATTCAACCAAAATTTCTGGCTCAGATTTTGTGGGGATTAAATATATGTGTGTGCTACACACACACACACACACACACACACACACACACACACACACACACACGTGTTACCTTGTTTGTTTCTTAGGTCCCTGACCTTCTCCTGCTCCACCTGAAGACATCCCACTACCATGGTCCTTGGAGGATTCTTTCTTTTGACTGTCATTTTGTTTCTGTGACTTATTTTGCTTTTCAGATATATTTTCCTTTTCTTTCTTCTTTTTATCCTTGTCTTCAGTCCCAGTGGCAGAAACTGGTTTGTAATCCACTCCTGTCAGAGACTTGTACTGTGCCTTCAACTGAAGGAGTTCCTGTACAGCTGCATCTACTTTATCCTTTGAGACAATAGAAAAGGAAAATACAAGCCAATATGAATCATACACGCGCACACACACACACACGCATTTGTGTATTGGACCAGATCTGTGACTTCCAGGGAGTTCCAGTGAGGCACTTGCTTTTTACAATCTGAGATTGCCTGAGATGCTAGCAGGTGAAAGACTTGTCTGATCCAAAATACTGCAGGAGCAAAACAAAGTTATGTCTTTCTGATTCCTAGCCCAGCTCTCTAACCAAGATGCCATGCTTTTGCTCTCATAAGGTATGATATATTTTCTAAATTAAAAAAAAAAAACTCCACATTTTACTCCACAGAATCTATTCCTGCTTCACTCATATTAGTACCATATACTCTATTACTTCTACAAACATAATAATAAAGGAACTTTTCAGGAAGACTTATGACAACATAGAAGTAGATTATAAGAAAAAATATAAACACAGACCTTGGTGACTTTTTCAGCTTTTAGTTTCCGAACTTCATCTCCTTGTGCAGCCACTTGGTCAAAAAGAGCTTTGGCTTCGGGTGTATCAGTAGCACTGGTTTCAATGATTTTGGCTGGACTTGAAACTGAACTCTGAAATGGAGGCTGATTAGGCTTGTATTCTTGTCCAGTTTTTTCTTTATACTCAGCTTTTAAGGAGAGTAACAGTTTTACAGCTTCGTCAACTTTATCCTGGGTCAAAAGAAAAATAACACATATATACACAAAAGGGAAAATTGTGAAGATAAATAATAGAAGTCATAGAGACTTAATCAAGAAGAGAACATGAGTGTGCTTTTCAATCCTTAAATAACCAGGAGAATAATTCTGTAAATTGTATTTTCCCTATTTTTAATTGCTAGCTAGTACTTTAAGACCTGCACAGTGCTTTACGTATCTCTCTCAATCCTTACAACAACCCACTGAAGTAGGTGTCCTTATTGTACCCACTTAATGATGAAACTGGGGCTGAAAGAGGTTAAAAGTGACTTGTCCAGGGTCACGCAGTAAGTATTTGAGGCTGGATTCAAATTCAGCCATGGTACAACCTTGCTGTCATAGATACACTGAAAGCAAGCAAGAGTTATTAAACCATTTGACCTAAAGGTACAGGGAAAAAAAACTAAGGCAAAGTTAAGAACAGGACTCATATGTATAATACATATTCAGTTCACAAGAACAAATTTATTCAAGAAGTAGGTTGAATTTCTATAAATCGAACATCTTGTTTTGTGTATGCTGAAAGCCAATCTGGAGATGCACCACATGTAGGTCCACAAATCCAGGAAAAGGGAAAAAGAGGAAAAAAATTTAGGGTACAGAGAAGACCATTTTAAAAAACTATCACTGTTTTCCTAGGTAGTTGGATAACCTTTGGATGCACGTAGGGAGAAAAAATTCTGTAGCTCAATCACAATTTAAAAAGCAAGAAATTCCCCTTTCAAAAGTTGCAAATGAACTACATAACCCATCACGCATTTTTAAAATGCCTATGTTTAAGGCACTGCATGGACTACAGGATGTGATTATTCTGGTGATTTTAACTGCATCCCTGTATATGTATATGGCATACCCTTTGGTATTAGAACTTTTTCCAAGTGGTAATCTAAAGATCCTTTTATTCAGTCTCATCATTCCCAATGTTAGTAAGGGATAGCACCAATGGTGGGAGACAGGAACTACATTATCTTGCCTGATGTTTTTGCAATACAGGGTGTGAGTCTGAAGAAATAAACTGCTTCTGAGCAATAAAAGTGAAAGGTGGTTTCTGGCTTATATGCGAAAGGCCCAAACCATGAACATACCTTTGGAGCTTTTTCAGATTTCAGTCTCCGGACCACTTCTCCTTGTTCAGCCACTTTATTATAGAATGCTTTACTGTCTACTGAACTGGAGCATGTACTATGGGGCACAGAGGGGGTAAGAGGAGATGAAGTAGAAAGAGGAGAAGCCGAAGGGAGACCACCTGGTTTGTATTCCTGGCCTGTCTTTTGTTTGTATTCTGCCTTTAAAATTAGAAGCATTTTCACAGCAGAATCTATCTGATCCTGAGAAGGGAAAAGAGAAATGTCGATCATCAGTGTATATACATTTGAAAAATGAAATATACACATTTTAAAATTAGCTGAATGAAAATGGAGAAATGTCAAGAAAGATCAAATAATTTTCTTAACTCTTTCTGCAGAGAAAAGCACATTTAAAATAGGTCCTATTTTTCAGTAAAAGCAAAAAATGAATGGTAAAGAAATAGATGAGACATTGTTCAAACAAACATTCTCTGAGGGGGGTGTAATCTAACTGAACCTTGAATAAGCAGAAAATGAAGACAAATAAACACTCACGACAAAGCAATAACTTATACAACAAAGTATTTGTTTTATAATGTTTTATAAAGTTTTATAATAATTGGGGAACTAAATATTCTGATTAACTGGAATACGGATCCTAAACAGATTATCAGTTTTCAAAGAAATTTGCTGAAAAACAAAAATACCATTACAAGACAAAACTATTCATTATATTTTTTTTTACTATCTCAATGATTCTTCAATTTCATCAATGTAGGTAAATCCCTCAGAAGATATCACTCTATCTCTAAAAGACAATCCATCCATGCCTGATTATCCTGTGATTCATTTCAAACACATCACAATACATACATACCAATCATTATTTAACTTTCTGTATAAAATGATAATGATAACGGAATACTGCTGCAGTGATACAGGAAACTGAATAAAATCTATACTTACCCATGTGCTATAATATACTCACACATTTTTTTAAAATTCCTGATTTTTATAGGATACAAATGACTATTAAAAGTAAAGTAAAGGAAGGCGTGTGTAGTGGTAGGGGAAGAGATAAGGTGAATAAGGACTAGGGAGCTAATCCTGTTGAACTTCCTAGTTTTTTAAAATCTAAGTAAACAGGAATCTACCAGAATAAATATTGAGGATAATAAAAACTCCTTTATCACGTGGTAGCCTTCATTTCTTGCAAATCTTCCCTGAACCATTCAGGACAGTGTTCTAGACACTGTGGGCACAACATATATACAAGGCAGTATGGTATGTGAACTAGCTCTGGGTTTGAAGCTAGGAGACATGAGGTCAAATACTGATTTAGACACTTTGCAAATATGAGCAAGCTGCAACCTTTCATTTCAGTTTCCACATCAATAAAATGAGGATGATGATTATACTACCTACTTCAAAATAAGAACAATTTGCTAATTAAGCTTAAACATTATATAGTACACAATGCTATACATACAAAGCTCCCAACAAGTGTTAATATATATGTAAATGTGTATTTACATGTATGTATGTATATATGTATGCAAGTACATGCTGAAGTATGAGACAGATAAATTAGACCTGGAAGGAACTTCAGAAATTATCCTCAGTAAAAGTGAGAATGCGGAGTAAATAAAACTGATGCAAATGATAATGAAGAATTTACAGAAAACACTAAGCAGTCTGTGATAAAGGAAAAAGATACCCAATAAAAACATTGCCTGTTTTAATATAAACACAAAATACATCCAAACTCCTAACAGCCATCACAGCTATACTCCAAACTACCAGGAGAAGGCAGTATTACATAAAAGATTATCTTTGACAAAAACTGAACATAAAACAAAAAACAAAAAACTGTGCCTAATTTCTAAAACTGAAAAATTAAAGGAGGCGAGAGGGGTTTCATTGATTGGAAATTAAGAAAAGGTTTAAAATAAAAATATTTGTACATTCCAAAATTCCTTTGAAAGAAAAATATTTTTAACCACAAAAAAAAAGCTTCATACATGTTAATCAACTAGAACACTGCAGTTTTCTAAAAAAAGATGCTGCACAGGGTTTTATGTTTTGTTCAAATGAAACTTTGGAGAAGGCATTTGGACAACAGATATAAAAGGCAGAATCTATGAATTTAAAACAAAGGACCAGGTTTGTTTTTAGTTTAAAAAAAATGGACTTATACACAAAGCATATGAATTACTGCACTTTAACAATGAATAAAACTTACTGATCTCACAAGACCTAAACTCCCCCCACAAAAAAACTCTGAAATGTCAATGGGCATATGAGTAGTCTCCTACTTTTTGAATTTCACTTTAACCTCTAAGCACCATTATTTCATCAATTAGACTTTAAACTAGTGAAAATGTCTAAAGTGAAATTTACTTTTTCCTCCTCTCCTTCAAACCATAACATAAAAACTTAATGTCAAATGTGACCACAATTTGTGCTCAAGGAATATCTTAGTGCTTGATGCCATTTATTACACCTTTGTAGATCTTTTCTGCCTACCTCACCTTATTATACTACTTTTATTGTAAATGGTTCTGCCATCTATGGAACAAGAAGAGGAGAAAGCTGAAGCAAAAGAAAGCTAACTACAAGAAACTGAAGGTGGATATCCAGGTCTGTAATTCTGACCTGTCTTATGTTTATACTCTGCTTTTACAGTTAAAAGCTCTTTCACAGCATCACCTATCTGATCCTAAAGCAGAAAAGAGGAAAAAAACCCCAAAGTATATACGTTATATCCTGAAACAACCTCCTCATGTCAAACTCTGACCAGTCCAACTGTGTATCAAAGTATTTTATCCCTAAAGGGATCATACTAAATACAACATTTTCAAGAAACAAAATGCCTAAATAAAGTCATATGGATAAAAATCTAAGAGCTTATGTATGATACAATACCAAGCCTGACAATTAAATGGATATTTGGTGCTTATAAAGCAGTGCTACCACCTTGAAATCACCACTCTAAATTAAATGGTTTACAATGGCTCTACCAGGTAGACAATTCTATTTACTATCATTTTCACTGAGATAATTATCACAAGGTATGAACTTCAGTATGATTATTTAAAAAGTGTCATCGTATAATGGGAATAGAACTAGCAAGATGTGGCTTTGTCACTTACTGACTTATAACTGTTTTACTTATTTGTTAAATAGGATGAGTAATGCTTATACCACCCGTATAGGATTAATGAGAATACTTTGTAAATACCACAGTAGAATATAAATATGAGACATCATCAAATAGCTATCTTCTTAAAATGTAGCAACCACTAAACTTGGAAGTCTAGGTTTCACCAGTAAGATGAACTCCCAATAAACCTCTCCATGACTTTTATGGAAATATGAAACACAAACACTAAACAAAAACCATGGGGCAGCTAGGTGGCATAGTGAGTAGAGCACCAGCCCTGGAGTCAGGAGGACCTGAGTTCAAATCCAGCCACTTGACACACTTAAGCTGTGTGACCTTGGGTGAGTCACTTAACCCCAATTGCCCTGCATTCCCCCTCCAAAAAAAACAAAAAACCAAACCAAACAAAAAAACCAAAAAACAAAAAACCATTTACCTACTCAGAGAAACAGGTGAATTACATTCCACTGGCTATTAAAGTCACGCTAAATATTAAACTAGTTCACCAAAAAGTTAGAGAGGAGATTAACATATAAATCTCACTATGCTTTAAACAGATAGAAAACTATTCATTTGACAGATAAAATTTGAGGATAAAAGCAGTGATTTCTAGCTATGAAATGCAGTGTTTGTGCTGTGAAAATTGTGACACCTTACCTTTGCATTCAAGAGCTCTTATTTAGTTGTTTTTAACCTAAAACTAACTCTGGGGAAATGATGCTTAGCAGTATTAAACCTTAGTCTTTTGCAGAGAAGAGCATAATTCCCCTAAACTTTGGAAAGGTTGAACATGGCTTCAAAATGTACTCCGAATGACAGGAAATACTGGACTAATGCTGAGGGGCCAGGATTCCCAAGAAGTATCATTCCTTGAAATACAGCTCAAGCACAGATGTCTAGGGATCTACTGGCTAATGTAAGAAGTGGTAATTTGAAGTTCAGGGCCTACATACTCAAGCCCAAGGACAAGGAAATTTAAAAAAGAAATAAGCCTTTATAATGTGTTACAAATTGCAAGAAATGAAATTTCTAAACATTAAGCTAGAGCAGGCCTGCACAACCTGAGGCTTGCAGGCCGGGACACTTATGCCAAGCCAGCTCACAGGTTTTGCAGGTCTGAACTACAGGGTCTAACACTACAGGGTCTTGGTGTGGTGTAAGCAGATTTAATTCATGCATTTATAATATCATAATTCACTTCATTAAGCCTACCTTTGAGGCCTTTTCAGCTTTGAGTTGACGAACCACTTCTCCTTGTGCAGCAACTTGATCATAAAGAGACTTATTGTCTAGAGTAAAGGAACTCTTTGACATGGAGGAATCCTTTTGTACATCAGTTGGAGGATTTCCGGGTTTGTATTCCTGGCCAGTTTGCTCTTTATATTCAGCTTTCAAAGCCAAAAGTTGCTTTACAGCTACATCTACATCTTCTTTGGCTGCTTTCTTTGCTTTTAATTCTCGTACAACATCTCCCTGAGCAGACACTCTGTTGTAAAGGGCTAAAGCATTCTCTGGGATCTCAAGATCCTTATGCACAGGTGATGCAGCCTTTTCTTTCAAAGCAGTTACCTTCAAAGACAAAACAAAAAATATTCAGTTCATGTGGAATGCAGATAAATTCTCTCAAAATACACCCACAAATGCAACTTTTCCATCCAAAAATGGCTTTCCAGGTTTTTGTTTTAATTTTAACAAAATTGAGCCATAGCTAACAGAGATCTTTCCCTGTAAAATGGTCCTGGAGAAAAGCTACTTCAGGAAGAAAATGAAGTATCATGATCGATCAATCAATAAGCATTCATTAAGCACCTACTATATGCCAGGCACTGTATTAGGTGATGGAGACATTAAGACAAGTAAAACAGTCCGGACTTCAAGGAGCTTATATTCTGTTGTCTACAAAAAGAATACATTTACCTCACTCTTTGTTGTTCCTGCTTTAGTCTTTTCCTTTGAGCCAGATGTTGGCATTTCCTTTGTATGGCCATCAGGGATGTATATCAAAATGCATGGGGCTTCTTTGCAACTATAGGGACTAAAATAAAAAGTAGATGGGGGAAGGGGGGAGGCGGGAAGAATACCATAAAAAACCTTGAATACAAATTAAAAAGAAAAATATAAATTGAATATATGATATTTTAAAAACAGAAACAAAGAACTAACCTTTTTAAGCTTCAAGCTACAATAGTTCATTTGACTACCTTCATGACTCCTTAGAGATTTTTAAAAGTCTCACAAAAGTACCTATATGCAGATTACTTTATTACTGTACTCACTTTCTAGGAATCTCCCAACTTTATACCCATTTATTCACCACCATTGGATCTACATCCCAAAGAAATCAAAGAAAGATGAAAAGGATCTATGTACAAAAATATTTGTAACAGCTCTTTTTGTACTAGCCCAAAACTGTAAACTAAGGGTATGTCTTTCTACGAGAGAATGGCTAAGCAAACTGATACATAAATGCAACTGATTATTATTTTGTACCACGAGAAATGCTAAAATGGTCAATTTAAAAGGAAATAAAGACTTTATGAAATGCTGCAGTGTGAAGCAGAATAAGAATAATTTATACAAAGAAACAACTGTGAAAGACTTCAGAACTCTTGATCAATGCACAATGATAAACTATGAGTTGAAAAGAAAGATAAAGCACGCCACTCATCATCTAACAGAGATAAAACTTTAAATTTGGCAAGAAAGCATTTTTAGATAAAGCTTGAATGGGAATCTGTTTTGCTCTACAATATAGGAATGTATTGAGATTTTTTGTTTCTGCTTTTTGTTTAACTGGAGAAGAAAAAAAGGAATAGATTAATAAAAGAAATTCTTGTTACTTAAAAAAAATTTAAAAGGCAGAAAAAGGCAAATTAATAATGACACATCAACTTTTTATTTATATTCAATTTTTCATTGATGTGGAAAAAATTTAAGAGAGAATATTATAAAACTGCTAAAATACATATTTAACTTTAACTATGACATTAGCAGTACTATACACAGGCACAGAATAAATCGCTTAGTCAAAATACATTCTACCAGAAATCCTAAAAATACACTTGTGTTCCTCATCCTGTCACATAATTTTCCCACCAAAGTGCTGATCCTGAAAGCTTTATGTCTACTGCCATTTCCTCTTAACTTTTCATCTCACTTGGAAGACTTGTTTCTCCCAATAAACTCTTTCCCTGTAACAATAGTTTGTTTGATCTATTATCCTGGATGACATAAAACTATGGAGGCTCAACCTTCTCAATCAGGGAAAATGTGTAAAAATGGCAGGTGTGCATCAGGTGGAGATAGAGCAACAGAGTGTGCACTCCATCTTAAGGGTTGTCAAAGACAAGGAAAAATCAGCCAGGAAAAAATGTAAAAAAAAAAAATTAAGCAACATATTACTTCCTCAGTCTCTGGGTTATCATCAAATTTAAAATTGATGCTTTGTCAATTGATAAAGTAAGACTTTAAAGTAAAGTTGAGGTGGCTAGATGCCACAGTGAATAGAGGTCAGGAGGACCTGAGTTCAAATCTTGTCTCAGATGCTTGATACTTACTAGCTATGTGACCCTGGGCAAGTCACTTAACTCCGACTGCCTCACAATAAATGAATGAAGGAAAAAATAAATGAAGTCAGGACAAAAAGGACAAAAGACACATAAAAGGAGGAGCTCTATTCCAAATGCTGTTATAATAAAAACACTTTTTTTTTTGCTCAAGGGCAAAGGATATCTTTTGTCAGACAATGAAAATGATTAAATATACTTTAAGGACCAAGTTTTGACTTCTTGATAGAGACGGGGTGAGAGTAAACTACTAAGAATTGGTGAAAAACATTGTATATCATATTCTAATGAAACTCTCACAATCCAATGCAACTGTTATTCATCTCTTAAAGATAGTCTATAGAAGATGGCAGTGTGAAAACAGGGACTCGCTTGAGCTCTCCCCCAAATCCCTCTAAATACCTGTAAAAAATGAATCTAAACAAATTCTAAAGTTACAGAACCCACAAAATGACAAGGTGAAACAAGTCTCCAGCCCAAAATGGCCCAGATGGTCACTGGGAAGGGTCTATTGCACCATGCTGAGATTGGAGCATAGCCCGTCATGGGCTGTGCCAGGACAGACCAGGCCTAAGGGCACTGAATCACTGAGCTGTAGTTTCCAGACTTCTAAATCCACAAAGACAACAGAGCAGGTCAGTGGGAAAACTGCTGGATCTGGGTGAGACAAGTACATGGTCTGGCCCCCAGACCCAGGGGGGTGGAGGTGGCTGCAGCAGTGGCAGCTATTTCTGGAGCTCCAGGCCCACAGACGGTGGGGGAATCAAGCAGCTGATCAGAACGGGATTGTGGAAACACAATCAGGATAACACAAGATTTAGCATCTTCTACGTTAAGGGATTGAAGGGCTTGGAATATGAAAATCTGAAGGTCAAAGGAGCTAGGATTAAAACCAAAAATCACCTACTCAGCAAAACTGAGTGTAATACTTCATGGCAAAATATGAATTTTCAATGAAATAGAGGACTTTCAAGCATTCTTGGCCTTGCCCTGCTTGGATCTAGGTCCCAGTCCAGCTTGCTGTTTCTTAGGGGAGGAGGAGCGCTGGGGTGGCAGAGCTTTGTGGCAGCTGTGGAGAAGGAGTCCTCTTGGTAATTACACGGCAGAAAGGAGCACTTGTACTCACTGACCAGAGTATAGAGCATAGGCCAGGAGAGGGGTATCATACCACTTCAGACTAGAAATAGCTCTGAAAACAGCAGCGCAAAACCCCTGAAATTTGGGACAAAGCACCCTCCACTCTGAAAGCAGTCTTACCCTGACAAAGAGTTCAAAAGTCAAGTAATTGGCTTGGAAAATGAGCAGGCAGTATAAAAGGACTCAGACTACAGAATCTTTCTTTGGTGACAAAGAAGATCAAAACATACGGCCAGAAGAAGTCAACAAAGTCAAAGAGCCTAAATCAAAAGCCTCCAAAAAAATATGAATTGGGCTCAGGCCATGGAAGAGCTCAAAAAGGATTTGGAAAATCAAGTAAGAGAAGTAAGAGGAAAACTTGGGAAGAGAAATGAGAGTAACGCAAGAAAATCATGAAAAACAAGTCAATGACTTGCTAAAGAAGACCCAAAATACTTAAGAAAATAACCCCTTAAAAAACAGACTAACCCAAATGGCAAAAGAGCTCCAAGAAGCCAGTGAGAAGAAGAATGCCTTAAATTAGCCAAATGGAAAAAGAGGTCCAAAAGACCACTGAAGAAAATACTCCCTTAAAAATTAGAATGGAGCAAGTGGAAGTTAGTGACTTTATGAGAAATCAAGAAATTATAAAACAGAACCAAAAGAATGAAAAAATGGAGGACAATGTGCAATACTTCCCTGGAAAAACCACTGACCTGGATAATAGATCCAGGAGAGACAATTTAAAAATTATTGGACTACCTGAAAGCCATGGTCAAAAAAACAGCCTAGACATCATCTTTCAAGAAATTATCAAGGAAAACTGCCCTGATATTCCAGAGCCAGAGGGTAAAATAGAAAGAATCCACCGATCACCTCTTGAAAAAGATCCCCCAAACTCCTAGGAATGTTGTAGCCAAATTCCAGAGTTCTCAGATCAAGGAGAAAATATTGCAAGCAGCCAGAAAGAAACAATTCCCCCCTCAAAAAAAAAAAAAAAAAACACTTTAAAAAGATATTCTAAATATCTGTTTAGCACTATTTCTTAAAGTTTTTATACAAGAAATTTAGCAGAAATTGAAGAGGTGGTATCACAAAAGAAAAACCACTTTAATTTAAAATAAAAGGCATCTTAAAAATCTAACCATTTCACTACATAAAGCCCACTTAAAATTTAAATTATTCAGTTTAAAAATGTTTCCCTAAAATGCCAAAGTTTTATGTTATGTAAAATAATTCCATTGATAATGCTAAATATAGAAAGACAAATGTGACAATTTAGAATTCTGAACAGCTGTTAATTACTTACTAGATGATTACCCAGCTTGAAAGATATTATTCAAGACATTACCTTTAGGAAAAAACATAAAATTTACACTCATAATTCTGATAACCAAGCACATCTGCTTACCTAAAAGGTTCATAGGGTTGATCACAAATAAAAAATCCTCTTCTCTGCAGTTGTATTATATCTCCTTTCTTCAAATCCTTAAGGCAGGGATCCCCTAACATTAGTTCTTCTTGCTATAAAGATGGTTTAAAAGAAAAACACATTTTCTCAAAATGTGAGCATGTGAAAGGCTACAAGAACATATTTAATATAATAAATGGCTATAGCATCTGTGAAACTTATGTATCTCAAAAATTTCCTATGGCTTCAGCATATCCTAAAAAATTGTTCAGAATCTGTGCCACCACCCTCACCTTAAAAAAACTTAAACATACGGCACAGGTTTTCTTAGAGAACAAAAATGAATCACCTTCTCTGCAAAGTGAGTATAAGACAAAACTTTAAAAAACCTTTCAAGTAAGAATATGACCTAATTCTTGCAGCATTAAAAAAATACTATTTGCTATAAAATACCATGTTTCTTAACAATAGGAGGAACCGAAAATTCCTTCAAGAGATACGAAGCTTCTGCTTCCAAAAAGTCTGTTTTGTTAAGATGAGAGGCCAGAATAATTTCTTCATTGTGATTACTGAAAAGAATTATAGACCAATTCTAACTTTTACTCTTTTAACAAGGTAAAGTTTAATAGTGGCCTATAATGCATGGGTGGCAGTGGTGATTTTTAAGTTCTAGCTTATGGAACATTGGCAGAGAAAAACAACCTTTTCCAGATTCCTAATCACAGAAATCAACAGCTAATAACCTATCAAATATCAACTCTACACTTTAATATCACATTTGTTCTAATGTCTGAAATACTACTAGTGATCGCATTTTTAAAAAAATAAACATTTCCAAAGAAAAGTGTAGATAGCAGCAGGACCAAATGACAATTGCTTTACTCTAAACAACCTTGCTATTCTTGTTGATGTACTGTTTGAAATCTTCATCTTTTCCAATAACTGGCTTAGAGATGAGGTGCTCATAAGTGACACACACTGTTGGAGTGAGAGGAGAATCTGCAGTCTCTGCAAGCCAGGTGATCTTAGTGGTCTTCTTGTAATCCTTGTTGTCTAAGTTCAACTTCCCATCAAGGGATACAATTTTTCCATTTGAATTTCTAAATATAAATTGGAAAAATATTTCAAAGAAAATGAATCAAAACTCCATAATGTTTGTCTTAACCTTGGTAAATTAAAAAGTTTTAGCCATTTGACATCAGAAAATTTAACATGAATTATTAATATACTACCCATACAAATTCTTCGTTATTATCAGGAATTTGCATGTGATTATTAGCACAAACTCAGATTTAAGATTATAAATAAAACTCAGTTTAGACATAAATACAATAGAAGAATGGAATCTCAGAAAATGAAGATCTCTCAGATTTAGTCCAACCCCTTATCAGAAGTCTGAGTACTCTCTACAATCTGTTAAGAAGTTCTACCTCACA
Organism: Trichosurus vulpecula; assembly: GCF_011100635.1. Taxonomy (NCBI): domain Eukaryota; kingdom Metazoa; phylum Chordata; class Mammalia; order Diprotodontia; family Phalangeridae; genus Trichosurus; species Trichosurus vulpecula. Next base: position 124,482,041 of record NC_050576.1, read on the forward strand.
TTAAACTGGAATCTGTCTTTCACTGATCCTAATTCTACCCTACGGGAATTCTACCTTTATACTTAATACATCTAAAACCTAGTTTATAGGTGCTACCTATTACAGGAAGCAATGTGGACATAAACCATTTTAAACCAAGGAAACTAGCACTTTAAGAGTATTGGAAATATCCAACTTGTAACTGCAATGAAGAATTAACACTGGATCATAAAAAAGCACCAAATCATTAAGATGTTTTTGTTGACTTTGTTCCATTAATAATCCCATTTAAAAACAACTATGATATCTTGGTGGTGCAAAACTGGCAAATGAACAGAAAACAAAGTAACTCCTATATTTAACAATTTATACAACTGGGCAGAGGTAACAGATTAACTGTACTGGTTAGACACATAAGAAGCAATTGTTTAGAAATATCTTAAAGACTTGAGAACAAAAGACTATTTCTTACTTGTGTATTTTAGTGATGATGATGTTGCCCCAATTTATAAATGTTACGATCTCACCCTCTGATAAGGTCTCTGCATCGGCACCTTCAATGAGCACTTTGGGGCCATACCACACAGACTTCAGACCTACATCAACATTCTATATCATATGAAATAGAAAAGCATCAGTATGACAAACTATACCGGTAAAAATCTGAATTCATGTATCATATACATTATGTACAAATATGTATATCTTATTACAAAGTGATAGTATGATATAGATAAAAGGGTAGGACTTGGAGTCAGAAGACCTGGGTAGGAATCTTTCTCAGACACTGGCTTGTGAACCTGGACAAATCACTTCAATGGTAAGCCTCAGTTTCCTCAGCTATAAAAAAGTAGTTGGACTCAGCAGCCTCCAAGATTCCTTTCAGTCCTAAAGTTATGATCCTATGACCTCTAAGGTCCCTTCCAGCTTTGAATCTATGATCCTACAAAGAAAAATAATTAATCTGTGCAGTAACTATGCTTCTTTGCAACACTGTCTAAATGCTACAATTTTATAAAAGTTATTTATTGCTACTCTCATACACTTTTGAAATGAAATTCGTTTCAGCTTTCAAATAGTTTAAGTACATGTTACAAGTAGTCAATCTCTTACCCATGTCAACCAAGTGCTACCTGCCTACATACTAGCTCCCTGCTGCTCTCACAGGAGTGAAAAAAAGATGAGACCACAAATGTGTGATGGTAGGAGCAGCACTAACAAGTAAGGCCACTTTAGAAGAAAGTGTGGCATCCTTTGCAGCACAATTTTCAAGGATAGTGGCTACCCAGGGACTTTACGAAAATTCTGCATTTTCAGCTCAAGGTGCTACTTTAGGACAACACAATTTATCTTGGGAACTTGGGGAATGTGGAGAAAGTCTACTTCAGGTTGCTGCCACCATAACCAGACAAGCGTTATCAATATCTGGCACCACACACCCAACAGTAGAAGTCTGAGAAGGGTCAAAAAAAAAAATAACCCAACAAGTGAATAAATAAAATTCACTAAGTTTTGCCTGAAAATTCAAACTCTAAAAAAAGTAATGACACTATAAATAATGACAAAAAAAAAGAAAAAACCAAAATGGAATATTATGTAATTATAATGACCAAGCTTAGCCCCAGAGCAGATATGAAGAAATGCATCCCTGATCCCTTATCTGAAGAGGTCACTAGGCCACAGTCATGGAACACTGAATAGATATCAAACCCAGGCAATGGGTTGGTTGAGCATCAATTTTGCAAAACTGTTCTTTTCCTTTTTTTCCTCTTTCTTTATTGCTCTTTGTTACAGGGAATGGTTCTCTGGGTGGAAGAAAAGATGGGATAAATTTGGAGATGAAAGAATTATAAAAGCAGAAGACAGCTATAAAAAATTATTTTTTTAAATCCAATGATAAATGTCATGTATAGTTAAATATATGATGCTTGCATTTTCCAACAATCTTTTACTCCATGTTAACTTAACTTTACCACTTTAATCTATTATTATTTTTGTTAATCACTAACAAGTTTGGATTATTTAGAATGAAATCTGGATACTTGATATTTTGATCTGAAACTATTCTTGCTTCAAAGTGATGGTCCAATGGTTCTACTATGAAGAGGGAGGTTATATGCTACTAAGCCATGTCAAATTTGCTGCCTACAAAACTCCAGGGTACAGCCCAAACCAGACTAAAACGTAATTGTGAAATGTTAAAATACAACATGGATAATTTTATGTTAATGGTAATTTTGGTAATTTTAATGTTAATTTGTGGATTTCAAAGTCAATATATGGCCCACCATTTGATTTTGACACCACTGTACTAAACTCTCATGGTGCCTTGCTGAGTAACCAGAAATAGGGCTACGGCCTAAGTGGGTGTCAAGGAGCCTGTTACAGAGAACAGCAGCACAACCACAATTGAGGTTGCTTCCATTTTTGGCTAAGACTCCAAGGCCTCACTTTTTAAGTAGAGCAGCAAATTAGGAGTTACTTGAGTGGAGTCAAAGGATGGCAAATTTAGGGCAGAAAGGGATCTCTGACACCATCTAATACAAACGTTGGCCAAAAGTCTAGAAGGGGGAATGTATCAACTTTTACGATTTAAGGTGGAGAGAACTATTTAATCAGCAAGATATAGTGAAAAGAGCACTAATTTTGATAATGAAGACCTGAGTCTGAATGACTTGCTAACTCTGCAGCTTTCTACCTGTGTGACTTCTGTGGGCCTTCTTATCTATAAAATGAGAGACCTGGACTAAACGATTGCTGAGGTTATTTCTAGCTCCAGATTCCATGATCTATCAGGATGACACCAGGCTCAATAAGTACTTAGGATTATCATGGAGGATTACCCTCCATGTAAATAGGGATGTTCTATGAATAAGGATGTTTCTTTGCAGCGGGAGTTCTTAACCTTTTTTGTGTGTCAAGGACTCAACTCTGGCAATTGGGTGAAATCTATAGATCCCTTCCTAGAATGTTTTTAAAAGTACAAAACAAAAATCTTAGAATGCCAAAGAAAACCAATTTTATAGGAATGAAATTATTAAAAAACAAAGAGTTCATGGATCCCAGGTTAGGAACCCTTGTTCTACAGCTCTGGATAAAAGACAAAGGTCTTAAGATCAGAGATTTGGCTGGAAGCAAGGGTTACCAATTAATATCATGTCTGAGAATTATTACATTTTAAGAGGGGGAAGAGATCCTATGAGTCATAAAGTTTATCCTACTAGACTTGTTTGCAGATGAAATAAACTTTTTCTAATGGGTTTAATCCTAGGAAGTGGTTTCATATTAGTAGTTGATGGTCAAGATGTTAAACATTTCATAAGAACAACTTATTTCCCTTATATTATAATCAGGGAAATAAGTACAAAAAAGTACTGATTAGTTTATCCCCAAACCTTAAGAAATTATGCTAGTCATAAAGTACTTCCCATCAGTAACTATTGGCACGATGGCACAATGCCTTCCTTCTAAACTCCAACCACTTTCCTAAGAGAGAACAACATTAACAAAATCATAGTGTGACCTTTGGGTGTTTAGCCACTTCTTTCATCTCTTCCTGAGCTTCAGGTATGTTCACAGTGATCACTTCCTTCTGTAGTAAAGCAATATATCGAGGAGCCACAGGGTCTATAACCTTCAAAAATTAAAGAGCAATGAATACCTTATATTAAAAATCTTCTAGTCAAAAACAAAATGTCACACAATCAAAAGGCATGACACAGGAATATTAACTGGTTTTCTTTGTTACTGCACTTATACACTATTGTTTACCTGCTAACTCTCTTCTGACAGGTAAATGCCAAACAAATGAGGAAAATCTAAGCCAAGACCACAAAAAGTTTAAATTAACTTTCAAAGAAAAACTTCTTGGCAAAGGGAGTAGGTAGGATTTGGAATAACACACTTCAAATATCTAGACATGAGTCTTCCTATTGGGCATCAGAAAATAATTATACCCTATAGGTAAATATCCTAAATCTGCCAGTAGACTTCTGCTGAGGGTGGTAGTAGAAGGGGAGCAATTTTAAAGAAATATGCATATTTTATGATTTAGTTTCACTTTAAACAAATCATTAGGCAATATATTTAAATGCAGAATAGCATTAGGTCACTATAATAAGGCAATCTCGTAATACAACACTAAAAACGAATAAACTGTAGATTACTTTTAGTAGTCACACTAGCTGTGTTCTAAACCTACTCCATCTTTAAAATAGATCATGGGTTTTCTACATTTGGGGGATGGCATTTTTTTTTAACTTCACAGTTCAGCTTAAAGTTGTCCAGGAAAAACACAACAGTATTTGAGGGATACAAAAAACACAGGAGGGAAAACAACTAGAGGATATAAACATATCCTGCTTAGTGTTAACTGATTCCTCAAAAACATGTTAGATGAAACATCACAGGGTCAGTTAGTTAGAAATAATGTTATATATATATATCTATATGTGTGTGTGTTATGATGTTAGAACAGGTATTATGGTAGGGTAGATTTATAACTACTAACATTAATCCAAATTCAATTGTATGGGAAGTATATGTAGGTACCCAAAATAATAGTAATTCAAAAATGTATCCATTTTTTATTTCTGCAGGTACATTTGAATTTCCTTTTGAATGCAGGAGGCTCTAGCATTTTAGGAATTTATAGGAAAATAATGAAGCCACATTGGAAAGGTATGGTTCAAAAGTTGGAAAAGGTCTATAGCTTCATTACTGCTCACAACTCCATGCTAGAAATGGGCAATATCGCCTCTCTTTACATTTGATGACTTATACCTTCACTAGAGAAGAGAAAGTATATTCTCACTGTTTAAAAAAAGGGGGAAGGGGGAGACACTAAAGTTAAAAAAGAAAATTAGATTATATCAAACTAATTAAACATTAGGCAATATGTCAATAGTAATGTAGAAGACAATAATCTGTCTCTAGGTAACAAAGTTTATAAAGCTTTGTGGGCTAGGAATAAAGGAAAAACCATTTATTAAGCACTTAATATGTGCTAAGAGGGAAAGCTGTTATATTTTATTTTTTTTGAAACTGTATACAGAACTTTAGAAATTCATGGTAAACAAAGTCTTGATGGAGTTAATTACATTTCAAAATTATTTCAAAGCTGTGATGCTTGTTTTGAAAGAACTCAAAATTCAACATTAAATTATTTGAAACCTTCTCAAAATAATGAAACAAATAACATCTGTATCTGAAATGTTTTCTCCAGTGTCAAGAGCCAATATTTTACGTTATTCAAACTACTCTACATGACTAAGAAAGCATACAGCATACCATTAGAAGAGATAGAGTACTAGAGCTGAGGTTAAGAAACCTGGTATTTACAAATTATATAATCATAGGCAAATCACTTAATTTATATAAAACTCAGGATTTTTCATCTGTAAATTGGGAATATTAATATCTGTAGTATGTATCTCACAAGGGGGTCAAAGAAGATAACATACATAAAGTACTTTGCAAACTTCACTGACATATGTCAGTTAACATTACTAACTGGTTATTGATATTATTGCTATAATAATTCAATGAGAATGAAAATTCAGATTTATGAAACAAAGATGTTATTTTCACCTTAGTGTTAATAATATCAATCATTCTTTTTGTTACTCTCTGGTTTTAGTTGTCTCTTTCCAAACATGCTTGTAACTTAAGTTTTTAGTTTTGCCCAAAGTTGATAAGGCAGCTGCCAGATGAACTGCTTTAATCCCCAAGGTTAAATTTACCCTTCTGCTCCTGGATTATGTTTTAGTCTGAGAGGAAGGATGTTGTTGTTGTTTTGCTCTTGTTATAAATTCTAATATGTTCTATGAATACAAAGACTATGGAAGGAAGTTTCAGTGAGTTTCATCATAAGAAGATGCAGGGAAGGAAGACACCAATGAGGGCAGTATAAAGCTGTTGCCTTGCACACCAGGATGATTTTAGCTTTACCACCATTCTAAATTTGAAATCATGACAAAGATTTAAGAATGGTGCTTGTGGATTACTGGGTCAAAATAAATATTAATTTTTAATAAAAGTATGGTAACATTAACTTTGTTCTTAAATTTTCATTCTATGATTCATAACTGCAGCAACAGAAAGAACCAATTGATAATTCCTTGATGTGCTCTACTGACCAAATACAAAAGGAAAAAAATACAACACATGCCAGACAAGCTACTACTTCTCAAACAGGGCAAGGCATCAGCAAATTCAAGCAACAATCCAAAAAAAAAGTCCACAAAACACGCACAATCACAGAAACCATAGCTTAAAAGTTGGCATTCTAAAAAAGATTCGCCTTATTATAGTGTCCAAGCAATCTGTTGCCAATTAATAATGAATCATGTCAAGATGCAGTATTCCTTGTTTGTCATTCAGTTGGGAAACATCAAAACGAGTACAATACAATAAGGCACAGAAAATTAAATTAAAGAACTATCAAAATCCATGAAATTTAATGAAATGTGCTGATTGAAAATTCCTATGTCCTCTCACCACGGAAGGGAAAAGCAGTTAATGTAATTATTAGATCTTCCCTTTGAAACTAAGGACACCAGAGGACAGAACTTAAATAAAATAGGAATAATGTATTTTCACTGCATATACACAATGCAACTGTTTTCCTTTCTATAAATGTGATTGTGCTACAAAGCAGCATAATGGCATCTCCGATTACATGTTTATGGTGCCGAAAGCTATGTGCTAAGGCGAACAAAAACATTAAGTAATACCTTCTTACAGATAGCTCGCAGCTTGAAAGCAGAAAAATGAAATGCAGAATGTTCATAAGAATCACAGCAAGAACAATTACCTTTCCACAAAACTCTGTTAAAAACACTTTGCTACTGTTTTTGGCAAGTTAATATGTTTAGTGCTACTATATTAGACAAAGTGAAACATTCCATTTTCCTGAAGGTATGCAAAATGATGCAATCAACTTCTTTGATTTCTTCTTTATACAGGCACTCCAGTGAATTTCAAATTTATTACAATATTCAAGAATAAAGCACAAAAAGTAAAAACAAGAAGTGAAACTAATATGTACCTTTTTGTTAAATGACCATATTTTATCCCATTCCATGTTAACAACTGACCGTGAAGAGCCCTAGAAAAAAAAAATTACAACATTTTAGCAGCTTGGAAATATTCTTAAAACATCTAACTGGAAAATGAGCCATTAAAATCCTAATCCATTATTTTTCATGTTTTAATCCTGACTTTGCATTTACATGGAAAAAAAAGACGATAGAAAAGTAAACAGGTTAACAGCCTTACTTCAGCACAAAAGAAACTAATGCAACTCACTTGGGCAGCAATAAATTGTTTGAGTCCCTCAACTGTCATTCCTCTTCTCAGTACACCACGAACTGTGGGAAACCTTGGGTCATCCCTGAAAGATGAGTAAAGCATTAGTGATTCAGGAACTTCTGTTATATGAAGAGTTAGAACATACATGGAAATGTAGTAAATCTTCAAATAATATGCATTATATTGCATTATATTTTGAGGCTGAGCTGTTTACCTTATCAGAGTGGAGAATGGTACTAATGAGGCCAAAGTAGCAGAATCATGAAATGTAAGAGTTAAATAGGACCTCTAAGATTACTTAGGTCAACTCCTTCATTATTAGAGATGAGAAAACAGGTCAAGAAAGGTTAATTGCTAATGGTGACACAATTATTAAGTGGGATTAGAACCCAGGTCTTCCAACTCCCAATCTAGTATTCTTTCTACCATACCACACTGCCTCCCTATGGATTCAATCCCACAAATTAGCTGCATTATCATCACTTCTAGAATGAATAGTACTGATGGGATAGATCACACCTTAATATAGAATAATCATTATTACAATGAGAAAACACTCAAGACTTCTTCTGATATACAGAACAAGAAGTCCTTCTGGATTTCAATAAGTAAGCCATCTTGGATGGGGGACTGGGATGATATCTATTAGGGTCTGTACTCAAGTATGTTCCATGGCACTGTAACAGTAGTTTCATCAACATACATGGATATGTACTTCATGCAACAAATATTTGAGTACTTAGGCCTGTCCTACTTATTTTAGGATATACTACCTATGTTAACAACACACCAAGAATGAACCATGACCTTAACATAATACATGCCAATCCATTTCAAAGAGATCGAATTTAAGACAATTCTATTTATTATCATCCTTAATAATTGCAGCAGTTTATATTTTCATAGGAAAAAGTGTCTCCCTCACAACAACCCTATGAAACAGAATGTAAATATTTTATAAATAAGTGTGGCTCAGAAAGGTTGTGACTTGTCATTTTTATTTGCTTACAAATGTCAACCTTTCCCATAAAAAAAAAACAACTTTTTCCCCCCTTTCTTCCTTTTTTTTCTATTTCTCTGTCAAAAGAAATGTTTTTCTTGGAGGGAGTGGAAATATATGGTAAAAAGCAAAACAATAAAAATTATTTTTGAAAAAAATATATAGACTTCTTTACCACAGAAACCACACATGTGTGATTTGTCAACAGTATCCATTCACATGCTTTCTTTCAATACCAGATAACATAAAACATACCATCCATCAACTAGTCCTTCATTGACAAACCACGTGAGCTTTCTTTTAGACAACACAGTGTTGTTTAAATTTAGACGACTATATTCCCAAATATATGGTCTTCTTATGCCCAATACTTCAATAATCCAATAATACTGATCATCTCTGTCATGGTATTCTGTTGTCCTCAAAGCATGTGTAACACCTTCAATGCTATCAACTATTGGGCAGGCAAAATCATATGTAGGATAAATGCTGGGGGAAAAGAATGAAAAGTTTTTTGATCAACAAAAACATTCTTACTACCTTTACTCTAGATGGAATAATAGTATTAATTAAATAAGCAGTCTTCCCCAAAACAAATATAAATAATAAAAACAAACATAATTTGTTGATTTCCCAGGAATCCAAGCCAAACTTGCTGAAAACTGAGTGTACATATTCAACTCATTCTCAATATTCAGCAGTAAAATGAACTTTGGGATTACTATAACAATTCTATAACAATTGGCTAGTACTTTTGTTCCTTGATGTGATGTGTAGAATTGAAATAAGCAATAACTAGCAGGTCATGTCATAATCATTTAAGGAAATTGTCATTGATGCTCTCTAATATTGCTATTCTGGAGAATAAGCAATTCATCTTTGTTAGGATTAAAGATCTAAATGATTTCATTAGCTAGGCAGAGAATGTTAAAATGTTTCATCCCAACATATAAAATGATTTTTAAAAAAGGTCAGATAAAATTAGTAATTAAATCCTTTTAAAAATACTTCTTCTGAAAACTTTTATTAAAACAAAAACCTTTCCCACATGGTTTTAATTTTGATTGCATTAAAACTTAAAACATTGTTATTATATTATAGTAACCAACCACAGAATATTAAGACAAAATGTGCAAGAAATATTTTCTGAAGTTTAGAAAATAATCAGAATAGGGTAAGAACACAATTTTCTAAGATTTTCAAAAGCAATTCTACAAAACTAAAATCAACAAAGCCAACAACCCTACTCAAAAACCACTGGTGATAAATTGGACATTTACCCATCATCCTTCCATAATACAAACTATAATAAACTTGCCTAGTCAAGACAAATATTGCTATTGCAATAGCCTAGGCAAGAGGTTATGAGGACCTACACTAGGATAGTAGTAGACTGGGTAAGACTTAAATAACTGAATAGAGAAAATGAGGGAGAGGGAAAAATTAAAGTTAACTCCTTTTTGGATTTCTGAAAAATCAAATTCATTCCAGCTTCATTTCAACTTTTTACAAATTTCCAATACCAAGGGATCCATAATAAACATAAACATCTTAGTAGTTTACTTCCAGACTTAAAACAGTTAATGAGAAAAAACAACCAATCTATATGTTATTCATCTTTTATTCCTCAATTTTATTTTTTTTAACTAAAAACTAAAAATCAGAAAAAAATCAAGGTTTTCAATGAAGGTTCCTTAATCTTTCTCAGTACTAGGTGGAGAAATTTGGATGTGCTTCCCTATGAAATACAAACTCAAGAATACATAAAAATAACTCACTGCAGGTATCTGGGTGGTACATGATAGGAAAGAGAAAAAGGCACAAGGAAATGCTGAGCATGAAAAAGATGAACTTACTTGTATCTATTTCCAGTTCGTGGGTGTGGTTGTATTTTGCAACGGTAAAGAGTTGGGTCTCTCATGCACCCATTATTACTAGTCATGGCAATCTTTGCTCTTAAACAGCAGGTCTGACCAAATGGGGTTCCTTTTTTCATTTCTTCCCACATCTGTAGATTCTTTTCAATGGCTAATGAATAAAGATTTACTACAGTTCAGCCAAAGCATTACTAATGTGGTTCAAATTTCTTCTCAAAGACTACCATGATATCTCATAATATTTCATGGGGTTTTTTTTAACAAAAAAAGAAGGAAAAGGAGAGTCTGTAAACCTTGTATATACTACATCAATATGAAACTAAACTGTTTCAATCTCTTGTACGAGGAATATTTTTTTTTTCTTTTTAGCTTCAGAAGCCCATATAGACAGAGCTGAGAGAGACCTCAGAAGCCATTTGGGTCCAAAAGAAACTGAAGCTCAAGAAGGTTAAGGGATTTCCTCGAGGTCATACAGGGAGGAAACATTTTTTAGTTATTCTGGCATGGAGAGGAAAGCAATGCATTTGAATAAATTGAATACATTCAAAGTAGGATTACTAGTTTTTAGTAAAAAAGAAGACTGGCACATTCCACTAACATAAAGTAAGTTTGATGTATAACGGACCAAGTGCACCTTACAATTATTCCTATGCTTAGATTCTTTCTTCTGTTCACGTTCTGCTTTCATTTCTTCTGCGGGGGTATCATCTACATAAGCTCTTCCTTCATGAATAAGTTTCTCTGCATATTTCATTATTGTTTCAAAATGATCAGATGTATAAGTAAATTGATCTGGCTTGATATGCAGCATAGCAATATCCTCTAAGATAACCTGAAATAAAAACCCAAACTTTAGTTTTATTTTATTGGTTCAGTAAACAGACACACATGGGTACTATCCCTTTTACAAACTGAATTTCCCTTGATTTGTCAAGCACTGATAAAAATATATAAACTACACAACAGGAGAACAGAGGCCATAAAGTATTCAATGTGTTGGGGCCCTTTTACATAGCCTGAATAAATTAACGGGCAGCACTTTATACTATTTGAAAACATCATTGAGCTAGAAGGGACTAACAAACTTGTTTAATCTAATTCCATCATCAATTTGAAAACGAGAAAATTGAAGCCAAGGGCAGATAAGTAATTTCCTCATGAGTCACACAGGTAGATCAAAGGCAAGATCTGAACTTAGGTCCCGACTCCAGAACCAGGATGATTTGGCAGAAAATTAAGTTATGAGATAAGTGTCATTCTCTTCATCTCCAATGAGTGAGCGATGAGAAAGAAGAGAAAGAAGATTGTCAGAAGGAAAAAAAGGTGAGGGACTTTCACTGCATCATCATACCCATTCCCTTTTGACAAAAATACGACCTCATGACAGAGATTACTAATTACTGAACAATTACTGAGTATTAACCTGACAGAGATGAGTTCACCTGTCTCCTGTGTGATGACATGATGCTTCTGAATGAAGATAACATGAGTATATTGGGAAACTTTAACATTTTTTCACCTACTTTTTTTAAGGTTTTGTTGTTTCTCCAAGACAATTTTCCATCGAAAGCAAAAAAGCGTATTACATAAAAAGGACTGCAAAATTCTATTTCTTATCATACTTAGCACAAAACATAGAAGACTTGAAGAGAAATGGAAAAAATAAGTTATGTGTACTGAACGTCATTATTTCTTTGCCTGGACTTGAGAAATGTAATGTGCAGGAAATAAAAAGATAAAAGGGCGGTCTTCACTTCTAGTTAAAATCCATGACCAAAGCACTGGGTCATCTTTAATTTTAATGAATTTATCCAACAGATCATTCAGTAGGTGATCATGACATTCTTAATTTACCTTTTCAAAATCTTCCTTCTCTTTTTCTGGATTTGTGTCATCAAATCTCATGATTAGTTTGCCCTTAAAGTTAACCTGGTAGTGCTGGTTTAGAAGAGCAGCTTTTGCATGTCCAATATGTAAGTAACTAAAACAGAAATGTTTCACAAAGAAATTTCATTAAAGTACTTTAAAAACTTTGTAAAAGATGGTCTATTTATATTATGATCATTCTAATAAAAGGATATATATATATGTGTATGTGTATATATACACACACATATATGTATATAACATACTAACACATAAGATTAAAAGATTACATTAGTAAATTAAATACATGCAAGTGTTAATTCCATATGTACAAACTTAAGAGGTGATATGTATATAAATATTATATACTACTTGTGATTTTTTTTTAACTGACACAAAAAAGTGACTTTGTTAAAAAGCTGGAGGCACATTGCTAACATATCAAACTCTCACTGCTCCCTAATAGCACATATAAAAATAACTTGATAAATATAAATAATAGTACTGGCATAGGCTGCCTGTTTTGCTGCTTGTCCTCCTGTCTTGTACTGGGAAGCAAAAAGCATCATTTAATGTCTTGGAAGCTGACCACTAGGAAACGTGGAACAAACAAGAAGAGAACCACAAATGACAGAAGATTTTTTCCTATTAGAAATTTTAGTTAGAAATGGACACTACCATCCTAGCCCAGGGATGGGGCACCTGTGGCCTCGAGGCTACAGGTGGCCCTCTTAGGTCCTCAAATGGAGCCCTTTGAATGAATCCAAGCTTCACAGAATAAATCCCCTTAATAGTAAATATAAAATATAAAATATAAAAATAAAACTTAGACTCACTCAAAAGGCTGCACCCAGGGACCCAGAAGACAACAGGTAGCCTTGAGGATGCAGGTTCCCCACCCCTGTCCTAGTCATTATTATTTCTCTCATTCATCCTGATAATGTGGCTACATCTGAGTGTAGATGAATATTACTAACACCATTTGCTATAAATGACATTTTAGTGGGCAGCAAATAAGGAACGAATAGGGAAGAGAAAAAGACCAAAGGGACAAAACCTTTATTATACAGAATAGTTTTGCAATGAAAACTCAAAATGAAGACAGATGCAGACAGTTTTTCATTTCTAGAGCTTTCCAATATATTTTTAAAAATCTGCCTGAATGTTTCCCCTTTTTTTATTTTAACCAAATAAAAATGGCATAAATTTTAAAAATGAACTTATCTAACAATGCTTCTGGGATATCTTAATTTAACAAATACAATGTTTTACATATGCTGAACTATAATAGATAATTTTTTTAAAGTTGTACTAGACCTATTTGATCTCAATCATACAAACGATTCTTAAAAACATTATCTTACCCACTGGCCTCAGGAGGGAATCTGACCACAACCTTGCCCATCTCTGCACCTGGAAGCTCGACAAATTTTCCAATGTCCAATTTCTTTTCTGTTGCCTTAAAACAAATGAACATTTATGGAGTTAGCTGTTTTGCCCACTCAACTAATAAAATCACCAAAGTCTGAGGGGTACAAAATTCTAAAGGTAAAGGAAATATGCAACAAAATACAAAATCTTCACAATGTTTTCTTCTTAAGCAGTACCAAATAACTATAATTCTACTTACCACTTTGGTTTTGGGTGTAGCAATATTCCATTTGGTACCAACCAACTGAAATGCATGTTGGGCTTCAAGAAAGGCGAACCAGCGCTTTACGTGAAGTGGAGCCACATTCTCTCTCAACTGCTCCTGCCATTTATTATTTCCTGTTGACAAACACACATTTTAAACAAACAATTCACTAACCTTACAATTTCAAAAGTTGAGTTCCTAAAATGACTCAATTTAAGGCAGCTAAATCAATGAAAACAATACTTCTGTAATGGACTGTAAATGGTAGATTATTTAAGACACGGTGACATTTTTGCTATCTCTATAAAACATGCATGACTCTGGCAAATTTTGTCTGAGTCCAGCAACATTTATTTAGCCCAACTTAACTTTTTCCCATTTTATGAGAACCCCACAATGCCACGCCAAAATAGAATTGCAACCAGAACAGTTCTGAGAATAGGGTAAGATTGTAGCTTCTGCGTATTTCCTCCATCAGACTCTCAGGTCTTTGCAAGCAGAGTTTATTTCGTTCTTTGTATCTGTATCTCTGGTGCCTGGCACAGATCAGGCACTTAATGAAAACTTGCTGATTGGCTCAACTGATTATAATTTTTTAAGACTATGAAATTTCATCAGTATTGATGTCAAAATTAAATACCAAAAGATTGTATTATATATATCTATTCTTTAATGTCTTTCTAAACAACTTACTAATAATTCCAAACCATTTTCTCAGGTATGAATAACTCAGCATAGTCAGAGGGTTTCTATGCCATGCCCAGAGCCATTCTGGATGTACTCCTAGCCACAATAAGGCACATTTGGTAAAAGTCATATGCAAATTTGTTCTTAAAGACTTTAAGTGTCTATGATGCTGCCAGTGCAGGTGCTCTCTCTATGCAGAATGTCAACCTTCCATGTCTTAGGAGACAGTTGTCTATGAGTTGCTCTGGCTAAAAAATTCACTTGACCAACCTACAGGTCAGTCTCTTCACTCATTCCTAGGCTTGTCCTTGAGCCCACATTCAAAGACTTTCCTTCTTGGTAGGACTTTGTAAGAGTCAGTGTTCTACCAGCATAGTCTAGGTTACCTTCAAGCCACTTTCCTCTTACTCATACTTTTCTTTATCTACTGGCTCATTCCCTTCTACCTATGTATTCATTCCATGGTAGACCAGAAGAATCTGCAGATTTTACTGTACATCTAAACAGTCAAGAACATTAAAATCTTAAAGACTAGTCTGAATCTGGGAGATTGCACTATTAACATCTCTGACAATAGGAAGTTGTTTTTCTTCTGTTTGTTGATTTGAAAGTGGGGAATAGAGAAAAATTATCAGGGGCAAGAAAAGCAGAGGGAGGAGAGTTAGGGGAGTATCTAGAGAAAGTCAACTGGAAAGGTGAGGACCCCATTGGAGGAGTTAATTATATGCAACACACACACAGACACGGGCACAGACACACAGACACAGACACACACACACACACACACACACACACACACAGCCCTCACAATTTTAAGAATATTTAAGAGTGTTCTGATTGGAGTGCTTTTTTTGCTGTGGCTTTGTGGGGGCCTTTCATGTGTCATGTGTAAGTCAGGCATTCATAAGCTGAGGACTGCATATACTTTCTTAATAATATAATGTTATGTAATAAAGTCATTCCGTAACTTAATTCGATTTAGCAAACAAAACTTTATCTGATGAAATTATTGCTCCTGATTCATTAAGCAATTAGCCTAGAAAAACTTGGAACATTAATGCAGAAAATAGCAAAATATTTTCATGATATATGTCAATGCAGTCTTCATTTTCAAAGCAATCTAGTCTACAAAAACACAATAGAGTAGGATTCTTGTCTCAAAAATGGAAATTATATATAGGACCCAAAATTATCCTACCTTAAATTTCTCTGTAATAATGGGACTAAAAATCTGGAGAGAAATGATAAACTAATGGCACATAGTAACAGCAAATTTAAAGTGCTTTAAAAAAGACCAGACGTACCTTTTAGCGTGGCCCAAACACACAGGTCTGCTAAGCTCAATGAGTTTCCAACTAAGTATGTTCTCAGAGACAAACAGTGATTGAGCTCACTGATTCCTGTAGTAAACAGTGTACAAGAAGACAATTTTGTAGCACTGAATTCCAACCAATGGTCAATCTAGTGGAAGAGAAAAAAGAAGAGATAAGACTGAATCACATTTCAACACTTAGTATTTGTTTGAAACATCACAAAGAAAGTCTAGTTAACAAAGGCAATAGAACAGTCAAGATTTTGTGAGCTGTATGTTCTTTATCTAAAGAAATCACACTAGTATTGCTTACTAAATATCAGACTACTTTTACAAGAAGGATCATGGAAAGACACCCTCTCCTTGCTTCCAAATAGCACAAGTATCTAAAAACTTATTGCAAAATAGTTCTACTTACACAAATTTAATAGAATCTTTATCTTGTAGATACAGAAAATGTAAAGGATTTTAAAATGGTCTGACCTTAAAAGTTCACAATGATAAATATGGAGTGCAAAAATGGGGAGAGGAGTAGTCAGAAATGATCAGGGAACCATTAAATCCAAGTCATAAAATCTCTTATCAATAATTCCAGAAACTGCAGCATAAGTCAGTGACTTTCTGAATATCTATAGTAGTCTAAAAGTATTTTATGCTGAATTTATGCCAAATGTTTTCTTGTGGTATAGAGTATTCCCTTTACTTACAACCTAACTTTCTACTTGGAAATTTTTTAGAATATTAAATATCAAACAACCATGTCGACAGGGTCCACTGCAAATTTTTTATCTAATCTAAACTGGCTCTTCACTGAACCAAGATAGTCCTTTTTATTCCTCCCTAATTGAGACTATTCTATTCCCCATAGCTCTTCTGACTTTTCTTAACCTCTCTACTACTAGAACAGAATACTGTAAATATTTTCAGACCAGGTTTTTCTTTTAGATGCTTGTGCTTTTTCTTTTTAGTAGCAAAGAAAGGTTAAATCTAAAATGGAGAGTGGAAAATGACTACAGTGCAGAGATAAAAGGCATCAACAAAATGTACTTTTTAGAAGAAATGGTAGGAAATAATAGGGAAAGGAAACAAGAGAAAATCCAAGTATAAATAGAACGATATGGGGGAGGGGAGAAACAAGAAAACAGACAAATTCAGCATTCTAGGTGTTAAGATCCTAACTATAAAAACACTACATCAAGCAAGGGCAGGAATAATGAAATCCTCAAATAAGAAGGAATGCAAGACGATAAAATAATTAGAAAGGATTGTTGATGACTTACTTCAGTGTGCTCCATCAGGTTACAGCCATATAACCCGGCTGAAGTTGCAACTCTAGCCAAGTAGCGAGGTATAGAATTCACATCAGTGAATGTAACATTGCTAAAATACAAGTAGGAAAACAAGGGTGTTTAAACCACTTGGCTATGGTTGACTTGAATTATTACGTGAACAATAATTAGACCAACTGAATTAGTACGATTGTTTCCTCATCTTCTACCTTCCACTCTGCTTTGTATCGACTTAGTTTTGAAATGCTCAACTAAATTAAAAAAGTCTCTGTAATGTACCTCAGTGGGCTAAACCAAAAAGTAACGGCTCTAAGGATTGTTGCCATAAATTTATGGGTGACTCCTACTCATAGTTATTGTTTCTTCTTCTTTCTCAAAGAGAACTATGCCATCAGGAAGGTGATATCATAGCTTGCAAATGAATTAGATTTAAGTGAAGCAGGGCTGGGCAACATCACCAGCCTCACTTTCTCCTCTGGAGCTATCTGGGTCCAGTGGCAAGATATAGATTAGGACGACTGGAGATGGCCCAAGATACAGTGGGAAACCTCAGCCTTTCCCAGGTCTCAGTTTGACTGAGGCAATGCCCTTTCAGTGATTACGGCTAGGTAAAAAACGAGGGAAAGAATGGCCTCTTTTACCTAGTCAAAAGTGGTATCAATTATTTCACATGAAGAGGCATAAAAGACCTTTTACAGTGGAGGGAAAGACGGCAGGGTGGGCAACGGGCATCCCTTGAACCTTACTCTCATTAGTATTGACTACAGGTATTTAACCCAATCTCTTACATAAGTCTCTCCCATGTCTATAAATCATGAAAATAATAAGCCCTCAATCTCTGGGAGACTGATTTTTGTATAAATATGCATTAAAAGTATAGGTGTGGAGTTGTGAACTGATCCAGCCATGCTGGAGAGCAATCTGGAACTATGCCCAAAGGGCTACAAAAATGTTCATACCCTTTGACCCAGCAATACCACTTCTAGGGTTGTATCCCAAAGAGATCACACAAGTGGGAAAAGGACCCATGTGCACAAATATATTCATAGTGGCTTCTTTGGTAGTAGCAAAGAATTGGAAATCAAGGGGATGTCCATCAATCAGGGAATGGCTGAACAAGTTGTGGTATATGAAGGTAATGGAATGGGGATGATATGGACTTCATAACAACCTGGAAAAACCTACACGATATAATGCTGAATGAGCAGAGCAGAGCCAGGAGAACATCATACACAGCCACAGATTCTGTGAGGACTAACCCTGATAGACTTTGCTGTGCTCAGCAACACAAGGTGTAAAGACAACTCCAAAAGACTCACAGTGGAGAATGCTATCTACATTCAGAGAAAGAACTATGAAGTATGAATGCAGATTGAGGCACATTTTATGCTCGCCTTTTTTCCCCCTTTTTTTCTCTCTTTTTGTTTTTGGGGTTTTTTTTTTTGGTTCTGTTTCTTCTTTCTCATGATTCATTCCATTGGTCATAATTCTTCTCCACAACTTGATGAGTGCGTAAATAAGTTCAATGTGAAGTTATATGTAGAAGATATATCGGATTCCACGACGTCTTGGGGAGGGAGGCAGGGAAGGAGGGAAGAAAATCTGGAACTCAAAATTATGTAGAACTGAGTGTTCTAAATTAAAAAAAAAATTTAAAAAAAGAAAGACTGTCCTTTACTTGGGAAAAAAGAAAAGTACAGGTGTGTCTGTACTGATTATGAGAGGCAGTGTGTCATGGTGGATAGCGATCAGCCTCAAAAAACCAGGGATATTTGAGTGCGAGTCCCACCTCTGACATATACTGGTTGTGGGATGCTGGGCAAGTTACTTATCCTCCCAGTGCCACAGAGACCAATGGTGTCAAACTCAAATAGAAAGGGATCCTTTTAGGCTGCATAATGACTCAGAAAACCAAAAATTAGCATTATCTGTGTTTTATTCTACTTTTATTTATCTTGTTAAATACTTCCTAATTACATTCTAATGTGGCTCAGCTCCAGTTACACTCAGTATGTTTAAAACAGAACTGTGCACTCTTCCCCAAAATCTTCCCCTGCTGCAAACTTCCCATTTTAATTGAGGGTACCACCATCCTTTCACAATCACTTAGGTTAAACATTCTTGACTTTTCATTCTCCCTCAATTCCCATGTTCACATGGCCAACATCCGAGTTCAGGCCCTCATTATATCTCACTTAAATGATTGTAATAGCCTCCTAACGCATCTTCCTGCTTAGAATCTCTCTCCTCTGTAATCCATCCTTCAAACAGATTCTAAGATCACTGTCCTAATGACTATGTCACTCATGTGCTCAAAAATCTTCAGTGGTTCCCTTGTGTCTCAAGAATAAACTATAAGTAGCTTAGTTTAACAATTAAAGTCTTACACAATCTGGCTTCTTCTCTTTTGACCCAATATAATCCCATTATTAAAGTGAATCCCATAGATGTTACTAACAAGAAAAGATTTTTATTATGAAAAAAGATTCACAGCAGCATTATTCAGGATCACAAAAGTTGGAAACAAAGTATGTCTCAACACCTGGGGAATGGCTGGATAAACTGAGGCATATGCATGGAATAAAATACTACTGGGCCATAATGAACAATGAATATGAAGAATTCAGAAAAACATGAGGAAACTTAAAATGTGATGCAAAGTGGAGCTCATACAAAAGAAAAATATGTAGTGTGACTCCAACAACGTAAATAAAGTCAACACAGAAAGGCAATGTACTCTGGTCAAATAGAATAGTCAAATATTAGTATTATATTACCAAAGTTAAAGGACGTAACCTTTTTTTCTATAAATAATCAGTCCTTTGTACTTACCAGAAATATCCTTTATAAAGGGATTTGCTAGGACTTATCTCCTGTGTCAAAATAAATTTTTTTAAAACCCTCTAATTTCTATGTTAAAGTGATTATTTTTAGAGACTATGACAAACCAACTCATACATATAACAAATGAACAAACAGTATCTTGCAAGAGTCTACCCAACATAAATCCATGTTAGATCTATAGCCTGACTTAATTATAATTTATAGCAATCTTAAAATAACATGTAAATATAAGGTATATGTACTCTGGTTTCCATCAGAATACCCGAACTGCAAGATTAAAAACAGATTCAAAAGCCTACTCTTCAAAGGGAATTTAAGAACTATTTTAACCAATAACTGCAGGACCATCAAATCTGAAATAACCCCAAATGATTTTGCAGCTGGTACCTAAATATATCAGTTTTAGCTTTTTGGTGTTATAGAATCCATTTATCCCAAGCCATCAGTTGAGAAACAAGTTTAGCTGATGTTTCTTAAATTTCATTTCCCATTTTAAAATGTACTACTGTTACAAGAAATCAATTTTATGTAGCCATTACATAACGGGATGGTGTTGAATGTCAACATAATGTGCTCCCTTTCCATTATAAAGCTATTACTGACTCATTGTCAACAGCAATCTCTATCCTCATGAAGTGGTTTAGAACAGTTTTCCCACTGGGAAGTTTGCTGAAGGTCAATAAGTTAAGTCAAAATATGGTAGAGGTATTGCTGGACTTGGAATCAGGAAGTCCTGGATTAAAACTCCCCAAGACAGTCACTAGTTATGTAAGTACGTCATCTGACCTCTAATGGACTCATTTTCTTCATCTTTATATGGAAAAAAATAATACCAGCAATATCAATCTCACAGGGCTCAAATTAGATAAAATACGCAAGGTACACTGCAAACTTTAAAACAACAGTGTCATTAATAACAAGGAAAATCATTTATGATAATCATAAAATTAAAACATTAAAATTTAAAACTAAATGATACTTGATAGAAAAAGACAAAAGGAGTTGTAGATGTGATTTCATGTGATACCAGAAGTTAGAGGAGATGAGAACCTTTGACTAAGTTTTATAAGTATGGATACACATAATTAGCCTTAAGGCAATTGAACCTTAAGCTTTTTAGAAGTATAAATACAGTATAAATATTCTGAGAGCATTGAAAGATTTAAGACTATTTTAAAATTTCTATAAAGCAATGACAAAAATCAATAGCTGATTTCAAAAAAGTGATCAGTGCAAAATGTTTTGAAAACTAAATTATTCATCAGGGAAACATGTAAACATGAATACTCACTATGGAGCTCACAAGTCAAAATTTCCTGAAATTCTATGTTATGAATCTTTTGGAAAGTCTGTACTGCTTAATTAGAATGGTCAAGAAAGTGCATACTGTTTACATATTTGTTTTTGCATTTGTCTTTATATTCTCAATCTCTCTATTTGCATGACTTGGCATAAGATATAAACTCTGAGAAGACAGAAATCATATCAACTGAATCTGTATATAGCAAAGTAGTGTATATACATCTATAACTGTTTTTGATGCTGTGATCTCCAAATTAGACACCAAACCTTATCTAAAATTGATAATGAATAATAAAACATCTTCATAGGAGAGATGTTGAGAAAATACACCTCGTTATATTATGCTGAATACATGAACTTGAGTCATTATAAGTCATACTACAATTAAATGGGACTGTGAAGAATGAGTCGCATGATTTTAATAGAATATTCAAAAGGCTAAATCTGGGAATACCATCTCAATATATTTCCACTTGTTATTTTAAATGTAATTGCATTCCTTATTAATAACACCTCTAACAATCATGGAACAGGTATGCAAACATGCAAAAATAACTATTTTTAATTCAAACAACCAATTCTGTTAACATTTAAAAAACGTTAATCTAAGCAATGAGGACAGAAATGTAAAACCACTTACTCAGAAACTCGAAGGATGTTCTCTTTTCCTTCTTCAATCGAAATTTTGACATTATCTTTAATATGTTCTACTGTCAACAAAGCTCCTACGATGGAAGAAAATTTAAAGTTTTTTCATATTAGATCATATTTGTAGCCTGAATCATCAAACTTTCAGATTGAAAGGTTCTCTAAACAAATATATCAAGCAAACAGGCAGTTCTTTAAAAAGAACTTATACAAAACAGTCTTTTGTCTTAAAGGAAGGATATACATCAGGAAACAGCACCAGCTCAGCCAGGACTACTTGCTTCCAGGTAGGTATGTAACATTAAAGTTAACTTTCATCTTGTTCAAGGCAAGGATGCCATAGAACATCATGAAAACACAGTGACTTACTCCTATATCTCTTAAATTGGATAATGTAGTCAACTACTCCTTAGAAAAATAATTCTTGAGTTCTCAGACCTAACTTCCCCTAGAACTAAAAAATTTAGAAATGGAAGACTTGTGTATCAACTCGGTGCTATTCAAAATTGTGACAATATTTGGTATAGCAGGTACAGGAGACAATGTGGTACAGTGGGAAGTACGGGATTCTGGGTCAGAGGATTTAGGTTCAAACCCTGGCCTTATCACTTACTACGTCAGTGACTTTGGGTCTTAATTTCCCCAACTGTTAAATGAAAGGTTATGTCTATGTGACCTGGAAGTTCCTTTCCATCTTTAAAATCTATAACTCTAAATACTTAAGTAAAAACATTTTAAAAGACAGTAGAATCTGCACTGGCTAAACCAATACTCATAAAAAGACATGATCCAATACAAAGGGCAGATAAAACAGTGACCTTTAAGGATGGGATTCCAGAAAGAGGTGTGACCCCCAATTAGGTAAGTGATCAGAACCAGTCAACAGAGAAGTGATCAAAAGATTTGCTTTTTCCTTCAGACCTGAGATTTCATAGTTTAGAGGACTCCCCAGCCCTAATGCGGATCTATAAATGTTCTGCAATTTATAATCTTGGTGCACTTCCTGGATCACTGAAGAAGGCAATATTCTTGAAATCAAGTCTTTCTGACTCTGAGGGAGGCCCTCTATTGACTATTAAACTCTGACACTCAGAGGATATCAATTCACAAAAGAAGCACAAATTATCAATAATCACATGAGAAATACTTAAAATTTCTAATGAAGAAATGCAAATTTAAAAAACATTGACACTTAAATAGTTTTTGTTGGGGTTTTGATAATTTAGAAAATTTGAACAATGTTCCTTCCAATTTCAATAATAATATAATAATGGCTAACATTTCTATAATGCCTACTATATATCAGGAACTTTATGAATATTATCTCATTTTAACCTCACAACAACCTTGGGAGGTAGGTGTCATCATTATCTATCTCCATTTTTTGGTTGAGGAAACTGAGGCAAAAAAATGTTAAGTGATTTATCCAGTCACTCATCCAGAACGTATCAAGGGCTGGATTTGAACTCAGGTCTTTTCCTAACTCCAGGCCTACTACTTTATCCAGCATGCGGATAAACTCTGAAAGACCCACTGAACTAACAGAAAGTTTAAAATGACAAAAATCTAATGCTGGCTAGG
Organism: Trichosurus vulpecula; assembly: GCF_011100635.1. NCBI lineage: Eukaryota > Metazoa > Chordata > Mammalia > Diprotodontia > Phalangeridae > Trichosurus > Trichosurus vulpecula. The sequence continues at coordinate 124,505,373 of NC_050576.1, forward strand.
TCGTGGAGAAACATCATATTACCCATGGTACAGGTGCAAATCCAATCTTTCCGTAAAGCAGTATGGTATCATACAATAAAAGTTATTAAACTTATTTCACCTTGAGCTGGTGATCACATGACTAGGACTATACCTTAAGGCTGTTATTGACAGGCAAAAAGAAAATGTGGCTATGCAAAGATATCCATAATGGCTAAAAACTCTGGAAATTATGTATCTGGAAATATGTCCAACCACTAGAAAGTGGAATACTGTGCCACAAGAAATGACAACTATGAAGAATACAATGAAATATGGTAAGATTTGAATGATAGGACTTAGAGTGGACAATGACCTAAAAGCTCAATCCTTCATTTTACACATAAGGAAACAAGACGATCACAGTGGTGGTATCACTTGCACAATCACAAAGCTTATAAATGGCAGGGCCTGGATTAGGACATAGGTCTTTTGATGAAAAAAATTCAGAACTTCTGTATAGGATGATAAATGGAAATATTGTTGAACCTGGGTTCAACTCTGTCTGGCCTCTAAGGCTTCCTACCTATGTGACCTTAAACAAGTTCCCTTAGCCTCCCTCGGCCTCAGTTTCCTAACCTGTAAAATGAAGTTACATGAGATGGCCTCTTCCAGCTCTACATCTCCGATCCTAGGACCCTTCTGATCAAGTTCTCTTATGCTGACAACTATAAGTATTGAATCCTACGCACAAGGAACTTATGAGGTACTTGTAAAGGAGACAAAAGCATATAATCTGCCAGGGTATGTTAAACATTAAAATGTGCACCATCATGTTACTTTTAAGAGTTTGCACAATTAGTTAGACACTGCAGCTGTAAGAATAATCATTTACTCATTTAAAGAGACCGTGTTCAGATGTTTGACTAAAGTGAATTTTTAATGCTGTTCACTATTTGTAGTCTCTAAAATACCTAATTTCAGAGGAGATTTGAAGCTTCTATTTTTTTCCTCAAATTACATCTAAGATAATGAGATTTGAGGGTAAGGATCTCACCTTGCTCACCATTCAATATCCTATTTCTTCAAAAGAATATTTAAATCAATTTTATATTTATTGGTACTATTCAAAATATCATTACTATATCCACATGAGATTTATTAACAATATCTTTGTTCTAAAAGATTTAAAAGGCCCATTAAGAGTTAACAACATGAAAACTGATTTGAATAATATGTGTATTTTACCAGCGTATCAAGTCCAAAATTTAGAAGGAGGATGGAGGAGGGGGAACTGGTGGTGGCAAGGCAGACTTAGAAAAATTACAATCTTATTTTGATACAATTTTTCATCAAAATCATAACTCTTGTTTTAATCTCTAAAAGTTCATTATCCAAGTTTGAAATACAACCCTGAATGTGGTACAAACCGATAACAAAGTAAGGAGGTGCCAGGTCAGAACCTTGCTATTTTTGCAGGATAAACAGAGAAGCAAATGTACTGGCCTGCAGTATGCCTCTGTCCCAGGTACCCATCACTTGCAATAAATCTGTCACCAGACACCCAAAAGGCAATGCTGAGCACTTTCCTTGATCCCATTTCCCAGGGCCAATACAGTATAGAGTCCAAACTAAGAGGAAGTACAGTACGGGGGAAGCTGGGGGGGGGGGGGGGAGAGAATCCCATTCCATCTTCTCCAGCAGTCTGTTTTTATTATTTCATCTCTCATTCTTAAATCTCTTCTGGTCCACTGCCGCTTCCCTAATGCCTACAAACACACCCATGACTCCTCAAAAAACCCTCATTTGATCAGTCCGTCATCACTAGCTACTATTTTATAACCATCCTCCCTTTTTATGGATAAACTCCTTATCTAGAGTCAATGACTCCACTTTCTTTCCTCTTCTCTCTTAACTCTACTTTGGCTTTAGATCTCATCATTCAGTTGGAACTGCTTTCCTCAAAGTTACCGACGATTTCTTAATTGCCAAATCATGTCTTTTCTTGGTCCTCATTCTTCTTGACCTCTCTCAAGCCTGTGAGACAATCCATCATATTCTTCTTTATACTCCCGTCTCTGCAGGTTTTCAGGACACCGCTCATTCCTGGTTCTTCGGATCCATTTACTGGATCTTCATCTAGGTGTCCCCTGATAATGTGGGTGGCCCCAAACCTCTGTTCTGAGTCTCCAACTTTCTCATTCACTTGGTGATTTCATCAGCTCCCACGGATCCAACTATCATCTCTATGCAAAAGATTCTCAGATCTATGTATCTAGCCATAATCTCTTGTGACCTTCTGTCTCAAATCTCCCAGAAAGCCTATTGGACAACTCAAACTGCATATCCAACAAACTCAACATATTCAAAACTAAACTTATTATTCTGTCCCCACCCCCACCCCTCTCCTTTTACTAATTTTTCTATTACTAGGGAGGGCACCCCCATCCTGTCAGCTCGGCCTCCTGTCTTAAGGTCCCAGCTAAAATCCCAGCTTTTCCCCATTGCCCTTAATGCTAACGTCTTCCCCCTGTTGATTAACACCAAATTATCTCGCAGACAGCTTGTTGGTACTCAGTCTGTACTCCCTCATTAGACAGGGAGTTCCCTGAGAACACAGACTGATTGTTTAAAAAATAAAAAAGTCTTTCCCTTTCTTTTTTCCCCAGTGCTTGGAGCATAGGCAGTAAATGCTCGCGACCCGGCTAGAAAGGAAATGCATGAAGTAAAGCACGAACAATTATTAAACCCCACCACGTGTCATTTCACAAGCTGAGACGATCCAAGCCTTGCAAGAGCCATTTTAAATAGCATCACAGGGAGAACCCAGGAGAGCCCAGGAAACTACTTTCAGCAATGAGGAGCCAGAAAGGCATCAATCAACATGTTCTCCGGGTCGGGGGATCAGAGGTCCCCCTCCCGGCAACGAAAAAGTCCCCCCCAAAGGAAAAGCCAGGTGCTCGGGCCTAGCGTGGGGAGAGGAGGAGGTGCTAAGAAGAAAAAGCATCTTGGGATGTTTTCAAGTCCCCGGGCCGGGAAACATCCACCCTCTCAGCCTGACCCAGGGTCCCGGCTGATGCCTCCCGGACAAGGCTGTGGGAGACTCACCGAGCGGAGGGTCTCGAGGGTTCACCGTCAGACTCAACGCCGCCATCTCCGCCCGTCAGTCCGTCAAGCCTCTGGAGAAGGACGCGTGAGCAACTGGAAGAGGAGACGCGTCAGCGCCGCCGTCGCCAAGGCTCCTCCTGCCAGCTCAGCGGGACACACCCAGCTTCACCTCCCCACTCTCCACCCCCGTCCGCTAAACTTCCGGTGCAGCGGCCAAACGGCCTCGGGCACTTCCGGGACCCTTCACGAACAGCTTTTGCCGCGCCGCAGGGTCCGCCTCCGAAAGAGGCACCTTGGATGGCGGAGGACGCGTCTAAGCGTTCCTTCTTTCCCTTCCTCCGGCGCCCTCGATCTTGTCCACTCCACCCTTGATCATCTCGCCCTCTCCTCCTCTGCAGTCTTCGGTTTCTCCGTCCCCGTCCCTGCTGCCTCCTCATCCTCATTGATTGTGATTATGAACATGTATTGCCGGCATTCGCACGGCGCTTTAAGGTGTGCAAAACGCTTCATAAATGTCTCTTTTCTGCCGCCCCGCGACCCTGACCTCTGGGAGTTACGTGCTCTGATTATAACCATTTTACAGATGTGGAAACCGGGCGACCGAGCTTAAGAGATATTAACCATGGCGAGCATTTTAATAGCTGTAGGTTTTGCAAAGCAACTTACATAATGTTAACTCGTTTGATCCTCAAAACAAGCCTATTATTATTCTTACTATCATTATTGTTATGCTCATCGGCCAGAGCTGGAGAGGGTAAGATTTAGTGACTCGCCCAGTCACCCAGCTAATAAAAGTCTGACAGAACTCGTAAGAGGTCGAATTGGAACTCGTCTTCCTGACTACCAGGCCAGCACTAGCTACCTCTACTCTGCACCCTTCTAGCCCCTCCTGCTGCTACCGTATCTTGCTTTCTGTGCTGCCTTTCATAGCCAAACTAGAAGAAAAGCTGCTTCCACTTCTCAGCTCCTAGCAGTGACGTCACTGAAACCCCACTCTCCAAAATGACAGATAACCAACCCCTCAATTGCTAAGGGCCAAAGGCTTTCTTCTCTGCTCCCCCTGCCCTCCCTCTTAAGGATGCTGCCATCTGCCCCTCACCTAGGCTAGGTGTCATCCTCCTCTCACTCTTCAGCAGCCCTGCCCAGATCGTCAATTGTCAAAACGTTTGTTCTGGCTCTCCTACACCCCGCCCCACCCTCCTCTCCTGATAATATCACCACCCCGGCGCAGACCCTCACTGCCTCACGCCTGTGCAGCTTGGTCTCTCTGATTCCACTCTCTTTACTCCAGGCCGTTCTCCAATCAGCTGTTAAACTGACCTTCCTAAAACTTTATCTGATGTCATTCCCCCGCCCCGCCTCCATTCAATCAGCTCCAATGGCTCCCTATTGTCTCCAGGATCAAATATAGAATACTGCTTGGCTTATAAAGCCCTCCATAACTGGGCCCTTCCTACCTTTACACCGGTCTTACATTCTACACTCCTGCTCTGTGATCCAGTGTCATTGGATGTTCCTCAAACAAGACATTCCATTTCACAACTCGGAACAGTTTCACTGGCTCTCCCCCATGCCTTAACTTTCTCCTTCCTCATCTCTGCCTTTTAGCTTCCCTGGCTTCTAAAGGCTCAGCAAAAGTCTCATCATTTGTAAAAAGTCTTTCTCGATCCTCTTTAATGCTAGTGCATGTCAATTTAATCTGTATATAGCATGTCTTGTATATATTTTTTGCTTATTCTCTTCCCCATTAGACTGCAAGCTCCTTAAAGGACTATCTTTTGCTTCTTTTTGTAACCCCAGTGCTTAGCATAGTGCCTGACACATAGTAGGTGCTTGACGTTTATTGATATTGCCTTCCCTGTTATCTGTTATCCCATACATCTTATATCTACCTGTTGTCTTACCCCCATTGGTTTGTAAGCTCCTTGGGAGCAGAGGTTATATCTTTCTGTATTTCTTTGTATCCCCAGTGTTTAACACAGTGCCCAGCACATCATAAGGACTTAAATGCTAATTGACTGACCTGTAGAGAAAACTATACCCCTTTCAACCTGTTTCCTCATCTCAGAAATGAGGTTTAGAGGCACCCAAAAATGTTGGGGAGTGTAATGTATGGCGGGTTGTCTCCAATGAATCCACTTAGCCTGTCTCCAAAGAGTAAAGGTATTTATTGTGGAGAACACAACACAGCAAGCAGGCTCCTTCGCTCCTTAAGAGAGATGCAGTTTTAAGGGAGACCCCAGCTTAAATAGGGGTGCAGCTCCTTAAGTGAGGCAGCCCCCCAAGGGAGATGGCCATTTCAGGGGGATACCATCTAAAGAGAGACACCCTGTTAAGGGGGATGCCCACTAGCCAGGAGACACCAGGGATTTTTATACAGGAAAACCTGCTGCTGTGGCCATGGAAATGAAGTAACCAGGGACAGTAGTTCAGAGTTTCAAGCATCGTCTAGGCACATCATTATTTAATCACTGTTCAGCCCAGGGCAGAGAGGCCCAGTTAGTTTTAGTATTTCATCGACCGGCCTGTTTGAATCTCATCATCTCCCCCCTCAAGAAGGCACCCGAGTTCATTTGGGAAGAGGGGTGAGCGCCATGCACTCCTCATCAATATCACCTACCTGAGCAGTTTGTTGAGAGTCAAATGAGATGATATAAATATAGCCCTCTGTACAAGTGCTACATAAACACTAGCTGTTATTTTTATTACTGCTACCCTACCATTTTTCTGCAACAGAGTTCTTCTGTCCAGAGCCAGTGGCCCTCCTTCTCTTTAGCTTCTTAGAATCCTTATCTTCTTTCAGGACCCAGCTCAGACACCACCTCCCATAAAAAGTCTTTCCTGATTTCTCCCCTTCTCTCACTCTTAAGTGTTCAGCATTCTTGACCTACTCAAATAATCCTGTATTTACTTAACTGTACATAGGTTGTGTCACAAAGTGGAATGTAACCTCCAGAAGGGCTGGCACTGTTTCCTTTTTGTCTTTGCATACCCAGCACCTATTATAGTATCTTCCACGTAGTAGACACTTAATATCTAGTGAACTGAAATCATAGGACTTGAAATTCTAGAAAGCTTTACAAAGAAATCAGAACAAAGAAACTGTTTATTTAGAATACTTAGGTATAAGAAATTCAGTAAGTAACGCAAAAATTAAATAATGTATAATTTTATTATAAAGAGTATCTCTCATAAAGCTATTTCACCAACATAGAAAATAACATTTTATAGCAGTAATGGTAAACAATAACTTAAAGGATAAAGTCATTAACAAAATGAGATTCATGTAGCATCTAAGCTTTGTGCCCTAAATCAAATAAGGAAATCTGACAGGAGTGTTGATAGCATATTAGCAGGTTTCAAACTGCACCTTTCATATTTATCCCTATAGAATATCGGCCAAAACACTAGGTGTCAGGTGTGATCACCAGGATCATAATTTGGCTGTTTCATGGATCTAGCTTACCAGTTTAAAATTGATGTTCTATATTTCAAAACTTGAACTATAAATTTATCCGAATTCATTAATTATTTAGGCTTCTCTCAGTGTATGAACAATATCACTAATCAATAATAATATAAACAAAAATAAATTTTCACAATTTTAAAAAATTATTAACTTGAATATCAAATTTCAATTTTTTTCACTGGTAAGCAGATATGTCCCTCATGGCACAAGTGCTTTCTTAACAGTCTCTGGAACACGGCTTGCATAATAGTCATGATTCCTCAATGTGGCAAGGACACCAGCAGAATTCATATGCTTCACTTCCTTATGGTACTGAAGGGCATTTCCATGAATATCAGTCAGTTTGCCTGCAAGTAAAAAATATAAATACAATATGAATCCCTCATTTCAGGCTAGAAAAAGTGGTTGTTCTTTTCTCTCATATAAATTTTGGTTTTCAATTATTTCTAAGTATAATATAGAAAGAAACATTAAAAAAGGGTGAACAAAAAGAAAATATTATGATTAGAAGAGTGAAAAGTTGAATTTACTTAAGAGGTATAATCTTAAAGTATTACTTTTCAATTGAATGAAAGATGAGTATCACAAAATTTTAAAGCTGAAATTGACCTTAAAAGTCATTTAATCCAATCCCTTAACCCTAATTCTAAGGATTATTTTGTTTATTTAAGCCTGTGGTTGCCAGGTCAATTTAAATAAATATGAGCTTAAAAATTCCTGGATAACAAATCTTAAAAAGAATAGAAGTTTTACTCCTAGTAGATAAGATCAATTGAATATTCAAAAATGGAAATGATTTATGCATCATGTTTCCTATTTCAGAGATGAAGCAGAATACTTATATAACGTATATATAAAATAATGTACTATACATAAGTACTACACTACATTATATACATATATCACATATCATATAATAAGTGTGAAACACTATGTACAATGTCAGGATTTTTCAATGTACTAGTTCATTTTGTTGAACTGTTTACATACTTTTTTATGAGGAACAGCTCTATGGGAGGGGAAGGAATACATTAGGAAATGTAGGTGATGTAAAAACAAAAGATGTAAATGAAAGTTTATCTTTTAAAAAAGAAAAATTAATAAAAAATGAAATATGTGATTTTATTAAAAGAAATTTTAAATGTTTGCTCACTCATTGCACCATGGGCACCTTTGGGTGTTTATGTGGTTTATTTTCCTGGTAGTTATTTTAAACCCTCACCAGTGATTTTCTGTTATTCATTTCTCAATCATTCTTAAATTGGCATTACAAAGAATGTGTTTATCCATATATTTTCTGCTCACATTTTAAAAAATCTTCCCAAAGTCTGATCCATGTTTGTATCATAAAATTCATCTCTCTACATACACATCATCTCTGTACATATAATTTTAATCACTATTCTATTTTTCATTCCTCCTACTTCATATTACCTTTCTTTGACTTTCTGATTGTGCTAATTTGCTTTTTTCTTTTTTAATCCATTTTTTTCTTTCATGCACCTTTTATGCCCATTTAACTGAGACTATAGTTTCAGTGAAATATATTCACAAAAAGAAGCTGTAGTACGTTATAAGATTCTGCATGGAATACCTTGAAGAGAAATAGGATATGTTAGGTAAAATGGATGAATTAAAAGAGTCAAATGTTTGCTGTCAATATATTGTAGGTGATAAAATTAATTTTATGAGGAAATGTTTACTAACAGTAAAGATGGTCCAAGAGACAATTTTTAAAAGCATCTTAATGTAATGAGTTTACCATATTCTTTTTAGATGAGGTGCAGAGCTTCCCTCTAAATTTAGGCCACCTTGCACATAGCACAGTGGAGTTCAAAGTCTATATGTGGCTCAATCAATCAATATCATTTCAGAATATAAGCTCTGAGGTGGTGGAACCAAGATGGTGAAGTAAAGGCAGGACCTCGCCTGAGCTCTCCCACAAACTCTTCCAAATACCTTTAAATAATGACACTAAACGAATTCGAGAGCGGCAGAACCCACAAAAAGATGAATAAAACAATTTTCCAGCCTAAGACAACTTAGAAAGTTAGCATGAAAGGTCAGTTGCAGCAGAGTGAAAGAGGAGCACAGCCAGCACAGCTTGGGCCATTGCAGACCAGACGCCAGCACAGACCTGGCCCCAGCAAACTAGGAGCAGGCCTTGGAGTGACTGAATCAGTGGCAGCAGTGGCAGTGTCCAGACCTCTCAGCTCACAGATGCCTAAGACAACTTAGAAGGTCAGCAGGAAAGGGTCATACCTGGATAAGAGTGGAGCACAGTCCAGCACAGTCCATACCAGCATAGCCCCAGCCCCAGAAAACCAAGAGCAGGCTGTGAGAGCCACTGAATCCAGAGCTCTCAGCTCACAGATGGTAAGGGGGTCAAACAAGTGGTCAGAAGGAGATTACGGGGTCTCTTTGCTAGCACTGAGGCAGGACTCTGTTGCTTTGCCCATACTCAGATCTAGGTCACAGTCCTGGCTGGCAGTCCTAGGGTAAGGAGGAGCACTAGCATACCAGAGCTTGCAGCCGCAGTGGATGGGGGACCCTCCTCACAATTCCAGAGCAGAAAAGAGTGCTTGTGGTCACTCACAGACCAGAGCACAGTTTGATCCTCTCCTTGGATCAAACCACCTTGGAAGAAATGAAAACTTACAGGTTCCTAGAAGTATCTCTGAAAACAGCTGCAAAAAACCCCTGAAGCTTAGGACAGCATCCACTTCACTTGAGAAATAGAGCCCCACTTTAACAAAGAACTAAAAGTCAAATACTAGGCTGGGAAAAATTTGAGCAAACAACAGAAAAAAAATTCTGACCATAGAAATTTAATATGATGACAAGGAAAATCAAAACACACACACTCAGAAGAAGATAACAAAGTCCTACATCCAAAGCCTCCAATCTATCTTACCATATAGGAAAGTAGGAGGGGAAGAGGATAAGAGATGAGAGCGGAGGTGATAGAAGGGAGGCCAGATTGGAGGAGGGGTCAGTCAGAAGCAAAACACTTTTGAGGAGGGACAGGGTGAAAGGAGAGAGAGAATAGAATAAACGGGGGGGGGGATAGGATGGAGGGAAATACAGTTACAATAGTAACTATGAAAAAAATTTAAAACAAATTTCTCTGATAAAGGCCCCATTTCTGAAACATATATTGAATTGAGTCAAATTTCTAAAAATAAGAGCCATTCCCCAGTTGATAAATGATCAAAAGATATGAACAATTTTCAGATGAAGTAATCAAAGCTATCTATAGCAATATGAAAAAAATGTTCTAACTCACTACTGATAGGAGAACTGCAAATGAAAACAATTCTGAGGTACTATCTCATACCTATTAGACCGGGTAATAGGGCAGAAAAGGAAAATGACAAAGAGTGGAGGTGATGTGGGGAAAAAATGGGGCATTAATGCACTCTTAGTGGAGTTGTGAACTGACTCAATAGTTCTGTAAAACAATTTGAAACTATGCTGAAAGGGCTATAAAACCATGCATACCCTTTGATGTAGAAATACCACTACTAGATCTGTATCCCAAAAGAGATAAAAAAAAAAACCAAAAAGGAAAAGCTATATGCATAAAAATATCTGTAACAGCTCTTTTCTGGGGGCAAAGAATTGGAAATTGAAGGGATGCCCATCACTTGGGGAATGGCTGAACAAGCTGAGGTATGTGATTATGATATGCTATAGGAAATGCTGAGCTATGGGAAACGTGCTGTGGGAATTGTGCTGCAGGAAATGATGAGAGGGATACTCTTGGAAAAGCCTGGAGAGATTTGCATGAGCTGAAGCAAAGTGAAATGTACTTGTACACAGTAACAGCAATATTTTAAGATGATCAACTGTGAATGACTTAGCTATTCTCAGCAATGCAATGATCCAAGACAACTCTGAAGGACTTTTGGTGAAAAATGCTATCTAACCCTAGAGAAAGAACTGAGGGGATCTGACTAGATTGAAGCATACATTTTTTTTTTGAATAGGGCTTCTTCATGTCTTTATTTCTTTTACATTTAAGTTTAAATCAGGCTTACAAAACAACTTCATAAATTGTTTACAGTGATTACAGTGATTCAATATAAATGAAATCACAGCTGGCATTGATGTAAGACTACTTTGAAGAATCACTTGGCTTAAAGGCATGGTTGTCATTTTGTCAAGGGCTGTTTTAAGAAAAGAGAGAGCTGAAGAGTACAGGAAACAAATGTTGTGAATGAATAAAAGAAACAAATTGCTAGTACAATAAGAAAAAATATTTTAAAATTTAAAATGATAAGGTTTTATTTTATTAAAATTTCACAGCACATACTTCAAATTTCTCTTATATTTAGTTACAGGTCTCTAGTACTAGTCAAGGAGGCTTTGTTCTGGTCCACGTTAAGAGGAAGAACTCATGATTTAGCCTTGTTTAATTATGACTTGAAAAATCTCTTAAGTGAACTAAAATAGTAAATTGAAGAAAAAAAATGTCTTTATTAATGACATTGATATTAATACTTATACGTACAATAATATATTGCTACTTATGGCCAGACTATACATACATATATAATACATATATATACATATATATATGTGTGTGTGTGTGTGTGTAAAACATATTCTAAATTTAAAATTATCCCAAAGTCAACATTAGAAGTTATAATTATAACATCTATATGAATATTGAAATAAATTTAGCTTCTAAATGATAATGTGGTCTGTTTACCACCTTACTATGTTTATTCAGTGGTGGTGGTGTTCGCAGTGATGGTCATTGTTATGGTGGTGGTGGTGATGGTGATGATAAGAAGATATTTTTTGTCTTTTTGGACCATGTATATAAATAGGACTTTCCTATTTCCTTTACCTTGGGCAGCTAGGTGGTCCAGTGGATAGAGTGCTGGGCCTGGAGTCAGAGAGACTTGAGGTCGAATGTGGCCCCAAACACTTATTAGCTGTGTGACCCTGGATAAGTCACTTAACCCTGTTTGCCTCTGTTTCCTTGTTTCCTTATCTGTAAAGTGAACTGGAGAATGAGCATCTTTGCCAAGAAAATTCCAAATGACCTTGTGAAGGATCAGACATAACTGAAGAAAAAAAATAAGCTTCCTGTACATTTTGTCAGGTACTTGGATGAAGGCATAGCTGGCAAGCTTATCAATTTTGCAGGTAACACAGAAGACAGAGTCAAGTTCCAAAGAGATCTTGACAAGATAGACAAGAATGATTATGTTGGCCATGTCCATTTACCCAGGCAAAAAGTTTGACTTTCTCTGTGCAAAGATCTTGACCAAAAGCTATTTTCAAGAAATTTTTTTTTCAATTTCTTGATCCTCAGTTCTAGCTTTTAGGTCACTATTTGATCTATACTATCCAGAAGTTGCACAGAAGGAATACTCATCATAGTATCTATACTCAACATTATTAAGTCTTAGGTGATAACATTGATCATGCCTGGGAAAATGATGATTTTTGCAATCAATCTTCTATCAATTTTCAATCCCATTGTTAAGGTGCTTCAGTATGTCTGCCTGTTCAGCTGTCCTTCCCTCTTTCCTATCCTGCTTCCCCCGAACTGAAATTTCCTTTTGTGGAGAAAGTGCAATTAAAAAAAATTAAGCTAGTACATTTATTTCCAACAGTGCTTCATCACTTCTGTCACTTTAAAATTTTTTTTTGGACTGAAAAGTGAAGAGTCTGTCTGTTGTCAAATATTCATTTGTTTCGTGTATGTGTATATATATATATATATCTCCAATCCAATAAATATTTAAGTGTCTACTATGTGCTAGACACTGTGCTAAGCTGTGGGGATACAATTAATAAAAATTAAGACAGTCCTGAAGGAGTTTATAATCTTTTTTTTAAAATTTAAAGTTAATCTAATAGTCAAGCCATTTCTGGTTTAGAGGAGATGTCTAAAGTTGCATATATCTCCCATGCCCTCTTTCGTGCTTCTACTCTCAAGATGATTTGAGGTAACATTTATAGGAATCTTGAACAAGGAAAAGATCATAATACATTAAATTATAATTTGGGGGTCGACACACTAAAATCAATAGTTACTTCTTTGTTTTTTGGTTGAACAATCCCTTTGCATATTCTTCTAGAATAAACAAAGGGACCTGCTCCCAGCCTTCAACATCTTAATCCTTTCCCAGTGGAGAAGGGTGGGTGTTTGGGCCAAATGCTTCAGGGGATAAGCATAGAGGAGACCACTTATAGATGGGTCCAATCAATTCTGATGGGTGAAGGCAGCTGACTTTAATCCAATTCCCCATGAAAGGCCTTTTTGTCCTGCCCAATTTCCTAAAAGGAAAAGTCCAGAAAGGTACTTTTTAGATCAGAGAAATATTATTTTTTAGTGTTTCTAGGAAAAACTAAAAAGTTTTTAAATATGATTTCACATTTGTTTTGTTATTGTGATGGGGTTTAGACTGTAGGAATCCCCTTGGACCCCAAAAGAATTTGGGTCCTATTTGTTTGAGGGGGGAATGATGAGGGCACAGTCTCTGGGAACCCCCTTGAACTCTCCTTGAATCTTCCCACTTGATTTGGCTTTGGCCTGAGGCTATAACTTTAAGTAATCATTAGGCCCAAATCTCTACTTAGCCTTGCTCTTTATTGTCCAGCTACTTCCCACCCTGGATACTATCAGTATCCATGCCTTCAGCTACTTCCCACCCTTAATCCCATTCTCTGGGTTCCTGGAGTCTGACCTCATCCAGGTCCCATCAAGCTCCTCCTTAGACTTCTCTTCAAGACCCTCCCTAAACCCCTCCTCTAGTCACCCCAAACCACCCCTCAATCACTCCCACAATCTTTGTGTATATAAGTCTCCTGTTGCCTCCGTGAAGGTGCTCAGATTCTTTTTTTTAACTGTTATTGTTAATTTCTTTTGATTTATTTAATATATTTAGTTTTCAACATTGATTTTCACAAGAGTTTGAATTACAAATTTTCTCCCCATTTCTACGTTCCCACCCACTCCAAGATAGCATATATTCTGGCTGGCCTGTTTCCCAGTCAGCCCTCCCTTCTATCACCCTACTCCCCTCCCATCCCCCTTTCCCTTCTTCTCTTGTAGGGCAAGATAAATGTCTATGCCCCATTGCCTGTGTATCTTATTTCCTAGTTGTGTAAGAAATGAGAGGAGGAGTTTTGTTTCCACAAAACTAAAGGTGTACTCCCCCCTCTCCCACCCAAGCTTTAGCAGAAACCAGGGCTCAAGGTCCGTCAGGTGAGAGGTCAGAGGCTTGTACACATGCACATGCTTTTTGAGAAGGCAGTCAGGGGAATTAGAGAGGCCAAACCGCTTTCACCAGTTCAAGCTTGTCTAGTGTCTGGTCTTGGTCAAGAATCCAGGCCTACTGATTTGCATAATGTGCATATGTTAAAGAGGGAAAGTAGGGGAAGTAAAAGAATGTAGATTAATCCTAAACTAAGACAAGGAAAATCTAATTAACTTCACTTTTGCTTCTGTATCCTTATTATCCTACCTATATAAACTGTATAACTTAGGAAAACTATGTAAAAAGTAAAGATTGTAAAGTAACCATAACTCTACCAGGAGTGGAGGGAATGGTTACATCCCGCCCCCCCCCCCCCCCCAGCTGTATCAGGGTGAGTGTTCCAGTAAGCACTACACCTGCTCTCTGCTCTCTCGAGGAGCGTAATAAATGCCTTCCTCTGCCCACTCTAGTCTTGAGTTCTTTGGGTGAGAATGGGCAAATCACATGGATTTTCCTAAGGTTAAGGAAAGGAAAGGAAAGCAATGAGCAGTGGAAGCTCGTCTCGGGCTTACTTCCTGGGCTTACTTCCTGATCATGCCTTGGGGAGTCCTGTGATCCCCACTGCGATATTAAGAGGGTGACCACTCGGGATTTCCCTGGGGAACCCTGTGGTCTGCACAGCCTTCTTAAGGGACATCACTTGGGACTTCCGGCCCTGTCTCGGGAGCCTTGTGATCTTACTGCTGTTCTAAAGGGCCATCACTTGGGTCCTCCTTAGGTTCTAACCCTTGGGAGGCCCTAGGATCCCCACAGATTAAGGGGGGCTACCACTTGGTCTTCCTCAGGGAGTCTTGTGGTCTTCACAGCCTTCCTTAGGGATTATCACAGGGTTCTTCCTCAGGACTTTGGCCCTGCCTAGGAAGTCCAGTGATCCCCAAAACCACATTTCTCACAATTTGGGGAGGTCCAGTGATCCCCAAAAACACGTTTCTCACAGTTGCACGCAAAACCTTTTTTTTTTGTTTTTGAACGTCTGTTTTTAAAACTTTGAGTTCCAAATTCTCTCCCCTCTTCCCTCCCCGCCCACCCTCCCTAAGAAGGCAAGCAATTCAACATAGTCCACATGCGTATCATTATGTAAAACCCTTCCACAATACTCATGTTGTGAAAGATTAACTATGTTTTGCTCCTTCCTAAGCTATCCCCCTTTATTGAATTTTCTCCCTTGACCCTGTCCCTTTTCGAAAGTGTTTGTTTTTGATTACCTCCTCCCCCTGTCTGCCCTCCCTTCTATTGTCCCCACTTTTTTATCTTCTTCCTCCTTCCTTCCTGTGGGTAAGATACCCAATTGAGTGTGTAAGCTATTCCCTGCTCAGGTCAAATCCAATGAGAGCAAGATTTACTCATTCTTCTTCACCTGCCCCCTCTTCCCTTCCTACAGAACTGCTTTTTCTTGCCACTTTTATGCAAGATAATTTACCCCATTCTATCTCTCCCTTTCTCCCTCTCTCAATATATTCCTCTCTTATCCCTTAATTTGATTTTATTTTTTTAGATATCATCCCTTCATATTCAACTCACCCTGTGCCCTCTATCTATCTATCTATCTATCTATATATATATATATGTCTACATATATATACATACCTAGACACACACGTGTATATATATGCATACACACACACACACATTCCTTTCAGCTACTATGATACTGGGGTCTCATGAAACATACACATCATCTTTCCATGTAGGAATGTAAACAAAATAGTTCAACTCTGGTAAGTACCTTATGATTTCTTTTTTTTGTTTACCTTTTCATGCTTCTCTTGATTCTTGTGTTTGAAAGTCAAATTTTCTATTCAGCTCTGGTCTTTTCACTGAGAAAGCTTGAAAGTCCTCTATTTTGTTGAAAATCCATATTTTGCCTTGGAAGCATACATTTTTTACTGTATTTTTCTTGAGGGTTTTTTTAACCTATGTTTTCTTTCACAACATGACTTAAATTATGGAAGTGTTTTGCATGACTATAAATGTATAACCTATATCAAATTGCTAGCCTTTTCAGTGAGGTGGGGTGGGGAAGAAGGAAGGGAGAGAATTGGAACTCAAAGTTTTAAAAATGAATGTTAAAAAAATTGTTTTTATTATTTATTAACTATTTTTAATTATTTATTAACTGGGGAAAAATTAAAATACTAGATAAAAAAATAATCATAGAACTTTAAAGCTGGGAAAAAAAGAATATAAGCTCTGTCTCATTTTTTCTTTTGAATTCCCAAAGCCTATAACAGCATTTGGCATATAACTGCAGCTTAATAAATGCTTGCTGATTAACTGATTGATGACAATGATGATGAGTATTTAACTTGTTAGGAAAGACTTCTTCTATTTACAGGTTAACTAAAATACATTTTTTGGAAACAGGGAAAATTAAATTGAAAATTCTGCTTGTATATAATCATCAAAAAAGAGGTTACATTAGAGTATCTGGAAGCATACTTAAAAAAGCTTTTTTAGTAAAATTGAAAACATTAAAAAATAATAATTCTTCTGGTCTAAGAGTTTTTTCTAGACATCCTTTCCCACCATCCCTTAATAGAAGCCAACACTTTACCAAAAAGTACTTCTTTTTTTTTTTGAAAGTACTCCTTTTCTTTTTTTGATGATTTGTATCATCAAACGATGA
Organism: Trichosurus vulpecula; assembly: GCF_011100635.1. NCBI lineage: Eukaryota > Metazoa > Chordata > Mammalia > Diprotodontia > Phalangeridae > Trichosurus > Trichosurus vulpecula. The sequence continues at coordinate 124,521,814 of NC_050576.1, forward strand.
TGGTTATATCCTTCAACTTTGTTAAAGTTGTTAATTGAGTTTTTTTTTGTTAAGATCATTGTGTCCCCACCTTCTGAAGCTAGTTGACCTGTGTAAGGGCAGTCTTCAACTCAGGAAAGTGAACCCTTTTTAAAAATTTCTGGAAAACATTTCAAAGTAGTGGTCAACAAAAGAAGTGAGTAGTGACTATTGTTTTGGAATGTTAACCCCAAACTGTGTTTTAAAATATCTTTCTGCATTCAAGATTCCTATAAATGTTTCCTCAAATCTTGGGACAGAGAGTCTTGTTGGAAGACATGGGGGATGCTAATTTGGATATGCCTCTCTCCAAGATAGAAACAGGTTGGATATAAAATAACATTAAAATTAAATAAAATTATTTTTGGCAGACTTGTGCCTAAAACACAAGGTACAGCAATTAATATTTTTTCAATTGTGTTTAAATAAAAATGCATATGCTGTATGAAGTAGTACTTCTATCTTGACAGTAATAATGCATGTTATGTAACAACTGAAACTGAAAAGAAATTATAATTCCCAAGAATGAAAAGATACCTTCTGCTTCTTTAAATATGTGGGAAATCACAGGTTTGAAATACTACATAAAACATCAGACTTTTTTCATATGCTGGCTATTACTTTTGCTGAACTTTTTTTTTTCTTTCTCTTTCTAAAGTCACTTATTCTATGGGATGGATCTCTGGGACAGGATAGACATCAGGAAACAATAGAAATGAAGATTATGAAAAACCAAAAGTTAGTAATAAAATTCATGTGATGTTATTGATACTACAGTATATCAAAATCTTAAAATACCTCTACCTCATCGAAAATGTCTCTGAATTTGCTTACTCACCTCCTACAGCTTGTAAAATAACCTCTGGAGCACAAGTATCCCACTTCTTACAGCCAGGACTGGCAAACACATAAGCAGATGCCTTGCCTTCAATCAGCTGAATGATCTGTAAGGATTTTTTTTAAAGTTATAGGCTCTAGGCACAAGGATCTATTTACCTAAAGCAATAAATATAGCCAGTTTAGTCTCATAACTCTCACATGAGGATAATGCCTTCCGTGGGCTTAAATGGCTACAGGACTATAACAAAGTCAGTAGGATGGTTCGATGACTTTGTTAAAAAGTAAAATAAGTCTTGATATATTCAGACAGTCATGTGAAGAACCATACAAATATGAGAAAAATGTTATTGAGCTTCTCAACAATTATTCCTTTCAGGATAATTCATGTTCAAAGCTTAATTTTAATTTGAAATTAGGTGACAATAAAGATTCACACAACCACCTTAAAAACTTGCTGCTAGCTTTCTTTAATCACAAATGTTGGGATGCCTAGGCTACTTTATCCACTTTTTAGTGTAGAAGGGTTATTTCTCATGTAGGCAAATGATTACCTTAGAAAAAGTTCCAGAAAAAAAACAGTAAATCAAAAATTTTAGTAGACCTGAATTTAGAATTTAAAAACTAGATATAGAACTGGTTTTATAATTTACAGCTAACTTTTGTGGCATCATTTTATTACTTCCATTATCTTTCAATACACTCAATACTAATTTATACCAAATGAACAAGTCTGAACATTATCAAATGACTAATTCTATGTAACACGAAGCTGAAGGGGAAAAATGACAATAAATACAATATTTTATAAATCTCTTCAATCTTTTATTTCTGACAAATATCAAATGTATTACCTTATTTCCTGCTCCTCCCACTCTGAGAACATTATCAGGATTCATAGCAGAAATGCAATCATTTACCAACTTGCTGGAATGAGAACGAGTTGTGGTAATTATATGTTTTCCATCAGGCACTTCCTTCAGCTGAAACCCAAAGGCACCTAAACCTAAAACTCCCCAGATTGTCCTCCCGAGCACGGCATCTGCTCCAGCCTAAACAAATCGATGAAACAATAATATGTAATACTTCTGTAGCAAAAAGCCAGCGAAAGGTGTAATGTTTTATGTTAGTCTTGTTATTATATGTGAAAAGATATAACTGATGTAGAATTATTATAGCTCTTAGATAACATAAATTATTCTATTATTTTGTGAAATAATATGGTTTGAAATGCACTAGATAGGAAAGATATGACTATTCTCTGCACTACCAGGAACACTCAAGTGACATTCAATATCATGGGCATTATGCAGGACAACAGCTATGGCTGAATAAACTGTCAATGAAAGGTGGTCACAAAGATTGGTTTGAAGTTAGAGTTTTATTCCCTAACCTTCTAGGGTAAAAAGACAAAGATAATATAACCTTGGACTTGAATCTTTCTTTCATTAGAATCTAATCTTCAAATTAGACTGAACTTCTAGAGGGAACAAGGACTGTCTTTTGCCTCTTTTTGTATCCCCAGTCCCTAGCACATAGTAGGTGCTTAACAAATATTAATTGATTGCTTTAATTATTGATTTCAAAGAGCTTAGAGTGTCTTTACATAATTTTATCTCACTTATCTCAAAATTATTCATGTGAAGCACAAAGACCGTATTCTTATTTTTTAGGAAAAACTGAAATACAAAGAGGTTAACACAGAGCCACATGCACAAAGGTATATTCACTATAGGGCTTCACTTTCCATAAATGTTTTATTACACATTTCTGTATCTGAGACTTATGTTTCTTTTAAGCACTCATTCACCTCCCCATTCCTGAGTGCCATCATCAAGTAAGTAGTACTTATAGTTGAGCCTGAGTGGCCTCAGGCCACTGAGGCAGACTTGAAGGTGCAAGCAGGAGAAAAATCACAGGATTATAGCCTTCAGAGTAGGGAGGGATCCTACTGGTCATTTAGTCAGTGCCTCCATTTTGCAGATGAGAAAACTTGAGATTCAGATAGACTGAGATGTGCCGAGGTCAAGAAGAAAGGGAGAGAAAAAAATAAATTCTTTTAATAATTGCCACCACCTGGTAGCAATTAAGTGTAGTACCTCCTCTGTTAGTAAGAACTAAAATTCCAGTTTTACCTTTCACTTTTTCCTCACAATTATATTCCCTTAATTTCTTTTCACTGCTCTCTGGGTAAGGATTCGTTTTTCTAACCTTTTCAAACGATATGATGAAAATTAATGATAGCTCTTAAATCGCTTAGATATTTACAGATGAATGGTCCTATATATATGCATATATATTTATACATTTTATTTCTAACTAAAATCCCCCTTTTAATTATCAGTACTGATTTATTTTTAGATTTTACAATGTGATCTTGAATGTATCACAATTTGAACTGGCACTTTGCTGTGATAATTCCAAGAAATATATGCTTCTACTGGTAAGAAATAAAAGTCAATGACAAAAGGCACCAAGGAACAAACAACCTGCAATTTTGTAAAAAGTGTTAAAATAGTATGGTAAAATAAAAGATGTCCTTTTTGAAAGGGGGATAGATCTACTCCAAGTTAAGCATATTAAAGATGATGGAATTCTGGTCACTTGTTCTCCCCTTCAGTTTTAGCAGGGTTCTTTTCTCTCAGTTCCTTCACTTGAAATGTACAGTTTTAGAATACTATACTTCAAATCTGGAATTACTGGACGATGGAACCAATGCTGGGCTTTCTCCTTCCAGTCACTATTATTACTATAGCTGACACAGCACTTAAAGTTTTCCAAAGTACTTTATCTGTATTACCTCATTTGATCCTAGAGATTAAAAACTGAGGCTAGAGATCAGGCAACTGGCCCTTATCACACATGTAGTAAGTGTTGGAGGTGGGATCTGAACCCTTATCTACCTAAGTCCAGCACTCTTTCCACAGTACCATGCAGTTTTCTTCCAAAATGATAGGAATGATAACAAATCAACAAACAGAGCAAATGGCAATCTAACAATGGTTATTAAATATTACTCAAAAGAAAATGACTCATATTATTCTTTGATCCTAACATATCACTTCTGTAACAGATTCCTAGCTCTCCTTAAGAGAGCAGCGTCCAGATTAACAAAATTACTCTAATCCCACTGTTATGTAAATATACCCCAAGAAGGTCAAAGACAGAAGTCTCATCTATACTAAAACATTTAGAGTAGCACCTTTTTTTTAATAGTAATAAAGAACTAGAAACAAAGTAGAGGCCAATTGACTGGGAAATAGCTAAACAAATTGTGTCATTATTGTGCTATAAGAAACAATATGATAAATACATAAGAGCATATGAACTGATGCAAAGTAAAGTAAGGAAAATCGGGAAAGATACAGAATAACTACAATGTAAGTGGAAAAAAACCCAGCAGTAAACACTCCAAACTGAACAATGGATCATAATAATGACCAAGGATGGGCCTAACCAAAAGTTACGAAAATTCACCTCTTTTCCTTCACGGCAAAGCTGGAGGACTATGAGTTTGGAATACTGAATCCCATCAGCATTTTATAAACCCTCCTCTGTACCTACTATGTGGCCCAAAAGTCTTACTACAGTTTTAAGCTTTACCAGCTTTAGGCTTTAATAGCTTAAAACGATACTAGGACTTTTAGGCTTCCTGGTACTTCTACTGGCCAATGTTGCTCCTCAAATGTCGTACCCAAACTGAAGACAGTATTACAGATGTGTTCTGAACAGGGTAAACTGAGGCTCTCAAGTTTCTTGTTGTGGACCCTATACCTCTACTAAGGCATCTCAAAGATGGCACTAACTTTTGGTTAGTACATCACAGGGCTGAGTGACTAAGTGACTAAGACAGTGAATGATGAAAATCTCCCAAAGTCTCTTTTTCATAAAGAATGGCTTTCTAGTTACATCTCTCACATCCTCTACTTCTCAACATGAATTTATATAGAATATTTCATTTTGCTATACTTGGTCCATTGTTGCAGCTTACTGAGATAGGTTTAGGTTATAATTCTGTCAGTTAGTCAATGGGCATTTATTAAATGATTACTATGGGCCAGACACTGTGCTAAGCACTGGGGATACAAAGAAAGGCAAAAAACGATTTCTGTCTTCAAAAACATATATTCTAATATTAGAGAGAACATCTATCATCAATGTATTAGCAAATCCTTCCCAACTTCCTGCTATCTATCAAATAATAAGCCATCAATATTTTTGTCCAAGTCATTAATAATTAAAAAGAAGAGCATCAAGGACAAAGGTTAGACTAGACAGTCTCAAATGGTCACTTTCCATGCCCATAATTGAAATTTACAAAAGCAGCTACAAAACAAATGAAATTCTTGTGTATTAACATATTATACCTGATAGTTGTAGTAAGGCTGGTTAATAACTCCTGCTATTGCTTTTCCTTCATAAGCAATTCCAATAAGGACTGTTACATTGTCCAGGAGACCTGTGTATAAGTAATAAAGTTATTTAGTTATTTTTCCATTAATATCTTGAATTTTTTATGTGTTCTTCAACTTCATATGAATTCATTAAAATCTATCTGCAAACAATATTTTCATTAATATGTAAAAAGAAAATGTCACAATTTTTCCTCCTTCCATAGAGTATTTCCCCAACATGAACTCTGCAGAAGTATTGTCTTCCTACGAAGGCAATGCTGCTGATGTCTGCAGGCCAGCAGGGCTACAATTTGTCACTACGGAATCGGAGGTGTTGTCAACAGTTCATATCAAAAAAAGTGGCATTGGGGGAGGTTCTGCTCTAGCCATGAAACATGCAAATGATTCAAAAAATAATGGGTGCTCTTTCCTTCAAACATGGAAATACAGGAAACATATAAATGCTATGCAGGTCAAATATCTGGCTTTCAGTCTCTTTCCATAAGTAGGATGCCAGTTTTAGTTTAATTTGTTGGTTCTTTAATTCTTCTGATTCTTAAACACTAAGGAGAGTTTTGGAAAGGAAAGAAATGCTGACTATTTAACTAAAGTTCATCTCTATAGGGTAAGGTATAATGTGAGAAATAGCTTGCATTTATATAGCGCTTTAAGGTTTGCAAAAAACTTTACATTTATCACATTTTATCCTCATAACAACCCTGGAAAGTAGGTGCTATTATTACCCCCATCATACAGATGAGGAAACTGAGGCAGACAAAGGTGAAATGACTTGCCCAGGGTCACACAGCTAACGTCTGAGACTGGATTTTAATTCATGTCTTCCTGCCTCCATGTCCAGCACTATATCCACTGGGTAACCAGCAACCTCAGAATGTGGAAGGTAAGGTACAGGGTAGGGATAGAATCTGGAAGGAAGTAACAGGGATAATACAGTGTTGATAGTGGCTGGGGAGCCCTGGAAAGGTTGGTCAGTTGAGGAAAGCATGGATGCAGTGTCTGTCTTAGGAAAGGTATGCAGACTGTGATGCTTGCCTTTCACACGAGGGACCTGGAAATAGGCTCTCTTATTTGTTTGTATTAAAGTGATAAAATTAGTTTTGCCATATAGAACTACAAATAAGAAGCTGACCTTCAGTGTATTCCTTGGTGCCATCCAGAGGATCAACCCATACAACAAGCTGAAAAACAGCAAGGAAAAGATTCAGTTTCAAGAAATAAAGTCACAAGTATAAATTAAACTACTTTAAATTACATGACTTTTTTCCTTCTCATTTAAATTAGATTATACTTTTTCTGATATGATAGTAAAAATGCTAATTAAGAGGACCCACCAGTTTCACTAGGCCGCACTAACTTGTAATTGCTGGAGAAAAAGCCTAACTGAATCACTGGAAAATAGTGCTTTGATATATTGTACAATAAAAGTAACTCGAAATGAACAAAGCTTTACTATAATTCTACAAACTCCTCAGAGCACCAAGAACAATGTCATATACAAAACAGCCTCTAAGAGGTATTAAGAAAAGAAGAGGAGGATAGAAAAAGTTTTACAGTTGAGGCACAAATCTGACAGTTTCAACCTAACAGCATACCAAATTCAAGATTATAAACCATGACTGTAAAATAATGAATCTGCCTTTTTAAAAAATCAGACCTATTTTATAGCCAAATGAGTACCATCTTTCAAAACAGTCACTATTGTTTCTTTTTTTAAAATCAGTCTCTTTACCATATAAAACTATATGTGCATATATTTTGGTACTGACCTGTGTTGCATCAGAGTGGGAAATTCCTATAACAGAAACTTCCTCTAGAGTCAGATTAACAATTTGTCTGCAACTTTAGTCTTACAGAGTTTGCAGGAACACAAAAGGGTTGCAATTAGCCCATTACATAGTAAATATGTATCAGAGGCAAGACTTGAAGTTTTATCTTTCTAGCCTCATTGTACCCCTCCCTGAACCGCATCCCTAACCCCACTCTCCAACACTATGTAATGCAGCCAAACTGGTTTTTCCTCTATTTCTCCCACATAACACTCATGTCTAATCTCCATGTCTTTGCACTGTATATCTCACATGTCTTATGTGCTGCTTCAATACTGCCATCTCACAGAACTACCTTGATAGTTTAGCTATTTTGTATGAATTTACATTTCATCACTTTTCATCCATCGTGTCTACATTTATATATACTTGTTGTCTCCTCCATTACAATATTAGCTTGATGAGAGTAGAGATGTTTTATTCTTTGTACTCATATACCCAGCACCCAGTATAGTTCCTGGCAATTCATAACAGATGCTTAAAAATGTTTGTTGATTTATTTATTGATTTTCTGACTCTAAGTTACTATCTACTTTATTATGCTGCCACTCCAAATCTTTTATATATAACAGAAAAATGAATGGCTCATAAAGTTGGCAATAAATCAAAATCACCGTTTCTCCCCAAAGTTTAAAAATTCAATTGTGGACACTGAAAACTGGAAATTATTACCAGTAGTGATAGAAGTAGAGAGATTTTTTTTTAGAAGGATATAGTTTATCTGAGGCTGGGGATCATGCCATATTTACCACTGTATATCCAACAACAAAAGTGTCAAATTCAGAGCCCTTTGTGACTCAAAGAAGTCCCCAGTGTGGCCAGATTGCAACTCAAGTGGACTAAATGCAATTGAGAAATGTTTAACAAAATAAACAAAAATACAATAAAACATAAATAATGTTAAATTGTGGTTTTCTAAGTCAATATGTGGCCAGCAGGGATCCATTTCTCTTTGAATTTGATATCATTGAGCTAAACTATCTAGGTAGTAAGTATTGAATATGTGTTTAATAAATGAATAAAGACGCTTAATTTCAAGAAAGAAGTACAGTGTTTATCCACGGTCATAGGTTTAACATAAGTGAATACACCAAAGCATCAGCATATCTTTTGCTTCATCCTCTCTTTGGACAATGTTAGTTAAAATTGTTTTGGTGATCTTAATTCTCTAAATGAAGAAATGGCTCTTCAGGCATTTTCAGAGGGATCAAAAACAAAAAGGCAAGTAATTGCACTGTTATCTGCCTGCAAAGATATTCCCGGTTAAAGGACCTGACATATTGCTATAAATTGAAGAGAGGGCCAGACAAGGAATCAGGGAGACTCAAATTAACATCCAGACTCTGACATATGCTGGCTATGTGACCACAAACCAGTCACTTCAACTCTTACTGCCAAGCTTCTATCTGAGACTATAAGTTAGTCTGCATAGATCCATATCAATAAGAGGAATGCCCCCCCAAAATGATGAAGTTCCAAGCCCTGACTAAAAAAGAAGAATAACTCTTCCCCTGCCCAAACACCTTTGATTATACTTTCTCAGCTCTTCAGGAATTTAATTTTCACTGCTGTGATTTTTTCACCAATGTTGAATAAACAATTTTTTAAAATAGCACCACATATGTAAACATGGTTATATAGTATTAAAACCTACAATGTTACCTTATTTTAATGTCTTTCTTAGAAGGCAAACTCTGGTCTAAAATTGAGTTAATCATAAATATTAATCTTACATCTTCCTCTTTGATAGCACTGTATTGTGTGGGACACGGTTTCTTCAGAATTTCCTCCCATTGACCATCTTCAATCAGCTCTTGGTCTACTTCTTGAACAGGCAGATCCTAAATCAAAAGAAAGAACATTGGAAGAAAACATACTATACGTCAACAGCACTGGGAATATAGTTTCACAGGTTTCAATACTTCTACCCAGCTCACAATTTGGGGGATGGATTACTTAAAAAAAAGGAAGGAAGGAAGGAGGGAGGGAGGGAAAGAAGGAAGGAAGGAAGGGGAAGAAGGAGGGAGGGAGGGAGGGAAGGAATGAAGGAAGGAAGGAAGGAGGGACTATATACTAGGCGCTATGTTAGGTGCTTTACAAATGTTATTTCATTTAAACTTCACAAGAATCTTGTGAAACAGGTGCATTATTCCCATTTTACGATCCAGGAAACTAAGGCAGACAAGGTTAAGTGACTTGCCAAAGGGTCACACAGCTAGTGTCTGGGGCCATATCTGAACTCAGGTCTTCCTGACTCCAAGCCCAATGCTCTAATCCTTCACCCAGCTATCTTGTTGTTTGAGTAAAATCTTTAGAAGAAAAAATTAAGGAGAAAAAAGATGTAATCTTCCCAAAGCCAATATGAATAAATCTATGGCTAGATATTCTATCCTTTCTACTGTCTGATCCAATCCAACAAATATTAAACACCTACTAATGAAAAGCACTGTGCCAGGTACTGAGATCACAAAAACAAGTTAAACAGTCCCTGCTCTTCAGAAGCTTAGGTTCTATTGGGAGTGTATAACGTAATACGTAGGACAGCTAAGTGGCACAGTGTACAGAATGCTGACTGGAATCTGGAAGACTCATCTTCCTGAGTTCAAATCTGGCCTCAGACACTAATTGGGTGTCCCTGGGCAAGTCACTTAACCCTGTTTGCCTCAGTTCTTCATCTATAAAAAGTACTGGAGAAGGGAATGACAAACCACATCACTATCTCTGTCAAGAAAACCCAAAATGGGGTCACAAAGAGTCAGACAAGACTGAAAGGGACTGAACAACACAGACATGGTAATTAGAACATGACTTCTACAATAAAGTGGTTGATAAGGCTATAGACAGGGCAAGAGCCCTTAAGTGATTCAACTTAACCAAAATAGGGTAAACATCAGACTAAAAGATCTTGAGTTCATTTCTGACAAGCTGAAAAGAACCCTTGAAGAGAATAGACAAGGAAGAATTAAGTGGGTTTTGGAAACTGGTTCTTCAAGGACAAGGACCAAAAGTAATTCTTGTTCTATCTGGTAAAACAAAATGTTAACCCTAAACTGTGTGACTTTTATTATATTATGAAATGTCCCTATTGAAGAATCCTATGTTACTTCAAAATGTGTTGCCAAGGGATACTTCTGTGATAGAATTTAAATAAATGTAGTACTTCATAATGCCACACTTTCCCTATAAGTTAGAAGCAAGTATGGTGAATTTAAAGAGTGATAGATTTGGAGCCAAAAGGCCTGAGTTCAAGTCCTATTTCTTGCTACTTACTACCTGTATGACCTTAGATAAGTCACTGAATGTCTCTGGGTTTGGGTTTCCTCATCTGTAAAATAAGAGGATTCGATTGGGGTTGTTTTGGTTCTAAATATATGATACTTTGACACACTATGTCTAAGTATAAAGTTTTTCAAACTGTGGAGGTATGCTCCTCTGTGGTGATACAAGATCTGGGTGTAGGGGTGAAGCATTGGCCAAAACTAATTTTTTTTGTATAATTACAAGTAATCCTCTTTTTAAAATTGAAAAAGTTCAAATCAAAGTCAAGAAAAGAAAGATTATTATAGAAAATATTATCCAATTATCAATGAATGAAAAGTAGTAATTATTTAATACACCATGCACAAAGTCAAATTTGAGTTGATGTTGACGACTGACTTCAGTATAATCTGTCACCACTACAAGCTGCTAGTGGTATTTGAACACCTGTTTAAATCTGAAATTAAATCATCTTTTGTGTAAGTTAAAAGTACTACAACATCTATTATATTTTAACATCATTTTAACTCTAAGTTGGTTTCCAAATAATTCTGCAATTAAAAAAATGAAAAAAACTTAAGAATGGCTATAGTTTGTTTGAATGGTTTGAAATTTGTAACAAATTAGTCTTACATTTTTTGCTCTCTAAATTGTGTACAAACAATATCCCTTCATGATGGAAAACAACTGATTTGAAGCAAAAATCCACAAAAATAGCAGAAAATTTAATAAAGAAAATGGAGATGGCTTAAATAAATTTAAATTAAATAAAGAAATGAAGGGGGGGGAAGCAAAAAGCCTAAATCTAGAATATATGATTAACTGTATTTGTCATAAAGATTCACAAGAACTATTACTGATGGAAAAACTGGGGCAGCTAGGTGATTCAGTGAGTAGAGCACCAGCTCTGGAGTCAGGAGAATCTGAGTTCAAATACCACCTCAGACACCTGACACACTTATTGGCTATGCGACTTTGGGCAAGTCACTTGACCCCAATTGCCCTGCCCTTCCCCCCCTGCAAAAAAAAAAAAAGAAAAACCACTGGGTTTGCATGATTAATACTTTAGCTTCAAATAATATGAAACCTAATTAGTTAAAATAGCTTTAAAGTATAGGTACATATTTTGGTAAGACAAGGAAATTTTTCCAGAGAAAATCATATTCTTAGTAAGAAAAAGCATTTCAACAACCGATGTCTGACAGGAAAAAAAAAAAAAGGTGCTTACCTTGTATATCAGTGCTAACAAAATTGCTAAGTATGAAAAAATGGGAGAAATTTGGTGTCACTTGATGCTATTGATATTAATGAAATTGACAAATTATGTACAAAACAAATTTGACTTTATTTGCAGTCCATTTGCTGCCCCGTGTGCCCGGTACATACTCTTCAAATTTCTGTATCCACAAAATCCCTTCCTTCCTTTGAGATGCAGCACATATCATGGTTTTTCCCTTTTCTTTTGATTCTTCTTTCACATCATGACTAATGCGGAAATGTTTAACATGATTGTATATGTATAACCAATATCAGATTCTTGCCATCTTGGGAAAGGGAGAGGAAAGGGAGAAAAATTTGGAACTCAAAATCTTAAAAAATTGAATGCTGAAAACTATCTTTACGTGTAATTGGAAAAAAAAAGCACTATTAGGTGCAAAAAAAAGAGAAATGATGAGGGATATGGTTTCAGAAAAAACATGGCAACAACTATGCGAACTGATGCAAAGTAAGCAGAACCAGATCACTGTATACAGTTAACAGCAATATTGTAACAACGACCAACTGTGAAAGACTTAGATACTCTGGTCAATACAATGATCCAATCCTATTCCAAAGAACTCATGATGAGAAATGCTATCTACCTCTAGAAAAAGAACTGATGAACCCTTGAATACAAGTTGAAGGAGTTTTCTTCTGCCTTTTTTTTTCCAGTATGGCTAATAATAGGGAAATGTATTTTGCACAATTCCATGTGTATAATTGATATTTTGCTTGCCTTCTCGGTGGCTGAGGGATGTGTGGTAGGGAGGAAAAGAATTTGGAACTAAGAATTTTTTAAAAAGAATGATAAAAATAGTATTTTAAAAAGAAAAGCAAGTAACAGTATTAGCAAATTATTAATGAGACCAGTCATGTCTACCCTACTATGTGGCTCCTTTTAAGGAAAATTTCCTTTCTCCAGAATCATTTTTATGTTGCTCTCATAGGGGCCTTTCTAAAAGATAGCAGGTAGAATGCTCCTTTGTGATACTTTTTAATATCACACAACAAGACTGGGGAAGCCCTGAGCTAAGTTAGGGTTGATAAAGATAAGAATAAATCAGGAATGGTAACCACTGCTGCTACCAGAATAATCTCTAGTATGGTCAGTTATTTCTTTGGTCAGCCGAAATAACTAAATGAAATGCAATATATAAATATGTGCAGAATCTGTCTTTTAGCAACTTCTAATTATAAAGAATTTATAATCTCCACTGCCTCATTTTATTAGAAACATGTAAGTTAAATTAAAATTTTCATTTAATTTCATAGTAAAAATATTATTTTTAAAGAAATATGTGGGATATATTTGATCTATGTATGTTTACGTAGGTATATATGTAAATATATGCATACACATACAAAAAAAGATGAAAACACCTACAATACACCAGCCACCATTCAAAATGCTTTACAAATATTATCTCATTTGAGATTCAGAACTCTGTGAAATAGATGCCATTATTATCCCTATTTTATAGATGAGGAAACTGAGGCATATAAAGGGTAAGTGACTTACCCTTTATATTTATTACATATTTACTTGTCTCCCCCGTTAGAATATTAAGTTCCTTCAAAAGATATTGCTTCATCTTTTGGTCACTGATTGTACGGTAGAGTAGGAAGAAATTTCTCGTCTGTACTCAAATGAGAAACTTATCTCTTTCAATTTTGCATTTCAAGTGGATGAAACAAAATGCATAATTAAGGATGGATTATCTTTGCTTAATATATTGGTGAAGACAATGCTAGGGAAAACTTATTCTGTAAACCTACTGGTAACAATGCCACATAAAGAAAAAATTTTCCAACTGATGATGTTTTTTAAAATGATATAGTGTGGGACAACGTACTGTGCTCTGTGCCAATGGAGCTCTATTGATGTCTGGATATAACAATGGTCAAATGTATAAATATTTAAAGCAAAAAGGGTCTTGAGAAACGATCTAATTCCAACTTTCCTGCCAAATATTAAAAGGGAGGGCAAAGAATCAAATTAATTTCCCATCACTGCAAATTATAGGCTCTTCCCATTGTACCAGTCTACAAGTAAAAGTTAAAGATGTCCTCATGTAGTCAGAACTTATTGCATGTTTCATAATCACTTATATTGAAAAATATGAGGGATATAGCTCATTTTTCAAGTTACAAGACTATAACACTCTGTTAAGAAAGGTTCTTTACAAAATTATGAGAAAATTTAGGGGTTAAGAATAAGGTTTTTGTACAGCAGTGGTTCTCAGTGGGAATCACTGAAACCCTTTCAGGGAGTCCACTTGGTTAAAACTTTTCACAGCAATACTAAGATATTTTTACCTATTAAGTTACTCCTCTTTTCCAACTATATGTCCGTGTGAGGGTAGATTTTCTTCACATACTTCCAATTAAAACAACATATCGCAATAGATCGAATGCATAAACAGATGAGACTCCAGTTGTCTTGCATTAAACCAGACATTAAAGAGATTAGCAATACCCCTCTCCATTTTTTTTTGTTTTGGAAAAGTTATTTTTTTGTGAAAAAGTAATTTGTGTTAACAGGTAACGATTTTATTGTTAAATGAAATATTTTAAAAATTTATAGGTTTTAATTTCTAATACCATAAACATTGATAGATATAATCCATATTAACAAAAGCTCGATGGAAGTCTTTAATAATTTTAAAAGCGTAAAGGAGTCCTGGAACAAAGAACGTTTGAGGACCTCGGTTCTACAGGATTGTGAACTCTTTGGCTTTGTCATGACAAAATTACTCTTAAGGTTGTCTGAGCTAAAAGAAACAAATGTCAATTTCTTTTCTTGGGGAGGGGGTGTATTAAAATAATAAAGATGAAGAAAATACATCTTATAGTTTTTTTTTCTCCTGAAGCTTTTATATTTGGTGGAATGCTTTAAAATACTTTGATCCCTAAATGAATCAATGCAAGGTCCTCAGGATTATAAGCTGATCAAGAAAGAGATGAAGTCCCTGCTCTTTCGAAATAGTTAGAGGTATAAATTTTTCAAAATATTTTGATGTTACCAATTTTTAATATAACTGCCCTGAAAATGAAGCAGAAATAGACATACTTATTAATCAGTCTACAAAAGCAATTCTTAAAGATATACGTACACATTTCTAAATATGACTAGATAAGGAACCATTTACAGAAGACAGCTGACACATTGGCCCCTTTATCGGAATAAGAACAGCTGATACACCAGGCTCGGATGGCTCATCTTTTTTCTTACAAAGTCTTAAGCTTTTGTTCGTTATTTCAATACTTCCTTAAGAATCATACAAAACTGATTTCAAAAATAAACGGTTTTGAGGGAAAAAAAAACCCTAACTTAAGGTTGTTTTTCTCAACCAATATTTTAATTGAAAAATATTTACAGTACAGTCAGAGAAATGATACAACGTTGAGACACATTATGCTCCATGATTCCTGGCTGCGTCTGTCTTCATTCAAGAGGAGGCTTCTTGGGGAGCTGCCCAACCTAACCCACAGGCAGGCAGGCGAGCGTTAGTCCTGGATCTTAAGAACGCATCTCTTCTCTAGGTCGTTCATTTCTTTCAGGATCAAGGCAACGTTGTACCTTAGTTCTTGAAACTTGGCGACTGGCACTTCAAAGCGATGGGCTTGGCCATCCGACAGCTTCAGCTGCATCAGGATGGACGGCTGCAGGGAGCGCGCCAGCGAGCTGGTGGAGATGGCCACGTCCACCCTCCACCTGAAGTCCTGCACCGTGGGCAGCCGGGCGCCTTGCTCGCGGGCCAGGTCAGGGCGCCGGCCGCTGAAGACTACGCTGGCAAAATCCGTCACGAACTCGTCGGGCACCTGGAGTTGCTGGAGGTCTTCCCGGAAAACGTCGGGCTTGAGGGCGGACGCCGGCAGCCGTAGGGCCTCCCGGAGCAGCGCGTACATGCCCGCGACGAGGACGCCGAGCTGCGACTCCGACAGCGGCGACGAGTCCACAAGCCGCCGCGTGGCCTCCCGGCAGTCCTCGCCCTGCAGGGCGCTCACCACCACCTTCAGCAGCTGCCGGAACAAGTCCTTGTCCAGGCCCCGCAGCTGCCGGGCCATGGCCTCCACCGCGGCCGGGGGACGGGGGCCCAGGAAGCTCCCCCGACCGCCCTGCCCGTCCCCTGCCGGGGGCAGGTAGGGAGCGGCCGGTTTCAGGCCGCGGCCGGCAACCGTCCCCGCCGCTGACATGGCCGCCACTGCCCTAGTTGGAGGAAGGAGCGGAGCTCTCAAACCCGGGAAGTGGCGGACCCGAGGGGGGCAGGGAGGAAAGCGAGGGACCGGCGCGGGCAGCGTCCGGAAGCCCTGGAAGCAGCTCTCCCGAGGCGGGGAGGGGAGCAGCTGCCCAAAAGGAAGAAGCAGGAGGAACCGGGCGCCCAGACTGCAGCCCCCTCGCGGGCGGAGGGGAGAATGCAGGCAGTCCCGCCTGGAGCGGGCCGCCAATCACGTGTCCTTCTGGGACAGGTGAGCTGCGCTAGGCGCTAGGCTCTATGCAAAGAAAGAGCTCTGTGGTTTGTAAAGTCAAACAATGCCAGTTTCACTGATGTTGATAACGTCTTCTCACTATAAAACTGGGCCTGATTAATCTTTGAAAAATAATAGTCAACATTTACAATACTGCTTACTATATACCACGTACTGTGCTTTACGATTACTATCTCATTTGATTGTCCCAACCACCCTGGGAGGTTACCCCTCTATTATTACTCCCATTTTACTTATGAAAAAATAGAGGTAAACATTACGAGTAAGTGTATGAGGCTGCATTTGAAGTCAGATCTTCCTGACTCCCGGCCCATACAGCCCCCTAGCTGCCCCTCCAAAAAGAAGGGGTAACAAGTATCTATGGCGTTATGTTTTGAGAAATTGCACCACAAAACAAGTTCACCCATCACAATAAGAGTATTATTATAGTTACTAATGTAATAAGTTTAGGTCATTTAAATAAAATAGCCACATATAATTAGGTTTTTAAGATTTGTTCGTTGCTATAAAATTGTAATATATTCATAATTTTATTTGAATAAAGTGAAATAAAGGTAAGGCATGGATTATTATATGAAAAATGGTTTTGTTTTGTAAGAAAGGCAAGCATTTGCTACATGAAGTTTGGAAATAACTGCCTTAAAACAATGTGCATCCAAGGCACCCACTTATCAAGTATTATAACTAATTCAATTTTCAAATGACAGTAATTAAACTTAAAATCAACAAAGAGAAGGCAAATTTTGTCACCAGAAAACTCTTACCTCTTCTCCTATTATTGTTAGTTTGGGGAATTTCTGTGCCAGTGAAGAACATATACTCATCTGCACCAATCGGTCAGCTTTGGTTTGTAGATCTACCGAGGATGTCTACAAAAAAGGATGTAAATTATCGTGGAAAAAGTTATCTCCACTATAAGCAATCCTTAGTCTACATCCTACAGCATACTGTTTCTATCTTTGAAACAGCCCTACAAATTCCCAGAATTTCTCTCTACTTGGACCATCCCCAATTTTCTCACCCTACCCCCTTTTGTTTCACAGTAGGATTCAAAACATCTTAGGAGTTCAAAGGAACTTAGATGTTATCTACTCAAGCATCTATTCCCAATACTGAAATCCCTTCTACAATATTCCTAGTGGTGGAACAATGTTGGCCTACAGGGAAGCCTATTCTCCTCCCTAGTGCACCCCTCCCCTTTTCAGCCTCCTTTTGTGTAACTGACTGCACCCATTAGATAGTAAGCTCCTTGAGGGCAGAGAATGTTTTTCTTTTCCTTATCTGTATCTCCAGCTTGCAAGGGATGGAAACAAGGAATAGGTGATCAGGCAGTAGACATGAAGTAGAGGATGGATGATGATCCCCAGGAGTTCAGAATCACCAGGATGTGGAGGGTATGACCAAGGTGGGCATTTGTTAATCAAGAAGTGAAATTTTTGGAGAGATTTTCAAAGTCAATAGTATTATGACCCAAGGGTAGAATCCTTTCAGAACCTTGGGGTTGAGGAGGCAAGAGCTTGGATCAAAAGGAGTGGTGATGCCCTCCTTCCCTCCTCTCCTGAATACTCTCACCTCTCCAGGTTTTCATGATACTGACTCCTATTGGTTCTCCTCATATCTCCTTGACCACTCTTTTGATTCTTCTTTGCTGGATCTTTGCCCTCATCTTCTTATGATTTTCCATTATATATGAAAATATGGGTATCAACATACATATATTTGTACACAGTTATCTGCATGTTATCTCCCTCACTAACACATGAACTCCTTGAAATCAGAGACAGTGTTTTTGCCTTTCTTTGTATCCCCAGCACTTAGCACAGTGCCTGCCTAGTACATAGCAAGTACTTCATAAATATTTGTTACCCAACTGCCTTCTTCAACAGGTTCTAAATCACCTTCTGCACACTGAATGTTAGAGTACACGTCAAATGATTCCATTTCCTCTCTTCTCTCCTTACCTCTCTTCTTTTTGTGTTACATTTTCTTATTCATCAGCCTCTAGACACTAGTATCAATTGCTCTCTTTGTGTATAAGCTTTTATTTTCTGCCTCCTTCATGGAATATTTCTTTTTCCTCTCTAATAACTTTGACCACAGCAGATTGATTCTTACGTCCTTTCTTTTGTTTTTGTCTCTTCTATCAAGGAGGCTACCTTGCTTTTGCAGCACAGCAAATTAATTGGTAACTACAATAAGCAGGAAAACAGACATAGTACTTAGTACATAGTCTGTAAATCACTGGAATAAAGCCTTTTGTGTCCCAACTTCAAAAGTACCAAGCTGAATAACATTTCTTGATTATTTCCCCCTATAAGCTGCCATTGAAATTCCATTTCCATTCAATTTTAAGTCTTATTTTCATGCATTTTTAATAGTCTGGATTCCTATTTTTAATTTTAAAAGCAGACGACGTTAATGTTCTACACTTTTAACTTCAGTTCATTTTTCAGAACACAACACACATATACGTAAATTTTTTTGTTTCTGCATTGCCCACAATTGATATTTTTCCCTTTGAGTCAGTGGTCCCTGTTAGAAATAAGTTACTCTTTAAAATATTACATAATTTAACTGAGTTACTATGGTTCAACCTCACAACAGAGGAGTGGTTTGGCTGTTAGAATCTGTCACTGTGAATTTAAACATTTGTTGTCTCTCTTCCACGTCAGTAAAATGTTAATGATGAACCGACATTCTATAATTTGCTTACACAAAAGCATGATATAGTACTCAACAAAGGTTACTGTAGTTTAAGGAAAGGGTATATTTATAAGACCCACAGCAGTGCTTTAGTGGTGCTTTACTCTACAAGTCAGTGAGTCAATAAAGTGCTTATTATATGCCAGGCACTGTGCTAAGTCAGGGATACAAAAAAAAGTTTCTATACATTTGTGCTTAGTGGTATATTATTAAGACTAAATATAGATGAAGGAAATAGAAGAATATTTCAATAGTTGAAATACATGCCCAGGGATAGTTCTTGTAACTAACTGCTACTATAATTATTGTCCCATTTTGTAACCATTGTTTTAGAAAGAAAAACATTGTATGGAGACTATAGATTATACTATACCATCAAGGGGCTCTGAGGACCAATGAAACTTAAATGTTTCAAAGATGAACAAGTACTTGGTAACGTCACATTTTATTAGAATGGCCACATTTAACAAGTATTATATGAGAAATCACAATACGTTAGCATAAACTAGCGTATGAAACATATTAACAGGGGCTAGTGAATAATCACAAGGGTAAGTGGTGTAAGTAGAAGGCTGGGCTCTAAGAATTAAGGGATCACACATCTAGAGCTGGAGTGGACCTCACAAGCCAACTAGTCCAGCCTCTTCATTTTACAGGTAAGGAAACTGAGACCCAAGAAGGTTAAATGTCCAGGACTGAAAGGGTAGTGAGTGTCTGAAGCAGGGTTTGAACAAAGGTACAGTGTTCTTCTGAATATTGTTCACAACTAAAGCTTGAGCAAGCCACACCTAAAGCTTAAGATTTCCATCTGTTCCTTCTATTAAGATCAAATGATGGAGTATAAGTAAACAAAGCACTCTATGTTAGCTACTATTAGTGCCTTATACATAGAGCACAAAGCTCTTATACCTTCCCAACGAAAAACATGTTATTTTTGACCACTAGATTGTCAGAACTGATTATTTAGACAGAGCTAGGTGAACACAAATCAGTAAGAAATGAGATGTAACTTGGTACCTTCTCCACGATTCCAAGATCACCCCCAGCCATCACACTTCTGACTATCATTCCAGCTTTCTGAGCAATGGAATATGCTGAAGCAACCAAACGAATCAAGACAGCTGGACTGGAAGCCATGATTAACACTGAAAAGAAATCAAGAGAAGCCCCCGGTTAATAAAGGCAACATAAACTACCAATTTCACTTATTCCTATATTTGCATAAAGGTGTCAAATTGAATTAAATACATATAGTATAAATTCTGCCAGAAACCCACTATTCCCGGTGTTTCACAACAAAAAGATTATCTGTCTGCTAGCACATGTATATAACTTTAGTAGTCCCCAAATGAATCTAAGCCATTTTGTTTTTTACTCCACTCACTTGTACTTTTCCTTTGTAACATCAGTCTGGTTTCATGTACAGATGATAATCTTTCAGTACGTTAGTAGTTCATTGTCCTCCTGAGTTACTAGTCAAGTCTACAAGAATTTTTATTAAGTACCTACTATATGCCAGGCACTGTGCTAATTGATGGAGGATTCAAAGAAAGGCATCGCATGGTCCCTGCTCTCAAGGAGCTCAGTCTACAATGAGACAGTCAGAATGAATTGGAGGTACTCTCAGAAGGCAGGCATTAGCATTAAGGGGGACTGGGAAAGGCTTCTTGTAGAAAAGTGAAACTTTACCTGAGCCTCCGAGGAAGCCTGGGCCAAAGAAAGTTTACTTGATTTTCCACCTTCTGGTGATTATAGGATTATCAGATTTTACAGGTAGGTGTGATATTAGAGATCATCTATTCAATTCCCTTCTTTGAAAGATGAGGAAGCTAACATTAAGGGAGTATTTGCCCAAAGTTTCCCTTGTATTAAATAATAGGCCTTAATGAACTTCTAATTTAGGTAGGGTGGTTTTTGGATGACACTCAATTCATTTCAGGGCCTGGAATTGAAGCATTTTCCTCTTAGGAGATGTGCCAGAGTTTTGTGCTTTATGTTGACTTAACTTCCAAATCCGGATCCACCTCCATGCCAGGATGAGGCACCCAAATGAGATTTTAGTGGAGGTTGACTAACAAAGATTTTCTCAAAGTCAAGTTACTGCTGCTTTGGAATCAAATACATCTTTCAAGGTTTACTTATTGTGTTTTAAAAAGAAATGATGATTTCACAAGAAAATTTACTTCAATATGGATTTTACACTGAGATAGTACCTACAATAGATATAAATGAACTGTAATTTCTTAAGCACAGGAAATTCCCAAACTGTAACTCCTTCTACCAATAAAGACCTCCTTCTATGTGATTTAGTAGAAAAGTTCTAGGGAGTTGTCTGAGATAGATGAGGTCTAGTGAGTTACCAAAGGCCCAAAGAATTTAAGTGACTTATCTGGGCTCACACAGCTATTAAGTGTGTTAGAGGAGGGTCTGGAACCAATCTTCCTGATGCTGAATTCAGCAGTGTATTCATTAATCTACTTTGTCTCTAGGTTACTGTTCAGTCATTTCCGTTGTGACCAATTCTTCATGACCCCATTTGGGGCTTTCTTAGCAAAGACACTAGAGTGGTTTGGAATTTCCTTCTGGAGATCATTTTGCAGATGAAGAACTGAAGCAAACAGGGTTAAGTGACTTGCCCAGGATAATACAGTTAGCAAGTGTCAGGCTGGATTTGAACTTAGAAACATGAGTCTTCCTGACTCCAGGCCTGGCACTTTATCTATTGCACCACCTAGCTGTCCTACTTTATGCCTCTACCATACAATAGATACTGGGAACTTAAGATTAAGGTACAGAATTAAATAGCTATTTGCTTATTATCTTTTTAAGGAAATGCATAAATCATGGATAGGAATAGAGAGCTAAATGGAGCCTCAAAGGTCCTACAGCCCAGCCTACTCATTTTGGATAAGGAATTAATTGATTTGATTAATTGATCAAAATTAATTGATTTGTCCAAGATCCCACCGGTAAAAAGTACACAGAAACAGGATTCAAGGCCAGGGCTTCTGACTCCAAAGCCAGGCTTCCTTCCTTAACACCATGCTGTTTTCTTCCCCCTCATATAGCCAAGGAAAAGAAAGTAACAATATGAAAATTAAAGAGAAGCCAAAATCTTTAGGGAAATTAGGTGGTTTTTCCATTAGGGAGTCACAGGAGGGACAATTAGGTGGTGGCCCAGAAGAAAGAAATAAACAGCTTCCAGGAGTAAGTATGCATGTCTTTTAAAAAGAAATTTGATTAGCTCCAAGGCAAGGAGAAATCCAAGGTAAACTTTGTATAAATCATTCCTGCATACACCCCACCCCCTCAGTACACACGTACACACACACACACACACACACACTAACAATAATATACATTTACTGAATTTAATCCTCTAATTCTAGCCTCATTATTCCCTCTTCATCATCTCTTGACACTAACATGATTACTATGGAGCAGGCACAGAAAAGAATTGAGAATGACTGCAGAACTGAGTTCTTGTCCTTCTACGAGGGGAAAGATCTTGAGCAAGAGAATTAACTTCTTGGTGTCCTAGTTTTTCCAGCAATAAAATAAGGAGAATTACTAGTAATGTTCTTGATAGTTCATGTTTAAATAGTGCTCTAAAGTCACAGGACCATACAATATAGAGCTAGAAAGAATCTTCAAAGTCAAGTTCATTCTATAGATGAAAAGAATGAGGCCCAGGGTGGTAATGTGACCCTCATGTAGGAAATATTCCTTATTCCAAATCAAATTTTCCTACCACTCCACCTCACTGAATTTACAAAGCATTTTCTGCATTCTCTATAGAACTGCGAAAATGATAAAACATGAAGTGCTTGAAAGCCCTCTTAAGGACAAAAAAGACAGGAAAGATGTGCAGCTCTGTTTGTGTTTATTTCAATTTCAAATGCAATAAACAGCCTCTCCTTTCTCCTTTACAGTGTACAGCACACAAGGATTAATGTTTAGAACAGCTGTTATTACTATAACTAATTTAGAAGCCATTTAAAAACTGAAAACAGGAGAAAGTGCATGAATGTGATTTGCCTTCACATTCTGTTCACACAAACCAAGAGTCTGATTTTAATACAAAAGTATTCTTCCAATCTCTAATTTGCAACACACTTTGGCCTGTAACACTCAGAATTTTTAAATGCATGCTGCTGTTTTGTCCTTATTTTACTTAGCATTTCTATTCTAAGTAGGCCAGTTTCCTTCACTGTATTGTTAACTTTGAAAGGTATCCATTACCTTTGAAATCGTTAATCATTTAAGCCTTACCAGTCCCCGCCTAAGACTTAACTACCTTCTCACAGGTTTGTAAAACTGCATTTCTTCCAAAGAAAATATTTTAATGATTTTCCTTTCCTTTCCCCCCACCATAGAGTTGAGCAATCTGTCAAAATAATATCAACTTACACAACCAAAAGAACCAAGGAGAAAGGCAAATACTACTTGTCATGAATAGATGCCTTAAAGCATTCATTGTTAGGCTGCAAATAACCAACAATCTTCACTTTGGCCTCTAATGCATTTTTTAGTCCTAAATGAAATAAGTAACTTCGTCGCTATCATGAAAAATCTGACCCTCTTTTCCCCACCTCTTCCCCAAACAAATCTTGCTTTATTTGCTGAGAGGAAATCGGGTTGATCTTGGTTATAAAACAGTCTGTAAAAGACAGCTCCCTTTTGGCTCCTTATTCTTCCTCTAATGCTGACATTTGGCAAAGATTCTCAATAAATGATTAAAACTCGCAATGAGAAATACCTTTTTTTGTAGCAGATGCACGTGAAGCTTAAAACCAGCTCCCGGGAAACAGGTAACTTCCTTACTAACAGCCCGAGTTAAAATTCAATCAGTTTCCTTTCCTCCATTTCTAAAAACCTTCTGGGTCCTAGAACCCTGCCTTCTTTTTTTTTAACTCTTTCTTGCCTGACACTCAAAACAGTGAAGACTCAAAAATACACCTGTCAGATATGGAATATCCTGACCATCAAATAGCAGTCATACTCTAATAATCATTGTGATTTCTTGCTACTGTGTTTTATATTACTGATGTGATATGTTAACACAAAAGAAAAAGCTGAGACGTGTCAAAAAAGCTGAGTTATGTCCCAGGTATAAGACATAGCACATGAGGTTCATTGACAAAGTAGAGGAGGAATTTAAAGTATGGTGCCTTTCCTCTCACTTAGGTTTCTAGGACAGAAAAGCAGAGTGCAATTTGGCTTTCTATATTGGAATCAAAGAATGTATTAGGATCCAATCTTCAGCTATTGAGACAGTTCAATAACTGTCATACCTCATGCCAGTCTTTTATTGCATGACAGGTAAGATACCAGGGGACCATGACAAGTACATTTAACAGGACCACAGCTTCAAGGTGTAATAAATTGGCAAAATATGATACAATTGAACTTTTAGCCATAGTTTGTCAAATCACATTCCAAGGAATCCCAAGGTTTTCTTTGAAAGCATAGAGACAGTGAACAAACACACTGTATTTGCTAGCTCACCTCTGGCCCCATCCTAATAATAATAGCATAATGATATTTATTTTGTGTTTTAAAGTTTCCAAAGCACTTTACTTATATCGTTCCATTTGAGTCTCACAACAATAAAATACTATTATCATCACATTACAGATGAGAAAATTGAAGCACAAAGAGGTTGTCACTTCCCCAGGGTAACAAAGCTAGTAATTGTCAGAGGTGGGGTATGCCTTTTTAACAATCAAGACTCAAAGTTAGAAAGTATTCCACTTATTCAAAATTGCTTCAGATTACTCTCCACTGTGTCTGTTTACAAAGGAATAATTGACCCTGTTCCCTATATGCCTAATATTTTGTGATTTTTTTCCCATTCTTTTGACTTAGTGCATAAATTAAACCTTGAAACAAACCATGTCAAGTTCTTTCCAACACTTCTAGCACAGCAATTGCTCTTTGATCCAATAATAGAAAAATGAAAGTCTGTCGTGCCACCAACACCCAATACAAGACCCATGCATTTAATACATAGTTGTTGAGTTTATAATGCCTACAAGAAGGACGGTAGAAAACGATTTACTATTTTAGTTTCCTTCTTTATTCTTTGATGTCTATGAGAAGTAATTTAGATTTTATTTTAACAACCAGACTAAGCCTAGTACTCAGGTCTGCCTTCGTTCCTCGTTTATACCAGCTATAGAAACGTTCTAGGTAGGACATACCAATAAAATCACAAAAAAAATCACTAAGTGAAATGTTAACACTATTTCTAATCCCCAGGACTGGCACTAAAAAGCCTTGGTAGTGGGAGTGGGGGGTGGGGGTAATCCAGGCCATGTCAAGCTTTGAAAGTGATTTAACAGGAGTACCTGAATATGCTCAGACACCTATTTAAAGGACGAGCCAGATAGTGAAACTAGTCCAACTTGCTCAGTCTTCTGCCCAATATATGGGAACTTATTTGGCTGGAGGGGAAGGTGGTAAGGAAGGAACTTACTTCTGATAAACCTGGAAACTCTCCTAGACAAGACACTTTAAAAAAAAAAAAAGAAAGAAAGAAAGAAACGCGTCTTTTAGGAGCAGGTCCCTCGATACGTCCCGTAGGACATGTTCTACGTTAGGGAATGATGTCTCGAAGCGTAAGTTACAACACACGCTAGTCAATGAGGACGGGGTAGGCGCGTCGGTGCGTGACGGCTCGGCGCATGCCCAAAGCGTCTACTCTTATTCAACTTCCCTTTACACCTCCAGTCCTTTTCCAGTGACCTGAAACGTTTGCTTTCGTCCCA
Source organism: Trichosurus vulpecula (assembly GCF_011100635.1). NCBI lineage: Eukaryota > Metazoa > Chordata > Mammalia > Diprotodontia > Phalangeridae > Trichosurus > Trichosurus vulpecula. The sequence continues at coordinate 124,547,392 of NC_050576.1, forward strand.
AAGTGGCGGTGAGGCAGGCTGCTTGTCCAACGAGGTAGCCGAGTTACTCACTCTCCCCAGGATTTAAGACAGCCGTGGCCGCTCTCTTGGGAGGGGTGGTGGTGGTGGTATTATTTCGGCTTAAAGTCCTATCGGAAGGCCAGAAGTGAGCCTTACCCCCCGCGGTGTCAAGAGGCACCCGAATACCCGCGGCTTAGAGGCTGAGCTGCTCTCTGCGGGAACCCCTCCCTTAGAGCCGCGGCTTTCTTCTCCAGCACCTGAAGGATCAACCTACCCCTATCCTGCCCCCCACTCCCCTCGAAACCCCACCTTTCCCCCGCCGCGGTTTGGTTTACCAAGAACCGGATCGATTTTCCGTATCAATGATTCTGTTCTCAATCGGCGGCAGCAACCAGCATCCTGGAGAAATGTGCAAAGTCAGCAGCCCCCTCTCGAACCTCTCCCTAGTCCGCAAGAAGCAGTCAATGTCTACATGTGTTTTGGGAGTGGGGGAGTAGGGGGGTGCCAAATGATCACAAGATAAGGTAGTTATTAAAAAGAATCACTGCCCTGCCGGCCACAACTTTCCTCCAGAGAACATCTCTAATATTAATCATAATTTAAATAGAAATAGTTTTAATAATAGTTGGCATTTGTATAGCTGTTTACTATATGCTAGGTATTTTGCAGATACAGTAATTACAGTATTATCTCGTTTGATCCTTAACAATATCCCTGGGAAACAGGCGTTACTATCATCATCATTTTACAGAGGAGGAAATTGAACAAATAGATTAAGTGACTTGCAAAAGGTCGAACAGCCAGTAAACTTCTGAGGCTTGATTTGAACTCAGGTGTTCCTGACACCAGGCCAGGTGCTTTATCCACTGAGTTTCCCTACTATACACATACATACATGTATATATGTACACACACACACACACACACACATATATATATATGTATATATATATATACATATACATGGAGAGTTCTCCAGACATATATATAGTAGGAGTCTTACGACAACAATAGTATAGATACGTGTGAGATTTGTCTTTCTGAGTCCAAATCTGGCCTCAGACACTTACTAGCTGTGTCACTTAACCCTGTTAACCTCAGTTTTCCTCATCTGTAAAATAAGCTGGAGAAGGAAATGGCAGTCACTCCAGTATCTGCCAAGAAAACCCCAAATGGGTTCACAGTCAGAGGACAGGACTGAAAAAAAAATGAACAAAACTTTAAAGCCCCAAATTTTTATATTTGACCCTGGAGGTGATAAGGAGACAACTGTGTTTCTTGAAATGGGCAGGGAGTGGAAGGGTGAAATGATGAGACCAAACTTTAAAATGGACTGGGGTGGGAAGAGACTATGAGTTCTTAGAAAGCTGGGGCTGTTTTTGGTTTTTGACCTTTCTTCATAGTCTCATTGATTTGTCACCACACCTGGCACCTAAGAGGAGCTTGATAAATGCTTATTGATTTGATAGCTGTCATTTATATAGATAGCCCTTTAAAGTTTTGCAAAGAGTTTTTTTTTTCACATGCAAGTAGGAGTCTCTGGACACTAATAATAACCAATATTTATTCATATGGCACTTGGTAATTGTCAGGCACTGCGATGAGTGATTAACAGATATTACCTCATTTGATCCTCACAAGAATTTTCTGAGTTATCTGCTGTTATTATCCCCATTTTACAATGGAGGTTAAGTGACTTGCTCAAGGTCCCACAGCTAGTCAGTGTCTGATTCTGGATTTGGACTACACGCCCACTGGCTTCTAGGTGCAATCAAGAACACAGGTGGGTGTGTGTGACAGACATATATGCATACCTATATACACACAGGTGTACACATACACACACCTTTGGTCGGTTTTATACACACACATATATATTAGGTCTTTATTGACTATACTGTACACACACACACGGTCTTTATTGACCTGCATCTATGTGTCACCCCTTACTAAATGGGGGCAAGGGCTGTCTTTTCCCTCTTTTGTTTTCTCAGCGCTTAGCGCAGCGTCTGAAACCTAATAGGCGCTTAATAAAAGCTTACTGATTGATTAACTACCTCTGCCCTCTTTGCTGTTCCCGCCCGCAGGCGTTTCCACTAGGACCCAGTTGACTCCTTTGCCCGCTCTTCGCACAGGGTGCGCATGCGCCCAGGGGTGACTGCCGCATGCGCCGCGCCGGTGTGGGGCGGGCTTCCTTGAGAGAGCCAGGGGCGGGGCAGCGCAGCTCCGCAGGGTTTGCGGGCGCAGGGCACCTCTAGCGTGCGGGCCTCCTCGCCATGCTTTGGGGGCTGAGGCCCGGCAAGGTGGCGTCCGCAGCTGCGGCCGGGGGCCTGGGTGGCCTGCGCCGACCTCTATGGGGCCTGGGATGGCGGGGGACGACGACGACGAGCTTCCTGCGGAGGGCTGAGACCAGCAATGGGGCCAGTAACCAACAGCCGCCTGGGAAGGCCGGCCCTTACCGCGAGACGGTGCTGCTGCCGAAGACCCGCATGCCCATGAGGCTGGTGGGCCGTCAGCAGGTGGACATGGAGCTGGAGATCCAGCAGGTGAGCGCCCCTCCCCACCCTTGGGGGGGTGGGGGCGGGGAACGGGAGGCGTGGCTTCACCTGTTGTGTGACCGTGGGTAAGTCCCCTAACCTCTCTGAGCCACAGGGTCCTCACGTGGGGATAGCAGTCAGTTAGCGGAGACGTAGCGCTTTGCTACAGTGATCTCATTTGGTTCTCACAGCCACCCTGGGAGGTATGTGCTGTTATCCCCACTTTGTGGATGGAGTAGCAGGCACTGTACCGTTCAGCCGCATTCTCCTCTTCGTGACCCCATTTGGGGGTTTCTGGGCAGAGATACTGGAGTAGTTTGCCATTTCCTTCTCCAGCTCGTTTTACAGATGAAGAAACTGAGGCAGACAGGGTTAAGTGACTTGTCCAGGGTCACATAGGTAGTACGGGTCTGAGGTCAGGTTTGAATTCGGGTCTTCGTGACTACCCACTGGGCTGCTCTCACCTACTGCCCCGCTTAGCGCCTGGCCTACGGGTCCCATGCCCACAGCCCTCGCTGGTTGTTTTGATGCTCAAAGCAGGTAAGCATGTAATGTTTCGGAATTGTCAGCAGTTGTGCTTATCACAGCATTAGCTCTTTGATGAAGAACTCCTTTGAGAGCCTTGAGAGGCAGACGGGGGATTACTTTAGAATCTGTTGCCTGTGCTCCTGGCATTGGTTGCTAGTGATTTGTAGGAAAAAAACCTAAGAAAATTTCCAACTGGATGGTAGCGGACGGTGAAGGGGCAGTTAGGGACGTTTTGAGTATGACTGTGACATCCAGTATCGCTGGGTCCCTTTAGAAGTCTGGTGAAATCTATGGATCTTTTCTCCAAATGGTGTTTTTAAATACATAAAATAATTTACACAGGATCACAAAAGAAACTAATTATACAAAAGAACTATACAGTATTTTAAAAAGATTGCTATAATAACATGAAAGCTAAAATTTATGTAGTTCTTTAAGATTTGCAATACTCATTAAATCATTTTATCCTTACAACTCTGAGAGGTAGATGATGTTATCCTCATTAAGGAAACTGAGACGCAGAGGAACTTAAAACCAGTAACTAAGGCAGGATTTGACCTGAGGGTAAGAAACCTGAAGGTTTCTTTTAAGAGTTGACTAGTAGATTCTTTGTATTTTGCCTTCTACCTTGCAAGTTTTCTTTTAAGATATCTTGAAATATGATGTCTGGGGTTCTAGGCTCCACCCTTTTTTTTTGTCCATGGTATTCAGGTAGTCCATTGATGCTCAGCTTTTTTCTGCTTAGTCTCTTTTCCAAGTCTGTTTTTGCTACGAGAAACCTTACTCTTTTTTTTCAGTCTTTTGACTTAGTTTTATTATTTCTCGTTGTCCCATGAAGTCACTGGCTCTTTTTTGGATCATTCTAACTTTCATAGAGTTTGTTTGTACTACTAATTCCCTTTTCAATTATTTTTTTTCCCTAGCTCGTATTTACTTTCCAGTTTTTTCCCTTAGCACTCTTTTTTCATTGATTAAAAAAAAAATCTTTCTCCATCTTTTCCAGGAATTCTAGTTGAATTTGTACCCAGGCTGTGTTTTTCTTTAAGGTTTTGCTTGTAGGTGTTTTAGAGTCATTCTCTTCTGGGTGTGTGTCTTGAGCACCTCTGTCACCATAATAACTTTTTATGGTGGGATTCTTTCTTTGTTGTTCATTCTTCTAGACCAGGGCTGTCCAACCTTAGGTTTTTATTGAAACAAGATACTTTTTGATTTGCCATTTTAGAGAGAGCTCTGTGGTTGCTCAGCTTCCTTTACTAACGCACTTATGTAAATTTCTATGCTTGTAGGCCAGCTGCATTTTGGACAGCGCTGTTCTAGACTACTTCTTGACTTGGTTAGAACCATAATACGTAATTCTGGAGGGAAAGCTTGAGCTGCTCTTGTTAATGCTTTCTTGGGGTAACAAGTATTGTTTTTGTAGAATCTTAGAAACAACTCAGGCTGGGGACCTCCAGTCTTTTTATTGCTTCCAAAGTGGTCTGATCCAGGTCAGAGTCTTAATTGTTACCCCTTTGGTCTGAACTCTGCAATTTCCTGACCTGCAGGACCTAAGCAACAGTTGACTTATGCTGGAATCAGTTCTTCTCATTCTGAGGCACAGAACTGCAGGGTCCCCTGGCATTCCTGTCCTAGTATTCCTCTGCAGGCTTCAGATTGGGCTAGATGTGGAAACCGAGACTGCTGCAGTTTGTTTCTGACCTTGCCCCTCTCAGCCCAGGGCCCAGTAACTACTCCTCACTCTGAACTGCGCCCCCAGGTGCAATTCCTTCTGCACCCTACTTTGGATCTGTGATCTGAAACTGAGGACTGAACAACAAAGCTGCCCATTGGCAGTTTCTCACATCACAGTTTCATGCACCCTTCAGTGTTCTGGTATGGGTCTGGGACCTTCTCTTGCTCTGGTATACAGCCTCGCCTGGGTGCTGGTATGCTCTACACACAACAGCTCCTGGCTAAGGGGTGCCCCATTCCTAGTGTCCTCAGACCTCTCTGCCTGTCTTCTTATGCCAACCTGGACTGGAAAAAATTACTATGGCTTTGCCTTGAATTCCCTCATTAGGTCTGATCTGGCACGTTTTCTGTGTCTCTTGGCCTCATGTGTCTTACTACTCTGCCATCTTGGCTCTACTATCAAAATTTTTTTTTAAAAAGTTCACTGGCGCCAGGTCAGGAACCCCTGCTGTAAATAATCTCATAAAGTTCTTCCTAACTTAATCAGCAAGCATTTATTAAACCTCTGGGCCAGTCACTGGGAATGCAGACAAAAATGAAGTAGTCCCTACTCTTAAGGAGTTTACATTCTATTGGGTGGGACATTGTATACATTTATCAATATATTCAGAACCAACGAAAAATAAATTCAGGGTGGTTGGAAGCAAGGGTACTAGAATTAGAGGGAACTAGGAAAGCCATTATGTAGAAGGAAAGGCTTAACTTGTATCTCCAGTGCAGTAAGGAATTTTGTGAAGTAGAGGTAAGGAGAGATGTGGAAGAGGGCCAGTGCAGAGACAGATTGGGGAGCTAGAGTGAGGGGTGAGAGGAGTGTGAGGAAAAAGAAAAGACTAATTTGACTGGATTGCTGAGTATGGGAAGGGGAATAATGTATAGTGAATCCAGAAAGACAGTTGGGGGTCAACTTTATGGAGGGCTTTAAAAGCCAAAAAAGAGTTTATATTTTATTGGAAAGGCAGTAGGGAGCCAGTGAAATTTGTAAGAAGGGAAATAACATGATCAGATTGCTTTGACATCTTTGAGAAGAAACTTAAGTCAAAAAAGACCACTTAGAAGGCTATCACAGTAGTCCAGCCAAGAGGTCATAAGGGCCTAACCTAAGGTAGCGGCTGGATGAGTAGAGAGAAGGAATCGGATAGCAAAGATGTGGTGGTGGGTGATAGAAAGGACAAAATTTGGCAGCTGATGGAATATGTGTGGTGAGGGGTTGAGGGATCTGACTTCCATGAAGTTTTTGCTGAGGCTGTGAATGTGAGAGACTAGGAGAATGATGGTGCCCTCCACAGAAATAGGAATGTTTGGTAAAACGGAGGATTTTGGGAGAAAGTTTTGAACTTGTTCCATTTAAGATGCCTACAGGATATCCAATATGAAATGTCCCCGAACAGTGATTTGAGACTGGTTTTTATGCGGTCCATATGTAAGATTTTGAAGGAACAAAGAAAGTAGGGCCCAGGATAGAGTCTTGGCATATAACTACCACTTTAGGACTGTGATGTGATATAAATGATGAAAGAGTACTGTAACATTAAAACCCAGAGGAGAGAGTGCAACGGCAGAGAGGTTAAGAAGGGTGAGGACTCAGAAAACTTCACATTTGACAATTTAGAGATCATTAATACCTTTGGAGAGAACAATTTCAATTGAGCATGTGATCAAAAAACAGATTGCAGAGTTAGAGTACTGAGTGGGAGGAAAGTAAGTGGAGTCAGTGAATGTAGATAGCTTTTCCTAAGAGTTTGAGTCTGGGGAAAGAAATACAGCAAAATGCCATTAATCTGGGCAGCTCATTTCAGTATTGACATTAAATAATTTGGAGAGCATCTAGGAAGGCAGCCAAGAGGGTCATAGATTAGGATTTGAGAAGGCCCTAAGAGGTCATCTATCCCACAAGTAAGGAAGTTGAAAACCTATAGAGGTGAAGTGATTTTCCTGAGTTCACACAGGCAATGAATGGAAGAGCCAGGATATTTTTTTTCATGAATTATTTTTATTGTTTTTGTTATTACTATAATTAATAGTGGATGTAGAATAGAATAACCCATTCTGTTTTTTTCCATTACAGGGGATATGTAAGAGTTTGATACATTATGTTTTATGGATTATATAGCTATTACTTTTAAGTGTTGTTTTTGAGCAGTTGGTTAGACAGAATTTATCTTAGCTTTTAAATTATTTTTCAGTTTAGCATTAAAAATAATTAATGTCCTTTCTACTACATTTTCTTCCTGCCCTTGAGCAAATTTAAAAAACAAACCTGAAAAGTTCTTGATACATAGCTGTGTAGTATGGCAAAACAAATTCCCACATTACCCATGTCTAAAAATAAATGTTTCTTTGCATTTTAAGTTTATCATCTTCTGACAGGAAGGGGTTAGCCTTCATTCCTTTGGATTTGTTGTAGGTCTTCTGAGTTTCTTCTGCAACTTTCTATTTTGTCATTTCTTATGCACAATGTTTTTTTTTAAAACATTCATACACTACAGTTTGTTTAGCCATTCCCCAATAGGAGAACAACCCCTTAGTTTCCAATTTTTGGCTCTCATTAAAGAGCTGCTATAAATATTTTTATATAAGTTATAAATATATAATAAATAGAATTTTTTTTACACAATGTTTTCCTCTTTCATTGATTTCCTTGGAGTATAGGCTTAGTATTAGTATAGTTAGGTCAAAGGGTAAGCATGGTTTGGTTACTTTCTGGCTGTAGTTCTAAATTGCTTTCCAGAATAGCTAGACCAATTAATTCATAGCTTTACCTAACAGTGTACTAGTGTGCCTGTTTCCCCCCAGCTCTCTGCCCCCAACATTTGTCATTTTTGTCTTCATCAGTCTGATTAGTATGAGGTGGAACCTCAAAGTTGTTTTAATTTGCATTTCTCTAATCATTAGTGATTTAGAACATTTTTTTCATAGTTGCTGTTAACTTGAATTTCTTCCTTAGAAAGTTACCTGTTCATATCCTTTAACCCTTTATCTGTTAGGGAATGGCAGAGCCAGGATACAAACTGTTAACCAAAAAAAAAAAAATCACAAGTCTCTGATACATTGTGTTGTACCTGGATTTATTATATAGAGAAATGAATATTCATGTAGAATCCAAAACCAGAGCAAAGAGTTCACAATCCATAGGGAAGTTTGCATGTTTATGATAGTACAATAAAGGAAGGAGGGGAATTAGAAATCTCCTTCTAAAGGAGAATTATGTGGGAGGGAAAAAGGTGCAATTAAGGGGGGGGAAAAAGACAAAACCCCTTCCAAAGGGATTGGTAGAGGGAGTTCCCTCATTTTAGAGCAGAGGCTAGATGACCACTGTCAGGTATAGTGTAGAGGGAAGTATTTGTTCGTTTATTGGTTAGATTAGATGATCTCTGTGGTGCTTTCTAACTCTGAGAATTTGTGATCCAGTCAGCAATATTTATTAAACATCTACTGTATACACCAGAATTTAGGAGAATAAAGAAGAAGTAGATGTTTACGTGGGTGTCTTCCACTAGCTTTAACCTAATAAAACAGATAATACAAGAATATATGAAAAAAAATAAGGATTAGCAATTAAATTTTCTGTTTCATAAAACCAGAGAATGTTTAGAACTGTGTGTGGGACAAACCACAGGCTCAAAATAAACAAAAACAGAGGTGTCTCGATTTTCTCAAGGTAGAAACAAAACAGAAGCTTTATTTGATCAAGTCTCGCGAGAATTGGGCATCTCCCACTACCAGGGTGGGATGGTAGTGCAGAGAGGCAAGGGGGAGAAGGCGAGCAAGGGGATATATAACCTTGTACAAACAATTCTAAGAAATTCCACCCCTAGAGGCTGGACCCCTGTCCCTATTTGCTGGGACAGGTGGCCTCACAATCTATCCCAGAATAAGTTTATCCAATACTAGCACAGAAACTACAGAATTACCTTATAGGGAAACCTCAATGTTAAGATGACGGCATGCGAGTAGGCTAGGGGAGGGGGAGAGGGGGAGACCACCTGATTTCCCTGAAATCATATGATTTACAGGAAAACAAAACTTAGGCCTAGTGAGGTCTACATCCTAACTAAATTTGTACTATCTGAGTATTACCTTGATTTATTCATGGGAAGCTTTCACAAACAGTCTTGTATCCCACACAAAATCCCCCCTCTTATTCCATAGTTGAAAGCTTCCCACGCCAATTCATATACACTGCTTCAACTGCACGATCCAACTCATTGGTCTGCTCTAGCAGGTCCTCCTGCTCAACTGGTTCCCATTCCCCCCCTTTAAGGATCATCAGTCTGATAGATCCACTGGCTGTACCTTCTAACTTAATCATCTTTGATAGAGTCCTTATTATCATTCTGGTAATCAATTGCAGCATACACGGGAGGCAAATTGGAAGGAGCACAGCTCCACTTATAGCTATTAGCAATCTTATGGATCAAGTAGGGGTTCAGGGTTCATGCATTAAGTCAGTGGGAGGCTTATGCCCCAGATGTATTTTTAATGGGTCCCCCTGGGACGAGGGTTCAACAGTCCATTCACCGGGCGGCTTAGTAGATGTCTTCACTCGGGAGTGATGGGTTCAGCCTCTCTCTGTGGTCCACACCGTGGTGTCCGATGTCAACAGGACTTGGAAAGGCCCCTCCAAGGTCGGGGCAAGCTTTTCCTCCTTCCACATCTGGATCAGGAGCCAGTCTCCTAGTTGGTACTTATGCAACGGAAAGCCTAAAGGTGGGGTCTGAGCGATCAACTCCTTAGTCTGTAAAATACGGAGGTGTTTTGCCAAGGCAGATACATATTCCCTTAAAAAACCTATCTTCCTGTTCATATATAGGATCCCAAGTTTCTACTCTTGCCAGATAAGGGTGACCAAATAGGAGTTCATAAGGAGACAACCCCATGTCCCTTCGAGGTTTAATGCGTATTCTGAGAAGGGCTGGGGGAGACACTTAGTCCAAGGTAACTGCGTTTCTAACATCAACTTCATAAGCTGTGTCTTGGTCTCCCGATTCATCCTTTCTACCTTGCCTGATGAGGGAGGATGCCAAGGAGCATGAAACTCCCATGTAATATCCAAGGCTTGCATAAGGAGCTGCAGGATCTTACCCGCAAAATGAGTCCCCTGGTCCGAGTCAGTTCGTTCCACCATCCCATACCGTGGGATTATTTGTTCCAGCAAAATCTTACATACCATAGGGGCAGTAGCCCGGGGCAAGGGAAAAGCCTCCACCCAAGATGTCAGATGGTCCACTACGACCAGCAGGTATTTGAGACGGCCTATGCGGGGCAGCTCAGTAACATCCACCTGTATGCTTTGAAACGGCCGAAGACCTGGTGGCCTTCCACCGATCGGGGTTCGGCACAAAGCAGTCCTGTTCGTCCTTCGACAAACAAGGCAGCCCTGTACCAGTTGTCTTGCTAGGGTGTAAAGGCCGGTTGACACATACCTCATGAGAACAGCATCGCACAGGTTCTGGACGTCCCAGTGACTGCCCTGGTGTAAATGGTGAAGGACCTGCCTCATACCTGACTTGGTCAGTACCTCTCTTCCATCTGGGAGATACCATCGGCCTTCCTGCTCCTCGGCCCCTAAAGATGACACCTTCTTCTGTTCTTCTGTAGTAAAGGTTGGGGAAGGAAGACTCGGAGGAAAAGAGGGAATTAGTACCAGCAAATGGTCGGGTAGTTCAGATTCTATAGCTCCTATTTTCCATGCTTCCTCATCTGCCAGGCGGTTACCTCTAACCTCAAAGGATTGTCTGGATTGATGACTATTCACATGGATTATTGATATATTTTTTGGTAATAATAAGTTTTCTAACACTTGAGAGACCAAGGCGATGTGGGCCAGGTCTCGTCCTTTATTATTTATCATCCCCCCTTTCCTCCCATATTTTCCAAAAATTTTAAGCATGCATGATATTAATCAAATAACAAAATAACATTCTCACATTGCTTAAAGAACATCTACAAAGTGAGTTCTAAGTGGCTTGTATGCATTTCTACTCTTCTTCATAAAGCTTTACTAAGTTGGTGCAAAAGTCCATCAGTAACACTAATTTCAAAGCATCATAACAAACAAAGTTTCTAGTTATAGCAGAATTCCTAAATATTACAAAGTTTCTTAGTCAAAGAGGTGTTGTAATAGAATCTCACATTGATAGCAGTAAGAGAGTGATCATAGGAAAATACTACTGCTGTTAGATTCCTTTTAGACAAAGGGAACATCTTAAAGTGAGCCTTAAGCAATTCGTTTAAATTTCTGTACCTGCCCTAGTTCTAGATAAAATTATATTAGATTGCCCAGTAAGATAACACAAAAAGAGCTCATATCTTTTACTGACTACTTGCTCTGATCACAGAAATTTGCTATAGAAGGAAAAAAAGGCAGGGACTCGTGATATGTCAAATATTACAGGATAAAACATCCTTGGCTCTTGTTTATAATCCAGATATAGTTTTGATTCCTCAGTTATGTAGTATCTCTGCCACCACATTGCTACACTCTGAAATATGTGGGAAACTTCCTTTTCAAAAGAACACAGGGGGAAACTGAGGCCAGGAGGATCCCATCCTAGACTGAGGCTAAGATTGTCCCCCCGGCTTTTGTCCCAAATGCAGATCTCCACCGTTAACAGTATGGATCACAGTCTTTCTGAGTAGCTTGTGGCATTCCTCTCAGATGCTGATGTAATGTAGACAACTATACCCAGATTCAAACTCAAAACAAAAGTAGTTATAGTCCCAAGTGCCTTTTAACCTTAAACAGCAAGTCCCAGCAGTCACAGCTTAGAGTCAGATACTGAGCTGCAATAAGCAGCAAAGATTTACCAGGACTCACATACATAAGGGATTTATTTAAATATTCTCGTTCTCCACTTTAAATTTGTCGTGGTGTAAAAGCCAAATATTAGAATCCTTTCTATCTATTGTACATAAACTTTTAATTTCTCAGCAAGCTAAGTTCAGTGTTTAGGACCTACATAACTCAAAGAAGTTCTTTGTCTGGGGCTGATGACCTTGCCCATGCAGATAGTTTTCCAGGTGCCTTGGCAATTTTACAAAATAAGGAGAAGTAACATGGACCCCAAGAAGGGGTTAAATAGAAAAACCTTGGGTCTGTTTGCTATCTTTTGCTGTTTCTCTGAGCACACTTATTCAAGGTCGAGGCTTTCTAAAAATCATACAAAGGATTTTACAACCCCCCCCCTTTTTTTTTTAAATCTCTCCTTCTCAGAAACAGCTCATAATTTATCCTGATATTATTAATTCCTAAGCGCTAAACAATTCCCAAATTTTGATCACCAAACCTTTTCCACATAATTGAGAATAAAAACCAAAACTAAACGTACTCTGGTAAATACTATCTCTAAGCAATAACATCAACAGCTTAATTAATGATCTCACAAATTTCCCAAATGATAGCAAAACAATTAAAGACAAAATTTGGTAATTGAAGATTTCTTAAATTACAATTCTTAACCTAATAACATTTAGATTGTAAAAGAAATTGCTTCTCTAACAACACAGATGATACAGCTGCTTTACCAAGTTATGCAATAAGAAAAATTTTAGACATATAACAATATCATAAACAATTATCGTCTATTTAAACTTGAAAACCAAAACCAATTAGTTTCCATTGTGGTGGCTTTACCTCAGTCAGATATGGCCCCGAACTGCCTGATACAGAGAATCATTCATCTCATCAACAAAACTTCACAGTGAAGAAAATCCACATAAGGTTAATAAATATGAAGCAATTATTTTTAACTTAAAACAGTGTACATTCAAATAGCATTTATTCTACGCCAAGCATTGTGCCAAGCACCTTTACAATCATGCGATCTTTGTAATACTCCTGGGAATGGATTCCACCACCATCCCCTTATTGAACAGTGAACTACAGTAAATAGAATTTTCTTGGGGCTATATAGTTAATAAATTTCTCAATGCCAAATACCAATATGCACTTTTCCTAGAAAATTATTCAAATATGCATTTCTAAGTTCCATTCACATTACAAATAGTTTGCTATCACCTGTTATAATTAGATCAGTTTAAAATGTGCTGGGCCAGTAACTACTTCTTTTTGCCCCAGGTAAAAAGGAAGCCTAAGAAATTTGAATCGTTGTCAACAAGGTATAGTCAGCCTCCCTTCCAGGCCGAGGGGTTGATAATTAATTGAACAGCAACAATAATAACTCACAACAATCAATATCTTTACCCTAATTAATATCCATATAAGATTTAATAGAACCCACCCACAAATCTAGCCCAAAAGATGGATGGACATAATTTCTTTTATCTCTTCAGAACTTTCTTGGTCTTTAACATTAAGACAGTAATCCCAAATAACCTAGTTAACAATCTTACAAGTAAGTGCTGGCTGAATTGTTTTAGCTGTGACCTTCTATTAACTACAGGTAAAGTAGAAAATACCTGGTCTTCTAAACGGCAATTAAGGCTGAGGAAGTAACTTAACCAGTTTTACACAATTGTTTTCATATCATTTTTTTGTCTTCTTTTCTTCAACAAAATTCAGATTAATAATTGCTTTGTCTAACACTATTTTCGGTTACTTAAGTTTTGCAATATAGGACATTTTACTACAATTTAGAAGTACGCTAATAGTACAAATAGAAAGATTTTCAGATGACATTAATTGCATTCCCAAATCATTACATATTTTAGGCTTACCAAGCATAGAGGCTTTTCTTCTCTCCTCATAGTTGCAGAGCCTAGCTGTGGACTGAAGGCGGGAGGGGGGGGCGAACGGGGGAGGGGGGGAGAAAGGTGCCGGGAAGCTGCAGAGTCCAGCACCTGAATTAAAGGTCTAAGGAGTCATTTAGGAGGGTCTCTGAGAGATCTTTACTTTCTAACAGGGGTTGTCGGGTTTGGAAGACTAGGAGCAAAAATTCCAGGTTCCAGTGGGAGGGGGGCAATTGCCTAGAAGTGTGGGCTTCAGGGTGCCCGGGGTCCAGGGCTATTGTCAGTGGGGTAATTATTTTTGAAAAGGAGCCAACTCTCTATTGTATATTCGCAGCCGAATCACTTTTTAAACTTTTCAAGTAACAAGCTTAGGAAAATCACAGCAAGTTAGAAATATCTATATCTATTGAGCTAATTCCTATTTTAGGAAGTATTTCTGTTTCTCAGGAATGTAATAAGCAACAGTCTTTTGGGTAAAATATGTTCAGATTGGCTGTCATTCTCTGGTCATATTTCTCTATTTTGGAAGCTTTAAGCCATTTTAAAATTCAAATAGGAACAAGGGTCACTAAATTGCACATAAGGATCTCTGTAGTTGTATGTAAAAAAAGTACTTACTAACTCTATAGATTTATTTAGTACCTTTACGTTATTAAATATTTTCCAATTCTATTTGTAGGATCATTACTTAAAGTTCGTAAGTCTGAAAATTGGGAAACCATAATTACAATGCATCGTAGTACACATTCTAGATTTTTCCTTTTCTCCTCATACTAGGGAGCTCAAAGTATCTCTTTTTCATATCTATGCATTTTCCGAATTTGCCTTAGTACCAAATAGCATAATAAATTCTGAGCATCAAATTAGAAGTAACACATTTCACTTAAATTTAAGGGAAAAGTTCCCGCTTTCTTTCTTATCTCTCCACATTCCAAATTGGCCAGATCTGGGATGGAAGGAGACAGAAAGAGCATATATATATATATATATATAAAATTTTTTTTTTAAAACAACTTCCCAAAAGTTTCCACCTTGCACTGTCAAAACCTCTATTCACACTATTTGTGCAAATAGATTATGCCTTTTTTAAACTTCCTTCACATATCTCTTCTCTACATGGTTAAACTTTCTTGCCTTTCCTTCCTGGTGGACTTTGATGAAAGCCCTGTAAAACTGCACATACCTTATTTCTTTCTAATTCTGACCTGACACTCCTCTTTACCTTGCCTTTTCCATCACATAATTTAAACAAGAAAACGTTTTTCTCTCTCTTTCTCTCTCCCCCGTCCTCCCGCTCCTCTGCATGCCAGGAGGAGTCAGGGAGGGAGAAAAAGCCAGATAGTGGACATTACGGGGTGTCAGATTACACACACACAGAAGCACAGATACAGACAGACACAGACACAAAGATACAGAAATCCAAAAGCTTTTTGTTTTTCGTTTTCCCTGGGAGAGCTTTCCTCAAAACACCAGGAAAAATCCATTCCACCCATCTAGGTCAAATATTTTAAGAGCGCTTGTCTATGGCCATTTTCCTTTCTACTTTTGTTCATTCCAATTTTGCAATCGATTGCCTAAAGGTACCTCACATTTGTGCTCTGACTGCACAGACTTAGATTGGTTTTCCCCATAATTTGGTCGGGAGCCGTCGCCACACTCCCCGAATCCGAGACTCAACAGAACTTAGCTGAACGGGGAGGGCACACATGCCTCAACTCCCCAGGGGGCAGCTACTCCCCCGAAGTCCCCCGCGAAGCGTTCTCGAGAGCGTCCTTGCGTTGGGGTCATATCCCACCCTAATTTGGTCGGGAGCCGTCGCCGCACTCCCCAAGTCAGAGACTCAACAGACTCACCCCCAGACCTCTGAGTGCTTACCTTCGGAGAGTACGCGTACTTGTTTATGACTTCAACACACACCACACCGGCCGGCCGGACTTTTCTCTTATCTCTTACTTTTTGGAATGTCGGAACCTAGCACAGCTTCTGTTCCTCCGAGTCCCTCTCTTCGGGATTTTCCCCCAACTGGGTGGAGCCCCACACCAGGACCAGGAACCCCCAATAAATCTTTGTGGTGCACGCTGGATCCTGCTCCCTGGTGAGGAGAACCCCCCCAATCGAGGGGGTCCCGGCCGAGCCCCCAACTGTGTGGGACAAACCACAGGCTCAAAATAAACAAAAACAGAGGTGTCTCGATTTTCTCAAGGTAGAAACAAAACAGAAGCTTTATTTGATCAAGTCTCGCGAGAATTGGGCATCTCCCACTACCAGGGTGGGATGGTAGTGCAGAGAGGCAAGGGGGAGAAGGCAAGCAAGGGGATATATAACCTTGTACAAACAATTCTAAGAAATTCCACCCCTAGAGGCTGGACCCCTGTCCCTATTTGCTGGGACAGGTGGCCTCACAATCTATCCCAGAATAAGTTTATCCAATACTAGCACAGAAACTACAGAATTACCTTATAGGGAAACCTCAATGTTAAGATGACGGCATGCGAGTAGGCTAGGGGAGGGGGAGAGGGGGAGACCACCTGATTTCCCCGAAATCATATGATTTACAGGAAAACGAAACTTAGGCCTAGTGAGGTCTGCATCCTAACTAAATTTGTACTATCTGAGTATTACCTTGATTTATTCATGGGAAGCTTTCACAAACAGTCTTGTATCCCACACAACTGGAAATGAGTTTTAGGGTTCATTTAATTCATGATATATGGGCAGCTAGGTGGCTCACTGGATAGAGCAACAAGCCTGGAGTCAGGAAGACCTGAGTTCAACTCCGAACTCAGATACTGACTGGCTGTGGGACCTTGGGCAAACCACTTGGACAGTTGGACGCAATTGAAACAATTCAACAGCAAAAACAATTTAAAAGCAAGTGTGTAATGAGAAGAAGCTGAGGCCTAGGAAAACTGCATGAATCCAAGGATATTTTAAAAAGTACTTCTGGGAAGGATATGTTTCATGAATTCACTCAGATTTACTATTAAGCTTCTAGTTTTCTTAGTAATTGCAGTTTGTACTATTAGTTTGAGTTGGTATTTTAAAATTTTTCTTTTTTATTATGAGTGGAACGCCAGCAAAAAGGAAAATTTTGATACACAAAGAACAGAAGAGCATTGTATATGAAATTGAACTTCTGTTTAGTATAATTTTTAAGTGCATATTAAATTCAATATAGGAGTTGCAAGACTGCCCTGATTCTGTGATCCCTCTGAAGTTCCTTTTCCTGTCCTTGTATTTTTAAAATGTTTTCTTGACTTTTCTAATGTTTTTCCATCATCACAGTCTTCAATGTTTCCCCCTTCACTAATTACCAACCCCCAAGCCCTTTCTTGTAGCAAATAACTTGTCAAGCAAAACAGACCAGTACATTGGACTTGTTTGAAAATGTGTCTCTTTCTGCTCCTGTAGTCCATTAGCAATCAGCCAAGAGTAATCTCTTTTCAAGTCGTGGTTTTCCATTGCCTTGGTTAGAGTTCTTAAGTCTTTCAAAGGTACCTTTACATTATGGCAGTCCATATGTAAATTTGCTTACTCTTTTTTTTTTATGCAGGAACAAGCCTTTCTAGGTTTCTCTTAAATTTTTCCTTTTGTCGTTTTTGTGGCATACTATTCATTGTGTTTACATACTGTATTTTCTTAGGCATTTACTAATTGATGGACCCCGCACAGTATTTCTGTTGCAGTTTAGATTTTGCCCACCCAGGGACACCAAAAACTGTTGGAGTTTAAACTCTGCCCACCCAGGGACGACACCAACTATTGGGGTCTACTTAGTTTAATGATGTGTTGTGGTGAAACTGTCTCAAAGAATTCAGTCAGACTACCTCAAATCCAAGTATAGGCATTTATTGAGATTCACTCCTCTCATGAAGCAAGCTGAGTTCCAAGCGGAACCAGCAACTTCAGAGAAAGCAAGATGGATTTTTATAGGATAAAGATGCAATTATATAATAGAAATTATGAGTATTAAAAAGGAATGAGGGGTTTGTTAAGGGATTAGGTAAGGGGGTGGGTCCCAGTGACAGTAGAACTGTGCTTGTGATTATCTACAATGTATACAGAAAAACCCTTTGGGGGGGTGGGGGCGGTGGGGGATGGGGTATGTACATATGGTAGGATATTGAATGTGGGGGTGTGAGTGGCTAGATAGAGGCAGTGGGCCTGCTGTTCAGTGGAAGATAGAATATTGGAGAATAGAATATATAAGGAAGTTAGAATATTGGAGCTGGGGACAGCTTTATTAGGATTCCATCATTTCTAGTTCTTTGATATTAATTGATCTTTTAATTGAAAAGTTTTTATTAAGCATTAACTATCTACCAGTGTGATAGACACTAGAGACACAAATTAAATGAATAAAATAATCCCTACTCAAAAAGAGTTTATATTCTAAGTTTTTGTTACTTTAAGTACTAAAGTATTCATTTAAATATTTTTCCCTCATAATTTCTTTTTTTATTTAGCTCAATTCTTTCTTACTTCTCCCACAGAAGTTGTAATTTGATAGAATGAGTTTTCTCAATTTTTGTACACGATTTAATACTGAAGTTAATTTGCATCAGGTGATTAATAGAATTCACTCATAAACCCATTTTCCTTAAAGCTTTTTACTTTGTGAATTTTCATGACTTGTTTAATTTCTTTTTTCTCAAATTTGGTTATAAATTATTTTTCATCTGTTAATCTGAATATTTCATATATTTGTAAATATCTCTTTCATTTATGTCTTCAGGCATATAGTTGGGCAAAACAGTTTCTGAAGTTTACTTCATCTCCTGTTTATTTGTTATGAATACTTTCCATTTTTGATTTTGTCAATTTGGTTTTTCTGTTTGTCTATTTTTATTAGTTTTTTTGTTTGAATTTAACAGCTCCTAGATTTACCTATTAAGTCATAGCGGGGTTTTCAAATTTCCATTTTTGTGGTTAGTTTAGATTTTTTAATTTCTTGCTTTTCTCTTGTTCCATGTTACTACATGCCCAGTTCATTGACTGTTCTTTCTTGTTGATTAAAAGCATTTTAAAATATAAATTTTCCCTCTAAGACTGCATTGGTTGATGTGCAAAGTTTTGGTATGTTGTGTTCTTATTTTCTTTCAAAGTATCTATTGTTTCTGTGATTTTGTATTTGACACATTGATTCTTTATGTTTATATTATTTAGTATCCATTTAAGTTTGAATCTTTTCTTCAAATACTCTATCTTAACTACAATTTTCATCTAGTTGTGACTTCTAAAGGACGTGTTTAATATTTATGCATGCTGTGCTTGTTTATATCCAAGCACTTGGCCAGTGTTTTATAAAGGTACCATGTGCAGATGAGAAATCTCTGTCTCTCTCTCTCTGTGTCTCGCTCTCTGTCTCCCTGCCCCGCCCCCCCTCAATCTTCTCCCCTCCCTCTCCTTCCCTCTGTCTCTCCCCCTTTCTCTTTCTCTCTCATTCTCACTCTCATTTCCACTGGTAGATCTAGCATATGTAACTTTTCAAAAATTTTGTTCAGGTACTTCTTTTTTGTTTTTGTCCCCATGTGAAAGGGGCATCTTGAGGCCTCCAGCTATTACTCTTATGCATTCTATTTTTCCCTGTAAGTAATTCAGTTAATTTTTCCTTTAAGTACTTAAATATCAAGGCTTCTTAACCAGCCTTCCTCCGTCTCTTCTTTCTTCTCTCCTTTCTTCTTTACTTCCTAAGCACACTTGATACTTGTATAGATTCAATTACAAAATGCTCCCTAGAGAAATAAAGTGCAACTTAAATAGTTGGAATACTATTCAGGACTCATGAGTAGATAATGACAATTTAATAAAAATGACCATGGTGCCAAAGTTAATTCACAGATGTGTTGCTATATCAGATTACCAAAACTGCTCTATATAGCTAGACAAAATAGTAACAGAATTAATTTGAAGGGCCAGAGGTTTTAGAATATCCAAGGAGATAATGAAAAAAAGTAGAATTTTTTTGGGGAATAGCAATTCCAGACCTCAAACCATTATATAAAACAGAATCCTTAAAACCATTTGGTGTTGGTTAAAAACTAGAAAAATAGTTCAATTGAATGTACTCGTAAAGAAGAATCAGAAATAACTGAACCCAATAAACCCTCAAACACAGATTATCCTGGAAAGAAATTCCTGTTAAATAAGAATTGTTGGGAAACTTAAACTATATTATAGAATAAATTTTAAATGTAGACATGACATGAATATTGAAGATCATGCCATTAAAAATGAGAAGAGAAGTAGATCATATACTTTTCACATTCATGGGTAGGAGATAAATTCTTAACCAATCAAGGAATGGAGATAATCACAAAAAAATAAAAGAATCTTGATTAAATGAATTTGAAAATCAGCTCAGCAAAAATGACAAAATGACAAAACATGGAAACAATCAGTGTTGTAAGGCTTATGGAAAGACTTCATGCTAATGCATTGCTGATGGAGCTGTTAATTTGTTCAGTAATTCAGTAGTGGAGTTTGGAATTATGTAAATAAAATGACAAAAGTATCAATGTTAGGCATATGCCCTAAGGAGGTCATTGACAAAAAGAAAGGTATAAACCAAAATATTTGATCTTTTTTTTTTTTTTGGAGGTGGGAAGGCAGGGCAATTGGGGGTAAATGACTTGCCCAAGGTCACACAGGTAGTAAGTGTGTCAAGTGTGTGAGGTTGTCTTTGAACTCAGTTTCTCCTGACTCTAGGGCCAGTGCTCTACTCACTGTGCCATCTACCTGCCCCTAAACCAAAATACTTAGAGCAGTACTTTTTGTGGTAGCAAAATAACTGGAAACCAAGTAGATTCCCAACAGTTGGAGAATGATTAAACAAATTATGGTACATAAATATAATGGAATATTCCCATGCTGTGAGAAACAATGATTATGTTTAAGATAGAGAAACATCGAAAGATGTATATGAACTGATTCAAAATTAAGTACAGTAATCTAAATAATGACTACAAAACTGTCAATATAGCTATTTTAATATATTTTATAAGCTGGTACCAAATTGTTTATTATTTTATTAAGAATTTATTTAAAGTAAGGTGAGTTGTTCAGATATGAAGTATATACCATGTATTTTCTTCTGTCTTTACAGAAATGTGGATTTTCAGAACTTTATTCATGGCAAAGAAAAAGAAATGTAAAGGAAGAATTTTGTCTTCACGATGGACCACCATATGCTAATGGTGAAGCTCATGTTGGTCATGCTTTAAATAAGGTATTTAAAATTTTCAGTTGCTTATCGGTCCTGTGTACTTCAAAGATTTTCATGTTTTTCCTCTGAAAAATATATTTTCCACTCATCAAATATGTGTTATAGTTATAGTTTAATGCCTCGTTATATTGTGGGGGTATTCTAGAGCTCTCAGAAGCTGTTCCAGGAAAGCACAAGCTTAGGCAGGTTGCACCAATTTGGAAAAGCTTTGAATATGGGCTCCTTATAAGCAAAGAAGTCTAGTGGAAATTTAAAAACAAAAGTAAAGCTAAATTGTAGGATGCCAGAGTTAAAAGGACCCTCCTTTTACAGATGAAGAAACTGAGGCCTACAAACACAAGATGTCTTCTCTATTGTCAAATAGCTAGTTACGGAAAAATCCATGACCTGGTGTTGTCTTCCATTACACTATACTAGTATAGTTCTCTTATCACTCAGTTCCTCCTGCTCTTGTGTTGTTTCCAACGTCTTTTGTATAGGTACTTTTCTGCCTGTACAAGAGGTAATAGTGCTTATTTCACAGTTGCTTGCAATATCAAAATTAGTTGTCTGAAATAAAAAGAAACTGAGGACTGAGCATTTCATGATTTAATTTGCAAAGCTAGCATTTGCATATCATACCAGGTCATCTGACTCCTCAGATGTCAGAGACAAGGAGTGATTTATGCAGCTGATTTTTGTAACAGCAAAGAAGAATAAAAAAGATGACAGAAACTTGTTTTGAACATAATTCAGTTGGACAGGCAGGTCATCTACTGGTTAGTTCTTCCCAGACTTTCTTAATCCTACAGCAGAAGTGTAGATAAACTTAGAGGTGGTGCTTTTTGTAACCAGAAATGCTACTTTAAAAGGGCCCCATAGGCCTTCAGGGAGTCCAGGAGAAAAGGGAACTGTGACTGGGAAAGAGGAACTTGGGGTTGGTGGTTAATAAGCTAGCAGTAAACCCCATTCTCCCAGCTGCCAGAAGGGGGAACTTAACTTTTAACTTAACCTTTGGTCAGCGCCCCCTCCCCCCTTTCTGTAGCTACTAGAAGGGGGGAATTCAGCCTTTAAAAAAGCCTTATAATCCTATGATTATTTTATTCCTCTAAATTATATGCTACTCAGTGATAAAGTCTTATCAATCTATTCATTAAATCTGTAGGTAACCTAAACTTAAAGAGACTATGTTAGTCTGGCTTAGTTTAAGACTAGTTTTTCCTAGAGAAGGGAGCTTAGTCCTTTAATCAAACTAAAAATAAATCAAAGTAACCAATACTAACTGATTTCCTTTTCAGCAACAGTCACAAAGGGATGCTGCACTTGCTTGTGCCAGGGGCTCATGACACCATGACTCTCAGGGTTTCACTTCTAAGAATATAAGGTGAGCTGTGTTTTTAAAAGACACAACTGTTTAAAATTACACCTTATATTCAGGTCATTGTGGTCAGTGTCATACATTACTATGTTCTCACTACAATTTTTTGTTAAAATTATGTAATGAGGATAATAGAGGATAGATGTAGGGCCTGGACCTATGCTCCCATTTTGAGGTGTCTGAAAGCAGTTGGAAATTTGAGACCACAAGTCAGCAGAGAAGTTAGGGAAAAATAGGTAGAGTTGAGATCAACACAGAGATGCTAATTAAATCTGGGGAAACTGATGAGATCACCTAGTGACTTGAATCAGAAGGCGGCCCAGGAAAGAACCATAGAGGACACCTAAGGTTAGAGGGAATGATCTGGATGAGGGTCCAGCAAAAAAAACAAAAACAAAAAACTGACAAAGAGTAGTCAGATAGGTAGGAGGAAAACCAGGAAAGAGGATGTCTTGAAAACCTAGAGAGAAAAAAGTATCAAGGAGGAGAGAGTGATCAACATTGGCTGCAAAAAGGTCAAAGAGAATGAGTGTTGAGAAAAGGCTGTTGGATTTGGCAGTGAAGAACTTTGGAGAGAGCAGTTTAGGTAAAATGATGATGTCTGAAGCCAGATCTGAGAAGAGAAGTGGAAGAAACTGGTTATAGATGACTTCCTCAAGTCAAGAGCCATGAAAAGAAAATACAGGATGATGGGTAACAAGGATGAATGGATCAAGTGAGAGTTTCTTTGTATGAAGGAGGAAAGTAGCCAGTAAACAGGAAGAGATTAAAGGTTTTGATGAGTAGGTGGGAATAAGATGAGTGAATTCCTGACTCTTAGGACTTTTCCACCTCCACTCCAGTTACATTCCTATACTGGAGACACCTCCTTCCCTGTTGTCTCCTCTTCCACTTAATGAATTCCTCCCTGAATCCTCCATTTGAGGAAGTACCCCTGATAACTGTACTCACTTCTAACCTGGTTCAGCTCTTAACCCTTCAGACTTTCCCATGGTACCTTCCTCCATTCCTCCCCATGCTGCCTTCAGCTCCTTTATAATGGATTATTACCCACCACCCTCACCAACCCCATTAGAATGTAGACCTCTTGAGAGGGCCCTGGCTAGCTTTCCTTTTGCCTGTATTTGTATTCCCAGCACTTATCACAATGCCTGGCACGTAGTGTTTAATAATAAATGCTTTAACTAGAAATCCCTCATTCTAATAATAGAGAGAGCAGGGCTGCTTAAGAGGATGGGATGGGTTATCACTTGTGCATATATCCTCTATAGGTGAGACAGGGAAGGAATTGATAGTGGGGAAAGGTATCTGAGTGATAGAAGATGTTAGTTTACATTTTTGGCATTATACCAATCAAACTATCAAAGAAATACTTTATAGAACTTGATAAAATAATAACAAAATTTGGAGAAACAAAACAATGTAGAATATGAAGAGGAAATCAAAGAGGAATAGCACTTCCATACCTCAAGCTATTCTATAAAGCAGCAGTTATCAAAGCCATTTGGCATTGGTTAAAAATTAGAGCAGTAGATCAAAGAAACAATATAGATATGGGTAAATGAGAAATAGTGGAACTCCCTAACCCAGTGTTCAGTAAACCAGAAAGCATAAGTTACTTAGGAAAGAAGTCTCTATTTGATAAAAATTTCCAGGAAAACTGGAAAATAGTCTAGCAGGAATTAGGCTTAGACCAACCCTTACATCATATTCTGGGTTGTACAGGGTGTTCAGGGAAGATTAGTACCTTTGGTGTGTTGGCTGCCTAGCCTAGGGCTGCTTTCCACCTTTGGTGTCCCAACTGCCGCCCAGCTCATCTTTGGCTTCAAGAATCTATAGCATACTCAGCAGCCACACCCCAGCAAAACCATCTCAGCAGATGGGCTAAAGAGGTTAGCCAGCAAACCTCAGACCCGCCACTGAGTTAGGTGAGTGTCCACATGACAAGCATATGAGGGCTTCCCTAGCAGAATAGGTAGTTGTGAACAACTTGTTCCAATGAACCGTGAAAGTGGTGGAAGCAGTCACCATGGAGCACTTAGAGCTTGGTTAGACATTGAAGACATCAAGGTTGTCTACTGCATCTTGAGCCATTGCCAGTCATCTTGACTTTTGTCTTGTCACTGGACTTAAATGACTCTGGAAGAGAGTAAGGCTGGTAACGTTGTGCAACTCTGCCTCACTCAATCCATTTTATGCTCGAGTCAAAAGACATCACCCATACCCTTTTACCATTTACTATTTCATTATTTTACTCCTCATAGTCCTATGATGATAGACAAGTGACAACCACTGGGAGCTGCCCAGGCCATAGGGGTCATCTTCTCACAGGGCCAAAGCAGCAGTGATAAAGCAGGGTTGGCAGAGTGTCTGAGTAGCCTTTTTTAATTTCTGCACTGCTAACCTCCTGGTGTGAGGAAGGGCTTAGAAAAGGTGCCCTAAAAATTGTCTGTTTCACCTAGGCAGGCAGGGATCCTACCCTGTGGTCAAAACCCAAAAAAAATACAAAAACTTATCTGAAGATGATTCCATTCACCACTGGTACATGGAATGTGTACATGTGTATGGACAACAAGAAATCCAATAGACATGAACTCAGCAGGTATTGCATCCTAATTGCATCCTTGAATGCTAATTGAATGCAAATTAAGACCAGCTTACCTAAGTCAGAGCTGGAAACTTTTCATAAACCACGGGTAGGACAGTTGGGATTTTTGGGCTTTTTATTTATTTATTTTTTAAAGTTTTATTAATATGTTTAGTTTTTACGCTACGTATTTCTCCCATTTCACAAAAAATCTCTTATAACAGAGCAAAACAATTAAGTTAAACTAATAAAGCGGTGACCTCATCTGAGAGCTCATACATTTCACGTATGTGGGGGACCCCCATCTCTTTATTTTGAAAAAATTAACAAATCCCTTTTCTCTCCTAACCCCTACCCCACTGGGAAAAAACCCAAATTTTAAAAAATAAATATAAACTGGGCAGCTAGGTGGTGTACTGGATAGAGCACTGGCCCTGGAGTCAGGAGGACCTAAGTTCAAATGTGGCTTTATACACTTACTAACCATGTGATCCAGGGCAAGTTACTTAACCTTGATTGCTTTCCTACCTCCCTGCCCTTTTCCCCCGCCCCAATAAATACATATGCATAGCTAAAGAAAAAAATTCCATAAGTGACTGTATACAAAAGGATATATGTATCATTCTGTACCCTAAATCTGTCACTTCTTTGTAATGAATAGCATGTTTCATCATTGGTCCTCTAGAATCATGATGCCAAACTCAAATAGAAAGAGGGGGTCATCAAACCACATGCATTGTAAAGATCCATATTGACTTAGAAAAACACATGTTTATATATTTCTTTTTTTATTAGTATATCAACACATTAAGATCATGTAGAAATTACATTTTAATCTGGTTCTGGCCTCACTGAGGAGTGTAGTAGGCAGCATGCCACCGGGCAGTTGAATGTTTGACACTCTGCTCTCGATTCATGAATGGTCATTGTATCGATTAGAGTATAAATTATTCTTCTGGTCTACTCATTTCATTTTTCATCAATTTCTATAAAGTCCCTAACGGTGTTCATTTTTATAATGTTGATGTTATAGTGTAAATTGTTTTGATTCTGCTTACTTCACTCTGCATCATTTCATTTGTCTATTAAATTTTTAAAATCACCTATTTCCACATTTCTTCACTTCTTGTTACCAGTAAAATCACATATTTTCACTGTCTCTATCAAATAAACATTTCTTTATTACATCATGGAATTTGAGGTCTTGAAGGCTGGACCAGTGGAGCACAAGCTGAGGTATAGACCAGCGAGTTATTACTCTTTAAACCATCTCTTAGAGGGAGGTCGGGAAGGGAATAAGCATTTATAGAATGTCTACCATGTGTCAGGCACTGTGCTAAGCACTTTACAAACATCTCATTTGATCCTCACAACAACCCTGCAAGATAGGTGCTGTAATTATCCCCATTTTTACACTTGAGGAAACTGAGGCAAACAGGTAAAGTGACTTGTCCAGGGTCACGTAGCTCATAACACATCTGAAGCTAGATTTGAACTCATGTCGTCTTGATTCTAGGCCCGGCACACTTTCCACTGGACCACCTAATTGATCTATATATTCCCATAACTATATAAGCTGTAATGTTCAGTAGCTTTATATCTACATTGTAGAGGGAGTTCCCATGTGGTGGATAAAATCATAGATATTTGAAGTATTGATATACAAACTTATTTTCATATTTATATGATAATGTATCCATATATTTAAAGACTTGAGCATTAGATACATTTAAGTGGAGCTTGTAATTTTTTTAATAGATCTTGAAAGATATAACTAATCGATTCCAAATGATGAGAGGTTCAAAGGTGCACTTCGTGCCAGGTTGGGATTGTCATGGATTGCCCATTGAATTAAAAGCACTTTCAGCAGCTGGAGAGAAAGCTCAGAATCTTTCACCGATGGAAATTAGAAAGACAGGTAAATTTTCTGTGTTTTATGATTTTAAATAATGGCAAAGATACTTGATCAAACTCACTGCTTTCCAGTTAAAAAAATTTTTTTACCCCATTTTTATTCATGTTTTCTATTTTCATATCACCTTAATATATAAATTTATCCCTCTCTGCTCCTTTACTTAGCCAACTATCCTATGTAATAGAGCTTAAAAAAAAGATGAAAAAGTTCAGCAAAACAAATCTCACACATTGATCATGTTTGAAAATACAATCATTTCTATAAAATGATATATGCATTTCTAATAAATCCCTGCTACACAGTAAAAATCACAGAGCTGATGGGAAAAATAAAAATCTTTTTTAGCAATACATTAAGAAAAGATAGGAACCTAACAAAAAGAGCAACACAAATTTAGACATGCTAAAAATCATTAAGAAATCTGTAAGTACTACATTTAATAGTAGCTGTGTCTATGACTTTGGGCCACTGCTTGGCCTTGTGTCACAGTTCTTCTGGTACAGTTGACAACTTTGAGAGATCTGCCTCAGCCACAACTTTGGGATGGGGCAACCATTTTCGGTGCAGACCAGCCCTCCTTTCCCCATAGCTTTTTACCACCCCAGAAGATACACAATAGATATGGGATTTCACTTTGAGAAAGACCTGAAGTTTGCTTGTTGGAAGTAGTTGTAGGAAGACTTTCAACTTGTGAGTTATTGCGAAGTGGTGTACTTTTCTGCATTCTAACTTTTGAAATTTGAGCATAAGCAAACTAATAATCCATGTTATGCTCAAATTATTCCCCAGTATGTCAATTGTGTTGGAACAAATTAGCATTTTCAAAACAAAGGTTATCCCAGAACTGACTCTGTGCAATAGTCTAAAAGTGAGTTTTCTAGACATTTCTGGGCCTTATTTTTAAAATAATCTCATCTGTAGTACAGTGAAATCTCCCAAATAAAATTTTGTTTTTTTCTACCTCAGAAAATTGCTTTTTTGTAAAATGTGTTGTTTTCCAGGAAGCGTAGGCTTATTGAATTAGAACTTTTGGATCTGATGAGGATCTCTAACTGTTGGATATTGAAAGAAAGAATTTAAAAACCTGTATATCTGTGTTCACATTTAGCCCTGTCTTCTAATTGTATGAACTTGGTATTTCAACCAATAGTTTTATTTGTGGTTCTGTAAACTAGAAGCAAGCTTAGCATTTTAACTTAAACTCTTTCACATTCTCCTTTCTCCCATCTGAGAGAATGGATGAAATCTCTTGCTTATGTGAGGAGTAAAGAAAAAAACTCCCATAAAATTATATAGTTATTGATTGTGTATTATGATTTTTTTTCTTGCATAGAATAGTCCTTTTCAAAGATACGAGATTAGATCAGTTATCTTATTTCTTTCATTATGTATATTGAAATGGCTAATAAATGCCACCGGTTTGTACAAACAAGAAACTATAACAAGGAAGGGAAATACGCTGTAGAAATTATTTATCTTCCCCTCTAATCTGCTTTCCTTTGCTAAATGTTTAGTGGCCTCTCTGTGATTTCAGCATCATAGCACTGGTTTATGAATCAGATCTGTACTGACAGGTATGCTGACAGTATGTAATCTTTGACATTTTGGAGGACACGTACTTAACATAGGTTTTAACAGCTTGATTGAAATTATTTTTAAGAATTAATTATCTTTTTCAGCCAGAGCATTTGCAGAAGCAGCTATTGAAAAGCAGAAGTCTGCATTTATTCGTTGGGGTGTAATGGCGGACTGGGATAATTGCTACTACACATTTGATGGAAAGTATGAGGCCCAACAATTAAAAATGTTCTATCAAATGTATGCTAAGGTATTTTTATTTGAATAATTTTTAAACATTTTAAAGTGTGTCACAAAAATACTGTTTTAATGTAATTTTATCTTCTACAGGATTTGATATATAGAGCTTATAAACCTGTATTTTGGTCTCCTTCAGCAAGGTATGTTTAATCAGTGGGCAGTAAAAGGGGGGATAGTTTTTGAGAGAGTTCAAAGCATTCATTGGTTAACTTGATGTTTTTAAAAATTTTAGGACTGCATTGGCTGAAGCTGAACTTGAGTATAATCCTGAGCATGTCAGTCACTCTGTATATGTCAAGTTCCCACTCTTGAAACCCCCTCCCCTGCTGGCCTCTGTCTTAGGTAAGATCTATTGTAGCTCTTCTGTTACAGATACGGCATTGGGATATTAGCCTGTGATTTTTCTTGCCTTTGTTCCCTTTTTTAAATTATTGCTTTTCCATTTGCCTAGAATACCTTCCCCCCCCAACTCTTTCAGTTGAAATCTTACCCATCTTTAAGACCTTGTTTAAATATTATCTTTTCTCTTTCTGTCATCTGGAACTGAAATCTTAAACATTTTATATTTGATTCATATGCTTATACTTTCTAGATTTATTTGTATAAATGTATATATCTTTTATATCTTTAGATTGGGGCAGGGACTGTCCTATTTCCCAGTTCTCTTACTCCTCTTTTCCTTCTTCCAACCCTCCAAGTGCCCAGCATGGTACCCCTACATACAGTAGGGATATAGTATACTGTTTATTGGGCCACTCACAACACATTTCTATCTCTCCTACAGATAGCTCTTCGCCTGTTAGTGTAATAATCTGGACCACACAGCCTTGGACTATTCCTGCCAATCAGGCTGTCTGCTATATGCCAGAATCTAAGTATGTGTTAGAATTCTTTGTTTTATCCATATTTGGTGGGAACACATTGAATGTCTAAAATCTTGAAAGCTAGTGGAGTCTGTCCTAGTGACAACACAGAATTGATTAGATTGATCTAATTTCTTACAATGTTGTAAGCTTTCTTCTTAGCTATTTCCTTTGAAATTGCTATTAGGAAAGGATAGGGAAAAGACCTGGAACTGTGATTTCATTAGTTATAGGAAACTCTCCTGTGAAGCAGCCTGCCTCTTCCCAGTGCAGGTCAATGCTTCCCCTGCAACTCTGATTCTGGAAGGATTTGCCTAGAGCACAGGTGTCAGACATATAGCCCCAGGCCTTATGATGCCCCACAAGCCTCCCTAGGGTGCTCTATCTAGATTACAATGCAGTTGGCAAATATTTAACAAAACAAAAATACAAGAAAACATGGGTAACCTTACATTTTAAAACTAAGTCAGTAAGTGGCCCACAGGGATTCTTATGTACTGAATGGTGGCTGCTGTTTTTCTCTTGGAGTTTGACACCTCTGGCCTGGAGCACTGAGGGGTTAAGTGACTTCCTGGGGTCACATACCCAGCGTGTCAGAGCCAGGCTTGAGTCCTAACTATCCTGGCTCTGAGGCTGGGGCTCTCTCCCCTGACAAGCTAGGCAGCAATGCAAATGTTAGGTATATTAGGGAAAGATTAGGAGGTAGTATCTTTTCTAGAGTCATTTTAAGAATTCCTCTTTAAGTTAGTTCTATGATAAGCATAGACATATCAGTGACTTCTTGTTTTATTACTATTAATAAACTTCTAATATTTCACTCTAGTTATTCCATCGTCAAATGTGCCAATTCTGGAGAATTTTATATACTGGCTGATGAAAAAGTATCATCTGTAGCTGCTGTTTTGGGAACAGAATTTGAGGTTATTTCAACATTTTTAGGTAAAGATAAATAAATAATTGGAACATATTTACCAGTTGCATAAAATATTGATTTCAGTGTATTGCTTTGCTTCCTATTTTTCAAAAACTAGTAGACTTTATCTTTCTCTTATAGGAGCTTGGCTTCTAATGGGGGGGAGTGATATTTAAAAAGAACATATATTAGACATATGTAAAATATAGGATTATTGATAAAATAAAAGTTATATGCCTATTTACATAACTGATGGAGTTTCTTAAAATATCCATATATAATATATACACGTGTGTATACACACACTGCTGAATTTTTACATACACACACACACACACTGCTGAAAACTTGTTTTATACTTTTAGGGAGAAATTAGTTTTGAGAGTTAGAATTTTGATTGTGAAGAAAATGGATGAGTTCTAGAAAGCATACCAAAAGCATCTTCAACCAAACTGTAATTTGGAAGTTTCAGCTCAGAAGATCAAAAGAGTTGGTGACCTTGTAAAGTGTATAAAATATAAATACCGGATAACCTCTAAAGATTGCTGAATAGTAACTCTTTTAGAAGACTAGAAAAAATGTGTGTCATGCATTTAAAAAAACCTAGTCTCAAACAAAAATCATATGTGAATAACTGAGAAAATGAAAGGGACTAGACTTGAAGATGTGACATCTTCAGAAAAAAGAAAGATGAAAAATTTGTTCAACTAAAGTAATTATGTGAGTCACTAAATGTGATGTCAGATGCCTTGAAATTAATTATTAGTAAAAGAAGTTGAGGACAACCAATAATCTGGTATTTTTTAGATATATGAAGGGCAGTACAAAAAATGTGTACTTTATATGAAAAGCAGAAAGTCATTTAGATATTTATTGAGATTTCATGATTATCATTTTAAAATAAGTAATTTCGGTGAAGTGAGAAGACTCCATGAATTCTTTGCTTCCCTCTTCTCTGAAGAAGATATTCACAGGAATTCCTTTTTTAGAAGTTGTGCTGCCTGGAACACTGCTGTGGTATAGGAAATGATGAGCAGGTTGATTTAGAAAAACATGAAAGACTTGGACTTAGGAAGGAAGATGCTTACTGCCTTCAGAGAAGGAGATGAGAGGAGGAAATAAGCATCATTGTACATATTGTATATGAGTGTATATGTGTAGTTATGTGTATGTTTATAGATTATGTATATGTATCTTTGTATATGTACATATATTCATGCTTAATTGTAGCCTTCTCTAGGGTGGGAGGAAGGGAGGGAAAAGTTCAAAGCAGAGGAA
Organism: Trichosurus vulpecula; assembly: GCF_011100635.1. Taxonomy (NCBI): domain Eukaryota; kingdom Metazoa; phylum Chordata; class Mammalia; order Diprotodontia; family Phalangeridae; genus Trichosurus; species Trichosurus vulpecula. Next base: position 124,578,832 of record NC_050576.1, read on the forward strand.
AGCTGGGCAGCTTTGAAAACAATGTGTAGCATTTATTATTTAGGTTTTCTTGAAATGGAAATTTATTGTTTTATAATGAACCCTCTCTTACGTTCTGCTATGTACGTACCACTGTTTTTTTCTCATTTTGTATTTTAAGTTTTAAAAAAAAATTACAGAAAAGAAAGAAGTAGTTGTGTTTCCCTTTATCAACAAAATAGTTATAAATGAATCACAAACTTGATGTCATTAACCCAAGAGTTTGAAGAAATAAGTAATAAAATTATAAGTATATTGACCTAAATGTCAGGCTTAGTTCTGAACAACCACTGTGCAGAAAGAGTATTGTTGCATTGCTAGCATGAATCTGATCCATCAGATTAATTCAGGGAAGTCTTTGAAAGGACAAAGGAGGGGATCTCACTTCCTTAGCTTGAAAAGTGGTAGAAACAATATGAGTAACTGTCTTCAACAAATATAATCTCTGAGGAAAGTCAGTGTGATTCTGGTAAAAGAAAAATCTTACTTGACTAGATTATTTGAGGGAGTAAATAAATATCTGAGCAAGGGGAACTGACAAACTTAATTTGTTGATGTTCAGAAGCTTTTGTCTTGGATTAACAATGATTTTTAAAAGTGGTTTGACACAGGGTTGTGAGATGTATTTTGATATACATCAGGAAATAGTTTAGGGAAAGTAAAGTAAGAGGTGATTGTAAACAGGCACTTAATTGGATGAACAAATTGTGGATCATATATCCGTCACTTGTCTGGAAAAGGGCGTCCATAGCTAGTGAAATGCCAAACCAACTGAACTAACTTAAAGGGGAAGATATTGAAACACTTGTGTTGAGTGTCATCTTGAGAATTTGTATGTATGGAGTGTGAAGAGTGTCAACTGAAATTCAGTGTATTCAGATAAAATTTAATTCTTTCAGGGAAAAATAATTCAAACTATTCTTGTGAGATGAAAGGTACAGAGCCATTTCTTAGAAAAATGAACTATCAGTCATTACAGCCTGTTGACTAAAGCTACCAGCCCAATGTGGATGAATGAATAAATGAGCATGTAAGTGCTTACTATGTGCCAAGCACTGTGCTAAGGGTCTGGGGTTACAAATATAAAAAACTAGACACACCCTGCTCTCAAAGACCTCACACTCTACTTGGAAGAGATAAAACATAAAAGACAGTTCATTTGCCAAGTAGATAGCATGACCTGGAAGTCCTAAGGGGTTAAGTAGAGGAGCAAATAGCAGGGCCCAGCGGTCTTTAGGTTATTTAAGTAGTTAAGTTGGCAGTGTTTAGTCAGGGTAAATGATAAGGTGTGGAGGACCTTAGGAAACAGTGACAGAACACATGGTAAGGCCTTCATCTCCTCAGAAGGCATGGAGTTGTTAACTTCCATCTCATTCACACTCTGTCAGGCATCACTGGCAAAGAGAAAGGAAAGGGAATGTGCTGCCTCCAGCGGGGGCAATTGATGGCCCTGCTGGGATGGGGAAAGAAAAGGGTTGGATGCCCTCATGTCCTTGGCACAGTCCCATTCCCCAAAGTGCTTAAAATCATGTGCAATTACTGTCTGTATTATTTCTACAATTCCATCTACTGCAGTGGTGTCAAATACCTATAAAAACAGGGGCCACTAAATTGTATATAAGGATCCCTATAGGCTGTGTGTATACACACACGCACGCGCACATATAATTTATATATATACAATTATATATGATGTGTGTATATATATCTGCATACATATATATGTATATACATATATACTTTATTAATACAGCAACACATTAAAATCAGATAGGAACTCTATTTTAATCTGATTTGGACCACACTTGGAGTGTCGAGGGCTATATTCAGCTGGAAGACAGAGTGATACCTTTGGTCAATTGTGCCTCACTAAAGGCACAGTGAGGCTAGAGAGAGTCTAAAAACACAGCTGAAATCATGAAGGGATGTGAAAGTGAGTGAAAAGAAATAAAAAAACATCAGTTTTGGAAAATGGTTCAAGTTTATGGGATAGACTTGCCAAATCTTGTTGAACTGAGTCATTAGAAATAGCCTTTCTTCTTCTTCTTCACTCCTATCATTCCCCCTGATTTTTAAAGGTTTCATTTTATAAAGTAATGTTTTGAACAGAGGGGATGGGCTTACATAATCTGTTAACCCAGGAAGTGGTACAAGTAGCAGATACAAGCAGCTTTAAAAATATTTATATAAATTCAGGCATCAGAGTTAATAAGGAAAGCTCGTGTTGTTGGGTTGTGGACCTAATCTTTTGAGTTAGTTTCCCAGGAGGATAGTTACCATATCTTTGATAGGTACCGTATCTTTTCACAGGTCCTTGAGTAAGGGCCAGGCCATATTGAACCGAGTTGGTGTACCTTTCTTAAATGCTTATGTAATTAATATATCGGGAAAGTCATTAACATAGCAATATACAATGCAACAAACATGTATTAAATGTCTTCCACGTACTGTGCCAGGCAATGAGGATATAAGTATGACCAGACCTGCTCTCAAAGAGCTTAGGATCAGATCTACTAGGAAGAAAGAATCAAAAGAAGATCTGAATAGAAATTTTTTTTAATGGTTTTTTTCTTTTCCTTTCAGGAGCTGATATGGACAGTGGTTCTTGTGCTCATCCTACAATTGCTGATAGAGTCTCCCCACTCTTACCTGGTCATCATGTGACTTTGTCGAAAGGCACAGGCTTGGTGCATGTAGCCCCGGCTCACGGGATGGAAGATTACAGTTTGGCTTCCATACACAAGCTGCCCATGGTAGCATTTCTTGCTCTCTTTTTTTGAAGAGGGAGGGGTGAGGAAGAATAGCTATGTATTGCTTTTATCGAATTAACATAATCCATTCTCATACCTTATGTTGTAGTTTATTCCATTCTTTTTCATCTCCTCCCAGCCCTTTCATTTATCACTTGTACTTCCCTTCTTTGGTTCTCATTTTTTGAATCTGTAAGATAGGGGAGAGGAACTAGATGACCTACAATTTTTTCTAGCTCTAAGTCTATGATTTTGTGAAATCTAAAAATTAGGATTTGTTCAATTTGAAATTGTATAGTAAAACCTTGCTTTTGGGGGCTAATTGAGAAAGGGCATAGGGTTATAGATCTACAGCTGGAAGCAACATCACAAACCACCTTCCCTGACAGATAAGGAAACAGGCCTGGAGGGGTTAAGTGAATTGTTCTACGGCATATATGGAGTGTCAGAGGCAGAGTTTGAATCTAGGTCTTCTGGTCCAAGAATAAGTGCTCTTTCAAGAATACCAGTTGCCTTTAACTCAGTTTCAGTAATTAAGAATATGATAATAAGGAATGAATATTTGAAAAGGAATATAGTTTCATTACTTCCCAGGTAATATAAATAGACTAATAGTTAACAAAATCATCTTAAGAAGAGATGCTGTCTCAGCTGTTTCAATACTTAAAGGGCACTTCCAGTTAGTGCCTTTTAGAATGGAGATGGTTTTAAGTGTTTTAGATGTTTATTGCTTAAGGAGGAAAAGTATTCCTTTTCTAATTTTGTATTTAGAAAAATTTTTTTAAAGCAAACCTTAGTCTAGTACCTGTCTAAATTACTATGAATTTTGTCTTAGTTGAGTCTAATTTATATCAGAATTTCAGACTGTCACCTAAAAGGACTTTTAAAATTATCTCTTATCCCTTGTTTCATAAATGAAACTTGGTTCTGACATTTTGTTTGAATTCAAACACTTTGATACCTTTTGTTATTAAACTTCAGGTAGATGCCTTAGTACTGCAGATTTTTTTTAAACACAGGAATTTGAAGTTGTGTCATTAGAACTAAAATTTATCCAAGTTTTCATTATAGAGCAGGAATTCATAATTATCAGATCTCATTGTCGATTCTTTGTTAGTCAGATGTCTCAAAAGATGATGTCTCTTAACATTTTGTTCTAATTGACTAAAATGTACTTCCTAGGATTGTTTGGTGGATGAACTTGGGAATTTCACAGAAGCTGCAGGAAATGAACTTGAGAACAAGAACATCCTTGAGGAAGGGTCTGAGACTGGTCAGTGTTTTCTGCTTGTCATCCAAGAACATTCTATGGGTAGCAGGAGCAAGTAACATCTATGTCTCTTTTGCCCTGGTCTTTACAGTTTTTTAACTCAGGGTGACTCTTCCCTGAAGAAAGCAAAACTTTTAAGTGGCTTATTTTAATTTATTTTGCCAAATGATATACTTCTTTGTGTTTTTAATTGATTCTGCTTAGTAGCAATGTTTCAATCAGCTGCATGACTTGATAGATTTGTGGAAGAGTAGTAGTGATGATGTAGTAATGAAACCACTCTCCTTAAACCAAGAGAAGAATAAACTTGGGTGTTTCTAGATTTCCAAAAGACTTTCTAGACAGATATTGTGGAATGGCTCTGTTTCTTATGGATCTATGTAGCCACTTGACCTTTACCTTTGCTTTCAACTGAAGAGGCAGATGCCATTATGTGTAGTAATAGTCGTTAAACCTATTATCTGCCCAGACTTTTCACTCTTTTTTTCTGAAAGAGTGGCCCCTTTTCTATCGGGGGTTCTACAGACCCTGATTTTTGTACTAGGGTGGTGGGTGTCTTCGGTGATAGCAACTACTAGACCAGATTCTACACTGCTTAATAGTTGTTGAGATTGTGCTTAGGAGGTTTTAGAATGCTACGTACCTTCTTATATCTAACTTGTAATTTTCTTTTTTTTTTATTAGTGATAAACATGCTTAAATCTTCAAAGAATTTGCTAAAGGAGGAGAAATTTACACATAGTTATCCCTATGATTGGAGGACAAAGAAACCAGTGATTATTCGCCCTAGCAAGCAGTGGTTTGTAAAGATAGAAAATATGACAGCTACAGCCAAGGTACCAGACTTAAGTCACTTTTCTTATAAAATAGGATTGACGACTCCTCCAGGCTTATATACACATATAGTCTTTGAAGGAACACATTTCATTGTACTGGCTTACATTCATAGAATTGAAGCTTAAAGCTTGATGGGACCTTCAAGGTCATTTAGTCTATAATCTTTATTTTATAAATGGTAAAACATGGCCAAGGAGGTTATGTGATATAGGCAGGGTTGCATAGCTAGCTTGTTAGTTGCAAGATGTATAATCTTGGTCTTTTGACTCTCATTATGCTGGTATATACATATACACTGCCACATTAAATGATAAGAATCTCAACAAAAGTAGCTGTTCTTTGTTAAAAAATATATAGTTTAAAACTATAGTACTTACTAACTGTATTTAACAATTAATATCTTAATCATTCAACTTGGAATTCTGTGCATCAGAAAAGTGAATTTTCATTGTGATAATATTTTTGAACTCATGAGGTAAAGTTTTTAATCATGTAGAAACATTTTTATGAAGCATTTCATTTCTAAAAACTTTTATTTATTTTTAGTGTTAATTTTTACACATTTTGAGTCCCAAATTCTCTCCTTGCCAACCCCTCTCCCACTCATTGAGAAGGCAAGCAATATAGTAGTTATACATGTGAAGTCAGGTAAAACATGTTTCCATATTAGCCATGTTGCAGAAAAAGAAAAAAAAAGGAAAACTGAAAAAAAAATGCTTCAATCTGCACTCAGAGTTCACCAGTTGTCTCAATGGCGTTTTTCATCATGGATCCTTTTGAATTAATCGTCTTGGATCATCGTATTGATTAGAGTAGCTAAATCTTTCACAGTTGATCATCATTACAATATTGCTGTTACTGTGTAGAATGTTATTCTGGTTCTGCTCACTTCACTTTGCATCATTTCATATAAATCTTCCCAGATTTTCATAGAGCATTTTAGTGGTTGTAATGTGAAAAGTTTTGAATTGGCATGCTATATTGAAATTAGACTTGGTGTTTCTAACCAAGTACATATTTTTCAACTTTGAACATGCAGATTAGTTTGTAGGTTAGTTTAAAACACTGTTGTGTTCTGGGTACTATTTTAAAATAGAAAAACGACCCTATTACTATTTGCCAATTCCTTGTTATTGTTTTGATCTCCTTTTGGTTACTTGAACATCTTTGACTTAGAGTGATCCCTCCTGAATTTGGTTAAAAGGGTAGTCTCAAATTAGGAGTATAGTATAAATGGAATCTGTAGTTAAATTGAACAATCATAGTATAGATCTTTACTCATTCATCCTTTCACAAATGTGTAAAGTTCAAGTAGGGACAGGGAACATTTTTTTTTTTTCTGAGGGTAATCAATCATTTTCAAAAGTAGGTTGAAAGCCACATAAGTTTAAAAAGAAGGACATGAGAAGTTTTCTTCAGACAAGTATAAAATGTTCCATACATTCTTCAAATTAATAGAAGGAAACCTAAAACAGTTAAATACAACAAATAATAAAAAATGTAATATTTTAATACTGTAACTACAGGAGAAAGAAAAACAAAATAAATTCAAGAACACAGAGCCACATTGGGTAGCATTGACATCTTGGGGCTTTTGGGGGTTTTGCAGTTGGACACAAGCATTTCTTACAGCTAAATTCAGCATTTGTCCTGTTAAGTCCTAACTAAAGTCCCAAAGTCGAGGGCTAATGTTTACCTGTTTTACACCAAAGGAGAAGCTCTTAGGAAAAGGTATTTGTATCCACCTATTTTTTAAAACAGGAGTGCTTAGCCTGGGGTCTACAGTTCCCTTAGAGGTCCATGGATAAATTTCATGAAGTCTTTGAACTTGGAAGGGAAATTACAACTTTATTTTCACTAATCTGTAGTTGAAACTTAGCATCTCTTTCGATTATGAATTTTTAAAAAAAAGCATTTTGAGACGTGATCCATAGATTCCACAACACTGTCAAAAGGATCCATGATATAAGGATAAAGAATACTTGCTTTAAAATAGCAAATCACCTGACAACTTTAGGTTCTGAAATACTACTTTGAGATTGTACTAATTTGTTTTCTATTTTATTTGCTTTTTATAAATTTTTATAAACATTTTATTTTTACATCATGTTCATTTCTCACTATATCCCTTCCCCTCCCAGACAGCCATCCTCTATTAAAAAAAATAGGGAAAAACAGTAAAACTAACCAACATATCAAATAAAAGAAATTCTATGTGATGTTCCACACTTAAATTCTCCTGCCTCTTCAAAGAATGGAAGATGGAGAAGTGCCTTCTCATGTCTCTTCTTTGGGGCCAAGTTTTGTCATTATAATTTTATCAACACTTGGTGGTTTTATTGTTTTTTGTCTTTACATTGTCATTCTGTTTATTGTTTTCCTAGTTCTGCTTCATTTTTGTATTAGTACTTAAAAGTTTCCATGCCTTCTGTGTCCATCATATTCACCATTTTACTGCATAGTTGTATTCCATTATATTCATTTGTCACAATTTGTTTAGCCATTCCCCATTTGATGGGCTTCTAATTTGTTTCCAGATGTTTGCTACTACAAAAAAAATGATGCTGTAAGTTTTTCTGTGTTTATGGAACTTTTCTTTTTGTCTTTGACTTCCTTGGGGTATATGCCTAGCACTGAAACCTCTGTGTAAGAAACTACAAGCATTTTAGTTACTCTTTACATAATTCCAAATTATTTTCCCTAATGGTTGTACCAATTCTCAGCTCCACCAACAGTTCCTAAGTGTGTATCTCTCCGTAATCCTATTCAGTGTTGACTATTTTTCCTCTTTGTCATCTTTGTGAATTTTCTGAGATGAAACTTCTTAGAGTTCCTTTGATTTACATTTTTCTTAGTAGTAGTGATTTGGATTATTCTTTCATAAAATTGTTAATAGTTTACAATTGTTCTTTTGAAAACTACATATTCTTTAATTATATAGTACTAATTTGTTTTTTATGATTGAAATAGAGATTTAATTAATTTTATTTGCTATTAATAAAGTGTGGTAGTTCTTAACCTATTCTGTTGGTTTTGATTTAGTGTTTTTACAAATTAATGTTATGGTCTGTGATAGATGCTGTATATTTCCCCTGGATTATCACTTAATGGGTTCCCCTGGTAAACACCTGAAAAAATTTTACTTAGTTTCCCTTCCTAGTTTTATACAAATGTGTTTTTTAGCATGATCTCAGTAACCCAATTAAAAATACATTTGTAAATTTATTACAGGACTCATTAAGAAAGGTGAAATTTATTCCTGTATCAGCAATGAATATCATGGTGGATACAATAGAGAGACGGCCATATTGGTGTATCTCAAGGCAAAGGGTTTGGGGTGTTCCAATTCCTGTGTTCCATCACAAGACAACAGATGAAATCTTGATCAACAGGTAGAAACTTTTGCTGTGTTTTATAAAATTTTAGTGAGTTAAATATTTTTCAAATATGGAAAAATATCTCAACTTCACTGACCTTTATTATGTTTTTTCAAATAAATTATAGGATGTATACTTTGGTAAAGCTTCCAAAGAGGCTCAGTCACTTCAGGTATCAAAAGAACCTCGTTGGAAAATACCATATTAATAAAGTAGTCTTTCAGTTCAAATACTGAAAACAAACTTGAAGCTGTGCTCCCATTTATGCTTTAGAAAGATATGTTTATAGTAGTTTTTTTCCCCTGAAGCAATGTATTGTGTTATTTAAACAGTGTATGAATAGTCTGTTGTTGCTTTGAGAAAAAGTTATTATAAAGTTGTAGTATTCACTTCCTTGAGAAGTAGGTGTTTGGTTTTGTATATGGAGAAATCATAGCTATCACTTGGCCCTTTGAGACTAAGCAGAGAAATAATAGGACTCAAGCCCAGGTTTGTTATTTGCCCTTAAACACATTTACTTCTAATCCTATTATTTTCCACCTTAGAATTTATGAACTTTATCTGCTCTGTAGGAGTTATGTTGGACAGTGGAAGTCAATTTGACTTCAGTAACCAAAAAGAATGTATGTAAATTCAAGAATTTTGAATTACAAATTTCCTTACTGTTTTGGGGAAAATCTTTTCCTTCTTGTGTATCTCAGTTTTTAATAATAACAATAGTAGCTGTCATAAATAGTTTTAGCTGGTCACATTTTTATAGTATATTCTGTAGTGTGTCAACTCTCTCTGCTTCATGTGCCCTTCAAATGTTTAAGAGTAACTTAGGACAAATCTCTGTATAAGAAAGTACTTAATAGAGTTCACATAACTTCAGCTAAAATGTATGGATGTACTTTGAGTGCATGGTCCAAACCCTTTAACTTCTGAACCCAAAACAGCTATATATACATTATCATATTCTTCTGTCCTCACTTTCCCTACATAGGTCCAGCCAAAACTGTAGGAAAATAGACTTGCTACACAGAAGAACCTGAGTGTCCTTCCCTAGGAGTTGAATCTTCTACATTTGTTTTTAGCCTTTTTCACATCTTTTGCTCTCTTGTGATGCTCGAAGGCAACACTTCTCCTTTATCCCCCCTCCAAATGTCAGTCAGTCATTCCTTCTGCATGCCCCACCTTGGATATTTATTACAGGTTGCATGGTGTGGCACTTGACCATTTTGTGGTTAGGTGCCAAGATGATGGTTGAAGTGCACCTGTACATTGTTGGCTGGATTCATTCTTAGTTCTAGACTTAATATAGATCATCTTTGGTACAGCCCTGGTACTCAGATAGTTGGTGATTTTTGTAGCAAACTTTTCCCTTGAGGGTTTTGTGTTCCTTATTTCTGAGGCCTCTAAAATAGCTGATGTTCTTTTTCGGGTTCCTCTGTCTAGGTATCAAGTGACTTAATTTTTCTATTGGAAAGATATACCATCCTCTATGACTGCTAGGACATTTTTATCTCTGGGGCTTCACATATTATTGGCCAGCTTAATACATACTTCGCTGAAAGCCTTCTCTTAGACACTATAACTTGATGTTTTCTATTTCTTTTTTTTTTTTGAAGGGGGGAAGGCAGGGCAGTTGGGGTTAAGTGACTTGCCCAAGGTCACACAGCTAGTAAGGCTCTACTCACTGCGCCACCTAACTGCCCCTGTAACTTGTTGTTTTAAGGCAGGCCTGCACAATCTGCGGCCCATGGGCTGCTTATGGCCCTTGGGCATGCCAAAGGATTTTGGGCTGCCCACAAAAAATGTAGAGGATGTTTTCCTTTATATTTTTCTCAGGCAGCCTGAAATCCTTTGGCAGGCCACAGGTTGTGTAGGTTTGCTTTAAGGTTTACAAAATACTTTCCTTACCAGTTTCTCAATTGATCCATATATTTGAAGTGTAGGTGCTGGAGGTGTAATTATCCTTGTTTTACAAAGGAAATAACTGAGACTCAGAGTAATTTGTTTTGTTTGTTAAGGGATGGTCCTTAGAATTTTATAAACTGAATTCAATACCTTTTATAAATTACTCTGCCTTTTTTCCTTTTTAAATAAGTTAACTTATTTTTCATAACCGATTTACAATTTATAATCTGTCCCACTCACTTCCTGCCCCCTCTCCCATGAGTGGCAATAACAACAAAATGAAAAATAAAACCATCCCTATAAATTTGCATAGTCAAATCAAACAAATTCCCACAGTGGCCATGTCTGAAAAATGTATGTGTCTCTTTGTATTTTAAGTTCATAATCTCTTTGGCGGGAGGTGAATGGCATGCTTTATCTTCAGTCTTCTGGATTCATGTCTTATCATTACATTGATTTAGAGTTTTAATGTCTTTTAAAGTTGTTTTTCTCTATAATGCCGTTATATAAATTATTCTTCTAGTTCTGCTCTCTTCACTCAGTTCATTAAAGTCTAACTGCTTTCTCTGAAACTGTCTATTTCGTTATTTCTTATGGCACAATAATCTTATATTACATTAATATACCATAATTTGTTTAGCCATTCTACTATAAGACACATCCTTCATTTCCAGTTTTTGTTACTTCAGAAAGAGCTGTGCCCTTGCTCTCTTCTCTCCCTCCTTCCATATACATTTTTATGTATAGATGTGTATATATACAAATGTATATCTATTGGAGGGTAAATATATGTCCTTTTCTTTAATTTCCTTGGGGAGTAGGTCTTAGTCTTATGAATTTGAATCTGTTCCTTATATGTCTTAAAAATGAGGTCTTTATCAGAAAATTTGATACAAAGATTTCTTTTCCCCATTTACCAGTTTTCCTTCTAATTTAAAACCATATTTTATTTGTTTTTGCAAGACACTTTTAAACTTTATATACTCAATTGTCCCTTTTATCTTCTGTGATCTTCTCTGTCACTTGTTTAATTATGAACACTTCCTCTAACTAAAGAACCGACAGATAATTTCTTCCTTGCTCTGCTAATTCATTTTTGATGTGATCCTTTATATGTAGGCCATGTATCCATTTAGAACTTATCTTGGTGTTTGAAATGATGCGTTGGTCTAAACCTAATTTCTGCCTAAATGCTCTCCATTTTGGAGTGTTTTTCCAACACCATACTACTTTGTTTCCTTTAGTATGTCATGTACTTAATCTGTTGCACTGATTGATTTCTGTTTTTTGGCATTATCAAATTATTTTCATGATTACCCCTTTGTACTAAAAGTTTGAAATCTGGTACTACTAGACCCCTTCCCCACCTTGCTTCCAATTTTTTTCATTATTAACTAAAGATTCTTGACTTTTTGTTCCTTCAAATGGATTTGATTATTATTTTCCTTTTTGGTCTGTAAAATGCTCCTTTGATAATTTGGTACAGCACTGAAAAAATAGATTAATTTAGAAAATATTGTCATTTTTATTATATTGGCTCAGCTTTTAAGAGCAGCAATTAACACTTCTCTAGGTCTGTCTTTCTTTTTCTTTTTCACCTTTTTTTTGGGCAGGGCAGTTGGGGTTAAGTGACTTGTCCAAGGTCACACAGCTAGTACATGTGTCGAGTGTCTGAGGCTGGATTTGAACTCAGGTCTTCCTGCCTCCAGGGCCGGTGCTCTACTCACTGCACCACCTAGGTGCCCTTCTAGGTCTTTATTTCTATAAAAAATTTTAATAGTTGGATTGGTATAGTTCATTGGTGTATCTTTGTTTTGTTTTGTTCTGTTTTGGAGGGGGGAGGTGAGGCAATCAGGGTTAAGTGACTTGCCCAAGGTCACACAGCTAGTAAGTGTCAAGTGTCTAAGGTTTCATTTGAACTCGGGTCCTCCTGACTCCAGGGCTGGTGCTCTACTCATTGCGCCACCTAGCTGCCCCTCATTGGTGTATGTTGGTAGATACAATCCCACATATTTTATAGCTTCTTTAATTAATTGAATGAAATTTTTCTTTCTATTTATTCCTGCCTTTTTTTAAAGAGTGGAGGTCTGCAAAAGAGTGCTGATGATACATGAATTTATTTTATGTCCTGCAGCTTTGATGAGTTTATTGTTTCAGTTAACTTTTTGGTTGACTTCAGGACTTTCTCAGTAAATCTTATCAGCAAAAAGTGTTGTGTTTCCTCCTTGTTTATGATTATTCTGTCAATTTCTTTTTCTTATTTTATTGCTAAGAGGTTAAAAAAAGTCAATTTAAGTCAGCTGGTATTAATTAAGTGCCTACATTGTGCCTGGCACAAGAAGTTAAGGAATTTGCCTGTGGTCATAGGGCTACTAGTATGTCTCTCTTAATTCCAAGACCAGCACTGTTACTGGTATACCACATTGCCTCTCACTGCTAAGAATAAATTCAAATGATTATATAAAGTATTTTTTAGTTTATGGAAAAAATGATAGAAACGCTGCATCATCATAAAATACGGCATTATGTTTATATTTGGCGCATGGGAATTTTAGCTCTGTCGAGACTTTTGTCAACCTTAAAGCACTATAGAAATGTGACCGGCTATTATTGTTTTTGTTGTTCACTTGTGTTCCACTCTTTGTGGCCCCATTTGAGTTGGTTTTTTTTTTTTAGCAAAGATAATGGAATGCCATTTGCCATTTCCTTCTCCAGCTTATTTTACAGATGAGAACTCTGAGGCAAACAGGACTAAGTGACTTACCCCAGGGTCACACAGTCTGAGGCCGGATTTGAACTCAGGAAGACAACTTGCGGATTCCAAGCCCAATGCTCTGTCCTCAGCCTTCCTTCAATTATCTTGTGTCTACTTATTTGTAAAAATGTTATATTCCTCCTCTCAAATGTAGCTTCTTGAAGGGGGGAGATATTTTGGTTTTGTATTTCCAACACTAGTCAGAGTGCCCTGAACCGAATCAAATGAAATGTTGGTCAAGTTTGTGAGATGCGATTATGTTGATAGAAATAGGAGGGAGCTTGTTTGAGGAGAATGGGGATGATGAGTTTGAGTTATTGTTTATTTTGGTGAGAGCAGGAACTGATGTGAAAATGTCCGCTAAGCAGTTTGGAGATTGGGGACTGAAACTCAGGTGACAGATAAGGTTCAAATATGAGATTTGGGAGATTGAGGTAACAGTGATTATTTGTCAACTTTATTTTTGTAAATATTTGTTCTCAAGGGATACTAAGTCTTGTTTGGAATGCTAATAGAAGTTGGATTAGATTATGTTTAATATCTATATTCCATGAGATATGAGATGTCCTTTTCTTTCATTTCCTTGGGGAGTAGGTCTTAGTCTTATAAATTTCCTATGACCATATTGTATGCAAATATTAGATTTTTGCCCATTTTTTTCTATGGGACTTTGGTAGCCGACAGAAGCAGCGAGGTGGTTTAGTAGATAAGATCACTGGACCTGGAGTCAGAAAGATCTGAGTTCAAATTCAGCCTCCATCACTAGCTATGTGACCCTGTGCTAGTCACTTGATGGACAAGAAAATGGTAAACCACTTCAGTATCTTTGCCAAGAAAACCCTATGGACAATATTGGTGTGCTGTGTTCCATAGGGTCATGAAGAGTCTGACACGACCAAACAACTGAACAACAACAGCAGACTTAGCATATATAAGAAGAACTATTAAGATTAGTACTGTGAGAGCATGACTGATTGATTCAAGGCATTGATCACTGTGTGGGGTAGGAGTGAGGAAGCATTAAGTTCCACTGGAGTACACCCATCATTCACTTACATTTCCAGTGTGACATTTGTATCTCTTCTACTTGCAAGAGGAAGGGAGAAGAACCCTGGAACATAGGTCTAGAGACTGACAGATAAGAAGGATGAAGGAGAATGTGCTTTACAATATTTTTCATGTGTAGCACTTTTTTTTTCTCCCCTCCATCCTCCCCAAAATTGTTCATTTGATATGATCAACTATAGAATTTACCAAAAAAAAAATTTAGAACTTTTAAAGGGATATGCAGTTTTTATATTCTCTTAAACCATTAATATTTTTAGTCATGCAAAACATTTCTATGATAGTCATATTGTGAAAGAAAACAGATCAAAAAAACCTCAAGAAAGATAATGTGAAAAATAAACCGTTAATTTTTTAAAAGTTATTGAATTACTAATGGAAGTATTGTAGTGCTGAAGTGTTGTAGTCCCACTTTAAATCATAGCATTGTGCAGTAGTGATTTCAGAGAATTATACCATATTCTCCAGCTCTGGGGTGCTTGAAATTGATTTTGACAGCTAAGCTAGACAAACAGGGGTCATGGGATCAGAGATTTAGAAACAGAAAGCCTTAAAAGACATCATGTCCAACCCGTTCATTTTATTTTTTTATTTTACCAGAGTCAGGAGGACCTGAGTTCAAATGTGGCCTCAGATACTTAGTAGCTGTGTGACCCTGGGCAAGTCACTTAACCCTGTTTGCCTCATTTTCTCGTTTGTAAAATGAGCTGAAGAAGGAGATGGCAAATTGCTCCTATTCTCTTTGCCAAGAAAACTCCAAAGGGGTCATGGAGAGTCAGACATGACTGAAATGACTCAAAATAACAACAACAAAATTATTTTTTATCACTTTGAAGAAATAGATGATAAACCTTCTGCCCGGAAGGCTTTCTGAACTTACACTCTCTTTAAAAGTCTATATTCACAGCCTGTCCAGCTTGGTAAAAGGATCTTCCAAAATTCCAACCGAGTCTCCAAGAGCCCAAGATCCCCTGTCTAACTACCTTGGGGCATAAGCCAGATTTGTGTACAATATGATCATAAGGCAGTAGTCTCCAAAGGACCAAGTGTATTTTATCCTAGCATCTCAGTCAGTGTGGGGAGCACAGAAGGTTCCCTGCAGCACCGGGGACACTTCGGACCTGGCAGCCAGCCCGGAACGTTGGGCCCTTCCTAGAGGCATAGATGCCATCCTGAAATTGTCCTTTCTTTATTTGTTTTTGTGGTGGCCTGTTGTATCAAGGTGGCTGAGCTTGATACAGGTTTAACATCATTTTCCTCAAGAGTTAAGACTTGAGAAATGGCATGAGCAACATCTGCTCTCATGAGCACTCTTGGAATCTGTATTTCACTCAAGAAATTTCTGATTTCATTGAGTCATTTTCTTGAGTAGTAATGTTGATAGGAAAGTGAGTATACAAGGATGTTACCTTGACCCCCAAGTCCAGGACAACTCTTTTGGTCATGTTTTGCACAATTACTGATTGTGCAAACTGGTGCAAATTCTTTTCAATTTCCTTACTGCTTGTCATTCACAAGCTTTTTTTTTGTCTTTCTAAGGAACTTGGGCTTAATATTGGTATGGTTGAAATACCTTCATTTGATTCCTCTGGGGCCCTTCACAATAACTGTCCAGACCTTCAGAGAGATGTTAGTGTTTTCTGGGATATTGACAGTCTGGTTCCTTAGAATGATCTTTTTAGCTATGTGTTGGTGGAAGAGCACCATTCATTTAAAAGATAAGGAAACTGAAGTCCAGACCTAGTAAGTGTTTGAGACAGGATTTGAATTCAAGTCTTCTTGACTTCAGTCCCAGCACAGAATCCACTGCACCTAAGATTAAATGTGAATTAAGTAGTGTGCACAACTAAGCTACCAGGAAGAGGAGATGACAGAATTGGAGTGGCCAGGAAGACCTCATGGAGGAGGTAAGAATTGAGGTGAGCCTTGAATATGCAGGGTTAGGTCAGAGAAGTGGGAGACACTTCTTGGATGGATGGGAGCAGGAGGAATTGAGTGAGCAATAGTGGAAAGGTATGAGCCAGGTTAGTTTATTTTGGGGAATGGATCAGTTTGGCAAGATTAGGAGGTTCACCTTAAGAGAGTATGGGGCGGGGCAGCTAGGTGGCGCAGTGAGTAGAGCACCGGTCCTGGAGTCAGGAGGACCTGAGTTCAAATGTGGCTTCAGACACTCGATACACTTACTAGCTGTGTGACCTTCGGCAAGTCACTTTAAACCCCATTTGCCTTGCCTTCTCCCCTCCCCCCCAAAAGAAGAGTATTGGGAGTTAAAATAGAATAGAAAAATAGGTTGGGGCCAGATTGGAGGCTAACTTTAGTTGGTTTTTAACAGGAAGGTGGCTTAATGAAAGTAGTATTTTAGGAAGAGAAATATGTCAGTGTTTGGTGAGAATGACGAAATGTGTAGTGAGTGTAGGCAGGAAGATGATTTGGAAGTTTTTATAACGTTCCAGGTAATAATCCTGACAGCTAGCAGTCTCCAGGCCAGCCAGACCATTACTCCTTGTTCCATGTCCCGTACAGCTGTTCCTGCCCGTTTTCTTACACTTGCTCTGTACCACACTTACGTAGCCCCTTCTACTTTGAATCATTTTTTCTGGGAACCTAATTGATGCATCCATCGCTCTTTTTTTTTTTAAGTTTATATTGACATTTTTTTTACATCACCTAATTTCCCCCAGTATCATTTCCCCTGCCCAACCCAGAGAGTCGTTTCACATAACAAATAATATTTTTTAAAGATCAACAGAAAAAGGAGAGGGAAAAGTCAGCATACCTGATCACAAAAGTCTGAACATGTGCATAATGTACAAAACTTGTGGATCCCTAACCTCTGCAGAGGGGTGAGGAGGGGATGTTTTGTCATTATCTTTTCTTTTGAGCCAGGCTTACTCTTTATAACGTTGCAGCATTCGTTTTCTTTTTTCTTTTTTTTGGTGTGTGTAGTGGTTCTTTACATTGTTGTAGTCATAGTACATGTTGTTTTCTTGCTTCTCCTTACTTCACTCTACATTAGTTCACGTGGATCTTACCATATTCATCACATTTTATCATTTTTTTTATTGGTGGGGGGAAGGCAAGGCAATTGAGTTTAAGTGACGTGTCCAGGGTCACACGGCTAGTGAATGTCAAGTGTCCGAGGCTACCGGTGAACTCAGGTCCTCTTGACTCCAGGGCCGGTGCTCTATTCACTGCGCCACCTAGCTGCTCCACATTTCGTCATTTCTTATAGCACAGTTATATTCCATTATGTTTGTGTGCCGCAGTTTGTTCAGCTGTTCTGCAGTTGTGGGCATCTACTTGGTTTCCAATTCTTTTCTATCACAATGAAGACTATTACAAATATTTTGGTGTATATAAGTACTGATCAGTGCCTTCCTTGGAGTATAAGCCAAGAAATAGAATCTCTGGGTCAAAGGGCATGGATATTCTAATCACTTTTATTTGTATAATTCCAAATTGCTTTCCGTGATGGTGGTGCTTGTTCCCAGCTCCACCACCATTGCACCAGTGTGCCTGCCTTCTCTCAGACCCTCCATTACTGACTAATCTATCTTTCGTTACCTTTGCCAATTTGCAGTGTAGAAGATGAAACGTTAGGGCTGTTTTCATTTGTGTGTCTCTTCTTATTAATGATTTGGAGCATTCGTTTATGTGGTTGTTAAGTTTGCGCTTATTCTTTTGAAAACTGTTCGTACCCATTTAATGGAGAATGGCCTTTGCACCATTGCTTCTTGAAAGGATGTCATTAGGTTTCCCTTGAGCTCCACTTATTATCTTTATGCTTTAGTAGACTCAAACACCCTGTTTACAGCCCCTGCTCTCCGACATGTGTAGCCTCCCACTTTTAGTTCTTGAAGACGGGAACTGTCAACTTTTGTATTTGTATCCCTTCCATGTGGCACATATTAAGTATTTAAAAATGCTTTTGGTTCATTTTATAAGAGGTGACTAAGACATTTTGCACATTTTAACTGATTGAATGATATTTCCTTTAACATAATAAGAAAATCAGAGGATAAATTTAGTTTGGCGGAGAAGATAGAATAAGGTTTGTTTCTGAAATATGTTTGAAGTGAACTAGTATCCAGTAGCCTACAGTTGTAGCTACATAACTGGAGAGGTCAATTTGGGGTTGGAAATAAGGCATTATTTCTGTCATTTCTTTTTGTTATTATTGCTTTATTCCTTAGCAGAAGTAGTTACTTCACTGGATCTGATTGTTTTTTTCTTTCAATAGCCAAACCATCGAGCATCTTGTTCAACTAGTAGAAAAACATGGAAGTGACATCTGGTGGACCCATAGTCCTGAGCAGCTTCTTCCTGAAAAAGTCTTATCTCAGGTAAATTTCAAATTGCAAATGTTGAATACTAAAGATCTGGGGGGTAATTTTTTAAAGCTTGGTAATTATTTTATAATGTAATTTTTAAAACAGGCTTAACATAGTAAAATACAAGAATATAAGAAAGACATCATCTAGACCTAAAATAGGGCAGGTATGTCTTTAACAGGATAGAATTTAATATAGTGGTAGGTACAGGGTCGCTGTATTGAGGCAGTGTGATACAGCAAGAAGAGCATTGGATTTGGAGTCAGATAGACATGTGTTCAAGTCCTAAATCTAAGGTTTCCAGCCCTCTGCTATTCGGCAGGTTGTTTCGCCTTTGAGCCCCAGTTTTCTCCTTTGCAAAATAGGAGTAATACCTGCATGACCTACTCTCAATGTTGTGATGAAAAAAGTGCTTTATAAATGAAAGCTCTATGTATATTCTGCTAATATTAGTGACTTGAAGTTCAATTTTAAACTATAGTGCATCATAAATACTTGCATTTATATTGGAAGTTGTTAAGAGTTAGTGGGAATAACACTTGAACTTTGCTGGATTCAAATAAGAATTAATTGAATGTACATAATTGTCTGTATTAGCTGTTTTGAAATATCATGCAGAAAAGTTTTTTTTTTTAGCAAAATAATAATGCCCAGAAATGAGCTAAAATTGTGAATGTTTAACTAATGGCCATAGAAATTACAGTCATTTAACTAAATATTTATTTAACACTTATATACAGTGCTTAAGATCTTTGAACATACTGGGTAAGTTCCCACAAGCAATCCAGGCCACTTTCCACCTTTTCAGTACTGAGACTAGCTCCTCATCAGTCTGCAGCATATAAGTTATATGTGCTTATAGGTTAACTCAGTACATGTCTGATTTAACCATGTGTTTTAAGACTTGAGGCACAAAGAGAAAAATTTGAAAGAATCATTTCTTGGCTATAAGTCGCAGGGGTTGGGGTCTAAGATCTCTAAAGTCTTTTCCAATCCTTAAATCGATGGTCTTATGATCCCAAGCCCCTCTGATATATGATTTTTTTAAAAATAGATACCACTAGTGAAGCAGGTAACCCAAAGGGCAACGGAGAAGACATATACTAGATATAAGTAGGCTGAGGCACAGAACCAGTGATGACTTCTATGTGAGAAGGAAATACCTAATTGTAAAGACATTAAGGAAATACATAATTGGAAAAGGAAGTGGTGGAAAGTGTTTAGGTATTGAGAGCAAGTGATGGAAAGCTCAACTCCTAACAGTATTATAGGACATTTAGAGGATAGCCTCCTGGGCATTGGGTTGGTCTTCCATTGAGAACTTATGGAAAGGCATAGGCAAGGATAGATACCACAGGATGGAAAGGCATGGTTGACTTGTGATCTACAAAATGGAGGGCATCCTTACAACATGATTCCATCAAAGAATACAATGTAATAATGTATAGACCCTGGGATAGATAAAAAGAAATGGGCCCTGCCTCTAATAATTTATAGTAGGAAAAATTAGATGTTCATAGATAATGTTCTAATTTGATTGTTCATTTCCAAGCAAGGAACATGAAATGTGATGAGAGTGAATGAAAGAGAAACCATATCCAGCTTGTTATGTGTGTGTTGCAAGGGAAGAAACAGAGAGGAAAACCTGATTTTACTTAATGCTTGGAATTGTTTTTAGTGTTTGAGTATTATTTAATATACACAGATTTAACATAAGAAAATTCAGTGTCAACTGAAGTATTAAGTTTTTCTGAATTTAGCAGTATTACCTATTACCCATTTGTATTATATCTTTGTATAATTAAAATGCATTTTTCACTTATATCTCATTAGCTTGGTGGTCCTGATGCATTGGAATATGTGCCAGGACGGGATATCTTGGATATCTGGTTTGAAAGTGGAACTTCATGGAATTGTGTTCTTCCAGGTATTAAATAAAAAGAATGTTATGTATTATGTCATCATTGAAAGGTTTGAGATTCAAAAAATGTAGACACACTCAAAACCTATAATAAATTTCCTATTTTAAAAAATTATAATGTCTTAGACTTGTAACATAACCCCTGATTTTTACCTGTTAGCAGTGTTATACTGATGGAGCTTAAGTAACATACTTACAGAACTAGTCTATGGAAGGACCTGGATTGTATAGAAAACAGGTCTCCTGTGGACCATACTTTCTATGTACTTGACAACTTTCTTTCTTTTCCTTTTTTTTAAAACTAGAAATACAAGTCTGTAATGTAATACTATTCTTTGCTTAATTGGTTGTGATTAGAGTAAATTAGACAAAATAAAGGGGGGGGGATGTTTTCATAAGGTAGCTAAGCATGAAAAACAGGGAAAAGTTGTTTGTCCTTTGTTCTCAGAGAGGACCATGACATCAGGAGAGTGATGCCATGACTTGCAAGTGAATTGGATTTAAGTGAGGCAGGGCTGTGCAAAGTCACCAGCCTCACTTTCTCCTACAGAGCCATCTGGGAAGAGTGGCCAGATATGGATCAGGACAACTAGAGATGGCCCAGGATGCAGTGGGAGACCTTTTCAGCTAAGGTCTTTCTCAGGTCTCAGTTTCACTGAGGCAACGCCCCTTCAGTTAGATTAAGGCTAGGTGGTGCTGTTGTTGTTTGTTTGTCCTTCATTCTCAAAGAGTACAGTGATGTGAGGAAGATGATGCCATGACTTGTAAGGAAATTGGATTTACATGAAGGAAAGCGCCTAAATAAATAGTGATTCTGGGTGGTTATACTTAAAGGGTTTATTTTTTTTTCTAGAAAATTTGAACTGTTTAGTTTTTTATCCAGAAATGTCACTGATAAGCAATGTCAGAATTTAAACCTTGCTTATCTAATATTTTCACGTGCCACCTTGGTTTCCAAAATTATTGTTTCAAGTGGCCTTTGCTAGTGTAGTTTAGAAAAATATTAAATGTGCAGAGAGGCACTCAGCATTTTTCCAAATTTTCTTGGAAATGCAGACAAACAGAATTGCACAATTTAAACCTCAGCAGAAAGAAGGGTTTCTTGTAGCCATTCATGGGAGGGTATTCTTAAACTCAAAAGAGTGTACCTGATGTGAAATAGTAGCAAAAGATCAGTGACTGCTTCAGCCTTCTTGAGAACTACTTCTGTTACTGTCATGATTTGGATGATTTCTCAAACATTCGGCACAAAACTAAAGTCCTTACTATGGATAATACATACAAGTTAAATTCAGGGCTCTAGATTGGTTTGAAATGGAATGAAAGCTGTGGCACTAATATTCCTAATTACTAATAATTACTTTACTATACTAATAGGTGAAGTTCGGTCATTGTTGCATCTATAAGTACCTTGCAGAAAAAAATAGGCCTACTCTTAACCTAACATTTAGAAGATTCAGGAAGTAGAGGAATTCATTAAATGAAATTCTGTCTGTGAACATAATTCCAAACAAAATTAGGGGGTTTGACTCTCATATGTAGGTGTACCATAATAAGAGAAACATTATATAAATATACATAATTGATATAATAAACTTGATTTTTCATTATAATGAAACAGAAGGCAGTTGGCAGTGGTCAGTGAAATTTACAAATAACATAAAAAGGGAATTTTAATCCGTATTATCTACCTACTAGCCCTAGATCTTTCCTTCAGGTAGAGAACAAGAACTTTAATAAAGCTTGCCAATAAGAAGTAAATTGAGTGCTTTGCATTTTATTTTATACTTTTATTTAACTTTTTATTACATGCTTTCTTAAGCACATTACCAGTGATGACTTCTGTGTAAGAAGGAAATACCCAATTGTAAAGACATTAAGCAAATACATAATTGGAAAAGGAGGTGGTGCGAAGTGTTTAGGCATTGAGAGCAAGTGATGTAAACCTCCACTCCTAACAATATTAAAAAAGATTTAGAGGATAGCCTCCTGGCTGTTGGGTTAGTCTTATATTAAGAACTTAGGAGAAAGCATAGGTAAGTGTACCACAGCTTGGGAAGGCATGGTTGACTTGTGATCTACGCAGATAGAGAACATTCTTGCAACCTGATTCCATCAAAGAATACAATGTAATGTATAGACCCTGGGATAAATAAAAAGAAATGGACCCTGCCTCTAATAATTTATAGTAGAAAAAAATAAGAAACTAAGAAAAAATAATTTGATTAAGTCCATACAAGGGGCATGAGATGTGATGAGATCAAATGAAAGAGAAATCATATCCAGCTAGTTATGTGTGTGTTGCAAGGGAAGAGACAGAGAGGAAAACTTGATTTTACTAAATGCTTGGAATTTTTAAAGTGCTTGAGTATTTTAATAGTTATTTTGGTATACATAGATTTAACATAAGAAAATTCAATGACAGCCGAAATACTACGTTTTTATGAATTTAGCAATATTACTTATCACCCATTTGTACTATATTTTTTGTTTAATTAAAGTGCTGCATAATGTCAAGTAGTTTGAGTCTCTAGTATTAATTGATTTAAGGTCTGTTTATGAGATCAGTGATTCTACTGAAGTTTCTTTTTTGCAAAAGAAAGTGATCTATATAGCCCAGATAATCTTCTGTAGTAATCATTGACATTAATCAGATGAATCTGATTATCTTATAGCCTGCATCCTTGTTTTCACTTTTATCCTGACAGGATTTACAGCAAAGAGAGGCATTTGTTTTACAAACTTGGCATTAGGTCAAACACCTATTTCATTAAGAAATTAGAGTCAGTGGAATCTAAAAAGAAGTCAGCATTTGAGAAATTTAAAGGAATTCTGTCTTAAAACCGTTCTTTAAATTACAGATTCACTTATACCCAAAAAATTCTTAAAGAATTTGTAAAAGACATGTTAGTACTAATCCTAATTAATTTTATTTTATTTTAAAACTAACATAAAGAACTCCTTACATATTTTTTGATTCTTTTAAGAGAACGGGAAGGCTTAAAGTAAATAGTTTAGGTTTAACAGCTTTCTCATAAATGTGGAAACTCCCTCCAACAATGCAAGATTGCAGTGGTATTTTAATTTGACATTTTGAAAAGTCCTTGATAAGACATGCCAGCTACTGACAGACGATGTAACCCCGTTAAACCTACTTATTTGGTATATTTTTCAACCATAATTCCCTCACAAATCTTCTGTAAAGGATCTACCCAATATACTGGAGGCCTCATTCTTTTAACATACAGGGTTACTAATGCACCCCTTACATTGTGTATTTTCTTTTTCTCTATACAAGATTGGCCCATTTCCTTTTCTAGCATGCATATCCTTGATAGTGTAATTTACTTAGAAGTTATATCTTTGCTTACTAAGAGTCCGGTGCAACTGATGACTAATTTGTGACAATGAAAATATATACCTTATTCAAGCAGATCAAATTAGGTAGAAGGGAAAACAGGGTAAGATAAACCTGTGTAGAAATCTGCAAACCAGTGGAAGGGTGGGAGAGGGACATACTTCTAGGCTGGACCTGATTTTGACTAATGGACAAGGATGATTTGGTAAACAGAAGTGTTGGGGAAAAAGGGTGGATGCTTTAGATTAGTGAGGTCATGGCAGAATTCTAGATTAAGTTAAAGAGGGTGGTTGGTGACCATTTTGAAAAAGGAAAATTGTAATCACCATGTAACATCATAGTTCTTTATGAATGAGTCATGCCAGCCTACCTTCATTGCATTTTTGTTTCTACAGGATTACTAGATAAATAGGTAGGGGAAAATGCTATGTAAAATCTGGAAATTTTAGTGGATTGAAATTCTAATACTCCTAAGTAGTGCGATGTGGCAGCCAAAAAAAAGTAATTCAGTCTTACTGCATTAAAAGAAGCATAGTGTCAAGAAAGACAAAAGACATGATCTTATATGCTGGTCAGACATTTAAGAAGGGATGTTGACAAGGGGGGAACATGTCCAAAGGAAAGTGAACAGGACTGCCAGGCAACCAAAAACCATTCAATACAAGGATCACTTGATGAAACCTGGGATGTTTAATCTGAAGAAGAAAAAGACTTGTGGGAGATGCAATAGTCATTTGACGTATTGGATTAGAATATGATGAGTAGTCCTCATCGTGTGCTCTTAATGAACACATTTCAGGGATGTTGATGAAATAACCATTCACTTGCTTCTGAGAGTTGTCAACCTAGAAATACTGAATAAACGTCCAAACTCTCGCCATTGCCTCCTTGATATTCAGGAGTAAATTAATTAGTCGTTAGTCATCCTTCTCTGCCTCTACCCCACCCTCACTTTTATTTTGTTCTTTTGACCATAACACTCACCTACAAAACTGCAAGACTGGCAGAATGAGCAAGAATGGCCTTTTATTCCAGATGTTGATTCTCTGGGCTCAGTAGCCATCATATAATTGTTATTTCAGAAATACAGGCAACAGCATTTCTTTTTATCATTTATGTATTTATAATTGTAGAGTGTACAAAAATATACAAATTATTATTAAAATATATAGCAAATTACTGAATAATTTGTATTTATAGCCTACTTTAATAATTTAATAGAGACTTTAATACATGTTATCATTACCTAATTTGAGTATTCTTTCAGTCATCTTATGTTTGGAGTATTACAGCCTCTTTTCATATACCCTTCATTCCATCCTTTCTTGTGTTCTCTAACAGATTACCCTCAATGTTGCTCCATCTTTCTAGTCTTTAAACTCTCCTTGTTTACTAATTTCTTCTCTGCTGTCTACAAACACATCCAAGTATTAAAATTTTTCTTAAACCCTTCCTAGATTTTACCATTTTTAAGAACTATTGTCATATATCTGTCTTCCCTTTCTCAGCTAAATTCCTTGAAAAGTTGCCTATACTCAGTGCTTTCTCAAACTCTCGTCTCACTTCTAAACCTTTTGTACTCTGACTCCTGACCTTTTCCTTCCTGGTGAGGGGGAGCACCAGCTTTTCTAGGCCTCAGGAGTTAGTGCTTTTTCTCTAGGGTTACCATGTATGTACTGTATCCTGTATTTATTTGCGGTCTTCCCCATTGTAATACAAGCTGTTTGTAGGAAGAAACTGTTTTTCCTTTCCCTTTGTATCTCTGGAGCTTGGCACAATAACTGACAGAGTATTTAGTAAATACTTATTGACTGATACATACAAATACTTTGAATAAACGGACAGTTAAAAGTTGTAGCAGCTCTACATAATGTTAAAAGAATAGAAGACGCTGGATTTTCATAACTGCAAGATTTGAAATGTAAAATTAACTCTGAATTTGTTTTTTCTGTGTGTTTCTATAATTTACAGACAAAAGAGCAGATTTGTATTTGGAGGGAAAGGACCAGCTTGGAGGCTGGTTTCATTCTTCCTTGTTAACTAGTGTGGCAGCAAAGAATAAAGCCCCTTATAAGTAAGTATCTATTTCACAAATAAGCTAGTCAGTATATTTCATTTAATTTCAGTATGAATTTATTGAGTACCAATAACAGACCAAGCACAATGCCAGGAGTAGAGTAGGATGCCAAAAAATTATAACATGCTTCTTGAGTTCTGAGAGCTTTTGATGTCATTGGGGTATAACATGCCTTTCAAATAAAAGTATATTATCTTTGCCATAGATTATAAATCCTTTAGGGGGATCATTATGGCCTGTCATAATTGAGGGGAGGAAATTGGATTGAGGAATAGATAAGCTTTAGACAGGTAGAGAAAGTGGGACATACCCAGAGGAGGAGAGGATATCTTGAGCTTCAAATGCTCTTATGCTTCTACTTTTCACAAATAATTGGCAAATTGGATATATAGCACCTGGAAGTTAGCATTAGAAGCTAGCTTAACATAGAATTAGAGAATTTGTTAGCTCCCAGTCAATATACTTCCATTAGATTAGAAATCATAATATACCATAAAAATACGTGAGTTCTATAAAATTAGGTTGAGACTAAGAGGCAGTGTGGTATAGTAGCAGGCCCTGGAGTCAAGAAGATCTGGGGTCAACTTCTGCCTCTGAGGCATACTGGCTGTATGACATTTAGCCAGTCATTTCTAATTTTTCAGTGTTTCAAAGCACTGGAGTTGCTTTCAAAGCTTTGAAGTTGCTTTCTAGTCTTAAAACTGAAAGTTGTAGAACATTTGTTAATGGACGTTGGCAAAGGGAGTTTCTTCTCTGGGGATTCTCTGCATTCATGAAATCACAGGTTCAGAACAGAAGAAAAAGATGTATGTTGTCACAGTATGCTTATTGGATTGAAGCTCTGTCTTTTTGTCCATTCCATCTTAACTATCTCCCCAAATGAGCCCCAAACAAAATAATGTTTTTCTTCCATCTTTCCAGTGCTTTTCACCTCTTCTTGAATAATAATGAGGGCTCAGAATGTGCCTTTGTCTGCCATCAGAAATGGAAATAAATTTCTTACACCCTTATGACCAAAAAGGAGAAAGAATTTTGGGGGGATAATTAGCTATTATAGTCAATTGTATATGCTACCATAAGTTAATAGAACAGTACTATTCCCCCCCCCCCCAAAATTCCCACATTAAAAAAGTTAATTATCTTACTCACTTTTCTTTCCCTTGCCCGTGAACTAAACAGTCACATTTAGAATTATGTTTTCATCAAAGACTGCTATGTGAACCTTTTTCTTAGTCTAACCTATTTTAAGCAGCTGACGAAGTATATTAATTTTGATAACTATATAAAAAGGTTCTCATCAATTTTAAGGCAGTTTGTGTTTTATCACCTAACACTCTTTAATATAAATTACTGGTTGATTTTCCTTTTCAGGACTGTTTTGGTTCATGGTTTTACTGTTAGTGAAAAAGGAGAAAAGATGTCTAAATCTCTTGGAAATGTGATTAGCCCAGATGTTATCATCAATGGAGGCGAAGTAAGAGACTCAAAATAAACAGTTGACGTTTTTATTATTTTACAGATTTTAGATTGCTGTAATACTTCGCTCCTTAAGTTTTTTTAAATTGCTTTATATGTGCTTACTTAGGGGTCACCTGCCATGGGATCTTATCTTCTGTCCTCATTTTACAAATGATGAAACTAAAAAATGGAGATTGTATGTTCCACCTAAGATCACACTAATATTCAGTAGAAGATCTAATTTGGGTTTGTATTTAGAGACGAAGTCATACTTATTTGTAGACAGGTGTCAGAGTTTCATGTGAATTATTTAAAGTTTTTGTCCCTTTAGTAAGCAGTTAGTTCTGGTTTTTGTTTTGTTCAGTCATTTTTTTTCGGTGACCCCATCTGGGTGTTTGAGGCAAAGATATTAGAATAGTTTACCGTTTCCTTCTCCAGTTCATTTGACAGATGAAGAAACTGAGGCAAACAGGGTGAAGTGACTTGCCCAGGGTCACACAGCTAGTAAGTGTCTTGAAGCCAGAATTTAACTGAGGAAAATGAATCTTACTGACTCCAGGCTTGGCACTCCATCCACTGCACTAACTAGCTGCTCTGGTAAACTATTTAATCACAAGCAATTAGCAATAGCCACGATTTTAAAATATTATCCAGCTCTTTTTTAGGTATAGTCACAGAGAAAACTGGCAGGAGAAGATAAGACTTCAGAAAATTGAAACTGTTAAATATTCACTTTATTTTGCTACTATTAGAAAATATACGTTTGTCTCTGGAGAATTGATTATCATTATTATTGATTAATGGACACTGCTGATAACCTGGCTTTATTTGCACATGATACAGAGCAACTTAGGATCATAGAGTAGTAGATTGAGAGATGGAAGGGACCTTAAAGACTATCCAGCCCAGTGCTCTGATTTTGTAAATGAGGAAACTTAAGTCCAAGGAGGTTAAGTGCTTTGCCCAAGATCACACAGATAGTAAATGTCAGAGGTGAGTTTTTCACTCAAGTCTTCTAACTCAAGAACCTCTGTCTCTTTACATTAAGCCAATTTGTTATTTATAAAGTAAATTATCCAGACCAGTAATATATTGCTATCCTGGTTTGCCAATGACCTGCCAATGTCCATTATTCAATGCATTGTGTCCAGAATTACTAGAGAATGTTGGAAAACCTTTCTTTGATGCCTCCCCCTCTTCCCTTCCATTCTATTCTCAGATAGGGGGTCTATTCAGAGAAGGATTATTATACTCCAGCTGATAAGCCTATCTGGACCTGTCTGTTCTAATTAAATATGTATAGGAGTGCCTGACAGATGAAGTAGAAATTATGTAGAACTTGACAGAGGTGGAGAGGCCTGATTTAACTTTTGGACCTAAGCTAAATTTCTTTGACTTGAGATTGTGGAACCCCATGTACTTGTATTGCTATTCTAAACCTTCAGTGTTGAGCTGAAATGTTCCTATTTCACATACTTCTTATGGGCCTACTTTAAAATGCACAGTTTTTAATGCTTATTTGTATTTTTCTCACAAAAAGGATCAAAGCAAAGATCCTCCCTATGGTGCAGATATCCTTCGATGGTGGGTAGCTGAATCAAATGTCTTCAATGAAGTGAAAATTGGGCCACGTGTACTTAATGCAGCCAGAGATGATATTGACAAGGTCAGAGTATTTAAACTGTATAATTCTGGAAGCAAAAAGTTGTCAAGCAATTGTAATTAAAAACTACAATTTGCTTTTAGATAAAGAAGCTAGAAATGCTATTAATTTCAGTTTGCCATCTAAATAATTATCATGCATTTATAGAGAATATTTTTAGTATGTTTTCACATGCTAGTTGAGCTTCTACAAATAATATTTTGTAGTAATAAGTTATGTACTTATTGCCTTAACTTTGTGCTTAATATATTTATATGTATTTTCTTGTTTATACCAATGACACATTTCTGAAGTAATTAGTATAACTAAATTTAATTCAAGCAACACCTTATTCTACTTAATTTTTTAATTTTTGAGTTTTGTTTTTGTATTTCATTTCTGAATATACTCCTCCCTGCTTTTCTTTGTAAAAGAAAGATAAAAAGAGAAAGAGAAAAAAAGATCAGCAAAACCCAAATTTACTGTATCTGATGTGCAGTATTCTGCCTGAAACAGCATGTCCCTGCCTCCCCTCCACTCCCTTCCCTCTTAACCCCAACTTAAAGGAGTGAGATACATTCCCTCATCTATTCTTTGGAACCAAAAAACAAATACTCATTTAAAAAAAAAATTTCCAATTACATGTGAAACCAATTTTAAACATTCATTTTTTTAAAAATTTTGAGTTCTAAATTCTCTCCTTCCCTCTCTTCTCCCTGAGAAAGCAAACAATTTTGATAAAGACTATACGTGTGCAGTCATATAGAACATACTTCCGTATTGGTCATGTTGTGAAAGAAAACACAGACCAAAAAAAAATCCTAAGAAAAATAAAGTTTTTTTTTTTAAGTATGCTTTGATAGGCATTTAGATGCCATCAGTTCCTTGAGGGTGGATAACATTTTTCAAATCAGCAGTGA
This sequence comes from Trichosurus vulpecula, assembly GCF_011100635.1. Lineage (NCBI taxonomy): Eukaryota > Metazoa > Chordata > Mammalia > Diprotodontia > Phalangeridae > Trichosurus > Trichosurus vulpecula. The sequence continues at coordinate 124,608,510 of NC_050576.1, forward strand.
TTAAGAGCATTTTTTCATTTGACTCTGCATAGCTTTGATTTCTTCTTCTGAAAAGTACCTGTTCATGTCCTTTGACCATTTATTAATTGGGGAATAACTTGTATTCTTATAAATTTGACTCAGTTCTCTATATATTTGAGAAATGAGTCCTTTATAGAAATGTGCTGTAAAATTTTTTTTGCAGTTATGATTTTTAACTGTATATTTCTCTCCATCTTATTTTTCCTTTGTTTATCCTTCACTCTCTCTCTGTCTTTTTGTCTCTCTCTCCTTTCACCTTGTCCTTCCTCAAAAATGTTTTGCTTCTGACCATTGCCTTCCACTAGTCTGTCTTAACCTTCTACCAGCCCCCCATCACCTTTCTCTTATCCCATTCTTCTTCTGCTTCCCTGTAGGGTAAGATAGCTTTCTATACCTGAGTGCATATGTTATTCCCTCTTTGAGTCAGTTCCAGCAAGAGTAAGGTTAAATGTGGTCTGCCATCATCTTCTCCTCTACTATAAAAGCTCTTTCCCACTTCATTTATGTGAGACAATTTACCCCATTCAACCTCTCCCTTACCCCCCTTTCCAGTGCATCCCTCTTTCTCACCCTCTTTGCTAGTGCTCCTCCTTGCCTTGACTGTGGATCTTTATATGGTCAATGCACCAGAATCCTATACCCAGTGCCAGCAAAGGGTCCCCTGCCATCTCCTGACCAATTGTCTGACCCCCTTACTGTCTGTGGACTGAGAGTTTTGTAAACCATCTCTGCCACTGATTCAGTCACCCCCAGGGCCTCCTGCTAGCTTGCCATGGCTCAGCCTACACTATGCTCTGACCCCACTGAGATAGACTTTTCCTCCCAACCTTCTCTAACTGGTCTTGGGCTGGAAAATTGTTTTACCCTCTCCTGTGTTTCTTCTTCAGAAATTGTTTTGAGGAGTTATTTTAATATTGTTTGGAGGGGAATTTGGGAAAGCTCGGGCAAGTACCTGCCTTATTCTGCCTTCTTGGCTCTGTCCCCCCAAGAAATACTTGTTAAGTACATATTGTGTGCAAAGTTTGTCTTTGTATTTATTTTATTGACGTCTTTATTTTTAAATCATCTTCATTTTTGAATAATATTCTTTCCCTGTTCAGTGAGCCATCCCTTATAACAAAGAATTAAAAAAAAGTTTTTTAAAAAGCAGTTCAGGAAACTGACATCAACCAAATCTAAGAGTATATACAAACTTTCACCTCTACTTAGAGAAGGAAGAAGGAAAGGAAGGGGCATTTCCTCTTTTCTAAGTCAAAATATTGCCATTGTAACGATACAGTATTTCATTTAGGTTTTTGTTGTTCTTTCCCTTTCCATTGTTGTAGTCATTGTATATTTTGCTTTCCTGATTCTGTTAATTTCCATAGTTCATAGAAGTCTTCCACTTCTCTGAATTTTTCATATTGTTTCTTGTTGCTGGTGTAGTATTTTGTTGTACTCATATACCATGATTTATTCCCAGGTTGGTGGAAGCCCACTTTTTAATGTTGATACTCCCTCAGTGCTGATGGCAACATGACTTAGTAGATAGAGAGCTCACTTTAGAGTCAGGAAAACTTGAACTAAGCACCACCTCTGATACACATTGGCTGGTTAAACAAGCCTTGGGCAAACCATTTAATCTTTCAATGTTCCCTTAAGACTTTCAGGTATTACATAATAATAATAACAGCCATGCAAATAAATAAACGTGTTAAATGCATGCTATGTGCCTCTTACTATGCAAAGTTCTAGGAATACAAATATAAAAAAAGAAATAAGACTATGACAAATAACAGCATTTTGTCATGCCTCCTGTGTGTGTGCTATGGCCCTTAAAGGCACCATCACGCTCCCAGTGCTTTAGCTTCACAATCTCAGTGTTTCTCAACTCTTCACTCTTCTCAGTACCATTTCTTCAGGCTGCTTCCAAATCTTATTTCTACCTTTGTGACACCTCTCATAGACATCCTTTGCTTTTCACTCCTGTATCTCTACTCATAATTTAGGTCTTGATCACCTCTTGCTAGGCTGTAGTAGCTTCTGATTAGTCTCTCTTCCTCAAGCTGTTGAGGTGACTTTTGTAAAGCATAGGTCTGGCCATGTAATTGCCTTGCTCAAGGAGCTCCAGCGAATCCTGTCACTTCCGGGACCAAATATGAAATCCTCTCTGATTTTTAAAATTCTTCATAACCTAACCCCTTCCTACCTTTTCAGCCTTTTTCCACCTTATTCCACTCCGCAGACTGTGATCAGCTGCCCTAGTCTTCTTGCTGTTCCACACATACATCACTCTGTCTCCTGTCACTATGCCTTTTCACTAGCTGTTCCCCATGGCTTTGCGCTTGCTCTTCCTGTGCCCACCATGTGCTGTTCCCTCGCCTCTACTTTTGAGTTTCCCTGGCTTCCTTCAGGACTCAGCTGAAATCCTACCTGCTGCTGACAGCCTTGCCTTATCCCTCCAGTCACCAGTGCTTTTCCTTTTGAGATGACCTTTATTCTCTCTGCATATCTTGTATGCCACCTAGATTTTTACTTCGTCTTTCTCACTGGAATGCATGCACCTTGAGAGGAGGACCTTTTTTTTTTTTTAAAAATCCTATGTCTCCGGCACTGAGCATAGTGCTTGGTACATAGTGCGTGATAGATGCCTCTTGACAGACTAGATTACTGACTGATGTGCTTGAACATGCATCTCCCAGACTAATCAGAGACTCCCAAAAAAGTTATGTCTGTTCTATTTTTCAAGGAGGCTCAGGTGATTTTGATATATGCTTTCAAGTCACACGTCCTACACCTTTGTAGGACAGCATTTCACTCTACCAACTCATGTGCTTTTTTGTAGCTAACTAATAAGTACAGTTGGACCTTATATTCTCTTTAAAAATAATAATAATAGACAATGTTTATATAGTACTTTAAGGTTTGCAAAGTACTTTACATATATTATCTCATTTGATCCTTACAACAACGCTTGTGTAAAGTAGATGTTTTGATTCCCGTGTTACAGATGAGAAAACAGGCTGAAAGTCACTGACTTGCCCAGAGGTCATAAAGTAAGAATGGGTTTGAGTAAGACTCGAACTCGGGTTTTTCTGACCTTAAATCTAGCACTCTACTACTGCACCAAGTAGCATATTTTAATCAGTGTGCTCCTATGAATGTATGATCTTCTATAAAACTTGGGAGGAGGAACTGCTTAGTAATGCAAAGACCCTACTAGGACAGTTTTAAAATAATGATCTGAAATAAAGAAAGACTTTAGTAATTGGAAGGAACATTCAGTATTTATGCATGAATTGTCAATAGAGTAAAAATGATAAAACCATGAGAACCTAATTTACATACTTAATACAAAATCCAAAGGTTTCTTCATTGAACTAGATAAAATCACAATGCAAATTATATGGAAAAAAAAGGTTGTCGTAGTTTATCTAGACTTTTGATGCATACTTTCAAATTGCTTTCCAGAATAGCTGGACTAATTTATAGCTCCAGCAACAGTGCTTTAGTGTGCCTCTTTTCCCTCACCCCCTCCAGCATGTAATTATCCATGTCATCTTTGCCAATCTAATGAATGTGAAGGAGAAGCTAAGAGTTGCTTTAATTTGCATTTCTCTAATTTTTACTGCAAATCTGTTACTCTTAATATATATCCCACACCTCCCACACTGACCTAAATAATTAAAAGTAAGGCAGCAGTGCAGGTGGTAGCTGCAGATATACTTTTTGAAAGCAGTCTGTCAGGATGCATTAAAAATGACAAAAATAATCTTTACCATCAATTCAGTGATTCCATTGTTGGTATCAAACCATAACAATAATCAAAAAAAAATTACTTGTGCTTTTTTTTAGAAGCAGCATTTATTATACTTGTAGAAAACTAAAAATAACTTGAAAGTCTAATATTAGGGGGATGGTTTAATTGTGGTGATTAAGGTAATAGAATACTGTAGTTCTATTTATAGTGATTGATAGGTTTGAAGAATATAAGAAAATTTGGAAAAACCTTAATGAAATAATGTAAAGAAAATTAGCCCTAGACACAGGAGACTTCAAGGAAATGATTGAAAAGTTATACTTTTTGGTGGGGGGTAAAATTAATTTATTTCCATTTAATATTTAATTTTAAGTTTAAAATTTAAATTTTAAATTCCATTTTAGAATTTCCTCCCACATGCCCAGCATTATTCTAGATGCTAGAGAACATCAAGACAGTACAATCTCTGCCCTCTAGGAGCTTACATTATATTGAAGGAAAATAATTATGCTATTTACATATTGTTTCAAGAGAGGCAGTGTTGTCAGATTTAGGTTCAAGACTTTCTTCAGATGTACATTGGCTGGATCACAGTGGACAACGTAGTTCATATCTCAGTGCCAACAGCATAAGTTAAAGAGAATTTACTGATTGGTATCAATGGAAGTGGTTTCCCTATTGGGAATTTCTCATTTGTAGAAAAAAGATGGTTATAAACAAATTTAATTGGTTGTATTTATGCTTAATATGAAGTTTTAATAAATGATTGCAAATCAAGATATAGAATGAGATGTATATGGCCACTATGAGAATTTGTTTTGCTTGATTCTACAAATTTGTCAAAATGGTTTTCTTTTTCACTAGAAGTAGATGGAAGGGATGGGGAAACTAGGAACAGGGTTCTCTCCCAGAACTAACCCCCGCAAAAAAAAAGTGAAGAGAGGAAAAGGCCAAAAGGAATCACAGACTAGCAGGACAGTTTAGAAAGTTATGTTAAATTTATTATATAATTTTTTTAAAAAAAGAAGCAAACATAATAGAGATTTGTAGTTTCATATGTAATCCTCTCCTTTTATTCTATAGTATATGTGCCCATATACTCATCTTGGGGTGGTTTTAAATTCAGATTCTGAAAAAACGAAAAAAATAATGAATAATTACAAAATGAGCTCATACTCTAACATTTTCTTTTATAGCTTAGGAATACACTTCGCTTTCTTTTGGGAAATGTCGCTGATTTCAATCCAGAAACAGATACTGTCCGCTTTGAAAAGATGTATATTATAGACCAGTACATGTTACATTTACTTCAAGATTTTGGAAAAAAGGTAAGTTGTTTAGTAAGTAGGAGCAGAAAGATTTCAGCAGCATATATGTGTAGCAGTATTAGTATTATGAGGTTGGATAAAAATGCCAACCATGTTAAGTGATTTGTCTCTTTCGTCTGGTGTCTCTAGGATGGTATCTTTCTCCTTAGGAAGGCCTAGAGCTTTGGAGTTAGGTAAAACTCTTCTTTTTCTATCAGACAGACAAATGTCTTTCTGAAACACTAGCAGCTTTTTATTACTCTGTAGGTCATCTTTTTTTTCTATGACAGTAATACAGTAAGCTAAACAGTCAGTTTACTTTGTTTCTTAGCAATATCTCTTTTAGTAAAGCAGTTTATTTTTTTTAAAGATGCTTCTTCAAAACTGAGCTATTTTGTGCTTTCTCTTTGGAGAAAAAAAAATTTTTAGGGGGAAAAGACAGGGCAGTTGGGGTTAAGTGACTTGCCCAAGGTCACACAGCTAGTAAGTGTGTCAAGTGTCTGAGATCACATTTGAACTCAGGTCCTCCTGACTCCAGGGCTGGTGCTTTATTCACTGCGCCACCTAGTTGCCCCTGAAATTTTTCTTTAAAAAATCTGGTACTTTCTGAAATATTGTTAGCGTGGCTTTTCCGGGGGTGCTTTTGACCTGTACACAAAGTATATTAGTGTAATTTTGCCATGAACTTCCCATTGCCTTTTCCCCATTGATTGGGGTTAGTGGTGCAATAAATTGCAGCTGGCATTTAAGGCAAAAATAAAGTTTTATCATTAAAATTCTTTTTCCTTCAGTCTTTTACTCCTCATTAAGATGTAAATTAGGATAGGAGCTGAGTGAAACTGTTTGGCCTTATTATCTCAGTTTTTCAGTTTGTTTTCCCTTTCAGACAGAACTTTCTAAAAGCAACATTGTGCGGATCATGATTGCTACTTACAGTTTAACCGGTCACTACCTCTATTAATTTTTTCTGGCCTTTCTCCCAGATTACTGAAGCATATAAGCAGAATGATTTTGGAAAAGTTGTTCGGCATTTACAAGCATTTTATCCCAGGCAACTCTCTAACTTTTACTTCAGCATAATCAAAGATAGGTATGTATTCCTAGTCATTAAAGTTGTATTGAAGTTATTAATTTAGCATTAAAGACTCTATCCTGGTACTTTTTGTGTTTATTGAATATGTTGAGAAAGAAGGAAACCATCATTTTATTGCTAACTGGAATTCAGTGAGAATACTGAAAGAATGATAGAAGCTGATATCTCGAAATTCAAGGATTCCTTATTTAAACTAGAAGATGGCAATATCATTGTATTACAGTTGTCAGCTGTCAGCAGTTGTATACCAGGTCTTCATCTATTCACTTTTTCAGTAAGTCAGGGTGTAGGTGTCGTAAAGACTAGTCGTCCTCCTCTAGTACTTCAGTATGGAGGTAGTCTGGCCAAGCTCATTGGTATTCATGAATCTGGAGGTGTTTCAGGGGTTATCCTAGGGGACAGATTCTCTATATGATGGATTACTGTACCTCTTTAAAACTTAAATCTCTCTAGAAAGGCTAGCACATAAGTATTATCATTTAATGGTTAGCTATCACCCTAGGAATTAACTGACTTTTAGCTAAAAGTGAGAAGAAGATGGAGAATAGTGGAGAGAACATGCACTTGGGAAGAGTGAAGGTCCATTACTTAGGAAGTTTGGATGGGAAGGGCAGTGAGAAGCTTTGCCTCACTGTACTTTGAGCCGGCCACCCAGAATCAGCTGCTGACAGGTTTTAGTCAGTTTTATAGAACAAATAATCTGTAGATGCTTTTGGAGATTAAGTAGGGGTAAATATAATGAGTATAATGTTTGATTTGTTATTTAGGGGGCAAATGGAAGCATAGAGGTTGTAATTAATAAAGAGCAGACCTCACCTGTCTAAATAATCCCAGTTTGTGAAATACTGTTAAGCACAGAATATATTGTTCTTCAGGTTATATTGTGAAGGAGAAAAGGATCACAAACGACGTTCATGTCAGACTGCGTTAGCTGAGATTTTGGATGTGATGGTGCGTTCTATTGCACCTATTCTCCCTCATTTGGCCGAAGAGGTGTTCCAGCACATACCCTATGAGAAAGGTGAGGAGTGGTCTGCTAATGGAAAACAGTTGTCTTTAAAGAGAGCTTTCTTTGAGTTTTAATGATTTAAATCAGGAACAACCTTTGCCTGCCTTGTAGGGTTATTGTAAGGGTCAAATGTGATCGTGTATAGTGAAAGTGCTATGAGAACTCTAAAGCCAGGATAAGTAAGGGGCCGGAGTAGTATTAGTAGGGACCTTCATAAGCAACCTTCGCTGCTGTACCCATTTCTAGAGGAGCAAGGATTTCAGAACAAGTCTATGTGCTAGTTTTCTCACTGTATTCAGAGCTTTGGTCTGTCACAGATTACCAATAACCTCCAAAAGAAAAAGATTGAGAAGGGTTATATTGTTTCATGAAAACACCCTCTTGATCACTCAGACTCAAAACTCTTGCCTAGATCTCAGATCTCAGTGTTTTAGATTTTTCTTCCAGCATTGCAGATCACAGCCCATTCATGCCTGTTGGTCCTGTGCGTCTTGTTCGATCATGCAAAACATATTTCCATATTAGTCATATTGTGAAAGAAGACAGACCAAAACTCACACACACACACACACACACACCACACACCCCCCTAAAGGAAGCACACACCCCCCTAAAGGAAGGGAAAACAGTATGCCTTGATCCGCATTCAGACTCCATCTGTTCTTTCTCTGCGTGTGGATAGCATTTTTTCAATGTGAGTCTTTGCCCCTTAAGACTTGGCTCAAGTACCACCTTCTTTGTGAAGCCTTTCTTGGTCTCCCCAGTTGCTAATCTGTTTCCATCTCCCCCCTCCCAGTTTCTCTTTTGTCTCTACCACATCTATGTTTGTGCATGTTATCTCTAGTTAGGATAGATGCTCCTTGAGAGCAATTAGTTTCAGTTTTGCCTTAGTTTCGCCTTAGTTTCCTCAGTGCCTAGCCCAGTTCCTGACACAGAGGAGGTTCTTAAGAGATGTTTGTTGATTGATAACATTTTTTAGTGCTAAGGTATACTTAGATTAACCATTATCTTTCACGTTGCCCATAATTTTGATCCTTTGGAAATCATGTTTCATAATTCACAACCATCTAGAATCCACTGTTTTTTCTTTCTGATCTTGTCGAAGAAGTCCCAGAGTACTGTAACTTGTCCTATTATCATCTTCAAATAAAAGTGCTTGGAGTACCTTACTAGCACGGATTCCTTTTCAGTATGAAATTCATTTTGGATATCCTTCATGATAGTGACAAATACCTTTAGCGAGCTTATGTCTGTTTTATTTCTCATCTGATATTACTAATCAGAGGCTTAATGAACAAAATTGTTACTTTTATTTTGTCTGATAAGAAATCTTATATGACCTTACTATATGTGTGGGATTGGAAGACAGCATTTGAGATTATATTTTCTTCTAGAAGGTCAAATGTTTGTTTTTCATAGGCTCTTTTTTTTTAATAAGCAAACAATAAACCGTGTAATCATGTATTTCCCTTAGTTCCCCATCAGCTGTTTGATTGTAAAGATGTGGTCTGCTGTAGAAAAATTTAAGGAATTTTCCTTTTCCTTTATATTTCCATCAGGGATATATTTAATTATGTATATAGACTATCTTTTATGTGTCCTGGATTTCTTTGGCAATTTGAGGAAGCCTCTGGACCTTTCTCAGAATATTTTTAAATGCTTAAAATAAAATACATAGAATTTAAAAGGTCACAATTACATTTTAAATATAGTTGTGATTTTTTTTTTTAATTTCATAGACTTTAGATTAAGAACTCCTAATTTAGACCCTTTTTACAAGGAGTTTAAGCTATGGAAAAAATAGTCATGAGTCAGTAGTTACAGACTGGCTTTTCATTTGCCTTTTGGGGGCAATAAGATCTTTTATAAATTGCATTTTTTGTGTTGCCTTCAGCTGCATTTCTTTCCTGCGTCCATTGTCCAGGCTCGCTTAGCTCCCCGATTTCATTTTCTTAAGCCATATTTCTGTTTTCTGATTTCTGGTACTGCAATGTAACGTCCGGATCAGAGGTCCGCATGTCTTAGTCCCCAACAATATTTTTCACTATTTGCCCTTTTACTCCTTCACTTTGAAGTTCGGCTGAAGAACTTTGTCAAGTTCTCTCTAGAATTCCTTTCTTTATAATTTGCAGCAGTTGTTTGTACGTAAGACCCATCTTCTTAATGGCCTTTTATGTACGTCACGAATATTGCAAAACAAGTAGCTAAGAATCCCTTGAAGTGATGATTCTAGTTGCTTATCAGCGCCTTAAAAACAATTGTTTTATTCATTTTATTCAGGAGAGTCCGTGAATCGTTTTTCCATTTAGCTGCAGCTGATTTGGTTTGTTGTTTCCATTGAGAATGTCAGTAATAATGTTATTCAATTCCTTCAGTAATATATTAACTTATTATTAGATGAATATCTCACCCCCATCTCTGCCATTTAATACTCTACCTACCCTCCTTCAGGCAAGGCTTTCTCTGATTTCCTCAATAGGAAGATTTCTCCCCAGTTGGTCTGATCTGTATTTTTCTCTGCATTCTCATATTCCAATTTGCCTCATATTTATCTGTGTATATAGCATATCTTACCTATCAAGTACTAGTTGAATAGATCATAGTAATAACTAGGAAGTTAATGAATAAATGCAGTTTAGGAAAGGGATTAAATCTGAAATTCAATCCATTTGTTTTGTTTTAAGAACCCAAGAGTGTATTTCGTTCTGGATGGATTAGTACAAGTTCTCTTTGGAAGAAACCGGGGCTGGAGGAAGCAGTGGATGCAGTATGTACAATGAGAGATGCATTTCTTGGAAGCATCCCTGGCAAGAATTCTTTGGAATATGATGTTATCATTGTGATCGATCCTGGACTACTCTTTGAAATTATTGAGGTATGTGGACTGCCAGGCTTTCTTTTGAAATAATATTAGTGTTTTGAACTATCTCGTAAACCTTCACTGTTTCACTGGTAAAAGTTTGCTGTTAAACTCATTTGGGACTCCTATTCCAGTACAGTTTTATGCATGAATTAGGATTTGGGAGACCTCAGTTCTGCTTCAAGGTTTGCTTTTCTCATATGATGTTAGTCTTTGTTGTAGTTGCTTTAATTGCTTACCTTCCGTGGGATTGCCTGTCTGTAAATTTAAATTTTTGCAGTTTTATTATCCAGACAGTTCTTAGGAAATGTTGTAACACTCTTTGTCTGCATTGTTAAAGTTGAATTCCATTTTTAAAATGAGTATTAAAATGGCATTTGATTTTTCATTGTACCTCAATGAGAGGTAGAAGCAGGTTGAAAAGAATGTTACTGCTGATCTCTGTGAGAAAGAGTATACTTTAATAAAAAGATTTTGTATTCATTTAAAGATCTAGTTTAAGATATCTCAGAATTAAAAATTGTGAATTTGTTAATTTTCACAGTAATTATAAAAACCAATGACTGCTAAACCCTAGAAAGGACCTATATCATCTCAGAATGCTAGCAGTGATCGCTGTTGGGAAAAAAAAAAGTGGGACGTGGGGGAGTTCCTTAGGGTTTAACTCATATGCTGATTTCTTAATACCAGGAAGTTAACTGGAACTGTATTTGATTAAAGCCACTAGTATCAGTAATAACTGATATATTCATTAGAACAAGCACAGGATGTTATTATTTTAAAAGGCATAGAGCCAACCTAAAGAATTTCTAGAATTCATTGTTTTCCACTGTACTCAGCAAATGTTTAAAAGAACTTTTAAATTATTGTAATATAGTTAGTGACCATGTCAAATACTTATTTCCAGATGCTAGACGATCAAAAAACTTCTGGTACGTCTCAGTTAAATGAACTAATGATGGCTTCACAAACATCTCTGTTGGCTCAAGATCCCATAGCAATCCCTGATGGCGCAATTGAACTCAAAGGGAGCTATCTAATCAACATTGAAGGTAAGGTCATGAAATACAGCTAACAAGAGATGTAACTGAAATCCAGGGTATAATTGGATTATTATAGGTAGTCCCCAAATTTAATAAAAAGGTTTTTTTCCAAAAAAAATTGTCATATCTTAAATATTTTTAAGAATTTGAAGCTTATAGTTCTACCGTAGAAATTATAATGATCAAGTACTAAAATCAGACTACGGACTCATAATTTTGTTGGACTATATTACTAATAATAGCCTCTTAAGAAGTATAGAAGAAGAGGCCACAGAGGATCTTTTTGTTTGCTTGTGAGGCTTGTGGTCTGGTTGTATTGTTCAGCTGAAACTGTTTTCTCCAATGTTACCAGTTTTGTCTTTTTTTAAAAAAGTTTTCTATTCATTTTGAATTTAAATACAAAAGGACAAAAACATTTCCACATACTTAGCACAGAAAAAAGAATTCATTATGAAAACAGGAATCTCCATTTCACAGTGTTCACTTTTTTTTTAAACTATACAGTAAGTACTACACATTTTCAAAGCTACCCTGCTCTTGTGCTTCCTTCTGAGTTTTCTTTTTTTCTCTGCTGTGCACTTTTTATTTTTTTTTTCTCTTTCCCTTCCCATCCCACCCTAGAGAAGGCCACCATTAAACACAGATATGTCTATATATGTAAAACCATACTACACATAGTTCCTTTTATCAACGCTTTCTCTTCTTTTATAGGTCCTTTTTAGCTGATTGGAGTATTGATGATACTCAGAATAACTTAGTAATTCACAATTGTTCTTTGAACAATATTGCTGTTACTATATACAATGTTTTCTTGGTTCTGCTCATTTCACTCTTCATTATTTCATGTAAGCCTTTCCATGTTTTTCTAAAATCAACCACCTCATCATTTATTGTAGTACAGTAGTATTCCATCACAATCACAAACCACAACTTATTTAGGCATTCCCCAATTGAACCAAAAATATCTTAATGGCCAGATCTGATGTCCCTTTTCTCAGTCCTTTTTGACATCTTTGCAGCATTTGACTTTGATCACCCTCTCCTCATTATATACTCTTCTTTTTAGGGTTTTCCTGATAAACCTTTTATTCTCCTACCTACTTGACCACTCGGGGCATCTGGGTGGCACAGTGGAGTCAGGAAGACTCATCTTCTTGAGTTCAAATCTGGCCCCAGACACTCAGTAGCTGTATGACCCTGGGCAGGTCACTTCTCCCTGTTTGCTTCAGTTGCTTGTCTGTAAAATGATCTAAAGAAGGAAATGGCAAAACCACTCCAGGATCTCAGCCAAGACAACCCCAAATGGGGTTGGGAAGAGTCAGACACAACTGAAATGACTGAACAACAACCACACTCGATCACTAAATCTTAGTCTCATTTGCTCCTTAATCATTCATAACATGTCCTTAACCGTGGGTGAGCCCCAAGAGGCTGGGCCCTCTTCTCGTGCTACACTCATTCACTCAGTGATGTCATTAGCCATCATGGGTTTAAGGATCATATTGCTCTAGGTTAATCCTAGATGTTAATCCAGCCCACTTTCTCCTGTGTTCCACTTGCATGTCTTCGGTTTAGATGTGGGCATCTCAGGCTCAACGTGTCTAAAATAAACCTCATTGTTAATCTCTGCAAACCTACCCCTCTTCTTCATTTCGGTATTTCTGCAGAGTGTACCGCCATTCGTACACTGAGGTTGTCATTGAGGAGGTCAGCCTCAGGGTCATCCTTGTTCTAGGTCTTGTCATTTCTACCTCATCTCTCACCTGGACTGTTCTAATAGCCTCCTAGTTGGTCTTTCATCCTCAGGTTTCTCTGCTCTGATCTAGCTTCCATAGTGCTGACAAAGTGATTTTTCCAGAGTGCGTATCTGACTGTGCCGTTTTCTACCCACCATGAGGAGGTCGCCACCTGGGTGTTGCTTCTCAGATCAGACATCAGCAGCTGCGTGGCTTTTCTAACCCTTGACTGCCAAATCCCAGCCTTAGCTATTGTTGGTATTGTAGTTGCTGTAGAGTCGTTTCCGTCGTGTCTGACTCTTTGTGACCGCGTTTTGGTTTTCTTGGCAGAGATACTGTAGTGGTTTGCCAGTTTCTTCTCCAGTTTATTTTACAGTTGAGGAAACTGAGGCAAACAGGGTTAAGTGACTTGCCCAGCATCCCAGAGCTGCTGAGTGTCTGAGGCTGGATTTGAACTCTGGTCTTTCTGACTCCAGGCCTGGCCCTCTATCGCCTGTGCCACCTAGCTGTCTTTCTAGCCTTGCTTACTAATCCCCTTCAGGTACCCTATAGTTCAGTCATTATAGTCTTGCTGCTCTTGATTGTCGGAGAAGTTTGAGAAGGAAGTGACATGGCTTGGCCCGATATATGGAAAATCACTTGGAGTGAGGAGAGCTGTGAGGCAGGAAGGCCAATAAGGAGGGCTCTTGAACTGCCCATGTGACAAGTGATGGGGACCTGATGCAGAAAAAGATGTAGAGATAGAAGTGACAAGATTAGGTAGTTGATTGGATATGTAAGGTGATAGTGAGCCATTGGGAATGACACTGGGGCTATAAACTTAGATGAACTGAAAAGATAGAGCTCTAATCAAAAGTCCCTTTACCTCAGTGAGGACTGTCATCTAGATATGAGGAAGAAAGATTAATTTGCTTCACGGTCCTTTGGAAGCGACTGGTGGATAAGAATGAGGCTCACTAGTAGCTCAAAACAGCCTCTTCTTAAAGTGTCTGAAATTTTTTAGGCAGTATGGGAGAAAATATTTGGGGGTTTCGGTATGAGAGAAATACTAGAAAATAAAGGCTAGTTAGGAATCTTCCTTAACTCCCTTAACCTGTTCCTGCCCTCCTTAGTCTCTTCTTTGACTGCTGAACTTAGTATTGCCATGAAGCTTGGTGGTGGGCCTCTCCTCAGAACATGGGTAGCTGCCTAGCCTGGCTTTTAATGCACTCTTGTGTCTTCTTTTTCTGCTTATGTAATTTAAATCTGTTGCTATACTTCAGGAGGTCTGTGAAGGTATTTCTTACACTGATATGTATCATCCCATTATCCCCTCTTACATACAAGTTTTTCTCCTAAATTCTTCAAAGAATAGCTGTTCAGCTTGCTTGCTGGAAGTTTTTCCTTTGTTTTTGTTATCTTGGCACACCATTTGAATTGTTTTCACTCTCACTATATGTCTAGCCCAACCTCCTTTTCCAGGCACATATTGCTACATCTTGACACCAGAGTTGATCCATTTTCAGGGAGATGTGTTATTACTAAAATGTGCTATTAGTAATTCTACCATCTATTTTCCATTTAAAGGAATTCGTGAAGAGACTTCATATAAAGTCATTGTCATACCAGCTACCAAAGAAAAATGTCCCCGCTGTTGGAAGTACACAGCTGATTCTTCAAACCAACTTTGCCCCCGTTGCACTGAAGTTATTGCTTAAAAGAATAAGCTAATTAATGAAGTAAAACACTCTTTACATTAAAGCAAAGAGCTCCTGGCTTTGAAATTTCTGGCTTATCTGGATTGGTCAGTGAGGATAATGGTAAGGAACAAAATTTTGAGAGGTTATATGCTCATGCTTGAAAAACTAAGTCATTTTCTAGATTTTGGATTATTTTTCCAGTGAAATGGAAAATAGAGATGACGGTGAAAGTGAAAATCACGGTATTTTAAAGTATTTCGTGTGACTAAAATTTTCATATAAAAACTTAACAGACCCTGACTGTATACTACAATCTGCCTTCAGATGTAGGTCAATTGAAAATGCTTTATATTTTGTAAATATTTTCTGCAGCAAATGTGTTCAGAGTTATCTCTGAAAATAAAGCTCTGTTTGAAAAATACCATTGTTGAATTTGTTGCTATGAAATTATAATTATTTCAAAGATCACTAATTTTATTAGCATGAGTATTCCTTCCATGGAAGATCACAGTTTATTTCCTGCTCTAGAAAACCATCATAATGGATTGCTATAGTCAGAAACATCACCTGATAGCCACCTTTCCAATAATTAACATCTCGGTCCTTCAATCATCTGGTTTTCAGAGGGACAGATACATGATCTGCCATAGGCCTGATCTCAAAGCCCTTCTTTTGTAGCATCTAGCAGAACCTACATGCTGTATTGGCACAGCCTCTGAGAATGCCACAGTGAGGTACTGAAGTGTAGGTTTAAAGATAAAAACACAGAAAACAAGGCGCTTCTGTACCTTAATTCTCTCCAATTATAGCTGACATTTATATACACAATGTACATTATTATTGAATAGTCCCATGAGGCAAATCGTCGAGGTATCATCTATCCCCGTTTTTGCAGATGATGCAATAGTCTTAGGGAGATTATTCATTTGTCCATGGATGCAGAGATACTTGGTCTGAGGTGAGGTTTTGTCTAGGTTTTTCTGACACCAAGTCTAAGCCAAATACATGTACTTGACACTATTTAAATTTTAGAGGGGCAAGTGAAATTCCATGTGCAGAAATGTGTGATACACTTGTAAAACTTAACATATTTAGGCCCTTTGAAGGGTCTTTATATCTCATCTGTCACTTCTGGGTACTTTTAAACAGCTTTTTCAATACTTGAAAGAATTTATTTCATCAGTAATAATTCAGATTGTAGAAGATGGTGGCAGGAAACAGGGACTTGCTTAAGCTTCCCCCAGATCCTTCCAAACACCTGTAAAAAATGGCTCTGAACAAATTCTAGAGCTGCGGAACCCACAAAATAGCAGGGGGGAACAGATCTCCAGCCCAGAAGAGCCTGGATGGTTGCCAGGAAGGGTCCATCGCACGGTGCTGATAGCCGAGGGCAGCCCAGCATGGGCTGCGCCGGGACAGACCAGACCCAGAGTCAGCCAGCCAGAACAGGCAGTTACCAGACTTCTCAACCCACAAACGCCAAAGAGCAGGTTAGGGGGAAACTGCAGAACCGAGTTCAGAGCGGTCTGGCCGCCAGCTCTGGGGGTGGAGGAGGTCATGCAGCGGTGGCGGCAGCAGCAGTAAGAAGCTCCTGAGGCTACCTCCAGAGGGCCAGCTTCAGCGGCTCCCCAAGTCCCTGGCTCACACAGGAATCTAGCAGCAGATCAGAGCGGGAATGCAAGGAGCGCTTTGTGGGCACAAAGGCAGATTCTCTTGCTGTGCCCTGCGTGGATCTGTATTGCAGTCCTGGTTGGCGGTTCTTGGGGGAGGAGGAGCACTGCTGTGACAGAGCCTGGGGTGACAGTGGAGTAGAAGTAGCTCTGAAAACAGCAGTACTTGGACCCTAAAGCTTGGGACAAAGTACTCTCTACTCTATGAGCAGTCATATCCTGACAAAAAGCTCAAAGGTCAAGTAGTTGGCTGGGAACATGAACAGGCAGTGAAAACGAACTCAGTCTCAAACGCAGACTCAAACTCAAACTCTAGATTCCTTTTTTGGTGACAAAGAAATTCAAAACATACAGCCAGAAGAAGTCAACAAAGTCAAAGAGCCTACATCAAAAGCGTCCAAGAAAGATATGAATTGGGCTCAGGCCATGGAAGAGCTCAAAAAGGATTTAGAAAAGCAAGTAAGAGAAGTAGAGGAAAAATTGGGAAGAGAAATGAGAGTGATTCAAGAAAACCCTGAAAAACAAATCAACAACTTGCTAAAGGAGACCCCAAAAAATACTGAAGAAAATAACACCTTAAAGAATAGACTAACCCAAAGGCAAAAGAACTCCAAAAAGCCAATGAGGAGAAGAATGCCTTGAAAGGCACTATTAGCCAAATGGAAAAGGAGGGCCAAAAGATCACTGAGGAAAATATCACCTTAAAAATGAGATTGGAGCAAGTGGAAGTTAGTGACTTTATGAGAAACCAAGATATAAAACAGAATCAAAGGAATGAAAAAATGGAAGACAATGTGAAATATCTCATTGGAAAAACCACTGACCTGGAAAATAGATCCAGCAGAGAGAATTTAAAAATTATTGGACTACCTGAAAGCCATGATCAAAAAGAGCCTAGACATCATCTTTCAAGAAATTGTCAAGGAAAACTGTCCTGATGTTCTAGAACCAGAGGGTAAAATAGAAATTGAAAGAATCCACCAATCGCCTCCTCAAAAAGATCCCAAAAAGAAAACTCCTAGGAATATTGTTGCCAAATTTCAGAGTTTCCAGGTCAAGGAGAAAATACTTCAAGTGGCCAGAAAGAAACAATTTGAGTATTGTGGAAACACAGTCAGGATAACACAAGACTTAAAGGCTTCTACATTAAGGGATCAGAGGGCTTGGAATATGATATTCCAGAGGTCAAAGGAGCTAAGATTAAAACCAAGAATCACTAACTCAGCAAAACTGAGTATAATACTCCAAGGCAAAATAAGGATTTTCAATAAAATAGAGGACTTTCAAGCTTTCTCAATGAAAAGACCAGAGCTGAATAGAAAATTTGACTTTCAAACACAAGAATCAAGAGAATAATGAAAAGGTAAACATTACATTCCTGTATGGAAAGATGTGTGGAATTCATGAGACCTTTCTCAGTATTAGGGGAGTTGAAGGGAATATAGACAGAGGGCACAGGAAGAGTTGAATATGAAGGGATGATATCTAAAAAAGTAAAATTAAGGGGTGAGAGAAGAATATATTGAGAGGGAGAAAAGGGAGAGATAGAAGGGGGCAAATTATCTCACAAAGAAGTGGCAAGAAAAAGCAGTTCTGTTGAAAGGGACAAGGGGGCAGGTGAGGGGGAGTGAGTGAACCTTACTCTCATCAGATTCAGTTTGAGGGAATAACATACACACTCAATTGGGATCTTACTCCACAGGCAAGTATGGAGAAGGGGATAAAAAAGGGGGATGATAGAAGGGAGGGCAGATAGGGGGAGGAGGTAATCAAAAACAAACACCTTTGAAAAGGGACAGGGTCAAGGGAGAAAACTGAATAACGGGGGACAGGATAGGATGGAAGAAAATGTAGTTAGCCTTTTACAACATGAGCATTATGGAAGTGTTTTGCATAATGATACATCTGTGATCTATGTTGAATTGCTTGCCTTCCTGGGGAGGGTTGGTGGGAAGGAAAGAGGGGAGAGAATTTGGAACTCAGAGTTATGAAAGCAGATGCTTAAAAAAATTAAAAAAAAAATTTTTTTTGCATGCCGCTGGGAAGCGGGATGTGTAGGGAATGGGGCGTGGAAGTCTATCCTGCCCTACAGGAGGGTGGGGAGAGGGGAGAAAGAGGGGATGTGGGGTGAAGGAGGGGAGGGCTGACTGGGGAATGAGGCAATCAGAATATGTGCCATCTTGGAGTAGAGGGGAGGGTGGAAATGGGGAGAAAATTTGTGGCTCAAAATCTTGTGGAAATCAATGTTGAAAATTAAAATATTAAATAAAATATATACAAAAATATAAAAAAATAATTCAGATTGTAATTTTTTTATGACTCAAAACTTTGTCTTTTAAGAACTGATGATGGAGAGGGAGAGCCAAGATGGCAGAGTAAAGGCAGGGACTCAAACTGAGCTCTCCCAAATTCCCCTCTCAAAAAACCCAACTTTAACACCTCAAAACAAATTCTGAAGTGGCAGAACCCGCAAAAGGATGGAGTGAAACTTTTCTAGCCCAAGATAACTTAGGTGTGCAGGGTGAGAGTGGAACACAGTCAAGCACAGGCCAGGCACAAGCAAACCAGCAGCAGCAGGCCTCAGGGGTGACTGAATCAGTGGTGGCAGCAGTGGTTTCTGGAGCTCAGGCCACAGATGGTACAGGGGTCTCTTGGCTGGCACTGTGTACAAGACTCTCGTATTACCCATACATGGATCCGTGTCACAGCCCCAGGGCCAGAAGGATCATCAGCACACCACAGCTTGTGGCTACAGAGGAGTGGGGACCCTGATCACAGTTCCAGGGTAGAAAAAAGTGCTTGTGGTCACTCAGAGACCACAGCATAGGCCAGGAGAATAGTGACGACACTTCTTAAATTGTATGACCTGAAAATTTGCAGATTCCCAGAACTAGCTCTGAGAGCAGTAGCAAGAAAACCCTGAAGATTGGGATGATTCCCCACTTCATTCCAAGGGCAGAGCCACACTGACATAGAGGTAAAAGTTAAGGACAGGTTGGGGAAAAATGAGCAAACAAGAAAAAGAGCCTGAATATAGAAAGTTAACTATAGTGGCAGGGAAGTTGAGACAAAAGCTCAGAAGGGATAACAAAATCAAAACTGCCACATCAAAAACCTCACAGGAAAACGTTAATTGGTCTCAGGCCCAAAAAGAATTCTTGGAAGAGCTCAAAAAATGATTTTAAAAATCAAGAGAGGTAGAGGAAAAATTGAGGAAAGAAATGAGAGCAATCCAAGAAAATCGTGAAAAAAGAGCCAACAGTTTGGTAAAGGAGGCCCCCCAAAAATACTGAAGAAAATAACACCTTAAAAAACAATATTCCAAAAAGAGGCACAAAAATCCACTGAAGAGAACTCCTTAAAAAGCAGAACTGGCCAAAATGAAAAAAGAGGTACAAAAATTCACTGAAGGAGTCCTTAAAAAGTATAATTGACCAAATGGAAAAGGAGGTACAGAAGCTCACTGAAGCAAATAATTCCTTGAAAATTAGAATTGGGCAAATGGAAGCAAATGACTCAATGAGACATCAAGAAACAAAACAAAATCAAAAGAATGAAAAAAAATAGAAGAAAATGTGAAATATTAAAAGAAGAACTACCTAGAAAATAGGTCTAGGAAAGATAATTTAAGATTTATTGGACTACCAGAAAGCCATGATCAGAAAAAGAGCCTAGACATCATCTTAAAAGAAATTATTAAGGAAAACTGCCCTGATATCATAGAAGCAGAAGATAAAATAGAAATTGAAGGTATCTACCAATCATCTCCTGAAAGAGATCACAAAATGGAAATTCCCAGGAATATAGCCAAATTCCATAGCTCCCAGATCAAGGAGAAAATATTGCAAACAATCAAAAAGGAACAATTTAGATTATCATGGAGCCAGTCAGCATAACACAAGATTTGGCAGTTTCTACATGAAAACATCAGAGGGCTTGGAATATGATATTCAAAAGAGCTGGAAAAACCAAGAATCACCTGCCCAGCAAAACTGAGTATTACCCTTTTTGGAGGGGGGGGGGGGGGAATGGACATTCGTTGAAATAGAGGACTTCTAGGTATTTCTGATGAAAAGACCGGAGCTGAATAGAAATTTTGACTTTCAAATAAAAGACTCAAGAGAAGCATAAAAAGGTGAACAAGAAAGAGAAATCATGAGGGATTCAATAAGGTTAAACTGTTTTCATTCCTACATGGGAAAATGATATTTGTAACTCCTAAAATTTTTCTCATCATTAGGGCAGTTAGAAGAAGTATACATAGACAGAGGACTCAGGTGTGAGTTGAATATGATGGGATGATTATCTGAAATAAAATTCAGGGGTGAGAAAGAGGAATGCATGGGGAGAAAAGGAAAGGGAGAGGTAGAACGGGTTAAGTTATCTGACAAAAGAGGCACAAAGGAGCTTTTATAGTGGAGGGGAAGATGGGGAGGTGAAAGGGGAGGGAGCTTGTGAACCTTAGTCTAATCAGAATTAGCTCAGAAAGCGAGTAACATATACACTAATTTGGGTATAAAAATGTAACTCCACAGGAAAATAAGGCGAGGGAAAAAAAAGGCTTGTAGAAGGGATGCAGATTGGGAGAAGTAATACTTGAGAATTGACAGGGTGAAAGGAAAAAGAATAGGCTAAATAGGGAAAATAGGATGGAGGGAAATGTAATGTGAAGAGAAATTTCAGCTAGTTTCTATGATAGACATTTCTCAAATATATAGAAAACTGAGTCAAATTGACAGAAATAAGAGCCATTCCTCAACTGATAAATGGTTAAAGCATATGAACAGGTGGTTTTCAAAGTAATTAGAGCTATCTAGAGTCATATGAAAAAATGCTCTAAATCACTATTGATTAGAGAGGTGCAAATTAAAACAACTCTGAGCTACCACCGTACGTTTATCTAATTGCCTAATATGAGAGGAAAGGAAAATGAAAAATGTTGGAGGGGATGTGGGAAAATTGAGACACTAATGCACTATCGGTGAAGTTGTATACTGATTCAAGCGTTCTGTAGAGCAATTTGGAACTATGCCCAAATGGCTATAAAACCATGCATACCCTTTGACCCACCAATACCAGGTGGTCTGTGTCCCAAAGAGATAAAAAACAAAAGGGGAAAAGGACCTATATGTACAAAACTATTTATAGCAGCTTTTTGTTTTGGCAAAGAACTGGAAATTGAAGGGATGCCCATCAATTGGGGAATAGCTGAACAAGTTGTGATGGAGTACTATTGTGCTGTAAGAAATGATGAGCAGGATGTTCTCAGACGAACCTGAAAAGAGTTTCACAAACTGATGCAGACTGAAATGAGCAAAACCAAGAGAACACTTAATATAGCAATAGTGATATTGTATGATGATCAACTGTGAGTGACTTGGCTATTCTCAAGAATACAGTGATCCAAGACAATTTTGAAGAGCATATGATGTAAAATGCTATCCATCTCCAGAGAAAGAACTGATGGAATCTGAATGCAAATTGAAGCATACTTTTCCTTTTTTTTTTTTGGCTGTTTTCTTTCACAACTTGATTAATATGGAAATGTTTACATGACTGCACATGTATAAACTATATCAAATTGCTTGCCTTCTCAATGAGGGGGGTAGGAAAGGAAGGGTGGGAATTTTGAACTATATTTTTTAAAATGAGTGTTAAAATTATTTTTACATGTAATCAGAATAAAATATTTTAAAAGTATCAAGGAAAACTGCTCTGATATCCTAGAACTAGAGGATCAAATATGAATATCAAATATCAAATACAAAAATTCCCAGGAATAGTATAGCCAAATTCCAGAGCTTCCAGGTCAAGAAGAAAATATTCCAAGCAGCCAGAAAGAAATAATTCAAATATTGCGGTGCCAGTCAGGATAACACAAGATTTAGCAGCTAAAGGATCAGAGGGCTTGGTACATGATATTCCAGAAGGCAAAGAAACCAGAATTACAACCAAAAATCACCTACCCGGCACAACTTTGGAGGAAATAATAGAAATTCAATGAAAGGGTACTTAAAACCATCGCTAATGAAAAAAACCAGAGCTGAATAGGAAATCTGTCTTTCAAATACAAGAATTAGAGGCATAAAAAAGTAAGTGAGAAATCAGAACAGTTTCAATAAGGTTAAACTATTCCTACATGAGAAGATGATACTTGTAACTCTGAAGAATTTTCTCATTATCAGGGCAGTTAAAAGGAGGAGACGCAGAAAGGACAATGTGTGAGTTGAATATGATGGGATGATATCTAAAAAAAATAAAGGTGAGAAAGAAAGCACTGGAAGAAGGGGAAAGGGAAAGGTAGATTGGGGTAAAATAAAGTAAAAGAAGAATGAAAGCTTTTATAGTGGAGGGGAAGTAAAGGGGAGCACTTGAACCTTATTTATCAAAACTGGCTCAGAGGGAACACCATACGCCATACACCATCACAGGTGTGATGGAAGGGAAGGAAAATTGGGGGAGAGGCAGTAGTCGGAAGCAAAACACTTTTGAGGATGGACAGGATGAAAGGAGAACAGAATAAATGGAAAATAGGATGGAGGGAATAGTGATCATAACTGTAAGAAAAACTTGATAGCAAATTTCTCTGCTAAAGTCCTCATGTCTAGAATATACAGAGAACTGAGTTAAATTTATAAAAACAAGCTATTCCCCAGCTGATCAATGAACAAAGATATGAACAAGCAGTTTTCATAAAAAGTAATTAAAGCTATAGCTATATGAAAAAATGCTCTAAATCACTGTTGATTAAAGAAAGGCAAATTAAAACAACTGAGCTACCATCCCACACCTACCAGATTGGCTAATATGACAGAAAAGGAAAATGACAAACATAAGAGAAAACAAGGGAAAATTGAGACAGTAAAGCATTGTTGATGGAGTTATGAACTGATCCAACTATTCTGGAGAGCAATTGGGAACTATGTCCAAAAAGCTAAAAAGCTATGCATATCCTTTGATCCAGCGATACCACCAGGTCCATGTCCCAAAGAGACAAACAAAAAAGGATATATATATATATATATATATATATATATATATATATATATATATATATATATATATATACACACATTTATAGCAACTTTTTGTTTTGGCAAAGAATTGGAAATTGAGGGGATGCCCATCAAAGGCTCAACAAGTTGTGCTATTTGATGGTGATGGAATGCTATTGTACTTTAAGAAATGACAAGCAGGACGCTCTCAGAAAAAACCTGAAAGACTTACATGAACCGATGCAAAGTGAAATGAGCAGAACCAGGTTGTACTCACCAACAGCAATACTATATGATGATCAATTGTGAATGGCTTTGCTATTCTCAGCAATGATCCAAGACAATTCTGAAGGACCCATGATGAAAAATGCTATCCATCTTCAAAGAAAGAATTGATGGAGTCTGAATGCAGATTGAAGCATACCTTTTTTTTAAACTTTATTTTTTTGGTCTTTTTTTTTTTACAATATGACTAATATAGAAATGTTTTGCGTGACTAAACATGTATCACCTATATCAAATTGCTTGCTTCTCAATGAGGGGTAAGGGAAGGTGAGAATTTTGAACTCAAAATTTTAAGGAAACATGTTAAAATTGTTTTTAAATGTAATTAGGGAAAATTTTTTTTAAAAAAGAACTGGTGATATCCCTCTGAACTTTAAGCAAGATTGTGTTTCAAATATGGTTTATTAATAGGACTATACTTTTTATAATATGTATCATATTAATATTAATTATGTTAATATAATAATGTGTATTGATCCATGCATTATATAATACATGTACAATATAGTGCTTAGTATGTGTCAATATCGTGCTAAGCACTTCATTTAATCTCATTTTATGCTCACAACCACCCAGGGAAGTAGGTGCTATCTATCATCATCTCCGTCTCACAGATGAGGAAACTCAGGTAAACGTCAGTTAAGTGACTTGTCTGGGGCCAATCAATCAATACGTATTAAGTGTCTACTGCGTGCCAGGCACTGTGCTTAGTGCTGGGTCATACAGTAAGTTTCTGAGGATAGATGTGAACCTGAGTCTTCCTCACTCTGGGTCCAGGGCTCTATCCGCTGTGCTACCTAATGACCCAACTTTTAAACAGGAGACTGCTGAAAACAAGTCCACATTCAATAAATATAAGCCTTTACATCGTTAAACAGTGACCTGGCATCTGGAATGGAATGCAATGTACAAGCCTGTGGCTGTGAATAAAAATTATAAACGAATAGGTTTTTTTCTTAAATTATAAATTTAGCTCTGTAGATTTAGCGTAGTCCTGTTTCTGAGGATGAGGAATCTAGTGGATAAATCAATAGCCAAACATACTTGAATTTTTATTCTAAATAAAATGCTTTGTTTTAATTTGGTCCTTCCAGGCACTATAAAATGTTAAAAAGAACAGAAAATCACGATGTGGTTATGAAAACCATATGAAGAATCTGAAAAAAAATCTTCAGACCCACTTGTATGCCAGGCTTCAGTGAAGAGTTTTGTTTCCTGTGCTTTTTTGATAGTTTGTTAAATCATAGCAACCCACAGCTTTAATTCCCAAATGTTAGCTAATTTTCCTGGAGGGCAATAGATGGTAATTGAAAGAATCTTAGTGTTTATTCAAGTGGCTTTGTCTGTTAAAGAACATATGCCCAAGGGCAGCTAGGTGGCCCAGTGGATAGAGAACCTGCCCTGGAGTCAGGGGAACCTGAGTTAAAAAATTGGCCTCAGATACTATTACTAGCTATGTAATCCAGGGCAAGTAGTGTCCTAATAAAAAAAAAAAAACAAAAACAAAAAACTATATGCCCAGAGACCTATACTTGCCTGGGCAAGCAGAAGCTTAAATGGGGAAAACAAAAAGTCAAACCACACTATTTTACACCACAGGCTTGCTGCATCTTGATCATATCATTTCAAAGCACATTAGTAAAACTTAGGGCAGCTGCTTGACACAATGGATAGAGTGCTGGGCCTGGAGTCTGGAACACATCTTCCTGAATTCAAATCCAGCCTCTGACACTAACTAGCTGTGTGACCCTGGGCAAGTCACTTGACTGTTTACCTCAGTTTCCTCATCTGTAAACTGAACTGGAGAGGGAAATGGCAAACCACTCCAAGAAAATGCCAAATGGGGTCACAAAGGGTCAGACACAGTTAAGAGGACTGAACAACAACAAAGAACTTGAACTTCACTCAGTTGTACAGGCCTGGGCAAAGCAACTGAATATGTATAGGCATTCTGGAAAATTCAAGTGCCTGACCATTACACAATTTCAAGATTGAAAACATGGATTACCATTATTTGGAAAGGGAAATCCTAAATGTTCACTAAGCCTTAGTTATGAGATTTCATTTAGGAGTTGAACATGCTCATATGTACTGAATGAAAAATATTTTTACTATTTATTTGTTCAGCCACCTTCTATTAGAGAAATTGCATTTTTCTCCTGAATGGAATTTTTATCATTTTATTATTTATATTTATTATCAACGTTTACAGATGTCAAGGTTGGCTTCTAACATTAGGAAAAAGAAACCATGGTTACTATAAACAATTGTGAGTGATGACATACATTAATTACAGTGTATGGCTATACTCCAGCAGTTTACTGTGATAAATACCTGGCGTTGAATGAGGACTTACTCTAAACCTAGCTAGCTGCCAGGCAGTAGGGAGTAGGTACAAAAGACGTCTGAAAACTACTGAAGCCTTCTCAACCCCACTGTGAGGTAGATAGTTCTAAGTTCTAGCATTGACATGTATTTTCTTATTCCTGAGCACAGATGTATTACCAAATCCTGAAACCAGACAGTTCTCAAGGGTTAAGAAATCTTAAATTTAACATTACTTTCCCTCAGAGCTCTGTGACCCATCCTCCTTTTTTAAATACAAGATTTACAAGATAATACATTTTTTTTTACATTTATCTGATATGGACAAAACTTAATACCATTAAAAAAAAGCACATTTTAAATTTGTCATTGTTATTCATTTTAATTTTACAGTGTTGATCATGAACCTCAGACTCCATTTCTTTGGCATTTTTAATAGATTATAGATCCTTTCTACCATAGTTCCTGTTAGTAACAGATATTACAATCTTGAACTATCTTATTCCATAACAAAGGTCATCTTCCTTTCATGAAAACAGTATGTGTATTTCCTTTCAGAAGGGATCCTTCTCATAACTAAAGATCCCCTTCATAATGGCCCACATGGGATAAAGCATGATAGCAAAAAGCATTTTCCTGGCATTTATTTAAGGAACTTGAGATTTCCACCCCCCACCCCCAAACTTTCCTGATGAGGACTGTACAATAACATATTTCAATTATAACAGTTAACATTTCAGAATATGAAATATAGACTCTAAAGGGTAAGAACATAGTCTGTAAATTATAATTGATTTAAAAGTTAATTTTAACCATAAAGTTACACCACAAGTGCTGGAGTTGTAAATAAACTATGAAACTACTGTATAATTAATATCTGGCTACATTTTAACCTGTTATATCCACAGAAGTGGAACTTAGCCAGGACTCCATGTTTTAAAATGTTCAAGTTTATTTCTCATATTTTACAAAATCCACATGGAAGTATTCCCACCATAAACTCTGATGTATTTGTTTGTAAAATAACCATGCACTAATTCATGTTGAAGTAAGACAGTTTTAAAGGATTCATTAATCCAGCTGCTGTATCACGAAGATGGAACAGAGATGGCGTCCACAGCTTCAATGAGGTGTAAGGCCAGACTATACTGCCCATGGTTTTCTGGTAGTAGCTCTATTACTTTATTTACTAATTTAGCTGTTGTTGCAATTGGCACTTCAGTGTTATGAAGATCCTGGGGGTCCTGAAAATTTGACATGAAAAATATTCCATCAGGCATTTTAATATTAGCAATATTTGTTATTAATTTTATAATAAAAAGTAAATATAGTATTTTTAGAGGTCTTTTTTCCCTAAATAAAATCAGAATATTAAATTGAATTCAAGCATTTTTAAGTGACAGGTAGGTTTGAGGAATTTATCAGTTCTACTAATATGATGAAATAAAATAATAATTGTTGGCATTTATGCAGAATTTTCAAGTTTTTAAAATGCATATACATTACGGAGGTAAGTGACTTGCCAGTGGGCACATCATAATAATTTCTCCTGACTCCAAGGGAAGGACTCTTTCCACTCAATCATAATGCCTCCATTATGTGGTGGGGGGAAAAAAAAGCCAAAACCCAACCACATTTGTTTGATAAGAATTAGGCATCTCATTCAGCCCTGAATAATTTCTTTGTATACTTTAGAGAATAATTCCAAAGCTGCCCATGGATTAGACTATAACGAGAACCAGAATGACCATCCTTAACAGCAAAACAACCTGTTATCAACATGTAAAGATTAGTTTACACAGTGTGGACAACCTTCTGGTTCAAATTAAAATACTTGTTAGACATTTGTCTCCCAAGCTCGTGTTTCATGTCCCCTTCTTCACCCTTACCATAGCTTTGAGCCAGGTACAGAGTGTTGGTGGCAGTCTAGCGAGCAGTTCCATGCCCTCTTTGGTCTGAGTATGGAGTAAGGCATAGGCTAGCCTCTGCCCAGTCAGCACAAGGAGCTGAGAAGCCAGCACTTCTTGGTCTTGTACCTGCAGAATGGCCTAAAGGTAAAGACAACAAGAAAAATGCAGTCAGATACCTTGAGGCCCTCCATCTGAGCGGAGTGAGGAGAGAGAAAACACTTTAAATATCTTGCCAGGCCACTTAAGGAAGACATCAGTTCCCTTCCTGAACTATGACCATATATTATTATAAGTCAAACAACTCAGAGCTTAGTCTTCAGACTTGATTCTCTGCCTAGTCAAACTTTCCCACTTCATATACCAACATAGTGAGGCTGTATTCTCTCTTAAGCTTCTGACACAAGAAGAATGAGCAATGAAATGAAGCCAGGCACTGAATTTTATTTTTCCAATTAAATATGATTTCTTTACCATACAAACAAAAGATTTTTAATGAAGTTTATTCACCACTTTAGAAAGACCTATTTTACTCTTTATTTTCTTAACATAAGCCTTATTTGTATATCCGAAGAGTAACAGTTACCTCTTCTCCAAGATGATCAACTCCATAATTATATAGTTCCAGTACATAATGTCTTCTAATCACATCTTCATTAACTTGAAGGTGCTGGGCTAAATATACAGCCAGAACTGGCCAGTCTCTATCTTTGCCAAGAGGAATAACTGGTGCTTCATCAGACGTTTCTTTGTCCTTAGGGACAGAATGTTGTACCTGAACGGCTGCACTGATGATTTTCAATAAAAACTTGGGAACGAAGTATGAAAGTGAGAAAAATGGAAAGAAATAAATCTTATTAATATGGGTTTTATTCAAATAACACCTCACTAAAAATATTAGCTATAGCAATCAGACAAGAAAAAGAAATAAGAAATAGGCATAGGCAAAAAAAAATGATCACTTTGTATATAATATGATGGCTTACCTAGAGAATGCAAAAAGAATCAACAAAATTAATTAAAACAATAACTTCAGCAAATCTGAAGAATGTAAGATGAATCCACATAAATCCTCATCACGTCTGTATATTACCAAGAAACTCAGCAAGAAGAGATAATGAAATTCCATTTAAAGTAACTACCAAAAATGTGAAGTGCTTCGGACTCTACTAAGATATACAGAGGAACTATATGAATATAACTACAAAACACTTTAGGATAATCAAAACAGACCTAAATAACTGGACAAATGTTAAATGTTTACAAGTAAACCAAATCAACATAGTAACAATGACAGTACTAAAGGGAAAGGGTAAGGGGAAAGGAATAAGCATTTATATACTACCTACTAGGTGCCAGGTACTATGTGAAATATCTCATTGGAAAAATAACTGATCTGGAAAATAGATCTAGGAGAGGTAATATAAGAATTACTGGACTACCTAAAAGCTATGATAAAAAAAAAGAGCCTGGATATCATCTTTCAAGAAATTATCAAGGAAAATCACCTTGACATTGCAGAAGCAGAGGGCAAAACAGAAAAAACCAATGAAATCTTTATTGCTAAATCCTCTTCTCAGTCTTTATCCCTCTTGACCTTACAGTTTATACAATGCTGACGATGCCTCTTGCCAGATACTCCTCCCTGAGTTTTGTGACATTGCTCTGTCCTTGTTTATAAAAGATATTATCAGGCTGTGAGCTCCTTGAGAGCAGGAACTATCTTTTACCTTTTTTATATCACTAGTCCTTAACACAGAGCCTGCTCACAGGCACTTAATGAATGTTTATGTTGACTACCTTTAAAAAAAAAACAAACCCAGCATATGGTATGACCAGATCTTCTTAAATGTATTCCTCTAAGTAGGAACTCTTTCTTTTTAATCTTGGTTGGCCAGAATTTCATCTTATCATAACTACTTAAAAGTTATTTTGAGTCTTTGTGACTATTATGGCCTTTTGGAATGAACTTTATTTTAGCTCCTATTCAAAGTACCATAATAATTTCTAAAAGGAAATACTGGAGATTTTGCAGGTGGATTGTAGCTGATCCTTGTCAGTCTATTTTGCAATATCATTATCCATATCCTGCCGCACATATATGAGCACACCAGAGGATTCTATCTTGGGTCCTTTCGTCTTCTCTCTTTATACTCTCTTGGTGACTCAATCAACATTGTGGACTCATTTATCATCTCTATCTAAACAGCCCTCCTCTGATTCCTGAATTTCAGTCATGCATCTCCATGAGACAATTGGTATCCTCAAATAGTAGTAGGAGAGTTAGGAAGAGGGGAGGGCTTGGAGGAAAGAAAGAAATTCAGTTTTGGACATGCTGAGCTTAAGAAGTCTATGTGACATCCAGAAGGCAATTGGAGATTCAAGTTCGGAGGTCAGGGGAGAGACAAAGGCTGGATAAATAGAATAGAAATGGAAATCATCTGAACTGAGATAACTAAAAGAGTATTTCAACTCACTGATCATGAAAGACTACACACTTAACTAACAGCTAAATATTTGTAAATTATCAAAGAACCATATACTCCTTGACCCTGCATGTCACTGCAGAAACAGAAGGGCTATACAGGATGGATAACTATTTTATTTGATGTATATGTGGCCATGGCCAAAGAGTTTTTCACCTTCGGGTCAATCTTCTGGTGATGTGCAAGCTGGTCCTTGGACAAAAACTGTGTCATGGAGGAAAAAAGAACAACTACAACTTACCTGTTGTCGGAGAGATATGAAATTTGGGTCCATCTCACCACTGGGTAGTAACTGAATTGAAGTTAGGTCTTTAAAAAATGCATTTTTGCCCTGAAAAAAATAAAACAAAATCATGTGATCACTTTTTGGGGGGTATTATTAAAATTTACCCTATTTCTGTAAAGTTCAAAGGCTTTTTTATTTAATTTTCTCTTCATCATCTTAATCTCAGGACAAATTTATTTATTTTATATCATAAGAATGTGGCAAATAGTTAACTTTATATGAGTATTTAAATATTTGGATGCTGACGTGAGATTTAGAAAGCGCTTACCCAAGTTTCAAAGGAAAGCCATAATAAAATATTGAAAAATAAAATTAGAGGAAAAGATTTTATCTAACCTGGAGAAGAGGCTGCCAGAGGTCATATGAAAAATACTGGCGAATGAATGACAGAAAATGCAACTGCTAGACAAAAATAGTAATTTAGACCAGCATTTCCCAAACAATAGCCTGTGTTACACTTGACAGCATATATAATGTGAATAGAAATACATAAGAAAATTTTCATGGTACTGTTATTTCTATTACATATCAAAAAAATACTTCTTACATATGACAATTTTTTGGTTATGAAAAAGTATTTTATTTCCTTTTTCATTTTTGAACCAGAATTTTTCAATTCCTACCCCATATCACACTCTTTTCCCCAGAATCATTCCATATTCCCTGTTAACCTGGAGCTATTTATGGATTTTGTTGCTATGGCTCATGTACAGGATTATTTCTTCCTCTGACAAACATGATGGTTTTTCTTCAATAACTGATCATTCAACATATTCAAAATTTAGTTGGAGTGAAAAACAAGCACTTATGATTACAGAACAGCACAAAATGGCTTGAAATAAAAGAATATAAATTGGGATATAAGGATTATTCTATAGTTCAGCATTTAGGAGTGACAGCAGAAAAGCACGTCTGTGTGTCCAAGGAATGAAGTGTATGTTTACTAACCCCAAATGGCAGTAAAAACAACAATCTATGAAGCAGGCTTATCTGAAAAAAAAAATTAAGGAACAAGATATTTCTAAGCCCACACCAAAATTCAAGATTAACGAATTCACTAATGAATCATTTTCTAATTTAGTGCATAAGCTAAATAAAAAAAATTGATGCTAACATAATAGTTTTCAATACTATTTGCAGTAAGACGTAATATTGAGGAGGTAGCATAATTACAAGAGGAAAAATGGAGTAGGTACAGGTAACAGTTTACATACATGAAATAGTGCAAGAAGAACAGTAAAATATATCACAAAAGAAACCAAGACGAAAATACTTAATATTATAGAAGACGATACCAAGATCTGTATCATAACTAGGGAGGGCAACTACAATTTCAAAGGAAAAAACCCACAACTCAGTTAGCTCTTGCACTGGTAACATTATTCGGTTGTTTTAAAAGAACTGGCAT
Source organism: Trichosurus vulpecula (assembly GCF_011100635.1). Classification (NCBI taxonomy): domain Eukaryota; kingdom Metazoa; phylum Chordata; class Mammalia; order Diprotodontia; family Phalangeridae; genus Trichosurus; species Trichosurus vulpecula. The sequence continues at coordinate 124,640,359 of NC_050576.1, forward strand.
CAACTACCACAGCGACTATTTTCAATACCACTTCTGATACTTGTCTACTTCAATCGATTCTATCTTTAATAATGAATACCTGAAAATGAACTTAAATGCATTTTGATCTAAGGATGGTCATTTAATGCTAGACAAAATGTCTGCAGTGGCTATGAAGATGACAGAAACTTTTCCTGAACTCATCATTTGGCTCTGTTTAAATCACTGATTTCAATTATCACTTGATAAATTTAAAAATCTAATATAAAAGAAGTTAACTATTTAAAAATATTTCTGGAATAAGATTTATTCTACTTATCATCAATCTGACAATAATGAAACCATGCTAGAAGCTGCAACTAAAGAACTGGAAATGAAAACTATTAAATTGGTCTAACACTGGGACTGAGAGGGGTGGCATGTAGCTTGTGAAATGCTCCTGCGGTATGGTGCACATATTCTGCATTAGACATGCATTCTTCCTGTATCTTGCTCTTATTCTGGTTTGATAAAGAGATTAACATTAATTTCTTTCAAAGCCTTGCTTTGATGACTAGTATTCCTAAAGAATTTTCATTACTTTCAAAAGCACTACAGTCAAAATCAACTAATATTCACGATGCAAAAATTAATCAAATACACTATAAGAACTCTGGGAAAATGTGAAGACTGGTACCAGAAAGCATGAATCTCAAGCTGAATATCTGAATAAGTCAGATAAGCTTAAAGGCATCTTATTTAATAAAAATAACAAATTTAATGCCCCTCCTATGAATGTTACTAGATAATGGAATTTGGTACATGAACTTATGTGGTTGTTTTTTGAACAGTGCCTAAATCTTTATTTTTCATAACCTACATTTTTCAAATTAGACAGTTTTACATTGCTGACACAAAAAGAAACTTAAATTACCAATAGTTTACATGTAGCTTGATTCCAGTCTTAATGAACTTATGTTTTTCAATCAGATAAATACAATGAAAGCATTTTAAATTATTTTATTAGAATAATCTACCTGTCCCTGTGCAGAACAAACTTTGCCATAGATAGCTGCTTAAAAAAAAAAAAGGATCATTTAAGAGACATCTTAAAACACGATTTGCAGGATTTGTCAATAACAATGTAAAATCAACAGTGCAATTTCTGCAATTATACAAAAAGCTAAAAAGATAGCACTATGGTAATCAGTGATTTAAAGCTTAACAAGGGGCAGTTGGATAGCACAGTGGATAGAACACCAGCCCTAGAGTCAGGAGGACCTGAGTGCAAATCTGGCCTCAAACACTTACTAGCTGTGTAATCCTAGGGAAGTCACTTAACCTCAAATGCCTTCCAAAAAACAAAAGCTACACACACACACCCATTGAGATTTCACTTCAATGATTAATTTGTATGAGACTGAGAAAAATGATCTAACAGTAGTTAAACGGTAGCAGTCTACCAATTTTTTCTTTTGGAGGAGGGAAGCAATTGGGGTTAAGTGACTTGCCCAAGGTCACACAGCTAGTAAGTGTGTCAAGTGTCTGAGGCCAAATTTGAACTCAGGTCCTCCTGACTCCAGGGCCAGTGCTCTACTCACTCCGCCACCTAGCTGCCTCGAGTTTACCAATTTTATTGTTAGTTAATTTAATTCAATTGCCTTTGTTTTTTATTGTTTCTTTTTTTTTATTTGCTCTTTTATATACTGCTTCAATTGATTTCTTAGTTCAATGTTATTCAGCATTTTGGTTCATATTTTTCCTCTCTTCCTATGCCTTTTTTTTTGGCTAAATATGAGCTAAGTGAATTCCCTTAATATATTTCTTATTCATTTTGTTATATCCTTTGGTATTTCTTGAACAACTTCTAATAAGTTTTCTGGAAGCATTTCTTAGATATTTTATTGTTTCTTGGACCTTTTATATTTACTGTGTCAATGTTGTTCTTTGGCTATATGACAAGTTTTGCTTTTTACTGTTCTTGTTTCTAACTAGCTTATCCTCCGCCCTCTCCAAAAAAAAAATCTTCATTTTTCTTCCATTTCTCTGGGGGAGGCTTTTTTATTTCTAGTAAAAATTCTACATCATATTAAAGGGGGGTAATTTGTTTCTTTCAGAAAGGGAAACGGATCATTAAAAGCTGGCATGGCTTCATCATTCTACTTGGTTGGCAATGCTTTAGATATATAGTATACTTAAATTTCATCAAAGCACTTGACAGTCTTTCACATATTCTTGTGGACAACTTGAAAAGCTATAGTCTAGACTCTAAATAGCACAATTATTAAGTAGATTCTGAGCTAGTTGAATGACTTGACCTAAAGAAACTATAGTTCTTAATGAGTTAATGTCCACTTTGAACAGGCGAAATGTTGGACCAAGTTTTAAGATCATGAAATTTAACATATCTAAAGAACATTTGTTACAAAAAAGAATCACTGTCACTTGACCCTTCCATCTCTAACTGTACCTCACTCTCTTATTTTTTTCTAAATTTAGAAGACTTTTATACCCTTCTAAATGTATAAGATAATGCCTAACAGTATGTAAGTAATGTATATAAGAGCAAGGCTCCAGCACTAGCAGCCCCCCATCCCCATTTTCTTCTGTATCAGTTCTTCCTTTCATGCCTCATTTGTATGAGATAATTGCTCCTTTTTATCTCTCCCTACAATTTTATTTTTTAGAATCACCATATCAAACATAGCTAAACCCAAGTCTTTCAAACTACCCAAATAATGATGATAGGAGTACTGATAACATTTTCAAATATAAGAAGTTAACAGTTTGACTTTATGGAGTCCCTTAGAATTGGTCTTTAATGTTTACCTTATATTTCTCTTGGACCTTATATGTCAAATTTTCCATTAAGTTCTGTCTTTTTTGTCACAAATTTCTAAAAATCTCTCAATTTGTTAAATTGCCTTTTTCTTTCAGGATTACACTTAACTTTGCTGGGGAAGTTACCGTTCATTGTAACCCCAACTCTTTTGCCCTATGAAATACAGTGTTCCAAGTCCTATAATCCTTCAACACAGAAGCTGCTAGGTCTTGTGTAAACCTGACTATAGCTCTGTGACATTTAAATTACGTTTTTTTTCTTGTTGCTTTCAATATTTTCTCCTTAACCTGGGAGCTCTGCAACTTGGCTATGATATTCCTTCAAGTTTTCCTTCTGGGACCTCTTTCAGGTGGATAATAGATGGATTTTTTCTACTCCTATTTTACCTTCTTGTTCTAGAACTGAAGGGAAATTTTCCTTAATAATTTCTTGTAATATTGTATCAAGATTCTTTTTTCGATCATAGCTTTCAGGCAGTGCTATAATTCTTAAGTTGTCTCTCTTCAATCTGTTTTCTGCCTGTTGTTTTTCTGATGATGTGTTTCACATTCTCTTCCATTTTTTCATTCTTTTGATTTTTTTATTTCTTGGTACCTTAGAATGTCATTAGCTTCCCCTTGCCCAACAGTTTAAGAAGGAATTATTTTCTTCCTTTAAGGTTTTGGTTTTCTATTTCCAGTTGGTTGACTTTCTTTTCATAAATTTCTTGGGTTGATCTTATTTTTTTTCCTAATTCTTTCTCGATCTCTCTTATTTGAGTTTTAAGTCCTTTTTAAGTTCTTCCAAAAGCTCTTTTCAGGCTTGTGGCTGTTCAACATTTTTCACTGAAAAAGGACTAGCTTTTTTAGTTCCACTATCTTCCGCTGAATATGAATCCAGATCTTCTGTCTCCCCAAAGTAGCTATCTATACTTGGGTTTTTTCTCCTTTACTTAATCATTTTTATTTTTATTCTGCTTTGTTTTATTTTTAGCAGCTATTATTATAACCAAGGTCTAGTCTGGAGCTGTGGGGAATGATGCCTCAAGCCTCAGGTCCTTCTTACTGTTATTTTCTGAGCTCTGTCCCAGGCTCAACCTTGGGCAATCCTCTCCGCCCCTAAGCCATACCTAGGAACCCCTGCCGTAACATCCCATAAATGTTCTTGGTCTCTGTAGTCCCTCTGGTGGCTACAAACTTCAATAGTCCTTCAACTGCCCTAGAACTGAAACCAGGGAAGCTGCTCTCCTGCCAGTGTCCACAGCCAGCAGGGTCCTCACCTCTCTGCTACCGCACCCACCAGGCACGTGCTAGCTCCTTCTCCCCAGGGCTGCAACCCCAGGACTGCATCTAGTCAGCACAGCTGTTCTTAGCATCCCTCAATAGTGGAAGGTCCTTCAATCTTCTCCCACTCAGCTGTCAGACATCCCCCTCATACTTTTATTTCCAGAGGCTGAGGCTGCCTCCCAACTCAGGTGCCCCCAGGGCTTGTTGTTTGCTGACTCAGGCCAAACCTTCACCCTGGAGTTCCAGTCTTTCCTGGGGTCTCCTCAAGTTACCTTAGAACAACTGCTTTACCCTAATTTTCATTTATTTCTGCTGCTCTACATTCCCCCGAGGCAATGCTCTTTTTTGTGGAGGAAATTTGGAGAGCCAAAAGTTTTCTGACGTATTCCACCACTTTTCCAGAACGCTCTCAAGGGAGTTCTCCTCACTAATGCACTGTTGATGGAGTTGTGAACCAGTCCAATCATTCTGGAGAACAATTTGGAATTATGTGAAAGGGACATATCCTTTCACCCAGCAATACCACTACTAAGTCTATATCCCAAAGAGGTCAAAGAAAAGGGGAAAGAATTTATAGCAGCTGTTTTGTGGTGGCAAAAATTTGGAAATACGGGGGATCCCCATCATTTGGGGAATGGCTGAACAAGTTGTGATATATGATTGTGATGGAATATTACTGTGCTCTAAGAAATGATGAGCAGGATGCTTTCAGAAAAACCTGGGAAGACTTATATGAACTGATGCAAAGTGAAGCGAGCAGAACCAGGAGAACACTGTACAATGTAGCAGCAAAACTGTAAAGATGATCAACTGTGAAAGATTTAGCTAACTCTGAGCAAGAAAATGATCCAAGACAATTCCAAAGGTCCCATGATAAAAAATGCTATCCACCTAGAGAAAGAGAGGTGATGAACTCCAAATGCAGGCTGAAGTATACTTTTTTAAAGCTTTCTTTATTTGTATTGTTTTGTTTGTATTTTCTTTTGAAACACGGCTATTATGGAAAGGTTCGGCATGACATATGTTTAACTGACATCCAAGTGCTTGCCTTTTCAAGGAAGGGGGATTGGTGGGAGAGAGAGGTGAAAGGTAAGAAGAGAATTTGGAACCCAAGTTTTTAAAAAATGATTGTCAAAAATTATTTTACATGTAATTAGGAAATATTTAATGAAAAAAAGAGGAGGAGGCCAGAGGTAGAGGGGAGGTGAAGAAACTCAGGCTAAGACAGGTTAAGTGACCTGCCCAGGATCACAAAGCTAGAAAGCATATGAGGCAGGGACTGATTTCAAATCTTTCTGATTCCAGACCCAATGCTCTATTCACTACACTGCCTGATGCCTCAATATAAAATGAAGTCAACCTATGTGAATGTAATTAATGATCACACATTGTCTACTAAAAGGGATTATTTGTGTTTTTTAAAACCTAATTATTTTTGTTTTACATCAAATTATAAGTTTGTCTTGAAATTTAGTCAAAAATGTAAATAAAGGTCTGTTAATCTGGTGTGGATAGTTTCCTTTCCACTAAAATATTTTCCTTTCCTTCTATTATTTTTATCTTAGACATCAGTGAAATTACAATCTATGAAAAGAAAAATGACTTTCTGAAATATAATCCAGTCACATTTCTGAAAGTGAATGAATTAAAGTGACAATGCAACAATGAACTCATCTAAATATGAAGAATTGTCCAGATTCCTTAGAAGAGAGTTAGTCATCCTTACTCATCCTCGAAGAATGATTTCCTAATGCTTCACCATCATTAACTTGGGCCCTATGTCCTTCAATTCACTTCTGTTTTAAAGCACATAGCTCTGAAATCTTTTAAAATTACAGTACTTACCTTACTGTCAAAGAGGGAAAGAGGTTTCACAGACTTCAGTGAAAACCTCATGATTCCATATAAGACAGAGCACAGCACAGAATGGTGCTCAACAAGTGGATAGTGGATATGTTTCTGTTCAAGAGCCAACTCCACTATCGATATTGGTCCTTCAACAGATACCCAGGCATCTTCAGTATCTAAGACAGGCACTTGCATTTCATCACTGCTAACATCAGCCTAGGAAGATTTTGAAAACAGAAAGGATTATGTCAGTAATTTGCTGAAAAAGAGACCCTCAAATTTAAATTGTCATACTGCATTGTCCTTAAAAGAGAAAAGTATACAAATAATTTTTTTCCAGATTAAACAAAAACATAAGACTCTTCAGTATCATAGTAATAATCAGTCTCCACATGAAATATACTTTTCTCCTAGTTGCCCATACTTAAAACTGATGATGACGATTCTTCAATATTCTAACATAACTACTGTATATTAGAATGGTATGTATATTTTACCTCCATTAAAGTCTGAAGAAGATCCAAGCAAGAGTCAAGAAAAGATGTCATTGCTGTGTCACTCATACCCACATCCTAATGTTTAAAAGAACATACAAATTAAATTCTACAAAACTTCTGACATTATTTTAGAAAAAAGATCTTTAAGTTGATTTTTTTACACTGAATTAACAAGTTGGAATTGTGAGATAAGATGTCATTAACAAATTTCAATTCCGCTTATTGGGATTAAATTAAAATACTTCTAGAGTTGGGCTAGGAATCTTATATTCAGTTTGCAGTACTACTGACGTGTGTATATTAAATTATCTATGTATATAAACATCCACATGCATATATGTTTGTATGTGTGTTACATGTTATAAAGTATACCAACAACATCCCCTCAGACACATACCAATTGTGTGACCCTGGCAAGTCACTTACACTCACAGTGCCCCAGGACCATTTCTACGAAGATAAAGTTGCTCCAATGGAAGTTCAGTATACACTAATGAATTGTAGCTCTAGTTTTAATATATAAATTTATACACAATACAACATATAACTGTATATATATGCACATATCATGTGTTTTATGTGCATATTATATAAATGCTAAATGTATGAAAGGCTATATATGCATGTATATTAAACATACATGTTAACTGTGAACACATTTTAATATTCCACATTTTACACTATGTACAATGATTATTTTATTAGAACTATGACTTCATTAGGTCACACAGTGAGCTCCCAGGGAGGAGTTTTATGTAATGATGCATACAAACAGGCAGCAAACCAGATTTTGTTGAATGTGAGAAAAAATTTCCTATCAATTAGAGCTATACAAAAGTAAAACTGACTGCCTCAGGAATTAGGTTCATCTTCAGCAGAGGTCTTCAAACCAAGACTGGATGACTAACTTGTTGTAATGGGGATTCAGGATTCTTTTCTGGAGTCTTGGTTTCAACTAGATAGATATATTGAGGTCCTTTCCAACTCTAAAATTTTATGATTGTGTAATTATAACCCTACAGAATTAGCTCTGATGAGCAAAACCTGGAATGATTCCATATACAACAATTATGGATTTTTCTACACTGAACACTAAAATATGCCTACATATTCTAATATAATTCAGTGAAGAAGATACAAGCATTTCAGAGTAAAATTTAAAATTATTAGCTACTGATCCTAAATATAAGGCTAGAATTATCTGGACAGAACATCATTTAAAGAGTGATAGTAATGATGAAAGAATGAGTGTATGAAATTTAGCCATATGTATTTATTAATCTAACTCAATAAAGTCCTTGTAGGACTTTACTGCAGGACTAAAATTTTCAATTAAAAGGAATTCAAAGATATACACTATAATGTTATTTTGTAATTCTCATTCATAGTCCAAAGTTGTTGGGGGTTTTTTTTAGGGCTTTATAAAAATCTATTCTGAATGTTATCTGACCATTTTGAAATATAAATTTAACAAGATGAAAATCCATCACCAGCTTTAATATACAGTCATTTTCAATCTCTTTATCATCTAATATACCATGAAAATTAAAAGAGGTCTGGTTCATGTAGCATAATTTAGTAGCTTCAATATAAAATGCAAGGTTTAGAAACTACCTTCACCTCAATGTATTTAGTACAGAGGAAAATATTCACTTACCCTTCTGCATAATCTATCCTTTGGCGATTTTCCAACCTAGCAAAGAGGAAAAAATGTTATATTTAGTGATCCAAAGAAATAAGAAATTAAAAAATAATCTGGAAGGCTTAGCAACTGCACTTTCTATTCTTGCTTCTTCTAATTACATAAGTGGGCATGTTTCATAAATGAAGAGAATCAAATGTCAACACAGAAGATGCATTTCATGAACCACTAATTTAGACAGTTCTACAGTTTATTTTTAGTAATACTTTATCTCCTTTTTAGGAAATAAGTTTGTTACATCTGACCTACTAAACAAAGAATCCCTCAAAAACCTGGTTTAAATGTTCTGTGGCCAATTAATTGTGTTTCATTGAAATCTCTACTCAAGTTAACTTATTAAAAAAGAGTAGCTAACATGCTGGTGCAGGGGCCAAAGCAGGCACAGGGCCTGACCCACGTACCACTGAGGTGCTTCCTCTACACCCCACCCGGGGTGCAAAGCCTTCTCCTCTTCCTCTCCTCCCCTCATAGAGAAGGTCAAGTTGCTCATGGCCTGCCAGGTCTTAGAAACCCCCATGACTGCCTCAGTGACCTGAGTTCCATTGAGAAACTCCAGAGGAATTGCAGGAACTTTGGAAACAGCCCATTGACCCCTGAGACCAACAAGAAATCATCAGCAGTACTGAGGATGTGTACTTCTTGACTGACTCACATGATATCAGGAAGTATGAGATAGAGAAACTCCCTTCTGTTCTCAATTTGCAAGAATCAGAGGCATACAGAGACAAGCTGAAACAGCACCTAGGTGTAGTCTATAAGAAAGTCACAGATTTGATCCTTGAAAAGCAGATGCTTATGATAAGGAATTTGAAAGAGTGATCTCACTGCAGATGGGTCTTCAATTGGCAACTGTCATCTGTACCAACGGAAGAAGGCACTTGAATACTATGTAGGGTTTTACTCAGGCCAGTCTGGGACTCCTTGCCAACCAGAACTGCCAGCTGCTGTTCAGCCAGCTGAAATCCTTGTGGAACGTATAAACACTGCAAAGAATGGACGCTGAAGGAAGATTATCCTGTGGCTATCCAGCTTTGCCTCAAGCCTTAACAGGCAGCCAACACTTTCCAATCCTACAGCTGCATCGGTGAGCTAGGACTCCAAGCTGCAGGCCACTCTTGAGCTAACTGAGGAGTATATGGTTGTGGCACTCTGCAAGATCTTCAAGAATTGTGAAGTCACCCACTACACCAAGGTGCAGCAGGTGAACAGGCTTCTGAGGAAGACACAGATCTAGATGACCAGCTGCACATGTACTATACACAGTCCATCCACAATACCATGTTCTAGGTGGTCCTGGGGTATGTGGAACTCTGCGCAGGCAACACAGACACCAAGTTTCAGAAGCTTCAGTACAAGGACTTCTGCACGGCTGGTTTTCCTCACATAGTGAGATGGCCAAGATGGCCCTTGAGATCTGATAGCCTTTTAAATTTTTTTTATAAGTTTGACATTTATGTAAAATATAATGACAAAAGTTAGCACCATAAACTGCACACAGTCTCTCTTCAGGGTGGTTAGATGCTAACCTAGGAGTCTTTCCATGATAATTTTCCCAAATTGTTGCTTTCTAAGTCTGTCCTTCCTCCCACCTTCTTCCCTGAGGTCTTGGCCTTAGTATTTATTATCAGCTCATGCTCTTTAAAAACAGAGCCCATGCTCATCAATTGGGGAATGGCTGAACAAGCTGTCATACATAATTGTGAGAGAAAACTACTGTGCTATAAAAAATGATGAGCAAGATGCTTTCAGAAAAACCTGGGAGAGCAGAACCAGGACAACACTGTGCACAGCAACACACTATTGAAAGCATGTGAAAGACAGCTAGTCTAACCAAGACAACGATCCAAGATGATTCCAAAGGATAAAAACTTTTCTCCATTCCTAGAGAAAACTGTAGAACTCTGAGTGTAAATTGAAGCGGGGAAGGGAAGGGGTGGAAGGGAAGCCAAAATATTATTGTAATAATGTGGACTGATAGCTAATTATCACCCTGGAACTCACAATTTTTAAAAATGAATGTTAAATAAATTTTTACATTTAATTGGGAAATATTTGATGAAATAAATTTAAAAAATTTAAAGAGTAGCTAACATCTCCGGCTGTTCAAGTATACATATAACGGTAAAACTGGGGAGGGGGTGGAATATAAAGCAAATTTTTTTCTGACAGGCAGTCTGTGAATTTCCCCAACTCACAAAGTACCTTGAGGACTTACTATATATTAAGTGATACAAAAGTAATCTCTGGGATTGTCTCTGTCCTTAGGGAGTTTATAATCTAATTGAACCATATACCTATTAAAGAGTAAAAGGACAATGCAATAAGTATCTAAATGACAGATAACACATGCTATGAGAAAACTAAAACAGAAATATGATATGGAACTCAATCTAGACCTGAACAGGATATTAAAAGGCGGAAAGGAGAGTAAGAACATTTCAAGTATACATGAGGTGTTGGATATGATATAAACAAAGGTGGAGGAAAACTGGTACTTCAAGGAAATGCTATCAATAAAGTGTGTACTGATTTCACCATAAAAACTGACACCATAAAATCCCTGTGGACAAGATGGAGGAATATTCATAGCCAGAATACTATTGCGGTAATGTGGACTGATAGCTAATTATCACACTTTCTAGAAAGAGGCTTCTAATGGCTCCTCTTAACATTCTGCCCTTGGCAAAATCTTATTCAAAATTATCCTCAATCTTGGATGAAGAAATAGAAGAAATGTTTATTAAATTCAAAGACAAGACAAAGCTTAGAGAGACAGTTAATACAATAGATTCAAAATGATTTAAATTGTCTACAAAAATCCATCAAGCACATAGTATAACCCTACTTGAATAATATTGTCATTTTTATTATATTGGTCCAGCCCAGCTATGAGCACTGAATATTACTCCAGCTATTTAAGTTGTTAGAAGTATTTTGTAATTGAATCTATACAAGTCTTTTTTTATTCTTTGCTAGATCAAACCCCAGATATTTTATGTTTTGTAGTTATTTGGAATGAGATTTCACTTTCTATTCTTGCTTCTTGTGTTTTTTATTATTATACAGAACTGTTGATTTTTGAGGATTTATTTTGTAGCCTACAACTCTGCTGATTTTCTAGGCTATTCAAAGTAAACCATCAGCAAATAGGAAGACTTTTATCTCCTCCTTAAGTCTCTGTTTTTCTTTCTCGTCTTATTGCTGTTGCTAACATTTCCAGAACTATTATCAAATAGTGGTGAAAATGAGCATCTGTGCTTCCCTCCAACATTTACTGGCTCTTGAGTATCCCCATCACATATAAAACTTGCTTTTGATTTTAGGCAGATGCTTTTTACAATATGAAAAAGGTCCCTCTATGTCAACACTTCGTAGGGTTTTAGCATACAGGAGTGTTGCACTTTGTCAAAAGCTTAAACTATGCATCTATTAAGATAACCGTTTGGTTTTCTATGCTTTGATTTTTTAATATGAATTATGTTGACTGTTTTTCTAATGCTGAATCATCTTTGTATTCTAGCACAAATCCTGCTTGTTCATAATTAATGATTTCTTGGATAAATCACTATTGTCTACCTGACCAAGATTTTGCTTAAAATTTGAGTCAATGTTGATTAATGACATTGGCCTATAGTTTTCGTTCTGTGTTTTATCTTTCCCAAGTTTAGGTATTAGAACTATATGTATCTCATAAGAGATTTGTGGTAGAGAACTGCTTTCTTTCTCAATTTTGGAGAATCACTTGTGGGTACCTGTAGGTATTAACTGTTCTTTAAAAGCTTGACAGATTTCTCCTTTGATTCCATCAGGACTAGTTCTTTTCTTTAGTAGTTTCTTTATAGCTGATCTCATCTAGATTTCTGATAGTTTAGGCATTTCATAATTTTAATGGTATTCTTCTATTTTCTTCATGTTCTCAGTTTTATTACCATAAAACTGTGCATAACAAATTGTGATTTGTCTTTTTATTGCTTCTAGTTTTGTTATGATTTTCCCTTGCTTATTTGCTATTTTATTGATGTGACTTTCTACTTTCTTCTTTTTAATCAGATTAAAACTAAAGGTTTATCAATTTCATTAGTTTTTTTTTTCAAAGAAACAGCTTTTAGTTTTATCACTTCTATGGAGTTTTGTGTTTCCAATCTATCTATATCTTTAAATTTCTTATTTTGTGCTATTTTGTGCTTATTTTAGATTTGTTAGCTTCCTAATTTTTTAAAATCCATATTCAGTTCATTTATCCTCATTTTTTCTATTTTGTTTATGTCTATTTATAAGGATGGGAGCTTTTCCCCTAAGGACTGCTTTAGCTGCAAACCAGAATTTTGGTATATTGTTTCATCATTATAATTTTCTTTTAGACAAGTATTGTTTCAATGATTTGTTCTTTAACCATTCGGGATTTAATTATTAAGTTTCCATTTGAGTCTATATATCTTTTAAAAGTGTGTGGTCTCTGAACCAATTACTATTTTTATTGCATTATAATCTATAAAGGCTGTATTAACTATTTACCGCCTTTTTACATTAGTCTGTAATATTTCTGTGCCCTAGTTCGTGGTTAATTTTGTAAAAGTTCCATGCGGTATCACAAAATATGTATATGCTTTTGCTGTTCCATTTATAAGTTGCCATAAGTCTTTTAACTCTAGTTTCTCCAAGAATTTGTTCAGTTCCATATTTTCCCTTTTGTTGATCTTTCTGATAAAACTGAGAAATGGATACTGAAGTCTCCTGTCACTATTGGGTCTATTTCTTGTTGTAGTTCAGATGTTTTCTTTATGAATTTGGATACTAAGGCATTTGGAGCATATAAGTTTATTACTTATGGTTCCTTCTACAGTTCCTTTCAGCAAACTATAGTTTCCTTGTTTATCCTTTTTAATTTTTTCAATGTTTATTTTTGTTTTGTCATATAGCATGATGTCAACTCCTGCTTTTTTGGATTCACGATTCACAGTAAAAAAAAAAATTTCCATCCCCTCTGCCCAGGTTTATTTTGTGCATGTCTGTTTCTTTTTTTTTTTTTTTTTTGCAGGGGGGAAGGCAGGGCAATTGGGGTTAAGGTACTTGCCCAAGGTCACACAGCTAGTAAGTGTGTCAAGTATTTGAGGCCAGATTTGAACTCAGGTCCTCCTGACTCCAGGGCCGATGCTCTATTCACTGCACCACCTAGCTTCCCCAATGTCTGTTTTTTAAATGTGCTTCTTTAAAGCAGCAGATTGAAAGATTTCATTTTCTTATCCAATCTGTGACTTTTTCATTTTACTGAATTGTTTAATCCATTCACATTTAAAATGAGAAGAATTAGGTTCATATTTTCTTCTGTCTCTAAATTTGGGGATCCCCCCCAAGTTATGAAAATTTTCCCTCTTGCTATAAATGTATTACTATATTCCTTCAGTTAATTTTTTTAAGGTGGCCTTGTTCCCATTGGCTCTCTTCCTGTTACCTCTTCTTTAGCTTTTCATTGCTAGCCCTTGATTTGGCACCAGCCCATTACACATTTTTCTCTTTCCCCCTCTTTATGTACTTTTCCATGTTGTAGTGTGTCTCGTGCTCTCTCTCGCTTTCTCTCTCTCTCTCTCTCTCTCTCTCTCTCTCACACACACACAACACACACACACGATTCACCTGTAGGCAAGCTGTCACCAGGTTATATCCATAATCCCCCATGTTCACTTCTTTGCTGTTATCTCTACCAGACTTCTACCTTCACCCCATACCCTTGCGTATATTTAGAAAAAAGTTTATTACTGGTCATCTGCTGTCACTCAGTTGCTATTGCTGTTTTTGGCTACTGCATTTTGCATTTCTATCCTTTCAGGTGGTTGAGAAATAATCACTTCTACTCTGGTTTTCTTTCAGAAAGTGTTTCAAACACCTCTTTATTACTGAACATCTATCTTTTTTCATGTATGGTTAAACTCAGATTTGCAGGGTGGGTCTCCCTGGGCTGCATTCTGAGCTCCATTGCTCTTTAGAACACATTATTCCACTCCCTCCTACATTTTCTGGTTCGTCTTTCAAACTTCCTTTCCTTTGCATTTGAGGGTCTTTCTCCTGATCACTTGCAGGACTTGTGTCTGAATTGAACTGTTAAATTTTAGCCACTATGTGTCTTGGAGTTTGTAGTCTTGGGCTTTTTTTCTGGAGGTGATTTGTGAATTCTTTAGACTGGTACTTCATTCTCTTTGTTCAGAAGTTCTAGGCAATTCTCTATTATTTCCTCCATGAAGAGGTTAAGGGTTTTTTGTCCTGACATGTCTTTCTGGGAGACCTAAGATTCCTAGGTTGTCTCTGCACATCTTGTCTAGAAGGTTGGTATGTTCTGCTTGCATAGTAAGCATATTTTCTCTTTTTATAGATTGTCCTTCACTTCTGTATATTTGCATTTCCAATCTATTGTTTTCTTTCATTTCTTTTGTGAGGTTTGCCATTGCAGATTCTAGTTTTTTTATCTGCCCATTATTTTTGCTGTGAAAGCCATATACTCTGCTCTCATGATTCTCATTTCTTTTCCAAACTACATCGGAACAGCGTATCAGCATTCCATGTTCTCCTCACAGTCCACAGGGTCCTCTGACTCATCAAGTGTTGGATCATTTTCCTCTGTTTAGCAGTATTTATTCACAACTGCCTTAACTCGTTTATTAGATCTGGAGACCGTACTTCTTTCTGCTGTCTTTCATGCTGCTTTATCTGCTCTGAGTTCTCTTCTTCCTGAGATCTTTGGTAATTTCAGTCTTTATTTTTCCCTCAGATTTTTCCCTTTTTTATTTTCTGTATCCTCTCTGTCGATGGTTTCCTTGGGGGCTGAATCTCAAAGCCTTCTCCCATTCTGGGCAATTCACAGTTCACCAGCCTAGGTCTCTGCCCCAAGTGATTTTTGACTGGTCAGGATTAGTCCCAGCTGGATACTTTGCTATTTTCCTCAGACTTAGTGGAGTATTATACCCCTCCTGCCTATTCTGTCCTGGTGTCCAGTCCCATTCCCTCTGTTTCTCAGTTCTCTGACTTGGCACCTGCAGTACAGAGAGCTGCCATGCTGGTGCCACAAGGTTGTCCATCCCAACACTGGCAGTTCAGTGATCTATAGTGCTAGTGCTCCCCTAGTAATGGCAATTCAGAACTCTGCAGCACTGGAGCTACAAAATGGACGCTGGCTGTTTGTATTGGACCAGGCAAACTTCTACAGCCTGGAGTTGGGGCTCTCCACAGTACTGGAAAGAGGGAGAGGAGACTTGGTTACAGCAATTCGTTTTGTTGTAAGCCTGTGTCGGCTCTTTGTGTCTGCTAGTGAAGCCTCATTGCTGGTAGCATGGGAGGTGGGAGAGGGGTGCTGAGTGAGATCAGAGTCAATGAGCTTTTTTGTTCTGTTTTGTTTTGACCATCTTTTAGATTCTGGGGATTCTAGACTCAGAGAAAAGAAAGTGCTTTATCTCTGGCATAGAGTTTCTGTTTTGGAGACATCAGAGAAAATGTTTAGACCTCCACATTGTTGCTCACATGACCCAGAAATCCTTATTAATTCTCATGACTTTAACTACCATTTGCAGGCATATGGCTCCTAAATCCTTATTTCTGTTTAGTCCTCAATATTCTCAATATTATTCTAACCTCCAGATTCATACTTCTAACTGCCAATAAGTTATCTCTAACTGAATATCCCACCAGCACCTCAAAGTTAACATGCTCAAAGTAAGTTTATTATCTTTCCTTATAAATCTAATTCTCCTTTTGAATTAATTATCTCCATATGTTCTATTACAACTTCCTTTACTTTTCACATTCACAACCTTAGGGTTATCTCTGACCTCTCCTTCTCCCTCATCAAGCCAGCATCTAGATTGAATGCTGTACTTGGAATCAAGAAAACCTTAGTTCAAATTCTACCTTTTCAATTTACTAGCTGTGTCACCACAGGCAAATCCCTTAATTGGAGGCTTGGTTTCCTCAGATATAAAATGGTGAGGTACTGAGTGGGGTTGACCTCAAGTCCCCATAAGCCTGAGAGGTAGAATTCTATGAACTCTATCCCAACAATGATCAGGACCTGCTGAAAACATCACCCTAATAAATCTTGACCTAGTCCCCTCTGCTCTATCAGTGCTGCAACCACACTAGGTTAGAGACTTACTCTCCCTTGTCTAGACTAATAACAATCTTTCAGATTTTCCAGTCTCTCCTCTCTTCTGCTCTCCCTCCAATCCAGCCTTCTGACTGCTGCCAGAATTATCTTCTGTTTGAGAAGATCTCGGCATGCCACTCCTCTAGTCAAAACTCTTCAATGACTTCCTACTGCCTCCTAAAGAAAGTCCAAAAAACTCCCCTAGTCCTAAGAGTCTATGCAACCTGGCAACACCTGATCTTGCAGTGGCACAGCAGACAGATCACTGAACTCAGGAAGACTTGAGTCTGAGTCTTGCCCTAAACACTTAGAAGCTGGGCAAGTCACTTAACCTCTCTCAGCCTCAGTTTCCTCATCTGTAAAATGGGTAATATAATAGCATCTACCTCACAGGATTTTTATGATAATCAAATGAGATAATATATGTGTGTGTATGTATATATGTACATATGTGTATTTGTATATATACATAAAATTTTATGAATTTTAAGATACTATATAAATCTTATTATTATTACTATATTATTCACTTCACAAAATATATACTCCATCCAGGCCAGACAACTCAGTCTATACAACACCCTGAACCTGTTCCCTATTTCCTTCCATCTTTAAACTCTTTGAATATCCAATCGTTCTAAAGCCCAGTGTATATGCCACCTCCTCCTAGGATAGGGGTTCTTAACTTTTTTTGTGTCACGGACGCCTTTAGAAGACTGGTGAAATCTATGGATCTTTCCTCAGAATAATGTTTTTAAGTGTATAAAAATAAAATACATATAATTACAAAGGAAATAAGTTATACTGAAATACACTTATCAATATTTTCTTTAAAAAACAAGTTCACAGATCCCCACACCCTGTCGAAATCAGGAAAGACCTTTCCCCTCATATTTCACCTTGATATGCAGCTTTAATGAAATTATGTAATATTTCACACGAGCATAAACTTAAGCCTTATTGCCCCAGAAGACTACAAGATCCCTGAGAGCAGGAACCATGTCTTACCTAAATTTTGATTCTCCCCTAGCATTGTGCTCTGCATATAAGGAATATTTAATAAATATGTACTATATTTTACTGTTGCATAATTAATATAAGAGACAGGCAGCACAGTATACAGGGTTCTGGACTTGGAATAAAGCCCAGAATTCAAGTTCTACCTCTGACACTTATAGTGTGAATATCAACTTAGGCAATTACTCAGGCAATTCTATAGGACTTATCCACTAAGTCATAGGTCGGTTGTGATCTAAAGTGATGAAAGGTATTTCCGCACTACGAATTCCTCACACTGGCAAAACCATAGATTTTTTATGTACATAGGATTATGAGAACAAAAAAACTGTAATATGAAACTAGTTTACCTTATCCATCAAGTATGTGGCAGAAGAAAACCTTTTAACTATGAATGTATTCCACATCATTAGGGCAATGCCTAAAAATTAAGAGCAATAATAGTGAATAGAGTACACAAGACATCTATTTAACTCTACCATGTTTGAAGAGTTAGAAACTTCTTAGAGCTTAGAGATATTATGGGTGATTTAAATTGCTTTAATATTGGTTCATGTGCATACAGTTAATGAAATCTCTCATCTTCAGAATAAAACAACAAACATTACTATATTAAATGTACCTCCATAGCAGAACAGAGGATGGGAATTCTAAAGTCACTAGTATATTGAGCACACTTATGTACATTTTTTGTCTCCCATATTTCTAAGTCCCTTGATGCCAAGTCAAGTCAAATCAGATGCTATTTTGTTTGTGTCTTTCTATCCCCAGTACCTAGCACCAGGTATTAAAACATAACTACTATGGAACTAATCATATTTTTAATGATCAAGTAAATCTATTTCTCTATTGAAAACCTCTTAATGATGAGACCTTTTCTCATGACATCTTGATGGTGAGCTATAATTTTTTCCCCTGGAAATCAATTATCATTACATTGGCATGTCAAGTAATGTAAAAAAACTCATACTCAACATACGATGTGTAGGTTATCAGCTTTTGAGGAATAAACTCAGATTTCTGAGATGTGGACTTGTATGTACCATAGTCCTGGTTTCTGCTGCAGAATACAGAAAGTAAAGCAAGAATTTCTGGGGAGACACCAAATTTTTCCCAGGACCTTCAAAAACAGTTTATGTAGAATGGAGACATTACACATCACCTATTTCATTGCATGGGAAGTATCCAGTGAACACAAGAGAGAGAATAACCCCTTTGAGGCCATCTGACACAATAGCTAGACCTTCATTCTAATTTAGTAGCAGAGATATATATGAAATTTATAAAGATGACAGCAGTATTTCGGATATAGCAATATCTTGGAACTACAATTCAAAGTAATATCAATTATGTATAAGTATGCATGAACTGAAGCATTTTTGCTTTACTATTTATCAAGAATGCACTAAATAATGGCCTACTTACCATGCTGCACATGGGCATTAAGAATACTCTTCAAGTGTTCTATAGACCTAATGAAAAAACGTGCTTCCTTACATGTGGGAAAATAAAAAGAAAAGTGATAAAGTAAAATTTAATGTGTTTCATATGCAAATAGAGATTAAAATCATGTTTCAGTAACTGAAGTTACCTTAAAATCTTATAAATCACAGAATAATGTAGACTGTTAACTTTTTACAAGGTTATTTCAATGGTCTTGTCTCAGGTTATTCACTTACAAACTCTACTTTTCCAAGATAAATCACTAAACATTTGGCAAATCTAACATGATTTACTCTCATCTGATAAGACAGTAGCATCTAGATGAAAAATCTACTTTGATGGTAGTCTTATATTACCAAAAATACTTTACAAAGAATTTACTTTTAAAAGAAATAGATTTGTTTTCTTTTCTTTTTAATATTTATTTAGAATTTTATTTTCCCCAGTTACATGTAAAATCAATTTTTAACATTTTTTGTCTTTCTTTTTTTTTAAATTTAATTTATTTAATATATTTAGTTTTCAGCATTGATTTTCACAAGAGTTTGATTTACAAATTTTCTCCCCATTTCTACCCTTCCGCCCACTCCAAGATGGAATATATTCTGGTTGTGCTATTCCCCAGTCAGCCCTCCCATCTGTCACCCCACTCCCCTCCCATCCCCCTTTCCCTTCTTCTGTTGTAGGACAAGATAAATTTCTATGCCCCATTTCCTGTGTATCTTATTTCCTAGTTGCTTGCAAAAACTTTTTTCTTTGTTTTTGTTTTTGAACGTCTGTTTTTAAAACTCTGAGTTCCAAATTCTCTCCCTTCTTCCCTCCCCGCCCACCCTTCCTAAGAAGGTAAGCAATCCAACATAGGCCACATGCGTATCACTATGTAAAACCCTTCCACTATACTCATGTTGTGAAAGATTAACTATGTTTTGCTCCTTCCTAACCTATTCCCCTTTATTGAATTTTCTCCCTTGACCCTGTTCCTTTTCAAAAATGTTTGTTTTCGATTGCCTCCTCCCCCCATCTGCCCTCCCTTCTATCGCCACCCCCCTTTTTATCTTCTTCCTCCTTCTTTCCTGTGCGGTAAGATACCCAATTGAGTGTGTATGGTATTCCCTCCTCAGGTCAAATCCGATGACAGCAAGATTTACTCATTCCTCCTCACCTGCCCCTTCTTCCCTTCCTAGAGAACCGCTTTTTCTTGCCACTTTTATGAGAGAAAATTTACCCCATTCTATCTCTCCCTTTCTCCCTCTCTCAACATATTCCTCTCTTGTCCCTTAATTTGATTTTATTTTTTAGATATCATCCCTTCATATTCAACTCACCCTGTGCCCTCTGTGTGTGTGTGTATATATATATATACACATACACACACACACATATATATATATATACACACACCTACATATATGCATACATAGACACACACACATACATATGCATATTCCTTTCAGCTACTATGATACTGAGGTCTCATGAATCATACAGATCATCTTTCCATGTAGGAATGTAAACAAAACAGTTCAACTTTAGTAAGTCCCTTATGATTTCTCTTTCTTGTTTACCTTTTCATGCTTCTCTTGATTCTTGTGTTTGAAAGTCAAATTTTCTATTCAGCTCTGGTCTTTTCACTGAGAAAGCTTGAAAGTCCTCTATTTTATTGAAAGTCCATATTTTGCCTTGGAGCATGATACTCAGTTTTGCTGGGTAGGTGATTCTTGGTTTTAATCCTAGCTCCACTGACCTCCGGAATATTGTATTCCAGGCCCTTTGGTCCCTTAATGTGGAAGCTGCCAGATCCTGTGTTATCCCGATTGTTTTTCCACAATACTCAAATTGTTTCTTTCTGGCTGCTTGCATTATTTTCTCCTTGACCTGGGAGCTCTGGAATTTGGTGACAATGTTCCTAGGAGATTTCTTTTTGGGATCTATTTGAGGAGGCGATTGGTGGATTCTTTCAATTTCTATTTTACCCTCTGGCTCTAGAATGTCAGGGTAGTTTTCCTTGATAATTTCTTGAAAGATGATATCTAGGCTCTTTTTTTGATCATGGCTTTCAGGTAGTCCAATAATTTTTAAATTATCTCTCCTGGATCTATTTTCTAGGTCAGTGGTTCTTCCAATGAGATATTTCACATTGTCTTCCACCTTTTCATTCCTTTGGTTCTGTTTTATAATATCTTGATTTCTCATAAAGTCACTAGCTTCCACTTGTTCCAATCTCATTTTTAAGGTAGTATTTTCTTCACTGGTCTTTTGGACCTCCTTTTCCATTTGGCTAATTCTGCCTTTCAAGGCATTCTTCTCCTCATTGGCTTTTTGGAGCTCTTTGCCATTTGAGTTAGTCTATTTTTTAAAGTGTTGTTTTCTTCAGTATTTTTTTGGGTCTCCTTTAGCAAGTCATTGACTTGTTTTTCATGGTTTTCTCGCATCCTTCTCATTTCTCTTCCCAATTTTTCCTCTACTTCTCTAACTTGCTTTTCCAAATCCTTTTTGAGCTCTTCCATGGCCTGAGACCAATTCATGTTTTTCTTGGAGGCTTTTGTTGTAGGCTCTTTGACTTTGTTGACTTCTTCTGGCTGTATGTTTTGGTCTTCTTTGTCACCAAAGAAAGATTCCAAAGTCTGAGACTGAATCTGAGTGTGTCTTTGCTGCCTGGCCATGTTCCCAGCCAATTTACTTGACCCTTGAGTTTTTCGTCGGGGTATGACTGCTTGTAGAGCAAAGAGTACTTTGTTCCAAGCTTGAGGGGATGCGCCGTTGATTTCAGAGCTATTTCTATACAGCCAGCTCTGCCACACCAGCACTCCTCCTTCCTCAAGAACCACCAACCTGGACCGAAGCAAATCTTAAGCAGGCTCTGCACTCCCGCTCTGATCCGCCATTTATTCCTCCCACCACGTGGGCCTGGGGCTGGAGGTAACTGCAGCTGTAGTTCTGTAGCTGCACCTCCCCCACTGCCCCTGGGGCAGTGGCCAAACTGCGAACTCTGTCCCCCGCAGCTTTTCCCACTAACCTTCTCTGTTGTCTTTGGTGTTTGTGGGTTAAGAAGTCTGGTAACTGCCACAGCTCACTGATTCAGGGCGCTAGGGCCTGTTCCAGCCTGCTGCTGGTCTGGTTGGTCCTGCTGCCGCCCATGCTGAGCTCCACTCCCCTCTGCTCTGTGGGCAATAGACCTCATCCAGCGACCATCCAGGCTGTCCTGGGCTAGATCCCTGCTTCCCTCTGCTATTTTGTGGGTTCTACAGTTCTAGAATTTTTTCAGAGCCATTTTTTATAGTTTTTTGGAGGGACCTGGTGGGGAGCTCACGCAAGTCCCTGCTTTTCAGCCGCTATCTTTGCTCCGCCCCCCAGGAGTCTTAACATTTGTTTTTAAATCACCGAGTTTCAAATTTTCTCCCTTCCTCCCTCCCCCCACACTGAAAAGGCAAGCAATTTGACACACATCATACATATGTAATCATGCAAAACATTTCCATAATAGTCATGTTGTAAAAAAAGAAAAAACACGGACCAAAAAAACAACGTCAAGAAAAATAAACAAAGTAGGTTCTCATATTCTAAAAGAACAATATAAAGGATCAAGATTTAAAGCTATATAAATGTAAATAGATGGTTCTTTTTCAGCAAAAAGATTCAGATGTGTAGTACAGATGGGCTGATCAAATTATCCAACAATTAATAAACCATTTAATTTTGGAAATATAGAAATAATTTGAATATAATTAAACCTTTGCCTAAAATATACCTAGAGTATATTGGTGTCTGACACCCAATTTTTAGGGGTCAATACATGGGTATATGTGAAGATAGGGGAGATGTATATAATTTACAAAGAGAAACAACTACTATCTGAACTGTAAATAAATGTAATGTTTAGATATATCTACTTACTGCTATATAAACATCTAAGAAGTAATCTACTAAAGTCATTTACTAAAAACTGTATGAATGAGTTTGTAAGATTTTTTTTCTCTGACAACTAGCTGAGATCAAGGTATTGATCTAACAGAATTTTTTATTTGGGAGCAAGCAGGGATAATCTGGAGGCAAGGGTCACAATATCCAAATATCAAGTCTATTTGGGGTATTACATTTGGTAACATGAAAACATCTGACAACTTAGAGAGGAGCATGGACAGTATAGCTGGAGAGGAAACAGAGAGGAGGACACTGAAGGAAAAGTTCCAATTTTATCCGGCCCTACATGCCTTACAGAAACAATATGACTTTTTTAATAACTAGGCTCTAAAAATACAGCAAAGTAATTTTATTGAATTTATAAACATTTGCACATATAGTCATTATCAAGAAGAAATTAGACGTGGTTCAATAATGATACTTTCATTCTGATTATTAATACATTAAGACTTCAGTCTTGGTTATCAAATTTTAATCTCACAAAAGGTAAAAAAGAAAGAAAACTGATTAGGGTTTATACTTATAATTACAATGTAAAAATGATGAGAAAAAACCACTGTATATTGTAAGCTACTTAATAATAAACAGTTCTATATTTGTAGGAGTAGAGCTATAGAAAAAAAGCTAATATTTAAGAGTGAAAGATAATCTCACCTCTGGATCTTTATTCCACTGAACAACATACTCCCAACAGCAATGTGCATGTAATACATCTAAGTCAAGACTACAAGGAAACTGTTGATAGGCCAAGTTCAGCAATTCTGAAAGTCAGAAGTTGGGACATGTTTTTCATTTCCTCATGTAATGAAAATCACCAGTATCATTCTACTCTAATATTTTTGCTTTTACGTATTAGTTTTTTTTACCTAGGATGGCTTGTAAATCCTCTGGCTCCTCAAGGAAATCTCTATGAATACTTTCTTCAGGTTCCTCTGTATTTTCTGGAATTCTTTCTTGATGAGCCAATTTTAATATATGGGGACTGAAGTCCTGTTTAAATATCCATTTTGCTACACTGTCTGCAATTCCTCCTAAAGTTTGGGAGGAGGAGAGATGAGGAAGAGACAAAGAAAATCAAATTTTAGGCAATGGAATAACAGTGTTATCAAAATGTTGTTGTGGTAACTCTGTGTTAAGATAGAACACTAGCTTAAGAAGCAAGATATCTAGCTCTATTTCTGTCCTTACACTAAAACATGTGAAGTCAACAAATCCCTTCTATGTACCAGGCACTATGCTAGAAATATTTTGGATTCTCCCTAATAATTCTCTCCCCTCCTTCTGGAGGATAGGGGCTTTTTTTTCTTTTTCTTTCTATCGCCCCAGTATTTAACATAATGCCTGACATATAGAAAGCACTTAATAAATTCTTGTCTTAATTCACAAAACAGAATATTATAAAAATATTCAAATTTATTTAATATTTAATATAAATAGGAATAAAGATATTTAACTATTTATATTTCTGAAATGTTTCAAAATATACAGGACAAAGGAAATGAGGCTACTTCCTTTGACTCTTTATAACAATTCCAATTGAATGATGACTGGTTGAGTGCAAAAATGAAAATATTTCTGCTCTGTAATATCTTAGAAATATACAGTATGACCTTTAAAAGATGAAATTTATATAGTGGTTTTTGCTTAGAAGGACAATATTCTAAGAGCATGATGGTGTTATATTTTAGCCAAACATATGGCAGTAAATGAAAATGGTTCAAGTGCATTCTGGGTGTCAAGAGTCTGGCAGGTGAAAGATGAGATGACTGAGGAAATAAAGGCTGAAGCTCCCACGAATATTGATTTATTAAGCAATGGATTCCAATTGCCTAACAAATCAGAACTAGTCCCCTTCCTCAGCTTAGGGCTGGACAACAAATACAAGGGACACAGATTTTTATACATTCAAAGCAATTAATCAAATAAGATCAATTACTTAAAAGGAAACAATGCAACATTAGGCAATTTGATTTCTAACTGGAGGAAAGATTAAGGGCTTTCCAAGTTGGGAGGGGGAGAGTAAACAGGCACAATTTCCTGAATTAAGAAAAAGAATAGTTCCATTCCCCCAACCGTCTGTATTCAATCAAAGGAATATAGAAAAATAACTGAGTGATCAATATGGGGTCAGTTTTCAGATAAGACATATGGATTGCTTGAGAGGTACAATTATGAAAAAATTCCTTCAAATCAATCTTTAGATCTGGCTGGGTTTCTGGTCAGCATAATCTAGGTCCTGAGTTAAGGGTCGCAAAGCAGCAAGTAAAGGTGGTCCAGCTTCCCAAACATCCAGGGCTAGGTTCAAACAATGCAACAGGGTTTTCTCAGAATTCCCACAATCGAATAACGTTTTCTCAGAAGACAGAAATTGGACTAGACCCATAAATGAATAGAAAGGGAATTGAGCTAGTTCCAGAATTGAGTCACAAGATGGAGTTGGTTGTGGTTCACTCAATTCCCACCATCACTTGCTGCTCCAATTCTCTCAGTTCCCTCAAGGGCAAGTTAGCTTAGAATTTAAAATTGGGCAGAAAATGTTAACATGGAGAAATAATGGAATTCAGTACCAAGATTTAAAAAATTCAAGAACATAAATTACTTGGGACTTCTATTTGATAAGAAATGCTTGAAAAACTGGAAAGAAGTTTGATACAAATTAAATTTAGACCAATATCTTAGATTATATACCATAACAAGTTCAAAATGGAGATGACTTGAATATTAAAAAGGTCAGACTATAAAACAATTAGCAGAGAACAGTATCAGATGCCTTTCATACCTACAGATGGGGAAGGAGTTCATTACCAAACAAGGGAGATGAGCAATCACAAATGAGGTTTTTTGGGTATTAGCCTCATGACTTCATTTCTGTAAGGACTCTCAGTGAGGAAACTCCCTCCCCACCAATGTGGACTGTCACTTACTCTGCAACTTTAGAGTTTTGGAAAGTTGGTTAGGGAGGCACTGACTTGCTTGGGTACCTATCCAGGGTTACACAGGGAGTGGGCATGTCACAAACAAACAAAATCACTGCAACTAGGAGAGGAAGGGAAGTAATAGAATGGGGGAAATATGTGTATCAAATATCTCACAAAGGTTTGATAACGGGTGTGTGTGTGTGTGTGTGTGTGTGTGTGTTTATGTACACCACAAATGTACAAGGCCAAGAACCACCCCTCCAATGGATAAGTTGTCAAAAGATATGAATAAACAATTCTGAAAGGAAGAACAGCAGATTACTAATAACCACATGAAAGCTCCAAATCACTAACAAGATGAAAAATGCAAATCAAAATCCTGGGGTTTCATTTGACATCCATCGAAATGAAAGAGGTTCTTCCTGGTCCTTCTACAGGCTAGTCCCCTCAAAGGATATGTTTTCTCTCTTCTGTAGGAATCTTATATATACCCATTTACTTCCAAGTTATGTCTCCCATCAACAGGAAAGCTCCTTAAAGTCAGGGCTGCTTTTCTTTTTCTTTCTTTCCTTGGCACTCAGTACAATGCCTGGGGCTGAGTAAGCACTTTCTAAATGCTTGTGGATTGCTTGTTCATTAATATCAGAGGAGATAGACGTGCTAATAGTCTGCTGATAGAACTGTGACATGATCTTATCATTTTGGAAAGCAATTTGGGATTATGCTAAGAAAGTAAAAAAAATAACCAGACTCTTTAACCCAGAGAACTTACTTCTAGGCATATGCTCCCAAAGGGGGTTAAAGATAGACAGTCCTATAAAACCAAACTTTCACAGCAATACTTTTTGTGGCACCAAAAAACAGTAGTTTCTATGACCATCAAATAGAGAATTGTTAAAAAGAGATATTATTGAAGCATAAGAAACAATGAATAGAAATAATTCAAAGAAGCAGAGGAATAATTAAATGAACTGATGCAGAGTAAGGTAAAAAGAACCAGGAAAACAAAATATACAGTGACTAGTGATATAAATGGAAAGAACAAAAAAGATTAAAATGAATGTTGCACAATTATATTAACATCAAGCTTGACTTCAAAAAAGAAATATGGGAATATAACCTTCCTCTCTTCTTTTCAGGGGTGGAGGCTTACTGGTGTGAAAAATTACATATATTATAAAACTTAGTTGACGTATTGGTTAGCTGTTCTGAACTGTTTTCCCCTCATCTTCTTTTTAATTCTTTGTTCTAAGAGATGGCTCATAAAAGGAGCTGGAAGGAAAAGAAGAGCTATAACTGGAAATGAAGGTGATATAAAAACAAAATATTTCAGTAAAAATTTTAATGAAAAGCTATAAAAATATAATTGAGACAATTGTGTACAGATATATAAAAAGGGTATAATATTTCCATATATATATATTTACATGCACTTGTACATATGTTTCTGTATGTGGTAAAGATATGATGTAAAAAGTAGGCTGAAAAACTTAAATGAATTCTAATTTAATTTACCTTTTCCTCCTTCCAGTAATTTTTTAACAGAAAGACTCATAAGTGGCTCAGCCTGCAAAGAAGACAGTTTGGAGCTTCGAGTGTTCATTTTACTATGAAGCAGAGTCTGAAGTATTAGGCAGTCTTCCAGTTGCTTCAAGAGAAGCTTCCAGTATTCAGTATCAAGGGAAAGAGCCTCCCAGGAATCAGTGAGTCCTTCTGGGTCAGTACCTACAACTGTTTGGGAAAACTAACAGAAAATAGACTGGCTATAATCTGGTAAACAATAATTATCTTTATCTTGAAAAATTTTCATTTAAAAACTGCTTGATAATAATTAGCATGTAGTTCCCATAGCACCACAGAAATGATATGCAAATCATATGCAAACAATTCAATTTTCCACACCTTGGCTTGATGTTTGGGGAACTGTCCCCAAAGGCATTCAATTAGAGCCCTAATCCCCTGATTTTATCAACTATCTTTGTAGTTTCAATTCTGGGTTAATTGGATCACTTTCTTCCCTATTAGATTATGTAACTATGTAGCTGCAGAAAATGTCTACCTTTCACCTAAGAAGTACATTTTTCAAAACTGCTAAGACTGCAAAAATAACATGCAACATTTGTTACCTAAGAAATTAAACTCAGATAGAATTATCCTCTCCCTGAATCACACACAATAGAATTGCTCACAAAACCATCCTTTACCAACTGACCTCAAAACAATTTTCTTAAGAGGCATGTGAGAGGGAAAAGAACACGTTTCTCATTAAGTTTATTTTACTTTGTGTTCCATTAAAACAAAAAGGCACTACTAAACTGAAGAGGTAGGATTGAGAGGGCAGGTTGGAAACTTAGGGATACAGTAGAATAAAAGCCAATAGAGTTCAGATATCTGAAACGAGACTTAATTTAATGCCACCAATTCAACCAAGCTATACTTAAAGAAGCTTTTTTGTTTACGAAAAGCTTTTTAATTAGTGCAAGTCAGAGTGGCTATGTTTATTTCTCAACAAATTTTGGTAGTTCAAGTAGTTTCACTACATTGATTATATTTGGAAACTATGTGTTACATGTCTTACTAACATGAAATTTTATATAAAACTAACAAGGCTTAAAGTTAATAGCCACAAATCCATTTTAGCTGTTTTTTACCACTTGTTTTGTTGACTGTAAATGAAAGAATTGGATTACAACAATCCACGACTTTAAAAATTTGGTATTCCTTAACTGAATCTGTAACTACTAAGATTTAAGATCATTCACAACTCTGTTTACAGGAAATGACATTTCTGAGTTCTCTAGATGTGACAAGAAGTAGATTCCACAATGATAGCCCAATGGGCAACTCATTTGTGGAGCTCAAAGTCATATATAAAATAATATTTGTAGAGACCTGAGAGGAACCTTTGAGAACTACCATACCCTCATCTGAAAATCAAGAAGGTAAAGCCCTTTGAAGTTAAGTGACTGGCCCAAGGGGGCAAACTTGTAGGACTAGAACCAAGGTCTCCTGACTCCCTCGGTCAGTGGTATTACTCATTTTGAAAGTCTATGTGAATGTCATCTAATGAAGGAGATTGAGGTCATCATCTCATCATCAAAAATCTGCAGAATTTCAATCACCATCACCAGGTATACATTTCAAATTCTAAAGCTTCACCCATGGGCAAGTCATAAGATAAGATAAATGTCCTGCTAGAAAAAGATATTGGCACAGATTTATGGAGCATCTTTGCTGACTTACTTTTCTCTCAGCTATAGTATCAGATATTTGTGCCGCAACAGAATGCCCAACATGTGCAGATAACAAGGCAGCTGCATTATTCTCAGACTGTATACAAGCCATGCGCATTTGTTGCCACCAAGGGGATACAGACTGTGAATCCCATGATTCATCTATAGCAACTGCAAAGAAAGGAAAAAAATCCCATTTGAATGCTGTAGTTCAACTGTATTAAGCGGCCGCTCTGAAAACTAAATTCATACGGACATATCTAAAGTGAATAATTCAAACCCAAAGACTCAGATTTCAGTTAGGTAGCTTCAATCAATGATCCTGTTCTTGAAGCCAAGCCTCAATGGAGCACATCACAAACAGGTCAATACTTCTAAAACTGTTGCTGTGGTAATATCCTATGATAACACTGTAGCTCTGGTCACTCTTACATATAAAAGGAGAAAAGTCAGAGCTGAACTTTTCTTGACATTGACTCATTTTCTACATAAATGCCTTTCGCTGTTTTATACTTCTTAAAACAAATATTAACTTCCATTTATAAATATATGTAATCTTATAAACAAGAAGAGTATAGGAAAAAAGAACAAAAAATTTTAGAAACGCTTATTATTAGACCCAGAACAAAAGATATATATCTTTGACACAGCATTAGCTACCTAAACAAGTTTACCTGTTTCCTTGAGCACTTTTCAACATCTTTTCTGTGTATTTAACATGAATATCACTGTTTTTGTTATCTTTAATTAGACAGTTGCAGTCAAGGCATATACTATTCTTTTAGTCTTGCTTTCTTCAGTCTGCTTAACTTCATAAGTCTTTTCATATTTCTTTTGATTTTTAATATTTATAATTTCTTTGGTCAGAATAACATTCCATAACATTAATATACCATAATTTTTCAGCCACTCCCAATTATTAGACACCTAGTTTGTTTCCAAGATTTTGCCATTTGTAATATCAATTGAGTTGGGACTGTCTTACTGTTTTAAAATGATTAATTGTCTTTGATTGAGCCTTACTAGGTACTAAGCCCCAGGCCCAAACCCCTGTTAGGTGCTAAGCCTATGTGGGGATGAATTGGTAACTAAGGTGGGGCTCTAGGTGGGGCCAGTGAAGGGAGGTGCTAACACCAGAGCCAATCGAAGGAGCCTAAGTTCTGGTCACTCAGATGACGTTTGATGGTCTGAAACCGCATAAAAAAGGGAAGACAGAGCTATTTGCTCAGGGCTCTCATTCTTGTTGGAGACTCCGGGCAGCTGTAGCTAAGAGCCCTTCAGCTTGTAAAATCAGATGTTGGGACTTGTTAAACTCTGGTAACTACGTATTGGGATTTGAATCAGACAAGTTCTGTCTGTTGATGTTTGTAATTTGTTTGTACTTGCTCTGAAATTCAGGGTGCTGGATTTTTCCCCTGAACTAAGTGAATGATATTTGTAAGCTTGTTAATCCCTTAATGTTGCTTTCCTTAGTAAAGCAGATCAAAAGAGGCTGGGCTTGCAGCATTCTGTAAGCTGGCTGTTGTTGGTTTTATACCCCCATAGCAGCTGCTAGCTGGACTGTTGAAACACTATTACAAATACTGTTAATAGTTCTGCAGGTAGATTTTTTTTTTCCCTATTAAAAACTTTCTTAGAGTACCTTAGTAGTGAAGCCGCTGAGTATGAACGTATTTTGTAATTCACTGTATGATTTCATACCGCTTTCTAAGAAATACTGAATCACTTCATAACTCCATTAGCAATGAATGAGCACGTCAATTTCACCCCCAGGCATGCCAGTACTGAACTGTACCACTTGTTATCTTTACAAATTTTGATCTTACTACTCTTGATGAATAATATCACATACAAAAATAGGACATACATTACTGCACTTTATGAGATGTTTCCTAAAAAAGTTTAAAGTTCAACTTTATAAATCATATTTTAAAGAATCCTAAATAATTAGCAAAATAAAGAGCTGTGTTGTTAGTATCTTCCAAGTTTGCTAGTACTAACCTAACACTGATTCAGACATTTCAGTAATTCTGCATATAGTGATGTAGTATGACAAATTAGAGATGAGCAACTAGGATAACAACAAGCATATATATAAAGGCATTTTCTTGTATTTTTTAAAAAGGAATATTCTTGAGAATTATGAACCTATATGTATCTTTAAAGCAACTTACCTTTCATTTTGCTCAGAAGAGAAAGCATAGTGTGAAGACAACAGACAGACTGTGGCTTATCAAGAATATCTTTTTCTTTAGAGAGCCAAACACTCAGGAGTAGAGACTGAAATTAAAATTTTTAAAAAGTCATTCATTCCAAAGCAAACTAGTTTCAAAATGATCTTATATTTGCTAGACGTACTACATACATCTTAGGGAATATCTTGCATTTTTGTGAATATGCTGTATGTTCCAGTCCTTTTCTGGCATGTAATAAATGGCTGTCTACATTGCATGACTTAAGTGGCTTTACTATGCTCCTGCCTACTTAAAAATGTCTTCCTTTTCTTTCTTTGAGCTACCTGAAATCCTCATCATTAAAGTCACTCCTTTGGATTAAAGCATTGTTTCCAAACACCCACATTAAAATACAGATTATGTGGGAGAGGCATGACACCAATATAGCTTAAATAGTTCAGCTGGTTCTTACTTAGTAGAGAAAGGGAATGAAAGAAGGCCGTACTGAGATGGTTTTGATAGGGAAAAGAAGAGTCACTCAAGAAACAGAGAATGGGTCACTACCTTCATTAGTGTTACTACCCTTCCTGGCATGAGGACCCTTGGTGCTTATAGAGAGGAAGGGCCAAAAAAAGGAATGAGGGAGAGGTTCCTGAAGTTTATTTTACATATATCTCAATTCTGCCTAAGGTCAGCCCTAAGAGGAACCAGTCTATCACAACACTTCTCCGCTTCCCCTAAAATGCTCTTATTACTGTTAAATCACAAAAAGATCTGTTGAGCAAAAACACTGCATCAACATTTATGTGATTTTATGGCAATCACCAATCCCACAATCTTAAACTTGGCCCATTCTGAGCCAATAACATCTATGATTTATGAAATTTTCCCAGAGTGTAACTTGGAGCTTATAAATAGCTTAGTAGTACAGGATTATATGGATGCACTTGGGGATTAGCCGCAGTGAAAACACTAACTGCAATGCTGTAGTGAATTATAGCTTAAAGTTGTAAAGTAAAAGATGATTAAGGATAGGGATTAGATAAGTTTAAATACTTCAACTTTAAAAAGTTTTCAAAAATTAATAAACCTCAAAATTTCACTTAGAACTATTTACAAATTCCATTCTCTTTTTCTAACCATTCCTATAATCTATGTTACTATTTTAATTTTTACATTCTTATTATCATTAGGATAAAAAACCCTCCAATACACATAACAGATATTCCAATTTCAACTACAAACATTTTCTGTGACCATCAAGTTGCAAGAAAATAGGAAAAGAAATAGGACATCATGCTATTTCTATTAGATACATTTAGAGATCTTTTAATTTCAGGACATATAAACCAATGTTTATTTTTCTGTAACTGTACCAATGTGGGAACTGAGTAAACCACACTGACTCCAGCTTGTGATTCAATTGTGAAACTCAGTTACCTTTCTGTTCAATTAAGGGTCTAGTTCAATTTCTGCCCTCTGAGAAAATTTTATTAAATTGTTTGAACCTAGTCCCATGTGGCTGGAAATCTAGGACCACTTCTGTCGCTAAAAGATCCTTAACTAAGGACTTAGGTTATGCCGACTAGAAAACCAGTCAGATCAAAAGATTGATACAAGGAGTTTTCTCACAATTATACATCTCAAGCAACCAATATGTCTTATCTGAAAACTGACCCCATACTGATCCGTCAGTTTCCTTTTTTCTTTGATTGAATACAGACAGTTGGGGGGAGCAGGACACCTCTTTTTCTGATTTTCAGAAAACTGTACCTGTTCACTCTCCCCCTCCCAACTTGGAAACCCCCTAATCTTTCCTCCAATTAGAAATCAGATTATCTAATCTTGTATACTGGTTTATATCCTGTTAATTGTTTTCTTTTAATTTTTTTTTTTTGAGGAGGGAAGGGAAGGCAATTGGGGTTAAGTGACTTCCCCAAGGTCACACAGCTAGTAAGTGTGTCAAGTGCCTGAGGCCGAATTTGAACTCAGGTCCATCTGATTCCAGGGCCAGTGCTATACTCACTGTGCCACCTAGCTGCCCAATTGTTTTCTTTTAATGCATAAAAATCTGTACCTCTGTGTTCAGGATCTAGTGCCCAGCTGAGAAGGCTGGTCCTGATTTGTTATGCAATTGGCATGCATTGCTTAAAAATTCAATATGCTTAGAAGCTTGAAGCTCTTGTTTCCTCAGTTATTTCACCTGTTTCACCTGTCACACCAGGTCCTCAAGTATAACTGGTTTTGGTACCAGGCAGGATTACTCACAACAGAGGTTATGAGCACCGCTAATATCAACGTATATTTAAATTTATTTAAATCTTCACACAAAAGCATTTTGCTTTTTATCCTTGTTGCTTTTGTGGTTTATTTTGGTATTAGGAAATATAACACATGAGAGATATAAGTTCTTCTATCATTATAGGTGGGCTACAGAATGATGACCAAAATGAAATATGTTTTCTGATTCTTAAAAAGGTCAAGTAGAACATATATCGCAAATGTAATTGTTGACTTTCATATTAAATTATTAAATTTTTCTTAGTAATTTAAATGCTGTTATAATTAAAGTGATGCATATTTAGGAAAAGAAAAATATTTTAGAAGGACTAAAAGTCTAGATAAAAAATGAGAACTCCATACCAAGCAGCTAATGAGCTAACAATGTTATAATGCCAAAGCTATGTCCCAAAAGGAAAAACAAACCATAGCAGATTCTACTATGTCTCTACTGTAAATATCCTTCTAAAAACATAGATTTTTATGTTTCATGCTATAATTTTATATAGATTTTTTTTCTCATTGTTGTAAATTGAGTGGTCTATATAAAATAAAGTTCAAGGATGCTTAATAAGCAGTGTTGTAAAGTATGGTAGTAGAGGGATAGTTAAGTTGTATAAATCAGATCCCTATTTGTTATTCAAAAAAAAAACAAATAAGACATGCCAAATTTTACATTTATCTTAAGTACTCTCAGAAATATAGAATTTGTCATTGATTTTACATTAAAGACTTTATAACAATCAATTTAATAGTTTTATTTATTCTGATGTTTATCATTCATTAATACAAATTACATAGTGTTCTGCATGAAAAGTTTGCTATTTGTATGCTTTTCAAATTCCATGTTTATTTTACATTTGCTGAAGTTTGTTAGAAAACTTAGATGGAACAGGAAAAAAAATTTTATGATTAATTAAATCTGGCAATTCGTAAATCACTTGAATCATTTGAAAGGTTTTCATTTACTTTCTATGATATTTCTATAAGGATAGCCATTTGCTATAAGCAAATGCTGAAAGCCTGAAGGTTCTCCTAAAATTATATCACCTATGAAGAAAAAGTATACAATGACGAAAAATTAATACTTTACCAATAAAAGTTGCGGGCTAAATCCAGCAGATTCCAAAGTATGACACACATCCTCTGTGGAGCTTTCTCCATGCAAACACTTCCAAAAAAAGAAACTACCTAGTAAAATAAAAATGCAACCTATTGAACTACAACAACCTCTTACTCAAATCTATAATATTCTCAATTAGAATCAATTTTGATAAAAAAAATTTCCTATATAAGAGGAAAATGAAGGTAGATTACATATAGGTCTAAACATAACCTTTTTGGAATTGCTACTATATGCAATTTATTTGCAGCAAGACTTAAAGAAACAACAATTAGGTATGATTGAGCATTTTTGTCATACGGCTAGGGACCACATTCCCTTTACAAATTCACAGTGTTTAAGCTATTGCCTTACAGAGACTAAGCACTTAATAAATATATTAAATATTTACATTAAATACAAAAATAAAAATGAATGGCAATACCCCATAGTGGATAGAAAGAGGGCCGCTGAAGCCAGGAACACTTGGGTTCAAGTCCTGCCTCGGACACATACTGGCTGGGTGGGCTAAACAATCACACCCTTTCTCAGGACATCTCTAAAGGCAAAGCTACCAAAGAGTGGCTGATTTGTATGAGTGGAAGAATCTTTCACCCCGAGAGAACCCTACTCTCATAAAATCAAAGATCTGGCTCCCCAAAATCATAAGAACCACTATGGTGACATTTATATATAGCTTTCAAATTTTCAAAGTGCTTGATACACATCATCTCACTTCAGCCTCATAACAATCCTGTAGATGGGTATTACGGGTATTTTTATCCCTACTTCACGCAAGGAAACTAAGGCTCAAGGTGTTTGAGGGATTTGCCAAGGACTCCTGGTCACTGAGGGTCTTGTTAGTTTCATATCACAAATCTCAGATGGAGTGGGAAGGACAAGGAAGAATTTAGTGCACTACCTACCTAAAGCCACATATTCTAATTCACTTATCTTCTTTACACTGATCATATCTTTCTCATATTCTAAATATTCCAGGAATGTTGTCACAGGCAATGCACCATCTTTATCATCAGCAAATCGGACAGTGGTCCTGGTATTCTCTTGTTTATAGTTCTCCAATAATGCCTGGAGCCTAACCAGTTCTTTTTCATCAAGCCTCAACAACACAGCCAGTTCCTAAAAGACAAAAGATACAAAGTCATAACTCTTCCACACTGCATCTAAAAATATGCCTTACCTATCAAGCCCCTGTAAATGGGATTGAAAGATTTTTTGTATTAGAGGCAAAAAAATGTGCTTATTGCTATAATAACATTAATGTATAATCTGTTAATGATTTTGCTCCAAATTTACTACATTTCATGGCAACATCATGTGATAGTAATGCTATAATCATGGAATAAAGAACATAACCATTTTTACAAAACCTTTAAAATAGCATCAACAAAAAATTCTATAATTCTCAGTACTAGATATAGAAGTATGATTGAAAATGGAACATTTTAAAGTGTTATGCAGTATAATATATAACACAATTTGGTGTAATTTTGCTGTGTTCAGAAAAAAAGACAGCAGAAAGAACCACAAATATTTAAAGAGGTCATAGGTACAGCACAAATCTTGGAACCAAATCCTTTACATGTACAGAATAGGAGGATCGGGGCGGCTAGGTGGTGCAAGTGAGTAGAGCACCAGCCCTGAAGTCAGGAGGACCTGAGTTTAAAACCTGCCTCAGACACCTGACACACTTACTAGCTGTGTGACCTTGGGCAAGTCACTTAACCCCAATTGCCCTGCCTTCCCTCCTGCAAAAAAAAAAAAAAACAACCAAACAGAATTAGGAGGATCCCTTAATAATAACAGAAATAGGTTTGGAGGGAATCTCAAAGGTCATTCTGTCCAAACTCTGTCCAAAGCGTTCATCTTCTGTATAATATCTCCTACGACTTAGCAGTCATTCTCTGCTGGATTACCTCCATATAAAGGAGATCATAATCTCCTAAGGCTGCCCATTTTATTTTAGGATAGTTTTCTAATTGTTAGGAAGAAATTCTTCCTCATATTAAGCAAAAATCTGCTTTCTTGGTAACTTTTATTCATTGGGCCTAGTTCTGCCCACTGGTTACAGAGAATAAATTTGTTTTTTCTTCTGTGTGGCAGTGCTTGAAACATCTGAAGACAACTAACATGCCCTTAAGTCTTCTCTGGGTTAAAATTTACCAGTTCTTTGAAGCATTTCAGTTATTAAGTAGTTTTCAGTCCTTTTGCTATTCAAGTATTTTCCAAATTAGGGAAATATATTTTCATAAGGAAGAGTCCTACTCTGATGGCTAATCATGATATAGGGATGACTGAATTCTTAAAAGTTATGCCAGCAGCACATAAACTGGCAGGTCCTACCAGACTGAAAAGGCTTTAATATGGACTCAGTGAGAAACAACGAATCTGGTGACCAACGACCAACTGACGTAAATTTGGAAAAGATGATCATCAAGTTAGCAATGGGATAAAAAATTTCTTGACCATAGCAACTCTTAAAGACAGATTAACTAGCCATAAAGGAGTAGCAACTGGCATGGGTTGAAGGGAGTAACCACACTGGCAAACTACTAGACCTTTGAAGAACTATGGCAAGTAATGATTAAGCTGAAGGAGAACGTGTGTATGCATGTGCTATTCTTATATAGTAATTATAAATGTCACTAAGGGAATATGAACTCCAATAGGGAATATTTTAGATCTCTAGAGCTTGTTATAGTTTACACACACACACACACACACACACACACACACACACACTTCTACAGCAGGAAGAGAACTAAGAATTGATCTCCTGCAGCTCTCACTTTATAACTGAAGAAACAGAGGCTCCCAAGTCTTAAATGAAGAACTGGAAAATTATAGTTCAGGAATCACTGAAATACACCAAACTTGACAGAAACTTGCAAAATTCTGTATAATGACCTATATGAGAAAGCCAAACTCTTAAATTAAGAAAAAATTCTTATTTGAATAACAAATTTATCATATATAAATCATGCAAATGAAAATAAATATTTAAATGAAACCATTTATATTATTTTGGTTTTTATTGTATTTTAGAGGCCACTCTGTTTTATTCTAAGGAAAGATCAAAATGTAGCATACTTTTAAACAACAGTAGTAGTCAAAGTTATGTGCTATTTCCAACAGATGACAGAATGCATTCATGTAAACTAAAGAGATAGGGATGGCACTAAATTTCACTTTTATGTGTAATACAGTTATAAAAATGGTCTAGAACATGGGGGAATTCTTTATAAACTAGAAAAATTCAGCTGCAAAAAAAAAAGTAACCCACAATGACATATATGAGACATAGTACAGTATCTTTCATTAATGATATATTACTCAAAAAGGACATAACTTTATCATGCAGCAAGACTAAGGGACAATAATAATAGCTAGTGTTTATATAGCCCTTTAAGATTTGCCAAATCACTTTACAAATATTACCTTAATTGGTAAAAATAAGTATCATTATACATGGATAGTTGAGGGCTGGATGGGTGGTATTCACCGAATATTAAAAGTCCCAGGGAATGTTTTTATAGGTCCCTCTAGGGAAGAGTTATAGAAGAACATGGGCAAAAATAATATCAGATGAAAAAGCATGAATAGATTGCAACCAATAAGTAGAGGAACTACCTGCACTGATGAAACTATAGATTCACTAAAGTATCAAAGCAAATAACAATTTAGACTATAGTCTTATTCCCTCCAGAATGCTAAAAACACAATTAGTTTCAAAAAGAACTTTTTTTTACCCTACTTACTATATTTATGCACTGCATTTATACACTGGCAACATTCTTATAAACAGAAATTGCAAAGTCAAACTGCTGCAATAAGTAATCAGTAAGCAGCAGTTAAATTTTTAAGGAAATTAGTTTTCTATGAAAGGGCAGATACCAAAGCATCTATGGAATTTCTAGATAATAAAGTAGAGATCACTGAGACATGATGATCCTTTTCCGTGGAATATTATTATTGACCATTGCTAACATCAGTACAAAATTCAAGACAATGAAGAAATGGCCTTGCAATTTCCAATGCTAGGCACTGTGTATCAATAAGTACACTACAATATTCAAGCAAAGAGCAAGACAAATCACCTGTGACATCAAAGACAAAAGTTAAGTGATTCAGTAGACAGTTTGTTTCTATGAAAGTGAGTTTCTGTTGTCCAATAAGTCTTTTTCCTTTAAGAAAAGATATATACTTCAAAACCAGGGCTGCCTTTTATAACATGGAGGTAATTTAATTGTATTAATGCAAAATATTAAAGGATTAATGACTTTACAAACCTTAATAAATTCATTTTCCTGACACCTCTTTAGACAGGTTGATAAAATGTACAAAGTTTTCACAACGGAATCTGGGGCTGATAAAGTTGAGGGTTATTACTCTCTATTTCATTTAAGAGAAAACTCAATTTATTTTTAAGTCTATGAAAAAAAAATAAGACACTTAAAATTAGTCTAGTGCCTGGCACATAGTAAATATGCCCCGATAAATGCCTTTTTGATTGATAAAAAAAAATCAAATGAAAATATCAGACTGCAGCAAATATTATATAAGGTATTTTCCACTGAGTATGTATTAGGGAAACTAAGAGACAGATTTCATAATTATTTTAAACCATTCATTTACATTGACCTATTTTACAAAACTGAATTCAAAACAATGCCCAACCAAATAGGTTGAATTCTCATTTTTAAAAATATTGAGAAAACTAACCTCTTTAATTCCTCAAAGTCAAGTTTTTCCTATATCTTTTAAAGATACTGAAGCTGTACCAATATGGTGATACTAACCTATTTTATGGAAGAAACCTCTGAGAGGAAGCTGGATTTTAACAACTAACCTTATTAACTGAACTCAGGTAAGATAAAAAGTTCATTGAGGAGGAAAAATGGAGTAATAATAAAACTTTATTGGATAAAATGAAAACAATGTCTAGGATAAAAACATCATATGCTTTTGAAAGCAGTCACATAAGAATTCAATACAGATAAATTTATGCTCTTCTTTTAAAACAAAATAAAGTAGTTCACAGTTTCTACTTTTACCATTTTCAAAAGACACAGGATTGGCCTCTACATTGTCTTAACATCTATCTATGTGTTCAATCGTCCTACATAGCTACATTTCAGGATTACTCACATTATTGGAGAATGAAGTGTCTGAATACAATCCAAGCGAATTCAGTTTATTGACTGACTCATAAAGATGGAGTAATTTAAGTTTGTTGTCACAAAACTGGAGCAGTCCTTCATCAACACATTCAAGCTCTAAAGCATTAGAGAGAAAATCAAATTAAATACCTATATTTAACAAACTTATTAAAATCTTTCTGCTAATTAAATCTTTTCATATTGCATTCCATCATTCTTTGATGTATAACTCCCTAACTCAATCAACTGCAGTGACTTTAGAATAAAATATAAATTCTTCTATTTAGCTTTTTGAAACCCTTTAATAACCTGTCCCCACCCCTATTATTTCCAGGCTGACCAGATATCATTCTACTTGCTACTTAGTCTCACAGCCAAAATAGCCACCCTTCTCTTCTTCACACATGACACACCATGTTGTGCCTCCATGTCTTTGCACTGGCAATCTCATATGACTAGAAGGCATTCACTCTTTACTAAACTCTTCCTCACAGGAATTCCTCTCTTCCTTTAAGACACAGCTTAGTGACCATCTTCTACATAAAGCTTATCATAATCCCTCTATCTGCTAGTGCCTTCTCTCTGAAACTACCTAGTATTTAATAAATTTGCATTTATTTGTATTTATTTATTCTATATTTATGCTACTTATTTGTGTATTTATTTGCATGTTCTTCTGTTTCCCCCATCTGAATGTGAGCACCTTGGAATAGGAGTTTGTCTCATTCTTTACACTTGTATCTTAAGAGTGTCCAGGACGTAGTAGGGACTTAATAAATATTTGCTGACTGATTATATTACGGTGTTTTATCCAGGGTAGAAAAAGAAAGAAAAGATTTTCTCAGCCTAAGTATCCTACTCACTTAAGCTGAAAAGGATTTCTACTAGGAGGACACATAGAAAAAAGTGAAGAAAATCATTAGCTTGATAACAGGTTTTAAAAATTTTTATTGTGTGATTTAAGTATTAAGAAAATTTGAAAAATGATGTATACTTTTAAAAAATCAGCTGACTGGCCCCAAACAAGGACACTATCTTCTGTCCCTGGTCCCTAACGCACTCACTGAGACACTCAATTTCTCCTATTTCCTTCTATTACGGTGGTAGTCAGTTGGAACCACGAGTCATCTAAAATGCATTTAGCAGAGGTCAAGACAACCAGACTTTTCTTTTTAATTAAATGATGTATTATCTCTAGCATCTTTCAGCAAACTCTATTTCATTTTTTGTCTTAAATATAATACTGAAGAAAAAAAAATTTTGAACTTGTTCATTTTTTCAAAAAATACAACAAACAACAAAAAACTAAAAACATTCTAATCCTAAATGATCACAGCTTCAGGCATAAAATTCAATTTTCTGTATCTCAGAAATAGATTTATAATTCTCATTCAAGGCTTCAGTCAGAATACTTAGGTAGTTTTAAACTTTTAACAATAATCATTATGTGTCATGACAATATAGGATTTAGCTACAGGTTTGGTTTTTTTTTTTTTTGCCAAAGCAAATATGAAACCTTTGCACAAAAATAACTGTAGGCACATCTTATTTTAAACAATAATGAATTCCTTAGAAGTTAATGCAAATAAAATGTTTATAAAGGAAATGATAATTTAAATTTACTAGAGAAATTCATTCCAAAAGTTAGCTTTGGACATTAATTCAGAATGGGAAATAATTAAGAGTAGTTCAAGATAAAAGTAATTTGATGGAGAATATCCTAACCCATTATTTATGGTACCTTTAAAATCATACTTTAAACTGGAGAATTTATATGCAATTAAGCTGGGGAAAAAAACCACAAAGCCTAGAAGAAAACATTAAGGCATTACTAGTTATAAAGGCAAAGTTATACCAAGGACAATTTTTAATATAATATTTACTTCATGTTAAGGACTTACATAGGCTCTTTTTAACTTAGCTAGAGTATGGTATTAACAATCGTATAGTCACATCTTCTCCTGTACAGGCTATTTAGTTTATACAAAGAAAAAACTTCACTGAATTATTCCAAAATTAACATGTACAGTGTGAAAAATGATTTTCCTTAGTAATCATTATCTGGGAGACTCAGAGCTCCCACCCCCTTTTCTTAGTAGTTTCTTCTTCAGGAGGACATTAAGATCTAATCTAAATGGGTCTATTCCTGCTCACTAAGTGGCTCAGACAGATCTAGGAGAAGGCTGGTTCCTCCCTATTGTCAAGACAGGAGATGAGGTAATTGATGTCTCTTTGACCAAGATTAAGTGACCTAAGTCACTACCCTAAAGACCTTCATTTTAGTATAGCCCAGCTCTTGGTGTTTTGACCAATCAGAGTTGATTGGCATCCCTTGGGAAGGGACATATCACTCTGTACCCGCAACCCCCAAACTGAGCCAGTTCTGGACTGGCCCCTTTAGGGGGTTCTAGTTCAGGACTGTAACTTCCATGCAATGCATTTATGTCGCCAGCTGGTGAGAGAAATTAAATGTGGATGCAGCCTAATTTTCGTTTGTCTTTCTTAGAAGAAACTGTTAAAAGTTGACAATAGTAAAAATATATGAAAATGATTGCAAGGAAAATGACAAGAAAAAGGATAGTTTATACAAACAATTGCTATTATTAGAAAAGTAACTCAAAGCTTATGTAAATATGGATAGTAGGTTATGAGCATCATCTTCCCATTCAAAGTACAATTCATCTGCTTTGCACAAACCACATTTATACCCAAAGGATTTAGCCCTCTACATAATTCTTTCTCTTATTCCACGAAATAAAACTAAATTAGGGAAACAATATGGAGGCTGGTATAGCTTTCTACAAATGGCAAACTAATCTTTCCTTCGTGCTAAAAGCATACAACTTCCTATAAGCTTATACATTATTGTGCATTATATTTATTGGTGAATGTAGCTTACATTTCAATTAAAAAATAAACACTATAGAGGAAAGATCCAAGTTTACAAGCCTTATCTATACTTTTTAGGTCCCCTTCCTTGAATGCCTAGAATAGTACTCTGCACATAGTAGGCACTTAATAAATGTTTATTATTAAATGCAAATATAGTTCATTTTTCTACCAAATCATGGGAATGGAATATGTACCAAATTATAATCTTCTCAATTATATCAGTTAGGAAATAATTCACAATTACTCATAGATAACCAAGATGATGATAAACTAATAACATTTTATATCATAATCATTAAGGTAAGCATTTAATATCTTTTTACAATTAAAAGCATATTTAATATCTTTTTACAATTAAAAGCATATATTTTAAATGTCCAAGCTCTTTATAAATTGGATAGTAGCTGTAACATAACCTTTAATTAATGAGAACTATCATTTTACCTTGATTTGCTAAAGTGTCCAACAAGGTCTGAGTGATGTTTCTAAGGCAGGAAAATGGCAAACGCTCACTTGCTAAAATGCTTTCCAAAGCCTAGGCAAAGGA
This sequence comes from Trichosurus vulpecula, assembly GCF_011100635.1. NCBI lineage: Eukaryota > Metazoa > Chordata > Mammalia > Diprotodontia > Phalangeridae > Trichosurus > Trichosurus vulpecula. The sequence goes on from NC_050576.1 coordinate 124,683,309, forward strand.
AAAAATTCAGCAACTGAATGACAAGGAAGCCAGAAAATCCATCATTTTCATTTCATTATATTTAGGGATACACTTTTAGAATACTGAGATTTAAAGGTAAGATTAGTTTATATAAAATGTTTTTATATTAACATTGGCAATTTAATAAATATCAGACTAATTTATTAAATTGCTGATGTTCACATGAAGAACTTTGTACAAGTAAATCATGCATCATGCTATATTAAAATACAAGCACAAATCTGAAGGTCAGACAACAAAAAAGGTTGAGATGAAGAACAAAAAAAAAACACAAGGAAAAGTGCTAGAATGGAAGAAAGAAAAGGAAATATTTAATAGGAAGAGGTTCAGTTAATCCTATGCTGCTAATGAAGTAAAGGGAAATATGAAACAATAATTAGAAAAATACTGCCACAAAGTTACAGTTAAATTTTGATTGCAATACTCTTATATGACTGGCTAGTGAAGTCAACAAGCATTTACTAAGCCTTAAACCCAATTCACTCTGGGCTCTCATTGTTTGGCCAACAATAGGTCCCTGCTCAAGCACCACTTAGTGATTATTTTTTGGGTCCTCCTGGCTCAGAGATAATTGTATCTCTTTTGGCCAGAAACTCCGAGGGTCTTCCCCTCCTAGATTGATTTTTTTTTTAATTAAAAGGGCCATTTCTTGGCTCGCTTATTAAACAGCCTTAATTACTGAATGGGCATTGCCTCAAAGTGAGAACTTGGAAAGACCCTAGCTTAAAAAGGCCAAGGTCTCCCATTGCATCCTGGGCCATCTCCAGTCATTCTGATTTATAGCTTGCCACTGGAACCAGAAGGCTCTGGAGGAGAAAAGTAAGGCTGGTGACTTTGCATAGCCTTCTCTCACTTAAATCCAATTCACTTGCAAGTCATGGCATCATCTTTCTGATATCATGGTCTCTTAACAAGCATTTGTCAGGAACAATGCTAAGTCCTGGGGATACAAAAAAAAAAGCCAAAAAACCCAGTCCCTGCCTTTGAGGAGGTTACATTCTAAAAGCGGACACATGTAAACAACTAGGTAGATGCAAGATATATACAGAGTAGACAGAAAGCACTCTTGGAGGGGAAGGCATCAGCTGCTAAGGGGATCAAGAAAAGCATTGTACAGAGGTGGAATATGAGCTGAGTTCTGAAGATGTCAGTAAACATTCTAGGGGTGGAGTATAGCTAATGCTAAGGAATGGAGAAAGGAGACAGAATGTCTTGCTCATGGAACTGCAACAGTAGGCCAGCTGCTAGAATGTAGAGCAAATAAAAGAGAACAAGGTCTAAGAATCCTAGAAAGGTAGAAAGGGTCCAGGTTATGAAGAGCCTAAATGCCAAAGAAGTTTCTATTTGAACCTGGCTATAATAGTGAGCCAATCAATTCACCAAGCAGGAGGGTAACATGGTTAGATCTATGCTTCAGAAAAATCACCTTTGCAGCTTAATGGAATTTGGACTGAAATGGGGTGAGACTTTAATCATGGACACCAGTTAGAACTGGTTAGATTCACAGGCCACAATAGTAGGAAGTGAGGAGCAGGAAGGGAAAGAAATAAACATTTATTAAGCATCTATTATGTGCCAAGCACTATGTTAAGTAGCTTAAACATATTTCATTTTAATCTCACAACAACTCTGTGAAGTAGGTGCTACTCTTATCCCCCTATTTTTCAGAAAAGGAAACTGAGGCAGGCAGAGATTAAATGACTTGGCCAGGATCATACAGCTATCATCCAAGGACAAATCTGAACTTAGATCTGCCTGACTCCAGGCGCAATGCTCCATCTACTGCCCTGCCTAGATGCCTAGGCAAAACTAATTTCTCCTATTTTCAAAATTTCCACTATTAGCATCCACTAAAGAGATAATATGCAAAAGTTAAGGTGTATGTTTATTCCCTATCCTATTAACATATCAATTTGAGTAAATCTATCAGATTAGTCAGTAAAGACTGAAAAGATGAGAACAATGCAGATTTCAGGGAGACAGATGACGTAACAAGTTCAATGAAGCTAAAGAACTTGGTTTAGATACATGAAGAAGCGGATGGGAAGAACAGGATAAGCAGTGGCACAGAAAGAGAAATATGCTGACTATGAGGGTGCAGAAAAGGGAGATGATTTTTATCACAGACATGTGTGTAAGTATTTACCTGTTTTTTGGTTGCAGGATACTTAATATCAAGAATCAATTCCTTCACTTCAGTTTCAACTAGATCTGAAAAGTCAAATTTTAAATTATCATTTTGCAAAAGTTCACATTACATATCAGCTATTCTATGAGTTTCTAGATTATCTACTATTCTTTTAATTTTATAATAAACTCCTTATATGCAAATATAAGTCAGTTCAATTTTACAGATAAATTCTAAGATGTATGTATAAATCATTAAGGATTTGGAGTGTACTCATTAGGTTCTATTGCTGATTTTTAAATGATCCAAACTATTCAAAAATGTAATTTTTATTTAAAGACACTTACCAAGATTTGGAGTTTTCATTTTCAGTAAAGTTGCTAGTTTCTTCACTAAGTGCAGATCTTTGGCTCTTTCACTCTTCTTATCACTTAAGACAGTAAATAAATACTTATTTTAGAATGGAGAAGAAAGACGTTTCCTAGATACTTCTAAAAGGTTTAAAGTTTCTCTTTTTTCTTAATTTTTTTACATTTTGTATGACATTATTAAAGATATCAATTAAATCTGAAAAAAATAGTTCTTTGTTGGCTAAGAGAAAAGAGTTTGCAGAGGCATATTCAACAGAAAAGAGATAATAAACCTTACCTTAGTGCTAAATGGAAAGGAACATTAACTGTTTTTATGCTTCCAGACACTGGATCAACAAGACAGATCTGGTAAGTCTGTGGCTGCCAACTCTGACTGGTAACATTATTTAAGCCCATTATTTTATAACCAGGATACAGTAACCTACAGAAACCACATACCAATACTGTAAATACACTGAAGAAAGGAAAAATTGCCAAAGTATGTTTTTGTTAGAATTAAGGATGTCTGGGAAAATATTTATTTAGAAGCATTAATCAACTCTACAGTTATTGATTACTATCAGAAAAAGTGAGACATCAGGATTCAACAGGGATTTGATTTTCATTAAAAAATTAGCTAAAAAAAGAAAATATACATAATTCAATTAGAGTTAAACATGCAATCGGCTTTTCCATAGTAAACAGACAATTTTCCCTGAATATCTTTCAGAACAACAGTAGCACGGTATTAAGAACAGTCTAAAGTAGAGAGTTTTAAGACCTGAATTCTGACACACAGGAGCCATGTGACCTTGGCTCACTTGTCTCAGTTTCATGTTTCTCAATCATAAGATGAAGGACTGAGTCAGGAAACACTAAGTATGCACTTACGCTGTGACAAGCACTGTGCTGCTAAGTGCTGGGGTCACAAATAAGAAAAGAAAGAGAAAGTACTTTGCCTCAAGTTGCTTATGATCAAATAGAGGAAGACAACACACAGAAGATAGCTTAAAGGGTAGGGGTAGAGGACACCCAGTACAGGGGTATGGTGAAGACCAGTCCATGGAAGACAGCTTGTAGAAAATGAACAGCTGACTGATCTCTATGACCACTCTTTAAATGGAAGCTTTGGGAGGAGTTGGGCTAGACTATCTCTTCCAAAGGCTGAAATTCTATAAGTCTTTGAGATTACAAAGTTTAGGGAATTGGGGCAGGACAAGGAGAAAACAATGCCTGGAAATAATTGTGGCCTACTAACTCAAAGAGTCAATATCATGATATGGCAGCCAAGAGAGTTAACATTATCAGAGATAACACAATAAGAGAGAAGCAATGGTATCCAATAACAAAGAGATGACAGTCCTGCAGTAATCTGCCCTGGTCAGACCACATCTGAAGTATTCTGTTCAGTTCTGGGTGGCACACTTCAAGAAAAAGATAGCTTGAGATTGTGTTCACAGGCGGGCACCCTAAATGTTAAAGAACCATAAGTCCACGCCATATGAAAAGAGATTTGAGAAAACAGAGATTATTTATTCTAGGGAAGTTGAGAAAGCTTAAAGGAAGGGGGAAGACAGAGAAAAGGAGGCCAGGAGAAATATAAGTATTTAAAGATCCATCATACAGAAGAGGGATTAGATTTGATATGCCTTGCCCCAGATGATAGACATAGACATGGGTAAAAGGTGCAAAGGAGCAAATTCAAGCTTGATGTAAAGAAAAATTTCCTACCACTCTGCTATCCAAAAGCAGAGTGAGCTGTCCTGGTAGATAATCGATTCCTAATGACTTGACATCTTTAAGTAATGGCTAGAATGACCACTTGTTAGATATGAAGTAGAAGGGATTCTTTTTCAGATGAGTTGGACTGGTTTCTGATGTCAATCAGTCAACAAGCATTTATTAAGTGCTTACTAGGCACAAGGAATCATACTAAGTGTTGGAAATAGAAAAAAAAAAAGGGCAAAAATAATTTCTGCCCTCAAGGAGCTCACATTCGAACAGGGGAAACCTGAAAATAAATAGGCATACACATGAGACGGACAGAGAGACAGACAGATGGATACAGCAAGCATTTAAGCTTTGAGTATGTGCCAAGCATTGAGGATACAAACACAAGCAAGCAAGTCCTTGCCTTCAAGGAGCACATCTTCTAACGGGGGAAACACATAAAAGGTACTAGAAAGGGGAGGGGACAATAAGGCAGCACATTGTGGAGATGGTTAGAAAGAGGCTTGGAAACCCGGGCTCCCTAAAAGGTAAGAAAAATTTCACCATCAGACCCAGGTAATCCAAGGGTAGAATCCTTGGGAAGAAGGTAAGGATGCAAAGTATGGTTTTTGTGTGTGTGTGTGTGTGTGTGTGTGTGTGTGTATTTCTGTGTCAAATGTAGCCTTCTCTAGTTTGGGGTGGGGAGTGATGGAGACAGTTTGGAACTTAAAACGTACCAAAAGAAATGCAAAAAAATTTAAAGGAAAAAATTGGAAGATAAGGATAATGGCAGAAGAGTAGAAAGCATGAAATGGAGATGGCCGGGATGTGGCCAGAATGGGCCCTGGCAAGATAAGGCAAAAGGTCCCCTTTTAGAGCTGGGGGACTCATGAGCAGACTCCAAGGTTCTAGTGGGAAGCAGATGAGAACGACAGACCAAAAGCAGAATGCATGGTGTGAAGACAGCTAGGAAATTACAAATAGAATAAAAGAAAGGTAACCTTAGAGGGGGGCAGCTCTAGCAGATGGGAAAACCAGGAAGATCTGCTGAAGGCAGCATTTGAGCTGAATCTTAAAGGAAGCCCAGGATTCTAAGGGGCAGAGACAAGATTGAAGAGCATTTCAGGCCTGGGGTACAGATGACACAAAGGTACGGAGAGAAGAGATGGAATGCCATGTCTGAAGAACAGCAAATAGGGCAACATGGCTAGATTATACTTTGTGTGTAGGGGTGCTGAGTATAAGAAGATTGAAAGAGTAGAAAGAGGTCAGACTGTGAAGAGCTTTAAATGACAAAAAAAGGAAGGTAAAAGAGAACACCTGGAGTAAAGTAGTGACATTGTCAGACATTTTAAGAAAACCTCAGGTTGTCTTCCAGCTCTGAAATTCAGTGATTCTGGAACATTCCTCTTCAAGCTGAACTCCTGACCTCTGGTCTTACCATGCCACGGAAACCTCTTTACCCTGGAAATCAGTTGTCTCTTCCTCTTCCCAGAAACTCCATATTGGGAGAGATGCCTCCACCAGCTGCATCTCCACCCTACTCCAGGCTGCCCTCCTGACTAGGTCTTCCTACCATGCTACAGTACGGATCATTCCTCACCCCCCCCCATCAACTTTTCGGTTTCCTTCATATGTTGTCTTCCCTCATTAGAATTTAACCTCCTTGAGAGCCAGGACTATCTTTCTTTCTTCCTTTTTTTTTGGAATTCACAGCACCTAGTACAGTGCTTGGCACATAGTCTATTCTGGTTGTTGGATGATGCCCAACAATACCTCATAGCATTTTAGAGAATGAAACTGAAGTACAGAAGAAAGACAGAGACTAAGGGAAAGGAAATGAACTGGACCTGTGATTTCATTAGCACTGGAAACTTCAGCATAAAAAAAAAAAACTACTTCTACCAATGCAGTTGGCACTTTCTTGGCAACTTATAATTAATATCAGCTGCATCCCCCTGGGCAAGTCACTAAAACTTTCACTACTCTAGATAACTTAATAAATGAACTTAAATTTGAACCAGCCCTATGCAAACAACTATGTTTACCTTCTTGGCTATTCTGTAACTAACCTGTCAAACAACTGAACACCCACAAAGTATAAAGTGTGGGGCTGGCATTTGGGGGTACCTATCAAAATAAGTGCTCAATATAAACCTTTTGTACTGAAAAGTTATTCTAGAAAGGCATGATGAAAGCAGCATGGCTGCAAGTGACCATTCCGGTCATAACTCCTATAGAGTCTTAATGGAATTCTAATCACCAATACAAAATAAGCTTCCATTCACATGGGGGAAAAAAGTAAGAGATGGCAGCAGTAGCTTCTGGCCATGGTATTTTCCATGTACCTCAGGCTAAAATGCCAGTGAGAACAACCAATCCATTTCCAAAGACTTACTGGGGACCCAGTATTAAAGAATCAACATCATCTCTTACCTCAAGAAAATTGTTAAGTACAGTATTTTCTTCCACGACACAGGGGTTAGTGCACAGAAGCCCCACGATTTAGAAAATCTGCATAAAATTTTTTGGCCCTCCCTTCGTACCAGAGAAGAAGTCTGAATTTTTTCTTTTTCTTTTATGGGGAGTTTACATTAAAATTTGGGTTGCATATTTGGTCATGGACTCTGTGTTGTCTCCTGCCCTTCACTTGTCATCTGCAGCTTCTGCAAAACTCCCCAAAAATTCTCATCTAATTTCTTGTGCCAATCTGCCATATACTGAAGCCTCAGTGGGGAAATCTGCAACATGAAAGGGATAACTCTAGCTTATTTCTTAATTTAAAATATTTCTTTCCAGGGGCAGAGTCAAGATGGCAGCTTGAAAACAGGGACTCCCTTGAGCTCTCCCCCAAATCCCTCCAAACACCTGTAAAAAATGACTCTAAACAAATTCTGGAGCTACAGAACCCACAAAATGAAGAGTGAAATAAGTCTCCAGCCCAAGACGGCCTGGATGGTCACTGGGAAGGGTCTACCACACTGGGCTTGGAGCAGAGGACACCCCAGCTTGGGCTGCATGGGAAGAGACCAGGCTCGAGTAGACCAGCAGAGCAGGCCTCAGGGCCCTGAATCGTTGAGCTGTGGTAGTTTCCCAGACTTCTCAATCCATAAATGCCAAAGACAATGGAGCAAGTCACTGGGAAAACTGCTGGACCCGGGTGAGAGAAGTGCGTGGTCCAGCCCTAGACCCCAGGGAGGCAAAGGCGGCTGCAGCTGTGGCTGCAGTGGCTGTTTCCAGAGCTCCAGGACCACAGACAGTGGGGGGAATAAGGTGGCTGATCAGAGTGGGAGTGCAGGGATCTCTTTGCTGGTGCTAAGGCAGTGTTCTCTTGCTCTGCCCTGCTTGGATCTGGGTTATGGTCTTAGTGGGTGGTTCTTGGTGGAGGAGGAGTCCTGACGTGGCAGAGCTTTGTGGTGGCTGTGGAGAGGAATCCTCCTGGTGGTTACATGGCATAAAAGAGTGCCTGAACTCATAAACCAGAGCATAGGCCAGGAGAGAAGCATCATACCACCTCAGAATAGAAGCAGTTCTGAAAACAGCAGCGCAAAACCCCTCTCCACTCTGAAAGCAGTCATACCTTGACAAAGAGTTCAAAAGTCAAGTAACTGGTTTGGAAAATGAGCAGGCAGCAAAAAAGGACTCATTATAGAATCTTTCTTTGGTGACAAAGAAGACCAAAACATACAGCCAGGAGAAGTCAACAAAGTCAAAGAGCCTACATCAAAACCATCCAAGAAAGATATGAATTGGGCTTAGGCCATGGAAGAGCTCAAAAAGGATTTGGAAAAGCAAGTAAGAGAAGTAGAGGAAAAATAGGGAAGAGAAATGAGAGTGATGTGAGAAAACCATGAAAAACAAGTCAACAACTTGCTAGAGACCCAAAAAAATACTGAACAAAATAACACCTTAAAAAATAGACTAACCCAAATGGCAAAAGAGCTCCAAAAAGCCAAAGAGGAGAAGAATGCCTTGAAAGGAAGAATTAGCCAATTGGAAAAGGAGGTCCAAAAGACCACTGAAAAAAATACTACCTTAAAAATTAGATTGGAGCAAGTGGAAGCTAGTGACTTTATGAGAAATCAAGATATTATAAAACAGAACCAAAGGAATGAAAAAATGGAAGACAATGTGAAATATCTCATTGGAAAAACCAATGACCTGGAGAATAGATCCAGGAGAGATAATTTTAAAATTATTGGACTACCTGAAAGCCATGATCAAAAAAAGAGCCTAGACATCATCTTTCAAGAAATTATGAAGGAAAACTGCCGATATTCTAGAGCCAGAGGGTAAAATAGAAATTGAAAGAATCCACCGATCGCCTCTTGAAAAAGATCCCAAAAAGAAAACTCCTAGGAATGTTGTTGCCAAATTCCAGAACTCCCAGGTCAAGGAGAAAATAATGCAAGCAGCCAGAAAGAAACAATTTGAGTACTGTGGAAACACAAGTCAGGATAACACAAGATCTAGCAGCTTCTAGATTAAGGGATCAAAGGGCTTGGAATATAATATTCTGGAGATCAAAGAAGCTAGGATTAAAACCAAGAATCGCCTACCCAGCAAAACTGACTGTAATGCTCCAAGGCAAAATACAGACTTTCAATAAATTGAGGACTTTTAAACTTTCTCAACGAAAAGACCAGAGCTGAATAGAAAATTTGACTTTCAAATACAAGAATCAAGAGAAGCATGAAAAAGGTAAACAGGAAAGAGACATCATAAGGGACTTACTAAAGTTGAACTGTTTTGTTTACATTCCTACATGGAAAGATATTTGTAATTCATGAGACCTTTCTCAGTATTAGGGTAGTTGAAGGGAATATAGACAGAGGGCACAGGGAGAGTTGAATATGAAGGGATGATATCTAAAAAAGTAAAATTAAGGAGTGAGAGAGGAATATATTGGGAGAAGGAGAAAGGGACAGACAGAATGAGGTAAATTATTTCACATAAAAGTGGCAAGAAAAAGCTGTGATAACGGAAAGGAAGAGGGGGTAGGTGAAAGAGAATGAGCAAATCTTGCTCTCATCAGATTTGGCTTAAGGAGAGAATAACACACACTCAATTGAGTATTTTACCCTACAGGAAAGTAGGGGGGAAGGAGATAAAAGGGAGGGATCATAGAAGGGAGGGCAGATTGGGGAGGAGGTAGTTAAAGGCAAACACTTTTGAAAAGGGACAGGGTCAAAGGAGAAAATTGGATAAAGGGGGACAGGATAGGATGGAGGGAAATAGAGTTAGTCTTTCACCACATCACTATTATGGAAGTGTTTTGCATCATGATACATGTATAACTTATATTGAATTGCTTAAGGAGGGTGGGTAGGGAGGGAAGAAGAGAGAGAATTTGGTACTCAAAGTTCTAAAAACAAATGTTCAAAAAGAAAAAGTTGTTTTTACATGCAACTGGGAAATAAGATATACAGGCAATGGGGTACAGAAATCTATCTTGCCCTATAAGACTGTAAGAGGAAAAGGGATGGGGGCTGGAGTTGGCTGATAGAAGGGAGGGCAGACTGGGGAAAGGGGCAATCAGAATACATGACATCTTGGGGTGGTGGGGAGGGTAGAGATGGGGAGAAAATTTGTAACTCAAAATCTTGTGGAAACAAATGCTGAAACCTAAAAATAAATTTTTTTAAAAAAGAAAAAATCTGGGATGATCATAACAAGAAATCATATAAAAAATAAAAAATAAAATATTTCTTTCCTTTCTTTTCAATCAGCAAAATAAGTTGTGTTACTCACCTACAATGTTTCCCCACATTAAAAGCTCCCACTCTGGGGCCCTGCTGAGTGCTCCACACTTCCAGAATCCCTCTTCTTGGAGCATAGATCACAAGAAATTGAGCTACTCTGCTTGGACCTTGTGTATTTCCAAAAGGGGAAAAATCCATCTTTTCTGATTCTCTTTCATGAAGGTCTTCTACAATTTGGATCCATCCAGTTTGGGCATCACGGTAGCCTTCAAGGAGGAGGAAGAAATGAAATAATTTTATCTAATGTACTAGTTTCCACAATTTTAGTTGTTGTGACAGTCCCTCTATTAGATTCAGAAAACAGTTATTTGTTAAGTATTTGATGATTTTATAAAAAGGACAAAGATGTTTAGGATTTCCACACTGCACAAAAGGCTTACTGAACAATCTTTCTAAGTCCAAGATTCTACGATTCTGTAAATTTAACTCTTCTTTCTACACACATTAAGGCCCAGCTCAAATGCCATATCCTCCCTGTAACCTTGCCTAAGAGCCCAGTCAGAAGTTATCTTTCTCTCGAATGACTTATTGATCAGAAAAGCCAAAGGTGTGGTAGCCACACTAAAAGAGGCTGTGTGTCTGCGACAGTGCTGTTGTATTCTACCCTGATAAGACCACACCTGGAGTTGTGTGTTTAGTTTTGGGTGCCATCTTTTAGAAGCTACACTGATGAGGGTTTAGAATGGGTTGATCAGGCTGGTAAAGAGCCTCAAGTTCATGCCACATAAGAAACAGTTGAGGGATCTGGAGTTTTTGGCCTTTTATGCCTCTCTTGACTCCTGTGTTTATGTGTCAAATTTTCTACTCAGCTCTGATCTTTTCATCAGGAATGTCTTGAAATCCTCTATTTCATTAAAGATTCATTTTTCCCCCTGAATGATTATGCTCATTTTTGCTAGGTATGATCTTTGGTTGTAAAACTAGATCCCCTGTCTTCTGAAATATCATATTCTAAGTCCTCTGCTTTTTTATACAGGTGACTGCTAAATCATGTATGATCCTGATTCTGACTCCTTGGTATTTGAAATCTTTCTTTCTGGTTGCTTACAGTATTTTTTCCTTGACCTATGAGTTCTGGATTTTGGTTATAATACTCCTGGGAGTTTACATTTCGGTGTTTCTGTCAAGCGGTGACCGGTGAATTCTTTCAATTTCTACATTGTACTCTGGTTCTAAGATATCAGGATAGTTTTCTTCTATGATTACTGGCAATGTAATGACTATGTTCTTTTTCTGTTCATGGCTTTCAGGAAGTCCAGTGGTTCTTAAATTATTTTTCCTCTGTTTTCCAGGTCAACTGCTTTTCTTGAGATAGTTCAAGTTTTCTTTCTTTCTTTTTGTTTTTTTGCCCCTGTTTTATTATTTCTTGATATCTCATAGCCATTAGCTTCCAAATGGCCAGTTCTAATTTTCTAAGGGGAGTTATTTTTCTTCAGATTTCCTTCAGTGAGGTTTTATACCTCTTTTTCCAAGCTGTTAATTCTATTTTAATATCTTTCTTCCCTAGCCCTAGCTTGTTCTTCCCTGCTTTCCTCTACTGTTCTCAACTGATTTTTAAAATAAATTTTTAGCTCCTTAACTCTTGCTTTAACTATTCTAGGAATTCTCAATGGGCTTGTGTCCCAGCTACATTTTAATTTGTGGCTTTGTAAAAGTTTTCAAGGCATTCTTTTCTTCTGTGTTTGTGTCTTGAGCTTCCCTGTCACCATATTAGCTCTACATTTTTTAGTTCCTTTTTTCTTTGCTCATTCTTCCAGCCTCCTTCTTGACTTTGGACTTTATGTTAATGCTGGGCTATGTTAATACGGGCTCTGCCCACTTCTGAAGGGGATGTTTGGCCTGAGTTTCTGAATTCTTATGTCCATCTGCTACTTTCACAGCTCCACATGGGGCCCTGCAAGTTTTCAGTGCTTTCAAAGTAGTGTGATCCAGGGGGAAGTCTGTTCCCTGCTCTGGTCTGAGTTCTGCAAATTCCTGGCCCAAGTCTGAGTCTGTCAGTTTGTTTCAGGTTGGGAGTTTCAGCAGATTGCTACTTGTCTCAGGCAATACTGGCCCAGTGTAAGGCTTTGCAAATTCAGAACATCTAAACTGCTGGCTCCCCTCTGGTCTAGGATCTCTTTCTCTCTTTTGAGCTTCTATTCACTTATAGTATTCTTGGGCAGCTAGGTGGCACAGAGGATACAGTGCAGGGCCTGGAGTCAGGAAGAACCATCTTCTTAAGTTCAAATCTAGCCTCAGACAGTGACCCTAGGCAAGTCACTCAACCTTGTTTGCCTCAATTTACTCATCTGTAAAGAAGGAAATGGCAAACCACTCCAGTATCTTTGCCAAGAAAACCCCACATGGTGTCACAAAGAGTCAAATGCAAATGAAATGACTACACAACAATATGGCATTCTTGGCTATATGTGTACTTTGCTACCAGATCCAAACCATGCCACTACACATAGCACCCATCCTCACCCCCATTTCTCAGCTTCCCTTTATGTGTTGTCTTCCCCTTACTAGCTATTAAGTTTCTTGAAAGTAGAAACTATCTTGGTTGTTTTATTTGTATCACCAACCCTTACCACAGTTCCTGATATATAATAAGCCCTTGATAAAAGATATTTATCTATCTTTCTATCACTTCAATCTATAGCAAGCTATGAATATAATTAGGAAGTTATCTTCTTTATTATACCATAGAGCTTTTAGAAGGCAGGGATCTTGTCTTACACAACTCTGTGTTCCTCATAGGACCTTATACATAGTAGGTATTCCATAACTACTTGTTAAGCAAACATCTCATTAATCTATTGGACTTCTTTGAAGCATAAGTATAAAGACAGGAAGAACTAATAGCTAATATTACTTAGAAGTCTTTTACCAGGTTCTATACAAAATATTGTTAAAATAAAACAAAAACTGAATTACAACAAAATTATGGAAATATTTTGTTATAAACACGGAACTCAGCAAAAGGAAAAGGTAAGCAAGTATTTCTTAAGCTTGTGTGCCACCTGGTAAGTCTGGTGCTACCCAGAATGAATAAACCAAAGGGTAAGACTTGGCTTTGGCCTATAAAGCATGATTTTACTCAGTGCAAATCAATTTAATTTAATAAGTGTTTATTAAGTGACTACTAGAGCAGAGAGGCATGGTGACAGAATGAACAGACAGAGACTTAATGATCAAACTTAACCTCTGACAGTCATTAACTCACAGTATGATGCTGCAAGAGTTATTTAACGTTTGTGAGACTCAGGCAACTCTCTAAGATAAGAAAATTGGGTTGTGACTTGTGTTGGTATAACGTTTTCCTACATTAGCAAAATCAGAGATTGTTCTTGTGCTCTCAGATGTCTAGATCTGTGAGTGGCACAACAGCAGCATAAGACATGTTTACTGACTTTAAACAGTTTATAATCTTATTGGGATGTGACAGAACATAAGATATTAAGAATACAAAAAATGTGCATGTACCCCTCTACTTAAAGGCCTTCTTCTTCAGTGCCTCATCAATACAAGTAGGCTCTCTGAGGCCTTCAGAGTCTTTAGCTGTCATGAGCTCTGCACTGCCAGATCCTACCAAGCTAGAAAAGCTTGAGGTATAGGCCCAGAAGGATGCTGTATTCCTGTTATTTAAGGGCCATCTCAGTTCAGTTCAGAGAAGCTCATCATTCAAAGATTGGGCCAAGGAATTCACAAAGACCAATGATAAAACTAAGGAGGGAATGAGATCTGTGACAACAGAGGAAGCACCCACACCATAAAATCATAGATGCTTGAAATATTGAAATAAGTGTCATTGTTAAGGGTACCATCATCTTTCTAATCATTCATATTTGAAGCCTGAGTCATCTATCCTCAATTCCCCATTTACCAGTAGTTGCTAATTCTTGCTGATTCTACCTCAAAACATTTTTCACAGCTGAATCCCCCTTCTATCCATTCACACTACAACAACCAACCTAGCTCAAGCCCTCATCACTCATAGCCTTGGGCTATTGCAATTTTCCTAATTCATTTCCCTGCCAAAAATCTCTCTCTTTTCCTATCTGTCCTCCACACAGTTGTCAAAATGATATTTCTAAGGCACATGTTTGAAATTGTCACTTTCTTGCTCAAGAAGTTCCAACTGTTCACTGTTAGTCTAGGATCAAACACAAATTCTTTTATTTAGCACTAAAAGTTCTTTACAACAGGGCTCCAACCTATCTTTCCAACCTTATTATACATTACTTCCCTTCATATACACTTCAGTCTAAGCAAATGGATCTTCTTCCTATTTCCAATTTATGTCATTTCACTTGAATCTACATACCTTTCTATGAGTTATCCCCCACACTTGATGTGGACTTCCTCCTCATTTCCCTCTCTCAGAATCAATGATTTCCTTCAAAGCCCAACTGAACTGGTTTCTCACATATGAGGTCTTTCCTAATCACCCCAATTGCTAGTGTCTCTCCCAAGAAATCAGTGTACTTCACACACTTATATATGTTATTCTTCTCAAGAGAATGTAAACATCTTGAGAGGACTGAGTATTTCATTTTTTCTTTGCATCTTCAATGCCTGGCATATAATAAGCACTTAATAAATGTTTGCTGATTGAACAAATGAAAAATGCAGCTTTACGTATGAAGTCAGAAACTTATAGTCTGTTATTTCAACAAGTGCACAAACAAATATATTCAAAAATAACTCAGTAAAACTTTGACAGATCTATAATGGATTATTAGGGATATTCGAACTATCCCTAACCCTTTGTAATGGGCATTATTTACAAGTAGTCTTTTGATGCCAGTCAGAAACAAACTTCTTTGCCAGATTTTAAAAATATTTTATTTGTAAAACTAGGTTAACTATGATTGGCCTAAAAATAAAAAAGAAGATTGTCTAGCATACTATCAACTGAAAGAATCAAGTGGGTTAATATTTTAGTTTTGATTTAATTAGCGTGGAAATTCCCTCCACTGCAGCAAATCAGGCACTCTTTTGTAACTAATAGTCTTAGAGTGTTGCCAAGTGGCACTAAAAGGTTAAATGATTTGTCCATGCTCATACAGTTAGTATATGTAGGAGGTGGGACTTTAACTCAGGTTCTCTTGACTCCAATGCTCCTCCTATATTGTGTATGAGTGTATGTTTATATATGATTAAGTCACAATTTTCACTGGTGAAGGGAATTTATGAATTGGTGTCATCATAGATACACTTGACTTTCATGTGTTACGGAAAACAGATCCAGTAATATTTCGGTTCTACAGTGGTTACAATGCTTATCTTTTAAAATAAAATCAAAACTGAAATACAACAAAGTATTTTCAAATTCATTACAAAAGGTTTTTAGTTAGCTAGAGGAAAGGGAAAATATCTGTTCAAATAATGAAAAGAAAGAAGCCCCTAGATTTATCAAGGTAGTACCTTTCCACATGCGAATTGCAAGTCCCCTTGCCACATCTAATAAAATAACTCTGCCAAAATCGTCAGTTACTGCTGCTAGTGTGTTACATGGAGAGAGACAAATGCTTTCACCATGGCGCCTTGAATCAGGAAGCCCAAATCTGATATTAAAAAGAAAACACAAAAACATATCACAATCTTGTGAAGTAGGAAAAATCATTAAACAGATAAAACAAGAGTGTATTTGTTTCAACTTTAAAAAAATTAAACTTGCCTCAGATTAATATTCATTTTTGTGGGCTGATCAAGCATGAATGTTTTCTAATAAAGAGCTTTGGGCTACAATTTGGCCATCTGGAATAAGAGAATGAGCCCTTCTGGGTAGGTGAGTTTTCAAAATAGCTAAGCATTTACCTTTTTAAACATCAAAACTATTTATTTAAATCTAAATAGAAATCTTTCTAAAATGTAGTCTCACTTGCCTGCCTTCTGTAAATAGAGCTAAGTGATAACAATCTGTCCTTGTTTTGATGATTTGGAATCAACATTAAAATTATTTCATACTCATATACTGTCATGGCCAATTTGAGGTATGTACACAACATGGCACTAGAATGCTATGTTTTTTACATTCATGTGTCTGCTGTTTTTTCTGTCTCCTTCCTTACTTTCATGCTGTTAGTTGTCATTTCCTTTAGTTGCCAGTATGCCTACCTGTAATGGACAGTCTCCTCCCTTTGAATTTGCTAAAGACCTGTAAAGCAGATAGCCACTCTTGTCAGATTTAGATTTGAGAGTAAATAATCTCTAAGTGAGGCACTGAGGGGTCTCCTAAGAGTAAAGTGCGTGAGTGTTGATGCATAAACTTTGTCACATCTATTCTGTTTCCTTAGAAGTCTGGCTATGCCCTCTGTTTTATTTGTTTGTTCCTCATTCTCCTCTAACCCCTCAAATACAGTTTTTACCTAAGGCTCTGTCCTTGCCTTCCCTTTTTTCTTTCCACACTTTCTCCCTTAGTAATTTCATCCACTACTATGGCTTTAATTATCATTCCTAAGTAAATGACCTCCATCCATTCTCTCTTCATCTCTAATCTCTCTCTACAGGCCCAGCTACCTATTTTCAACTGCCCAATGGATACTTCTTCCTAAAAGTTCTAACACACCAGTAGGTCTCTTACTAAATTATTATCTAGTCTACCCTTAGTCTTCATTTCTCTTAAAGGCCCCATCATTCTCCTAGTCTCCCAGACATATAATCTTAAAGTAATCTGACTCTTCTCTTCCCAAAACAATACACATCCAATCAGTTGCCAAGACTTGTCTTTTCTTTCTCCACAAGACCTCTAGCATTCCTCTCTTCTCTCCATCCCACTATAACTGCCCTTGTGCATGCCCTGAATATTCTCAGACTATTATAATTAGCCACTTAAATACATCTCCCTATTTACATGCTATACTTTGTCCAATCTAGCCTTCACATCATTGCCTATTTAATTTTCCTAAGGCATTCTTCTGGTCATGTCACCCTTCTATACAAAACCTATTAGTGGTTCCTTGTTGCCTACTGAATAGAGTATGAATCCTTAGTCCCAGAATCCAAGACTCTTCATGACCTAGTTCCAATTTACTTTCCTAATTTCATCTCTTATTCAAACTAGATTATTCTTCATCTTCTGTTCTTGTTCTTCCATCTCAGATCTCTATGCAGTTGTTCATACAGTGCTCCATGCCTAAAGTTGATCTGCCCTACTCTCCTGACAATGTCCACTTACAGAAATTCCTCCATTCCTTCAAGGCCCAACTTTGGTGCCATTTTCTCCATGAAGCCCTTCCCTTCACCATCCCTTCCCACCGAGGTGAAAATGATTCTTGAACTGTTCACAGCACTTTGCCTGAATCTCTCAAGCTCTACGTTCTTCCATTATAACCTAGTTATTTGTGATTATTGCCCTCTTCCCCATTAGACTGTAAACTCCTTGAGTAGAGTCTATGTTATAGTTATATTTAGAATCACCATCATCATCACCATCATTTCACCTTTCTCTAATTTTCTCTAATGCTTTAAGGTTTACAAAGTCCTTTCACAAAACAGTCTTGTGAAACAAGTAGGGCAAATAGGAGCCACATTTTTATAGATGAGGAAACTGAAGCTCAAAGAAGAAGTTAAGGATCCCTAAAGTAGCACCTTTCACATTTCAGGTAATTAATAAATATTTCATTAATTTTGTTTGTATCTTTTCCGGTTCTCAAAGTTGATGCATTAAATAAACTTTAAATAATAGTTCTTAACATCTACTAAAGAGAAAGAAATCTAATTTAAATGGTATTTTCTTTCCTGACTCTACCTTAATCTTATTCAATAATAAATAAGCAGAAAATAAAAACAGAGGTGTAAATACACAGACTGTTCTGTAATACTTCTGATGTATTCCAGGCCAAAAGAAGATGACTCTCTGGTGCATGCTCACATATCTTTATCATTTGCTGTTATTCTATTATTAATATTTAAACAAATGAATTAAGTCTTGTCCAAAGTAGCTATCTTTGTTACTGTTGTTTCAGATCTGTTATTTCACCAATGTGGAGGCCTCCTAGTGAGAAAACTCTTTCCACCAATGCAAACTGACAACTTTAACAGTACCTTACAGTTTTAAGAGTTTCTGAGCCATTAAAGGATTAAAGTGGCTTGCCCATAGTCACACAATTTGTGGATGGTCATACAGTATGAATCAGAGACAAGGCTAGAACTCAGGTCTTCCTAACTCCAAGGCCACGTTGCTTCTCTCAGTGACATGCTATTATAATTTTTTAAGAAGGGAACTGAATGGTTTTTACTGAACTCATTTTACATTACAGCAGGGCTGTCCAAAGTGCGGCTCGCAGTGCGATTTATGCGGCCCGCCTACAAGCATAGAAATTTACATAAATGCTTTAGTAAATGAAGCTGAGCTACTGCAGAGCTCTCACTGAAATGGCAAATAAACTATATTGTCTATTGTTTCAATAAAAACCTAAGGTTGGACAGTCCTGTTTTATAGCAAAGAGAAGAAAAAAGTAAATATTTCAATTGGTACCCTAACAGCTCTAAGGAATGAGCAGACTGATGGACAACCAATGATAAATGATCTGGGAATCTGCAAAAATTACAAAATTCAACAGTCAAACTGAACCTATAAAAATATTTTTTAAAACTACATATCAGACTTGCCTTACAGCTAATGGTGTCGCTGGTTCAACTTTTGGTTTCTGCTTTTGAATAGCTTCCTCTTCATGCTTACTCTTCCAACCAAGCCAGCCACTTGAAACAAAATAAATTAAGAATAACACTAATGATTCTAAATGCAGTCTTAAAACAAAACTAAGTGCATCTGAAGTTATTTTGAATCCCATTACCTGGCAGCATTAAATAAAGCAGAAGTCAGTTTACTTGCAACTGCTAAAGCAACATGAGACAGCAATGGCTGTGAACTTCCCTAAAGAAATAACAAAAGAACACAAATTTTAAACCTAAGAAAACAAATAAGAAAGATATTCATCCTTACATAAAAAATCTGGCATCAGACAAAAAAGTCTTACAATAATCTAAAGTCAAAGAGGTTTGGAAGAGTGGTCAAGTCTACTCTAACAAAAATGTACAGCTCACCTCAAGATGCAGTTATAGCTTTATTTTAAGAGGGAGCCTTATTTCCAAAGTAAAATTTACTTTTTAAGAGCACAATTATCAGAAAAAAAATCCACTCTTTCTTTTTGCCCTTCCAAATTTGGGGTTTTTCTCCCCTTCTTAAAAAAGCATTATCAGATTAACCATCGATACTCAACTAGATTTCATAATATCTACATATGAAAAGTTTAGGGAATTTTGAGGCTGTTTTTTTTTTTAATTTTTTAATTTTTAGTTTACAACACTTGGTTCTACATAATTTTGAGTTCCAGATTTTCTCCCCTCCCTTCCCACCTCCCTCCCCAGGACGGCATGGAATCCCATATAACTTCCACGTATAACTTCGCATTGAATTAATTCACACACTAGTCAAGTTGTGGAAAAGAATTATGACCAATGGAATGAATCATGAGAAAGAAGAAACAGAACAAAAAAAACTGAAAAAAAAAAAAAGGTGGGGGAAAAAGGTGAGCATGAAATGTGCCTCAATCTGCATTCATACTTCATAGTTCTTTCTCTGGACGTAGATAGCATTCTCCATCGTGAGTCCTTTGGAGTTGTCCTTGCACCTTGTGTTGCTGAGGAGAGCAAAGTCTGTCAGGGTTAGTCCTCACAGAATCCATATATCTGTGGTTGTGGATAATGTTCTCCTGGCCCTGCTCCGCTCACTCAGCATTATGTTGCGTAGGTTTTTCCAGGTTATTATGAAGTCTGTATCATCCCCATTTCTTATCGCACAACAGTATTCCATTACATTTGTATACCACAGCTTGTTCAGCCATTCCCCAATTGATGGGCATCCCTTTGATTTCCAATTCTTGGCTACCACAAAAAGAGCCGCTATAAATATTTTTGTACATATGGGTCCTTTTCCTACTTGTGTGATCTCTTTGGGATATAACCCTAGAAGTGGTATTGCTGGGTCAAAAGGTATGAATATTTTTATAGCCCTTTGGACATAGTTCCAAATTGCTCTCCAAAATGGCTGGATCAGTTCACAACTCCACCAGCAATGTAACAATGTTCCAACTTTTCCACATCCTCTCCAGCATTTATCATTTTCCTGTTTTGTTATTTTAGCCAATCTGACAGGAGAGATGTGGTATCTAAGAGTTGTTTTGATTTGCATTTCTCTAATCAGTAGTGATTTAGAGCATTTTTTCATATGCCTATAGACATCTTTAATTTCTTCCTCTGAAAACTGCCTGTTTATATCCTTTGACCATTTCTCAACTGGGGAATGACTTGTATTCCTATATGTTTGGCTCAGTTCCCTGTATATTTTAGAAATGAGGCCTTTATCAGAGATACTAGTTGTAAAGATTTTCTCCCAATTTTCTGCTTCCCTCCTAATCTTTGTTGCATTGGCTTTTTTTGTACAAAAACATTTCAATTTAACATAATCAAAATTATCCATTTCACATATTGTAATGCTATCTCTTGTTGGGTCATGAATTCTTTTCTTTTCCATAAATCTGATAGAGTAAACTATTCCTTGCTCTCCAAAACTGCTTGTAGTATCAGCCTTTATTCCTAAGTCATGTACCCATTTTGACTTTATTTTGGTATATGGTGTAAGATATAGATCTATGCCCAGTCTCTGCCCTACCATTTTCCAATTTTCCCAGCAGTTTTTGTGAAATAGTGAATTCTTAGCCCAGAAGCTGGCCTCTTTGAGCTTATCAGAGTAGATTGCTAGAGTTGTTGACTTCTCCATCTTGTGTACCTATTCTATTCCACTGATCCACAACTCTGTTTCTTAGCCAGTACCAGGTAGTTTTGATGACTGCTGCTTTATAGTATAGTTTAATATCTGGTATGGCTAGACCACCTTCTCTAGCATTTCTTTTCATTAATAGCCTAGATATTCTAGACCTCTTGTTCTTCCAGATGAATTTTGTTATTATTTTATCCAGCTCTGTAAAATAATTTTTTGGTAGTTCAATTGGTATGGCACTGAATAGACAGGCCTAACCATGAGCAACTGATATTTTTCCATTTACTAGATACGACTTTATTCACATGAAGTGTTTCATAATTATGCTCATATAGGCCCCGGGTTTGTCTTAGTAGATAGACTCCCAAATATTTTATAGTGTCTACAGTAACTCTGAATGGAATTTCTCTATCTCTTGCTGTTGGGCTTTGTTATTTTATATCCTGCAACTTTGCTAAAGTTGTTCATTATTTCAAGTAGTTTTTTATTTGATTCTGTAGGATTCTCTAAGTAAATCATTATATCATCTGCAAAAAGTGATAATTTAGCTTTTTCTTTGCCTATTCTAATTCCTTCAATTTCTTTTTCTTCTCTTACTGCTACAGCTAACGTTTCTAGTACCAAATTGAATAGTAGGGGTGATAATGGAGGCTGTTTTTTACATGAGAAATGAAAAGGGGCGCCAAATCTAACCTCTCGGCCAAAATGATAACAACCTTAAAAAAGAGGGAATGTTCAGAAGTTATCGGAGCCAGAATTTGCTCTTTTGAAAGTTTACTTTCTCTCTCTTTGTAAGTCTTCCTTCTCTCAAATTCCTTGCTGGTTATCATGATCAATTCTAAAGTTTATTGTCTGTTTATCCAGGAAGTTATTAAAATGCAGGTATAACTCCCAAGGCAATGAAAAGTACAAATGACATAAGGACTTACCAGTTAGCTATCAGAAATTTGAGGACATCAAAAAACAGACGTGTTTTAGCAATTGAGATTTAGAGGAAAAGGCACGGAGACCTTAATTTCAGTATCAGTTCTATTATTAAGTAATTTTGATAGATCAGTTGTTTAACTGTATTTATAGATCAGTTTTTTAACAGTAACTTCTTTTAACCCTGCTGCTCAAGTCTTGCTTCTGTCAAACACACTGGGTGTGTGATCCTGGGGAAATGAAGACACCAATCCCTACATTGCTGCCACAGACAATTCTCTAAGTTGTAAGGAACTAGGAAGTTTCTATTACATTTCTAGTGTTGTTGTTTTTTTTTAATGAAATGTTGTTTTAGAGCTGAAGATATATTTTGAACTAATCACCTCTTTTAAATACATGAAGTTCGTGAAAATGGTCCAAGAAGTAAAAGATAAATCATGTTAGTCTGACTAGACCACTTAAAATATAAACTGCATCCCTAAAATAACATCACAATAAAAAAGGTATAATTACACAAAATTACCAATATAACACACACTGACTTAGAAATCTGATTTCTTCTCTAAAAACTAAAATAACTTTTCCCCCCTCAAAAATGTAAAGCACCACTGTAAGGAATACACAAAAGTAGGGAAGCTGAAAATGGCAAGCAAACATGGAAAGCTGAGTCTGAGTCACACAGATACATCACTTTCTTTTTGCCTCTTCTCTTACTCCACTCCCTAGGCATCCCTTGCTCAATTGCATGTCATCTACCAGTCCTGCCCATGACACTGAAACCCACAGAGCCTTTGAAGCTTCAAACAGCAGTCAATATTGTCTTCTCTCAACAAATGAGAAACAAAGCCTGAGCTATGTGATAAAGTACTAACTTCTAGAAAGAAAACTCTCCCTAAAATCCCTTCCTACCTACCACATCTACTAGTTTACTATAATCTGCAAAACATGAGGGAGCAAGGGAGATATGATGAGCTTTATAGTGAAATCTTGGTATCCAAAGAGACTCAGAACAGAGATGAATGCAGTTTCTCCAAACATGTAAGCAGGAGGAATCTACATCTGTTACATTGAAGCAACAGAGGCATGTGATAGCATCAGATTCCTTAGCACCTTTTCAGGCCAAAGGAGAAGCTTTCAGTAGCTGTTTTTGTCTGGAAGACCATGAAATTTTAAGCTATATCTAAGGTAGTAAAAGCACCATTATATAGACTATACTCAGGTATGTTAGATTTTGGGGGAAAGCGCAGCCTATATTCATACTAATTTAGAATACTGAAATCATAAGACAAGTATTTCAAGTGTATATAGTACAGAAGACAAGACCAGAAACTATTTATTAGCAATAAGAAATAATTCACATTCAATTTTAGGTCCATAAGAAATTTTCTTCCTATTTTCAAACTGAATAAAAAGTTTATGTGGTTTTCAGAGTTTACTAAGACAAAAACATACAAAAGATTTCCTGTTGATGGCCATGCTTTGAGTGATTTTCATTAGCAGATCTAAATATAGCAATCAAGATCATTTTTGTAGTTAAAAAATACATTTAAAAACATGTAGCCCCATGAAATATCATGCATGTCAATAAGATGAAAAAGAATTTCTCAAAAAGAATTTGCTTTGTTTAAAACAAAAACAAAACCTGTCTAATAATGTCAAGTAATAATTTGCTGTCAGTTTCTTGAGTTTAACTTAAATTTTCCATCAAGAGTATTACATAACATACTTAAATTCTTCTGTTGTAAAATAAATATTAACCTTTCAAGGTACATTTCTAAAAATAATTTTAAACCTTTTTTTTAAAATAGGGAACTACAAAGTGTGACATAAAAGTAAATTTCTAAAAACATAACAGCAAACAGAGATTTCTATGCACGTAAAAAGAGGAAAGAAGAAAAGGGGTTAAAAAGTCAAAATGTTAACCTTAATCATTACCATTTATGGAATACATACCTCTAAAGCATAGAAGAAACCAGTAAATGGATTTGACCCAACAGTAATGTACTGAGACATTGCAGGTGGACTATTTTTTATTGCTGCATTAAATCCACCTATATTGGAAGCAGTTTTCATTTGATCAAATGGCGATAGTGTCATGATTCCTATGACAAAATAATAATATTAAAATTGCTGAAATAATGTTATTTCACATTGCTAAATTTTCAGTTAAGATTTATTTTTAAATATAGTATAAGGCAAGGCAATGAGTTGTGGAAAGATCACTAAATCTGAGGTCAAAGGACCTGTGTGACATTTGGGAAAATCACAACCCCTCTGAATCTTAGTTTCCTTATCTGTAAAATGAGTAGGTTGAACTAGAGTATGTCTAAGGTTTGCTTCTTGCTCTTGATCCCATGATATTTTGTACTTAGTTTTACTTTACAATACAAAGATTTTTAAAAGTTTTTTTTTAAATGCTAGAGAGTTATATTTCTATGCATTTGACAAGTTTTGTTACAAAAAAAGGAATACAATAAAACAGTCTAAAAATATTGAAAGGATTACTACACATTAATATTAGTAATCCATTTTTCCTGATTCGAAAAAATATGTCAAAAATGGTACATATAACAAAAAGTTTACAACAAGCTATTCTGTAAACCAAGGATCTTCAACTTTTTTTTTTAAATTAATAAGTGACTTTTTACTTCCAAAGTATTTAATGTGCCAGTGAGAGCTACAGGTGCTCAGCATCCTGTACTGAAAAGAAGAGGAGGAGGCACTGCTCTTGGTTGTGCTTGATGCCCTCAAGACAAAGTGAGTAAGGGGACAGCCAACAGCATACTGATCTACTAGGCAAGTCATGACCTGTTGGTTAGAAGACCTTTGCTTTAGTAAATTGAAGAACACAGGGTAATCTTCAAACTGCTGAGCCTGCTATAAAGGTTGGCCAACTTCAACAACTAAACATGCCTAATTCAAGCTTGTAAAATTAATTTTATTTTTAGGTCTACAAGCAGTGTATTCATTACTTAGCTTTATTTTTCATAAACTTGATGCATATCTACTAGGCACAATACTGGTGAATTTAAAGGCTATGAATACCACCTGGATCATGGCATATAAATGGTCCTTTAAAGCTTTACATAGTTCCAAAAACACAGTGTTAGTGTATATGCTGAATATAAAATAAGAAACTTGCCGATTGTAAGTCTTGAAACAAAGACCCTAACCTCAACCTTACTCTTTACCAGAGAAGACAGAAATCAAGAAGTTCAGGTGCTGCCACTTAGGTAAATGTAAAGTGAAGCACTACCAAGTTAGCAAATATAAACTGAATAACTAAAACTTTTAAATGAAATCTTATAATAGTTAACATAGCAATATAAGAGTTAATAGATAAGTCTATCT
Source organism: Trichosurus vulpecula (assembly GCF_011100635.1). Classification (NCBI taxonomy): domain Eukaryota; kingdom Metazoa; phylum Chordata; class Mammalia; order Diprotodontia; family Phalangeridae; genus Trichosurus; species Trichosurus vulpecula. The sequence goes on from NC_050576.1 coordinate 124,708,323, forward strand.
TGTTAATGTATATAGGTATATTGTGTAAATAACCATTACTACCATATATCTTCAAGACCAGAATCTAGAGACTAACAGGTTCTACCTCTAATCTTAAGATTCCCAAGACTGAAAGGGTAAGGAGTCAGGTTGTGAAGAGCTTGGGTGACTGGCCCTTTTAACAATAATAGGATAATTTAGAAGAAGGCATATTACTTTTTCCCCAGCTTCTCTCCTGCTGAATCCTCAAACCTGGTTAAACAAATACTCCTCTGAAGGAGTAATTCAAATGGCATTGATTCTTTTTTGGAGGGAGAGGGAGAGAATGGGGAGATAAAGGGGAGGAAGAGATAAAGGAATAATCATAAAGTCTCATAAACAATTAAAAGTTTCTAGCAAAATGATATTAAAATTCAAAATTGAGAATAAATTTGAAGTTTTTTACTGCTTTAATTCACTATTACTAATGCTTTGTAACACTTCTTATTAGGTAGTAACTACAAATTCAAATTTGCTTAATCTGTTTCGAATGACAGGAATTTAGTTGGAAGGCTATATTTCTAAGGGACTGAACTACCTAAAGGTTTAAATATTTCTGTGGAAAAATGAGGCCAACTAGTAAATAAGAAAAGTCAACTATCACATATATGCTTTTGAAAAGTATACTACGTCATATAGGTCATATGTTTAACATTATGTTTATGTTAACGTATGTTTAGCATTAAACTGTAATGATACCTTACTCTCCATTATTTTAGACATGGAACTATGTGACCTTGCTTGACTGCATCAATCTATGAATTTTTCACTAGGAACATGGCATTTTTCTTTCCAGAGAGGAACATAGTCTCTTCTCATTAATTACTCATAGGCCCTATTCAATTTTTCTTAAACATCTAGAACTGAATGTCTCACAAGCAAAACAGAATTTCATTATTTTCCCAAAAAATTCTGCCCTCTTCTCAGCTTCCCTATCACTGTAACAGGTACCACCATCCTCCCAGTGACGCTGGCTCACAATCCAAGTGTCATCCTTAACTCTTCCCTCTCACTCACCCCAAAGGATATCCAATCTTTTGCCAAATCTTTCATTTCTATCTTCACATCTTTCCTCATATGGCCCCAGCTCTCCACTCAAATAGTCACTGCCCTGGTTCACCTCTGCATCACCTCTTGACTAAACTATTACAATTATCTTCTAATCATTCTCCCTGCCTTGTTTCTCCCAATTCTAATCCATGCTCCCCTCAGCTGCCAATAATTTCTCTGAAGTGTAGACGTAACCAAGTCACTTTCCTACTCAATAAAGTCCAGCCTCCCTAAGTTAGAATCTTTGTTTGGCAATTAAAGACCTTCACAACCCGGCCCTTTCTTCCTATTCCAATTTTATTTTCCCTTTATTTCCCTCCACACTCTCTATGATCCAGCTACAGTGACTGGTTTCCTGGCTGTTCCACACACATAATACTCCAGCTCCTATCTTTAGTCTTTGTCCTTCTGTCCCTCATGCTTTGACTGCTCTGCCTCCTTACTTCTACCTTTTAGTTTTCCTGACTTTCTTCAAGATTTAGCTTACATCCCACCTTCCACAGAAGGCCTTAACACTGTACTTCCAGTGGCTAAAACCTTCCCTTCTGAGATTATCTTCTACCTGCTCTGTATATATCTTTTATAGTAATTTACATGTTGTCTTCCCCCTTAGAATTTAAGCTCCTTGAAAGCAGACATTGTTTTCACCTTTCTTGGTGTCCCTAGCATTTAGCACAGTCCCTATCGAATAGTAAGTACTTAATAAATGTAAGTTGATTCTCTGAGCCTCAATTTCCTCATCTGTAAAATGGTGATATTTTTATTACCTGCTTGACTATTGTACCCCTTAATGTACCACATAATGTGAGCTAGTGTATTGGTAATAATGATATGAGAACTCCTAAATAAATACTACTGAAGTAATTTTTAAAAATTCAAATTCTAATGCTTACCAATACTTGCATGATCAATTATGGTATCAATATCCTGTAGACCCCATTTCTTGTAAGCTAAAGGTGGTGGCTGTATGTTTTCATTACCGGATGCTGCAGCTGTAGAATTAAGAATTACACAAATTAGGAGGTTGTTTTTTATTTCCTACCCAAAACTGTTAAAATTCAACTAAAATTTTTTACCATGAAAAGCTAAAATGAAGTCAATGTGTTTTTTAAAATTGTCATCCATAGCAAGGGAGCAAAAATACAATTGTTAATTGGCTTATTAGCTTCAATGAAGAATATACAAAACATTGAAGACAGAATTCAAGTAATAATAGCAGATCACAATGGGATTTAATACACTTAGGAAAGTGTTATACATAGAGTAGAAACTCAAACACAGTTAACTATTGTCAATCTATTAGGTACAGATGTTAACAGCAGTGCTAGAATAAGTGAATGGCAATAGAAACTCCGTCATGAATAACTCCATCTAAATAAAGCACAGTAGTAGGTAAAGAAAGAGTAACATTCAATGTTATGGGTTGCCAACTTAGATTATGAAATTCCTGCAAAAGCTCCCACTTCACCGCCTCCTACCCTCTCCATTGACAGTGCCTCCCCTCTAAGACTATCTTCCATCTTTCTGACTATATCTTGTATGCACACAGTTATTTACAGTTTTGTCTCACACAATGCCTGGCACATAGTAAGTATTTATTAAATATTTGCTGGCTGACTGTATCGGCTAACCACTAGGCCAGATAATAGAACATAGCTAAATTTTCATTCAGTTACCTCTATAAAGGTAAGACTACCTTAGTAAAAGAAAAATAAAACCTAATTTTAAAGGCACAGTGAATAAAAGTCAAGAAAAAAGATTTATTTTCCCATGTCATCAACTGAACATGACCCACAATACAGATGAATAATTGGACTTATAGTCAGTGCAATTCAGAATTAATAAAAGGCAATGAGCAACTGTATTTCTTTCACATCAGAAAAGAGTGTAGCTTCACAAAATAAAACACATTTAACATATAGGAATCTTGACATTTCAAGTAGCAGGGGGTATCTCTCGATATCAACTAAAAACAAATACTTTGTCTTCATTGCTTAAAAAAAAAGAGTAATGTTCTAAATTCATGTATTAATTTAATGTGACTTTTATTATAAAAGATAACTGAAGTCAAGGTAGAAAAGTGTGTGTTAATTTTACATGTTGAAATATTTTAGTGAAAAATACCATAATCTCCTGAAATTCAGGGTCCAGAAAAGAAAAAGCAACAACTACTAAAATCTTTCACAGTGCAGAAATCTTTGAAATCCTTTTCATTATACTAAAAATAAGTGTGATAAAATTAAAACTATTATCAGAATTTTACCTTTTGCTACCTGATTTCGACAAGCACGAAGAGACTGAAAAAGGCTGAAACCATCAATAGTCACAATTGCAGCTGGATACAAGATGCTCAACTCTTCATTCTTTTCAATGAACAAGGAAAAAGAATCAATTTTCAACACTGCCACACAGACCTATTTGTTTATTGGGTCTAAATGTCTTGAATAATCTAAGAAAACAAAAACCATGGCTGAACAATTAATTCTTGGGTTCAAAAACAAAAAAATAACAGGAAGAGAGGCAATAAAAACAAATGGAAAATTTTCCTGAAGATCTTTGGCCAATGCTTTAACATTATAGACAAATATAAACATTTGTATTTATGATGAATCATGACCTTAGACTAGACAGTTTTTTTAAATCTTTGTTTACGCTTATTTTAATCAAAATGTGGAAAACTGAAGGCAGTCCAGATAAAGGAACCAAAATGTTAGAAGAGTTGAAGTTGTTTGATATAGATAAAGTTAAATATTATTCCAGTTAGTCACATACGTAAAGGGTAACTGAGGGTTAACTTCTGCCATTTTTTTCCAACCCATGGTCTATAATCATTTCTTCATTTCCTTAACATCCATTTACTTTCTTTCAAAGTCAAAAATAATTTCCTTATCAGCAAGTATAATGGGTTTTTCTTCATCTTCATTCTCTCTAAGCCTTAATTTCATTGCCTAGAATGAGTGATACTAGACTAGGTAGCCTCTATGGTCCTTTATAAATCTAAATTTATGGTTCTATGATTTTAATATCCTTGTCCAATCTAGCACATTTCCACGTATTTGGCACTACACCTTCCTACTTTCCATAAACACTCATCTCCAATCTGATTCTCTTCCTACTTGTACCTCCATTTGTTTCCTTCTTGGCTCCTCTTCCTTAATGGTCATTGTTCCTTTATTTTTAGTATTCAAGCCTTTACTTTTATATCTGTATTTTTTAATCTCTTAAGGAGTTCATCCATTCTTATGACTTCTACTATTAAACGCTAAATTTCCAAATCTTTATTTTGCCTTCTCACTTGAACTCTAATCTTGCCATCAACTTCAAATTCAATAATCTAAAATAGAACTATTTTCTTGCCCTAAACCAACTCCTTCCAAACTTTTCTGTCAACAAAACTAATATTTCCCTTCCTAAACCCAGGTGTTCACCAAGTCCTGTTAATTCTTTCTTTAAAATGTCTCTTGCTGCAACTATATAATGTAAGACATGTAGAAGAGACCTTAGAGTTCATCTAATATCCCTATTTTACAAATGACAAAGCTTGCCCAAGGTCACTCAAATAGTTAGTGGCAGAGCAGCATTCCCCAACCATCAGTGCTACCACAAATCCAGTTTCTCATCCACTGCTATCCCTGATTCCAGTCCCTTGTCAATTTACTCTACACATAACTGTTAAATTCACTTGATTTTCCCACTACATGAATTTCATCATGTCACTCTTCTTTTTGGCAGCTTTAAAATTATTTCTACTGACTCCTGTATCATACCTAAACTTTTCTACCTGACTTTCTAGGCCACCCACAATAACCTGGTATCTTCAATCTTATTTCTCACTTCCGTGTGTGTGTGTATGTGTGTGTGTGTGCATGCATGCATGTGTACGTGCATATATACATATATGTGTGTATACACACATATGTATTTTATATATACATACAGGGTCTAACACATACACACACACACACACACACCACCTACTCTAGTCAAAATTGTCCCTCACCTTCTCAAGTACAAAACATGATCCACATTTTCCTTGATGTCACTTCCCTTAACTGAAATAACTTCCTCCTTTTGTATCCAAATTTTTTTCTAGACTTAGCAATTAATAATATAATATTTTATACTGCTGATTAACTTTCATGTTATATATACACACACATACATACGCATATATATTCTTCTCTCTCCAACTATGTTAGATCATCAGTCATCTTAATAGTAAGACTGCAGTCTTTTACTCTTTTAGGATTCTTCACAGCACTTTAACACAATGGGGAACACACATATAAAGCGTTTCATGATAGAATAAGCATCAAAACAGTATACATTAGCTAAAACTGCAATTAAAGAGAGGAGAGGTAACTAATACAAAGATACACACACACACACACACACACACACACACACACACACACACACTCTTACTTTACCCTAACGGTGATGAAATAATGTTACCATCTCACAAGACAAGATGTGGAATATATGTCTCTGGAGAGCACTACAAATTGAATAGTAAACAACCTCTATTTGATTAATTAGTTGATGATTTACCTTCAGACAGAGAACTGAACTTGACATAATGAGGTATTTTCTTACGTTCTACAACTGTGGATATTTGGTACAAAAATGTTTATTTTATGACATTACAAATATCAGTTAAAACTAATAATTATGTATCTTAATAGATGGCTCAACAATCATTTTATAAATGAGATATTACAGTATTGTGTAATATAGTATCAATGATAATATTAGTGGAAATTTCCTTCCTTTTTCTAAGGATAACTTTACTTGACAACTATTGCCACAAAAGAAAACTGAGAAAAAAATATAAAGGTGTGTAATACCATAAAAATGTTCTATATTTAAAACTATTTTTTCCCTTGGGAAATTAAAAAATTTTTAAATATTACAAACAGTAAAAAGCTGCCCTAAAAATTATACTCTAAAATAGAAGAAAATATATAACATTCTATTAAACAAAGAGGAGCAAGCCTGAAATTTTCAGCACTTAATTGTGAAGATATTGTGGTTCTAGTTCAAAATAATTTTGCCAACTGTTGGAAACTTCTAAATTTTGTCTCTGCAAAAGAATAAGGAATTGCTCCAGACTAATGTCATTAGTTTGCTTTTTTTTGTTTGGTTGGTTTTGATTATTTTGGTTTTGGTTGGTTATTTTTTTATCTGCTAACCTGCTCTGTAACTCCAGGATGCCTTGGGATTTCATAAGTCCTGCATTTTAGCTGTAGTACAGGGTCTTCATTCAAAAGTTGTGCAAGTAACAATACACCATTCTAGAAGGAAATCATAATGGATATAAATATTTAATCTCATTTTTAAAATAATCCCTGCTTACAAATGAAGAGCAGCTCATTTCCCTACAAAATTTCACAGCCTTAGTTTAGTTCCTCCTCCTTCCCACCTCCCGACCCCTTCTCCCACTGAATTAGAGTAGAGGTCCCCAAACTTATTTGACCTATTGCCCCCTTTTCAAAAAAACATTACCCAGTGCCCCCCTGGAAATCCTACACACTAGGAAAAAAATCTCAGATTAAGTGTACAATTGCACCTTAGGTTACTATCTCCCCCTGGACCACTGCAGCGCCCCCCAGATATTGCCCACTTTGGGAACCACTGAATTAGAGCTACTAGGCAGAAATTCTTAATCGTTTTCCTTTGTTCTTCCTCCATCACCTTTTAATGCCCATTTGTCCTAATGGCTACCTAGAATCTCTATGTTTTCTGGTCAAAAGGTTAGAGTATTTACTAATTAATATTAAAAAACATTTAAGATAATCAACTTGGTAGGTTCTCTGGGAGAGTCAAAGTAATGTTGTAAACAAATAACTCACCTCAGTATAAAATCGAACATAACCAGAAGTAAAGCCCACTACAATGCAGGTCCAGTCAGGGCGCCCAGTGGAACTTCTGTTGCAACCAAAATGACACAAAAATTAAATATCCTATAAACTAAGATAGAGACAAAAGTATTTTTTGCTTGTTCTTACCTCTTTTGACTCGCCAACGGAATACACAGGGCACTACTTACACATTCCCTAAAAACAAAATTATATTTTATGAAAAATGAAGATCTAATTTGTTCTTTCAAGTAAATAACTCATAGTAGTAGTAGTAATAGTAGTGACAGTAGCTAGCATTTATACAGCACAGTAAGGTTTGCAAATTGCTTTACATAATTTGATAAAGAGTTAAAAAGAGAGATGGTGATGGAAAGGATCAGTCATATATATGTAAGTCCCAAGTAGTATTAATAATGAATCACATAAAATGGTGACATATTCAAATTCACACAATTCAAAGTCATAATTATGTGAATGAAATATGGCAATTGTTTCCAGCACAATGGAAATTTAAATAATGCAACCACTTTATTAGATCCATTATTTGCACTAATTGGAACCTGGCTATCCACACCCACACCCACCCACCCACCCACACACTTTGATTCACTACCTTATTTTTTCTGTATCTAGTCCAATCCCACAGATATTATCAATTTGTAGAAAAATAGGAAATGCCCCAACCCTACTTCTAAAACCCACAAGGTCGTCCTAGTATCCTAGGACTATTAAGGAAGTATGCTAATTATCAAAGGAAACTTCCCTCATTTTCCAAAAAGTTGAGGTTCTGTCAGTTAGTCCATGGTGATAAACCATTAAATTCCAAAGGGCATCTACTCACTTATCCTCCCTCCCCCAACCCTGGCCTGCTTCAATAAATCCATGCTCATTACTAACTCACATAGACATCAAGAATATTCTTGCCCACCACTAGCACAAAAGAAAAAAATTTTCAAAAGACTCACTAAACAACATACTCTGTTTTGGAGATAAATTTAATGTCTTTATTCAAAGTATCTGATTTGAATGATTTGAAAACCAATTTGTATTTCTTATGATAACTGAACTAAGAGTCTCCAGGATTACCTTACTAATTTCCAAGAGGAAGCTTTGACGCATGGTAAAATTAATTAATATCAAGTTTCTTGGCCTCCTGTGCTACTAGCAGTATACTCTGATGCAGTGAATAGAACACTGGGTCTGAAGTCAGAAAGAACTGTGTTCAAATCGGGTATGAGACACTTAACAGCTGTTTGATCCCGAACAAGTCACTTAACTGCTTGCTTATTTTCTCTACTGTAAAATGGGGATAATAACACTTACCTGCAGGGCTGTTCTGAGGATCAAATGAGTTAATATTTGTGAAGTACTTAGTACAGTGTCTTACACATAGTAGACATTTAAGAAATGCCTGATTCCTTCCTTCTTTTCTTCCTCTCTCCTTCCCTCCCTTCCATGCTAGAGATCAGTTCAGAATTTCTCACTCTTTAGGAGAAATCTGTTTACTATATTAGGTCACCTCTACAACTCCAAAGCACTTTGAATTTTAGAAATAAATGACACTATATTTTTCTTCAGGTATTACCCTATATCTAGATTAGAGGATATTAATAATTTCTTGAATTCCTGTATGACTATTAGGGATTTTGCATAATTCCTTCAAAATTTTCCAGTCTATTCCAAAAGGGATCAAATTTTCTTCTTTATCACAAGTAATTTTCTAATGAGGCAATATTAACAAATAACAAATATTCCAAGAAAATTATACTTTAATATCAGTTTCAGGGAATTTCTGTAGTTGTATTAATGGGTACTTTTTGACCTTTATTACATTTTTTGTAGATCAAACCGTTTGTTATTTGGTACCTACCCTTCTTCAACATTTAGAGAACCACTCCAACCAACAGCGTATTGCATTTCTTCCTTTCCTTTGTCACTATATTTCCATTTTGCTGAAAAATTAAGATATCAATCTACATGAGAACTCACAAAACTTCAAGTATGCTAAAATATTTTAAAAATTGTGCTTGCTCTTCAAAATATTTTTACAAATAATGCACTGGTACTTTGGAACTCCTTCTGTAGGACATGTTTTCTAATTTACTGCCTTGCATTTACTAAAATATCAAAAGTAATGTTTCCAGCATGTAAATAATAAACTAGTACTACTTTTCATTTTAAATACTAAGAGTATTGTGACAGGTTTTGGTTTTATTTATTTGTTGGAAGCATTTGTCCTGATAATAGATTGTGATATTTAATTGTTCTTCAGCACCGTTTCCTCCTATATGCTTGCTCAATCAACAAATATTTACTGAATATTTGTGCCAGAGGTCCTGGTGGGAATATAAAGAAATAGGAAGCATAATTCCTGTCCTTAGAGTTACAATATAGTTCAGAAGATTAAAAGGCACACAGGTTACGTGCCAAAGTCATGGAAAACACGTAACTTCTAGAAGAGTTCAGAAGAAGATGAGGTCATTATGTGCTGCAGTAGTCAGGGCCTCATGAAGAAAGTGTGAGTAAATGTACAAAGGCAGATTTTGGCATCCTGGATAAGGAAATAAATAACAGTCTAGGGCATGGCCAGGACATCTAGTTTAAGATATGAGACTTATCAGACAAGAGGAAAGAATTAGTAAAGATTAGGAAGCTGGTATCAAGAGTAGTCAAAGATGAAAAGATAAAATTCAAAGCAGATAGAGATAAGGGATCAAGAGGCTCTGGCTGATTTAACAAAAATGAACCAGGTGCTTACAATAAGAAAGTCACCATGCCAGATACTAGGGTTATAAAGAAGAAAGAAGGAAAAATCCTGATCTTAACAAATTTAATCTAGTGCCTCCTAACTGCTGTTATACCTCAAGACTCTGCCCTAGATCCTCTTCTTTTCTTTCTCTACACTTGGTGAATTCATCAGCTTTCATGGGATTACAAATATCTATACATCCAGTTCTAGATTTCTCTTGAGCTGCAGTTCCACTGCCTATTGAACATTTCAAATTGGATGTCTCACAGAAACCTTAAACTCAATATGGCCAAAACAGAAATCATTATCTTCTCCACCTCACTCCCAACCCCTCCTTTTTTTTCCAAAATTCCATAATTCTATTCAGTGCATCAAATATGCTTCCAGTCACCCATGTTCATAACCTTAATGTCATCCTCAACTTCTCATTTTCACTTATCCCACATATCTAATAAATTGAAGATTTTGTGATTCCTATCACAACCTCTTGTACTTTTGTTTACCTCTCTCTACTCACACAGCCCCCAACTTACTAGTTTAGGCCCTCATTTCTTCTTCGAAGAACTTTTGTAAAAATCTCCTAATTGGTATCCCCACCTCTAATCTTTTTCCTCTCCAACGCATCCTCCACACAGCTGTTCAAGTGATTTTCCTAAAGTACATGTCTGACTACGTCACTCCCCTATTCAATAAAGTCCAGTAGCTCCCAATTACCTATATGATATGAATTGTTGTTTGGCATTAGTTGAGTGTGGTACACTCAACATTCACAACTTGGCTCCAATCTACCTTTCTAACCTATACATTATTCCCTGCCATGCATTCTATGGTCCAGTCAAAGTAGCCTTCTTCCTGGTCCTCAAAGATAAGGGCATCTTCCATTCCCATGTCTTTTCATTGGCTATCAATAATAATTATTATTAATGATGACAATAGCTAGCATTTATATAAAGCTAAAGTTTGTAACTCTATTTACATAGAGTTAAAGTCTGCAAATACGCTTTATAGATATTATCTTATTTGAGTCTCATACATACCCTTTGAGGTAGGTACTATAATTATTTTCATTTTACAGATGAGAAAACTGAGGCTGACAGAGGTTAAGCCCAGGGTCACAAAGTTAGTGTTGGAAGCCAAATTTAAACTCAGGTCTTTCAGATACCAAGTCAAGCAACCTATCTACTGTGCTACCTATTCCCCTCTTACTATCACTTCTTCTATATGTACATGTTGCCTCCCATGATAAGCCCCTTGAAGGAAGAAATATTTTATTTTTGCCTTGTATCTTCAGTACCTAGCACAGTGCCTGGTAAAGTAGGTGCATGATAAATATTGATTGATTTAGGGCAGGGTAGAGAAGACAAAAACAAATAATTATGACAAAAATCAGAAAATGCTAAGTATGTGGGAGGGTTACAAAATGCTACCAAAGATCCAATGAGGGAAAGACTGCTACCAGCTTGCTAGCTGGGGAGAGAAGAAAAATCCAAGAAAGCTTCATGAAGGAAATGACATCTGAAATCAGTTTTTAAGGATGGGAATCATTTCAGCAGATGGAAAAATGGAACTGTATTCCAGATATGATGAAATATATGAACAAAGGCTTAGAAATAAGAATTTAAGGAAGTGCTTAGTGAATAGCTTGGAGCTATTCACAAGATTATTTAATGATGGCATTAGGGATTGATGGCAGGGAGAAATTAGAGACAGCGACAAATTAGCAGAAGTAATGAAGTAAAGGAGTAATGAAGGCTTGAGGTTTTTCAGTGTCTGTTTTCTTTCTCAACATGACTATTATGGATAGGTTTTGCATGACTACAAATGTATAACCTATATTAAATTGCTTGCCTTCTCAATGAGGGGAGGCAGGGAGGGAGAAAGGGAGAGAATTTGGAACTCAAAGTTTTAAAAACGAATGTTAAAATTTGTTTTTACATGTAACGGGAAAAATAAAATACTAAAAAAAAAAAAAAGAAGTAATGAAAGCCTGAACTAGACTTATGAGTAAGAAGTTGGAGAGAGATGTAAAAGATGTAAAAGAGTTTGCAGAAGTTACTTACTGAATGTGGAACAGGGAGGAATTGAAAATGACTATAAGTTTTGGCCCTCAGTTTTCCCTGAATGGGAAAATGGTATCAGTGATAGAACTTTGTAATTTAGAAAAAGGGGCACATTCTGGAAGTGGAGACGCCCTGTTTTGGATATGGTAAACTGGGTATCTCAGCAATACATATAAGTATATGTTTCTAAGCAGCAGTTAAAAATCTGGGGCTGTAGTTTAAGGAAAGGTTGAAACTGAAGACAGAAATATGGGAGCTAGAAACTTTATATCAAGTGATAACTGAAGTCACGGGAATAAAATAAGATCATCAAGAGAATGCTAAAAAGATTCTTGTGAAACATCCTTATTTAGAGTTGAAGGAAAAAGAAAGGCCAGTAAAATATCAGTCCAGAGAAAAATGTCAGAGAAAAAGAGACTCATGAAGCATAGCATCATGGAAGCCAAAGGAAAAAAAGTCAAATGCCCAGAAAAATCCACTGGATTTAGTGATAAGGACCTTGGAGACAATGGTCTTCATAGAAATGGCAGGTATGGAAACCACATGTGTCAGAAGCTACACAGTCCATATGTACCAGAGAGAATGTGTACAACATTCAGTAGCATTTGTAATATTTTTAAGAAATAAAAATAAACAGTTGAATTCTCAATTTAGCAATGGTATAAGGCAGATACTGGTTTATAAACCTCACTTCCAATCTTTACCCTAAATGTAAATTATGTTCTGCCATTAAGATATATCTAATAAGCTCCTCTTTCCTAATAATTCAATTCAATTCAACAAGAATTCATTAAGCACCTACTATGTGCTAGGTACTGGGTTAATGCTAGGTTTATTAAAATAAAAATGAAAGTTTCCACCCTCAAAGGGCTTATATTCTACTGGAAAGATAAAACATACAAACTTTTTTAGTGTTATTTTATTTTTCCCCCAGTTACATATAAAAACAATTTTTAACATTCATTTTTAAAACTCTGAGTTCCAAATTCTCTCCCTTCCTCCTTCCTCAACTCCCCTTGTTGAGAAGGCAAGCAATTCAATATAGGTTATACATGTGAAGTTGAAACATAAAAACCTTAAAGAAATACAAAATATATCCAAAATAAATATAATTACTTACAACTGGGGTCATCCTTTGATTTTAAGGATTTCCAACTGGGTATTTAATTTAGGATTTTTAATTTGTTATTTTTCTATTTTTTTAATTGCATGCCCAATTCATTGATGTGTTCTTTCTCTATTTTACTGATAAAAGCATTTAGGGATATAAATTTTCCCTTAAGTACTGCTCTGGCTGCATCTCACAAATTTTGGACTGTTGTCTCATTGTTGTCATTCTCTTTAATGAAATAATTGTTTCTATGATTTGTTCTTTGACCCACTCATTCTTTACGATTATTTAGTCTCTAATTTTTATTCTGTTTCTTTATTGTCCTTTATTGAATATTATCTTTATTGCATTATGGTCTGAAAAGGATGCATTTAATATTTCTGCTTTCCTGTATTTGTTTGTGAGGCTTTTATTATCAAATACAGAGGTTCCAAAACTTATTTGGCCTATTGCCCTTTTGCAAAAAAACAAAAAAACTACTCAGTGTCTCCCCCTGCCCCCCTTCCCCTGCCTGGGAAATGTATTTTCTTTAACCTTTTAATGTTTTTTTTTTTTGAAATTTGCATCATTTCCAAAAAATATAAAATATATTTTTAAAAAACCACACATCTTAAATTTAATAACTTATTACAAACTTGTGATTTTGTTCCTTCACTGAAATTTTGATGATGCAATAGTGTGTCATATAACCATACAGTATCGTATTCTAAACAAGTCATTATATGCACATATTCCTGTTGATGCATGCTGGACTTCCTGACAATGTATGACATGCTCACCTGCCAACACCTGCTTGTTAAAGCCTGCAGGTAGACTTGACCACTGATCTGTTACAACTTGCACTTTGTGTGTTTATTTGAAAAATAACGTAATCACTATTTTAACTCTGTTATGCAACAGATGAAACATGTACTTCAAAATTTTCTTATCTTCTCTTCTTTCCTTATTTTCCCACTGCCTTTCTACTTCTATTCAACACTCCCCAATTGAACTAGAGGCTACTACTGCCACCAGATCATTCCAGTGCCCCCCAGGGGGTGGTATCATCTACTCTGGGAACCTATGCATCAATTTTTGTGAAGGTGCCATGTACAGTTGAGAAAAAGGTATACTCCTTTCTATTTCCACTCAGTTTTCTCCAGAGGTCTATCATATCTAACTTTTCTAAAACTTTGTTCATCTCCTTAATTTCTTATTTATTTTATGGTTAGATTTATCCAGTTCTGAGAGAGGAAAGTTGAGGGTCCCCACTTGTATTATTTAACTGTTTATTTCCTCTCACAATTCATTTAATTTTTCCTTTAAAAATTTGGATGCTACGCTATGTGTGTGTGTGTGTGTGTGTGTGTGTGTGTGTGTGTTTAGTATTGATATTACTTCAATGTCTATGGTTCCTTTTAGTAAAATGTAGTTTCCCTGCTTATCTCTACATTTTTTTTTACCTCAGCTGAAGCATAATAGATGCTACTCCAGACCCTTATTTTTACTTTGTCTCTTTGTTTCAAGTGTGTTTCTTATAAACAACATATTGCTGGATTCTGGTTTCTAATCCATCCTTCCATCCACTTCAGTTTTTTGGATGAGTTCACCTCAATCATATTCAGAGTTCTGATTACCAACTGCATATTTCCCTCCATCCTATTTTTCCCATTCATCACTCTCTCACTCTTTTTTTATCCTGTCCCACCTCAAAACTCTGTTTTGCTTCTGACCACTGCCTTCTTTTATGTCCCCTCCCTTATACCAGCACTACTCCCCTTCTCAACTCCTTCCTCTCCTATTTCCCTGTTGGATAAGTTACATTTCTATACCTGAGTGTATATTATTCCTCCTTGGAACCAATTCCAATGAGAGTGAATTTCAAGTGTTGCCTGCCACCCCCTACCCCCACCATTTCCCCCTTCACTATAAACATCCTTCCTTGTGAGCCTCTTTTATGTGAAATAATTTCCCCCATTCTTCCTCTGCTTTCCCCTTTCTCCCAATGCATCCCACTTTCTCATCCCTTTATAGTCAACTAACACCCATAGCCTCTCTCTATGTATACTCCTAACTGCCCTAATAATGAGAAAATTCTTAGGAGTTACAAGTATCATCTTCCCATACAGGAATGTAAATAGTTTAACTTTATTGAGTCCTTTAGGCTTTCTCTTTCCTGTTTACCTTTTTATGCTTCTCTTGAGTCTTATATTTGAATGTCAAATTTTTCTATTCAGCTCTGGTCTTTTCATCAAAAATGCTTGAAAGTCCTCCGTTTCATTAAATACCCATTTTTTTTTCCCTATGAAGGATTATACTCAGTTTTGCTAGGTAGGTGATTCTTTGTTGTAATTCTGGCTCCTCTGCTTTCCAGAATATCATATTCCAAATCCTTTGCTCCTTTTAATATGGAAGCTGCAAAATCTTGTGTGATCCTAACTGTGGTTCTACAATATCTGAATTGTTTCTTTCAGGCTGCTTGTACTGTTTTCTCCTCAACCTGGGAACTTTGGAATTTGACTGTAATATTACTGGGAGTTCTCATTTTGCTATATCTTTCAGGAAGTAATTAGTGTATTCTTTCGACTTCTATTTTACCTTCTGGATGTAAGATATCAGAGCAGTTTGACTTGACAATTTCTTGAAATATGATGTCTAGGGTCTTCTTTTTTTTATCATAGCTTTCAAGTATTCCAACAGTTCTTAGATTCTCTCTCTTTGATCTATTTTCCAGGTCAGCTGTTTTTCCAATAACATATTTTACACTCACTCTTGTTTTTTTCATTCTTTTGACTGTTTTATTGTTTCTTGATGTCTCATGGATTCATTAGCTTCCTCTTGCCCAATTTTAATTTTTAAGGAATTATGTTCTTCAGTGAATTTTTGTACATCTTTTCCCATGTGTCCAATTTTGCTTTTTAAGGAGCTATTTTCTTCAATGGATTTTTGTGCGAGGCCAATTCTGTTGTGTTTTTTTCCCCACTAGCACTCTTATCTCATTAACTCTCTCAGGAATTTTTTTGGGGTTGGGTCCAATTAGCATTTTTCTTTTTTGGTTATAGCTGTTTTGAAATCACTGTCTTCTGAGTTTCTGTACTGATCTTCCCTGTCACCATAGTATAGCTTTTTTATGGTCAGGTTCTTTTTTGCTATTGTTTGGTTTTTTCCCCAGCTTATTTCTTGACTTTTATATCTATGTTAAAATTGCACTTTGCTCCCAGGGTCCAGGGGGCATTGTCCCAAGCTTCAGGAGTTTCCTGCTGCTATTGTTAGAACTTGTTCTGTGTGTCTATAAGTTTTCAGAGCTTCCAATGTGGTGTGATCCAAATTGATGCATGGTCACTGCCCTCCTGGCCTGTGCTCTGGTTCTTATCAAACATAAATATATTGTATAGGTTGTCCATCCAATTGCATGTCCCAATGTGGATAACAGATATTCTTCAACTCTTTGGTATTTCCTATGCTGCTTGTCAGGCCAAACTCATGAAGGGATACAGATATCCTCCAGGGAGTTTTATAATGTTTTATAATTGGTATGATGTCATCTGTAAACAGGAGCATTTTACTAATAACATATTTATGTAACATTTCAATATACAAAGCAATTTCTAAGTCTAGAAATTCCTGATTAGCTAATATTCTTATAGTTGGTACCATGTAATTTTTAATGAATTAAAATAATCATGGCCTCTAAGGTAACTATACATTAAGGGAATAATACAAACTCATTCTTTTCCACAAAGTCCAATGCTTTCCTCAAGATGAAGTGATTAATAATAATTTATATTTATAAATATGTAGTATATGCTTTGAATATACTCTCCCAACTCCTATGTTTAGTAGCAGGCTGGCCCATAGTAGGAAGCAGTTACTTCTCATTTCAGGGTTCTAGGGGACCATCAAAGGGTTGGGAGTTTCTTTCTAATACTATAGCTCATGAGCCCCTGCTAGTTTGCCTTCCTCCATTGATTATCACTTGATATCAATTATTCAATCCAATTTAATTAGCTTTTTAGTTAGGGACATTTACTAAGGTTGTGTAAAAAGAGCAGTTGGGTACAAAACATTCCCTTGAAAAGTCTGACACACTTTCCCCTTAAGTACATATAGAATCCAAGGGATTTTGCAGTTTTCTGCTTGCTGTCTTCCAGTCAAAGGACAAAGGCTTTCTCTCTTTACATTCTCCTCTGGCCTCTCTAACAATATTCTTTACAGGGCCTAGCTGGAAAAGTCTCCCAAGCTTGCCAATTAAAACTCCTGAATTCTGAATAGATGTGCTATTCTATACAAAACATAGGGCATGACTGAGTTTTTTGAGCCAATACTAATACAGTTCCTACGTGGCTCCATTTCATTTCATTCAATGTCCTTCAGTCTCCCAAATTTATCGAGGACTTTTCCATACCCACTTAAAAGCCTCTGATTGATTAGCCTGTTCAACAAATATGTCTAGGCCTCATCCACACTTAGTCCACTCCTCTGATTGACTGATTCAATCAAGACGACAAGGGTCTCTCTAATTACTGAGATACTAATCTAGGTACAATGCTTAAACTGTAGGTTGGCCGACTCTGGCCTCAACCCACAGTTTAAGAAATGCTAAAGGGATCACAAGGGGAAAAAGTTTAAGAAGCCCTGATTCTAGGACATTACTCATATACTATCCCCAATTTAATGATTGTTATCCTCAGCAAATCTTTTGGAGTATATTTAACAAAGTCCATAGCCCCAAATCCTAGAGAGCTTAATAATGAATTGTGGAACTTATGTCCTTTTGGTGAAGGCCTTCCCTAGTGCCTTGTATTGCTGAATTTCAGGAAAAATTTATGTGGTACAGTTTGTAATTAAATCTAATAGTTATTATTATTCTTTATTTCTAAGTACATGGTGACACAATTTAACAAACCAACATCATTTTACAAAGTTCTAAAGGATTATTAACTGGTTTTAGCACTTAAAAAAAAGTTGGTAAACCTAAAACAATAAAAAATAGGAAAAAAAAAGAAAACAAAGTCAGTCAATCACTCTACCATATTTAGAGTAACTAATAACGATGCTGATCAGGTGAGAATGCCTCTGCTGATTCAGTCAATCAGTCAGAGGTATGAACTAAAAAAAAAAAAAGAGATATGAACTAGGTGTGAACAAGACCTAGACATCATTTTAAAATCAATCAATCAACAAAATTTGATTAAGCTGAAAAATCCTTGAAAGCCATTGAGTAAAATGGAAAGATCCTTGTTGGTATTTGCTGAGGATATTAAACCATATTCTGCTGGCCTTTTAAAAATATCAAGCCATGCTGGAAACTGGAGACTTAAAACATCTGGCTGGAAGAGACAGTAGTTAGCTAAGTCCCTGGGAGGGAATCACTTGGAGCAAAGAGAAGACAGAGAGCATCTGTCTCCTACTCTGCTTCTAAGGAAAATTTTATGAGTATTCTACAAAGGGAAGAGGAGGAGTTCCAGCACCAGGAAATATGAATTACTCCTTTGCCACATTTTAGTTAAGGACTCTATAATGGTGGGAAAGTATGCATTAGTGGGTGGGTAGAGAGGAGAGATGCTATTTTATATGTTAGTAAATAACCCTTTTCTGAAAGCTAATTAAGTCTGATCAGCTAATTGATATAAAATAATAATGGTAGAGAAAAGCATACTGCTAAGTGCTCCTGAGGAGCTACAGAATTACAAAAATCAGCCCCATAAGATCCCCTGGAAACATGAGGGAAGATGGAGCAGCTGCCTTCTGAGGACCCAACTTGCCAATATGAATGGGAGTTGGGTTAGAAGTCCCAGAGTATATATTGTTGTTAACTTTTAATAATAACGATGATGATGTTAAGGATGATAGGACACAACCACACAATAAGGTTTACACATAGCTTTCTTCACAACAACTTTGTGAGACTGGTAGTACAAGAATTATTATCCCCTGATACGGACTTCATAACAACCTGGAAAAACCTACACGACATAATGCTGAGTGAGTGAAGCAGAGCCAGGAGAACATTATACACAACCACACATATATGGATTCTGTGAGGACCAACCCTGACAGACTTTGCTCTTCTCAGCAACACAAGGTACAAAGACAACTCCAAAGGACTCACGATGGAGAATGCTATCTACATCCAGAGAAAGAACTATGAAGTATGAATGCAGATTGAGGCATACTTCATGCTCGCCTTTTTCTCCCCTTTTTTTTTCTTCTCTTTTGTTTTTGTTTTTGGGTTGTTGTTTTTTTTTTTGTTGTTGGTTCTGTTTCTTCTTTCTCATGATTCATTCCATTGGTCATAATTCTTCTCCACAACCTGACTAGTGTATAAATTAATTCAACGCGAAGTTATTCATGGTAGTTATATGAGATTCCATGCCGTCTTGGGGAGGGAGGGGGGAGGGAGGGGAGAAAATCTGGAACTCAAAATTATGTAGAACTGTGTGTTGTAAACTAAAAAAAACAATTTAAAAAAAAAGATACTGGGGAAAAAAAAAGAAAAAAAAGAATTATTCCCCATATTGCAGACAAGTTAACAGAATTTATGTGACTTGCTCGGAGTCACAAAACTAATAAGTGTTAGAGAGTTGGATTTGAATTTTAGGTCTACTACTCCCTTCTTCCTCTCATGCCACTCCCATTTGGGAGAGAATTGTCCTCCATTCTTCCCAAGAAACATCCCCCTTTTGCTACATGCCATAAATATCCAAGACTCTGTCTGTATTGTGGGCTTCTTGGTTTAAGGAGTTCCCACATGCATATGTGCCTTTCTCTTGTAATCAATCAGGGTACTATCCACATCTTATGGAATCATGACTTTTGGTTAATATGTATTGTGTGTGTGTACAACCTTATTTCAGATAAGAGTGAGATTCACCTGATGCTAATTCCCTCCATGCCTTCCCCTATGTCTGTATATTCTTCTGAGAAAATACTAAGTTCCTCCCCCCCTTCTTCCTCCTTTCCATACTAGTGTATTCCTTTTACTCTCTCTTCTCTTCCTCCTGATAAAACCTTCAGAACAAAGCCAATCAATTCACCCCATCTGGAACCTTTGCTTTCTTTTTCTTCCTCTTGTTTTTAATTTAATTCCCTCTATATTCTCTGAAGACATTAAGGTTCTAAAAAGAACTCTCTATTATTACTTTCTATTATATGGTGGCACTACAACATCGTACAGCTCCTTCCAAGTAGTCAAATAAATTTACCTTTCTAGGTTTCTCTTGACTCTTCTATTTTTATTTCAAAGTCCCTACTTAGCTCTGGTCTTTTCATCAGAAATGCTTGAAAGTCCTCTAAATCCTACTGAAGGTCCATTTCTTCCCCCTGCAAGACTAACGTTCAACTTTTTGCAGTTGTTATTCTTGTTCGTAAGCCTTTACTGTTTTCCTTTTGGAATACTGTATTCCAAGATCTCCTCTCTTTATACAGAAACTTTTGGCTTTTGTATGAAGATCCTGATTGAGATTCTTTGGTACTTGAACTGCTTCATTGTGGATGCTTGCCACACTTTTACTGGACACCCAAGATCCGAATTTTGGCTATGAAATTCCTGGTACTCTTCATTTTGGAATTTCTTTCATGAGGTAATTGGCAGATTCTATCTTCTCTTGCCCTCTGATTCTAATAGAACTAGGCAGTTTTCAGTCATGATTTCTTGAGAAATAGTATCCAAGATTTTTTTTAAATCATGGTTTTAAGGGAGTTCAATAATTTTTAAATTATCTTTTTGACCTGTTTTCCATGTCAGTTGCTTTTGGTATCAGTCATTTTCTTCTATCTTTTCAATCTTTTGATTTTGTTCTAATATTTTTTCTTGCTGTCTCATGGAGTCACTGATTCCTGTTTGGTCTATTCTAGTATTCAGAGAGTCTGTTACTTGTATAAAATTTACCATGCTTAACCCCACTCGTACCTGAATTCTCTTTGGACCATTAGTTTTAAAAAGGCTCAGTATCTTTAACAAGCTAAAGAAGGGGCCATAAAATTTTCCATGAAAATAAAAGTATAAAAATCACATTCCTCTGTAGGATGCACTCCTAACTCATATATCCAAAGTACTTTTCTCAGCTAACACATGATAGAAGCCTCTTCACTCTGGAAGCTCATTTAACCCTGGATTACTTAATTCACAAACACCCTCCACTCCTGAGGCCTCTCCCTCTGACTGGCTGATTCCTCCTAGAATCTCCATTTTTAGAAGGTGGCCCAGGGAAACCATGTCTTCCTCTCTAAACTACCCTCTTTGCTCATCTCCACTAGACTTTCTCTACTATGCTCCTATACTTTCATCCCATCACTTCTTTTCAGCACTCCTTTATAACTTGTCATCCCCCATCAGAACATAAGCTCCTAAGGGCAGAGACTGTCTTTCTTCCTGCTTGTCTTTGTATTCTGAGTGCTTAGCACAGTGCCTGGTACATTGTAATTACTTAATAAATGCTTGTTGAATGACTGATAGATTCCACCATAGATCCCAATTATTTGAGACCTATTTTCATCCTGGAATAATAGAGAAAATTTTTCTATAAGGTTTATGCTATCAAGGTTAAACCTGATTATAAGTATTTTATATCTGATTCTATTTTGACTAAAACTTGTCATTTTCCAACAGAACACTCTTGAGGGCAAGGACTGTTTCATTTTTTTCTCTGTATCCTCAGAGCCTAGAATAGTGCTTTGCACATGATGGACCCTTAATGTAAATTTAATGTATGTCTCCCAAATTCATATGTTAGAATTTCAATACCTAATCATAAATTAAAAACATTTGGCTAAAACAAATAATTATTTCAACATATTACGATTTAAATTAAAGCTGAAGATATCTCCTACATCACAACAGAATAGGCATCATGAACCTCTAGATCTTGAATGACACAGAGCTAAGCAATACTCATGAGTACACTGGATGCCACTGACATGCCTAACATAGAGTAAGTCATATAAAAGAGAATGAGATAAAGCAAAAAAAGGGAATAGGAAGAGAGAGTAAAAGGAAAAGAGGAAAACACAAAGAAAGACAAAGAGAACATAAACAAATATCTCAACCGAAATAAACTACACTAAGATCACAGTATTCAAACCATAATCCAAAACTCAAGCAAATAGTAATGATGAAAACTTCATTTGTGAAGTTCAAGAAATTTCAATGAACTAAAGAGTATACTTACGCACTAGAAACACAGCTTTTTGTTCCCGAGCTATCACCATGAGATCGTTAGTTGGAGATAAGGATAAAACACAATCTTGAAGCCAATATGATTTTTGAGTTTTGCAAGTAGCCTCTTCTTCTTCCTGCGGGGGGAAAAAGTGGTAGTTATTTGCATGCACCCTCAACAGTGATATACTAAATAGGCCTCTTCTGCTTCAGTTCCGTGTTCCAAGCTTCATTATCCCTCCACCCACCCACCTGTATCTCATTCTCTCTAGGCCATGTTCTTGACTTTCCAAAGTGACAAGTAGCAAATCTATGAAATAATCTATCAACTGTGTATTTATTAAACCCTCACTATGTGGCAACACTGTGCTAAACAGAAAGGATAAAAAGAAAGGCAAAGACAGTCCCTGCCTTCAGGGAGCTCCTATACTGAGAAAGAACATATTAATTTATCATTTAGTCAGCTAATAAGACCACCAGTATTTCTTAAGCACTAATTATTTGCCAGGTACCGTCCTAATTCTAGAGATACAAAGAACATTCCTACACTTAAGGGATTCACATCCTAATGTTCATGTACGATATGTGCAATGTAAATGGAAGGTAATGTCAGAGGGGAGGTATTAGAAAGGAGTAGGTTGGGGAAGACATGTAGATAACTGAAATATCAAGCACATGATTATCTCTGTGCATAGTTTATGTAGAGCTGAAGAGTAAGTCATGGTAATGAAGCAGACTGAGCAAGTAGAAACTTAAGGTATTTAAAGGGAGCATCAATATGTATGTTGAGATCTTTTAGTAGGAGGGCAGAAGTTGGGGTGGAAATAGACTCTTAAGATAACCACTAGAACCAGGAAAACATTGTACATAGTAACAGCAACACTGTGGGATGACCAACTTTGACAGACTTAGCTCTTCTTAGCAATGCAAAGATTTAAGACAATTCCAAAAGACTTATGATGGAAAATGCTATCCACACCCAGAGAAAAAAACCATGGAGTCTGAATGCAGACTGACGGCTTACCATTTTTCCTTTTCCTTTTTGTTTTTTTTGTTTCTTGCAGTGTTTCCCTTTGGTCCTAATTCTTCTTTACAACTAATGTGGATATATATTTAATATGACTGTACATTATGGCCTATAACAGATTGCATAACATCTTGGGGAGCAGGAAGAGGAAGGAGAGGAAGAAAATTTAAAACTCAAAATCTTATAAAAGTGAATGTCGAAAACTTAAAAAAAAAGATAGATACTAAATTAAGTGAGGAAGGAAGGAGAATATATGAATTAAAGTGCAAGCAATACTGTTAAGCATGGTAGGGATGCATTGCCAACATGAGCCAGTCAGATGATAGTGTGAGAACATGGAAAGGAGTGGAAAAGGAAAAGATTTAAAATTTAGGAAAGTTTCTTAATTACGGAGTAGGCATTCTATAGAGCATAGCTGGAGGGGTGGGCAGGTTTGAAGTGGGATGCTAAAGGGATAGGGGTTGAGAAGGATGGATTAAGGGACCAGGCAACTGAGAAATAGAGAATGAGGTTTGTACATCAGCAGCTAGGGGTTCAGAATTACTGGGATGGGGAGATTATGAGGAGGTGAGTGTGTTGTCTACTAACCACTGAGTCCAGGTACATTTCTAGTGGTTTAGATTTTCATTTATTTTCCCCTTCATGTGGCCAGAACATCTCTACATTGTCATCCTGTCCCCCACAATCCCCCACCGAAATGCGAAGCTCGGCTGAGACTGTGGAGAAAAGCTGAAGACTCAAGAACATTCATTCATTAGGCTGTTTTTGCACACGCAAAAATCCCAGAGGTCAGGGCAACATCAGATGTGAAGGAGGGCTCATTCCCAAAGCCCTCTGGCCCTTACTGCAGAAGATTGTTCAAGGTCCTCTTTCGAGATCCAAACTCATGGCAGATATTACTGTGACCTTTGAGGTAGGCTCACCTCTCAACAAGCAGGAACAAGTGGAAGCTTGGCCTTAAAGAGTCCAGTCGGGAGGCAGAAGGCTGAACTAAAGGGTGTGAAAAAAGTGGTATAAGGGTGTTGGGGCTGTTCTGGTGGAAATTGGCCTCCAGGGAACTAGAGAAGTTCTGCAGTAAAGGTAGATCTGGAGAGTGGAAGGTGGGCCCTGGGACAAAGTCAGAGGCCAAAAGGAAGATCCGTACAGAGTAGATAAAAGGTAATTTCAAAGGAAGGTACTAGGAAGCTGGGTAGACCAGGAAAGACCTTCTGTAATAGGTGGAATCTGAGCTGAGTCTTGAAGGAAATCAGAAGCAGAAGTGAGAAGAGAGAGCATTCCAGGCATAGGGGACAGCCAGTACAAGGGTTTGGAGATAGACAGTGACTTATACAGGGAACAATAAATAGGCCAGTGTTGCTAGAATATAGAACGGATGGAAGGGAGTAAAATGTAAGAAGACTAGAAAGGTAAGAAGGGGATAAGCTGAATAACTAACAAAAGGCCTTGTTCTGGAGGTAATAGGGAGCCACTGGAGTTTTATACGTCAGGCCTAAACTTTAGGAAAAACTTTAGCAGCTAAATGGAAAAGACTGGAGTAAGGAGAGACGAGGAGGAAGACCAACTGGAGGGCTACTACGATAGTTCAAGCAAGAGGGTTGAGGGCCAATACAAGGATGGTGTTTATGTGAAGGGAGAGAAGGGGATGTATATGTGTGTATAGACATACATAGATGTATATATGTGATACATACACACATATAACATGCGTATCTGTCTGCGTGTATATATATATATAGTATGCGTATTTATATACACAACACATATAAGAGGTATTGTAAAAGTTTTCTTCCTACAATAAGTTCTAGAGATGGATTCTGTATGTGGAGTGAGAACTATCTCTACTATTAACATGTTACCTTAATCTTACCATGTTTATAGTTTAATAGTAAAGTGCCTTAATCCAAACAGCATTTCACACCATGAGGTTGCTTGGTTGGGGAAATATTCTAAAGACTTCAAAGTGTCCCTCAATTCACTCTATTCAGGCGGCAGCCTACTTCAGCTGTACATAGGACATATTTTGTTCCTAGACCTTCAAACAGAGTTTTTAGGATTAGAGATTTAAAACTGGAAGAGACTTTAGAAGCCAATGAATCTAATGTCCTCATTTTGCAGCAGGAGACAAAGGCTTTTGGAGGCTCACTTGCCCAGAGTCACACCGCTAGTAAGTATCCAAGGTGGAATTTGAACCCAGGTACCCCTGACTGCAAGCACAATATTTCTCCCACTATATATACCACACTGCCATCTCCATTGCTAAGAATACTAGCATTTAAGTTTGCAGTCCAGCCCGCAAAGCCTTTTTAACCCACAATAAAGGATAATGTATTTAAAGTAGTGTACAACTTACAAAAAATAGTGTAATACTGTAGGTCAGATAAAAGGGCTAAAGATTGCAGAAAATAGAGACAGGCCAGATGGTAAGGCCTGGTGGTCCTGTATCTCACTGGTAGAAATAGAGTTCTTAATTCTGATCTCATTCAAGATGAAGAGAATCAAGCAGACAGTGGAAGAGAGAGAGAAAGGGACCAAGGATGGTAAATCTTCTTACTAGCAGTTAACATTTGTATAATATTGTACAGTTTGCAAAAATGCTTCACATACATTAGGCACCTGATCTTCACAACACACTGTGAAGTACGTAGTACAAATATTACTATCTTCATTTGACAGAAACAAAAACTGAAGGCTAGGAGAAAGTCCTTCAGGTTCATAAGTTCCACATCCTCGTTGACACCTCACTATCCTTCATCCCATAAACTAAATTAGCTGGTAATTCTAAATCATTATGATCTCTTGCATCTGACTCTTGTACTGCACTATACTTGTATTGCCACCACTTTAGTTCAGGCTCTCATTATCTCTCTCCTATATTGCAACAACCTCTTGATTGGCTTCCTTGTCTCAAGTTCCTCTCCACTCCAGTCTATGCTCCACACAGCTGCCAAAATGATTTTCCTAATTTGCATGTGTGATCACGTCATTTTCCTACAAAAAAAAAAAGTCTAGTGTCTATCTCTAAGATAAAATATAAATTCCCCCATTTAGCTTTAAAGCCCTTCAAACCTGGCCCAGGTATATCTTCCTAGCATCACTGAACTTCACTCCCCCTTCTTTACTCTGGAATACAGCCAAATTGGCCTTCTCCCTGTTCCTTACACACAGCACTCCCTCTCATTTCTCTGTGTTTTTGGCAGTCACCAGCCTTGATTCATAAAATGTCCAAAGTGGGTAAAATACTCATCACTCAGAACACTAGGTTTTATAGAAATGTTTTATTTTAGATTACCTATAAACATTTTCATAGAAGACAATATTATGAACTGTTCTTTTTTTATTTAATATTTTTAGTTTTCAGCATTGATTGACAAGATTTTGAATTACAAATTTTCTCCCCATTTCTACCCTTCCCCCCACTCCAAGATGGCATATATTCTGATTGCCCCATTTCCTAGGCAGCCTCTCTTCTATCACCCCACTCTCCCCATCCCCTTTTCCCTTACTTTCTTGTAGGACAAGATAGATTTCTATGCCCCATTTCCTGTATATCTTATTTCCTAGTTGCATGCAAAAACAACTTTTTTTTGAACATCTGCTTTAAAAACTTTCAGTTCCAAATTCTCTCCCCTCTTCCCTTCCCACTCACCCTCCCTAGGAAGTCAAGCAATTCAACATAGGCCACATGCGTATCATTATGTAAAACCCTTCCACAATACTCATGTTGTGAAAGACTAACTATATATTGCTCCTTCCTAACCCATCCCCCTTTATTCGATTTTCTCCCTTGACCCTGTCCCTTTTCGAAAGGGTTTGTTTTTGATTACCTCCTCCCCCTATTTGCCCTCCCTTCTATTGTCCCCCCTTTTTTATCTCCTTCCTCCCTCTTTCCTGTGGGGTAAGATACCCAATTGAGCATGTTATTCCCTCCTCAGGTCAAATCTGATGAGAGCAAGATTCACTGATTCCCCTTCACCTGCCCCCTCTTCCCTTCCTACAGAACTACTATTTCTTGCCATTTTTATGTGAGATAATTTACCCCATTCTATCTCTCCCTTTCTCCCTCTCTCAATGTATTTCTCTCTCATCCCTTGATTTTATTCTTTTATATATTATCCCTTCACACTCACCCTGTGTCCTCTTGTGTATATATATATATATATATGTATGTGTATGTGTATATGTATATGTATATGTATGTATGTATGTATGTATGTATGTATGTATGTATGTATATATGTATATTCCCTTCAGCCACTGAGGTCTCATGAATTATACACATCATCTTTCCATGTAGGAATGTAAACAAAACAGTTCAACTTTAGTAAGTCCCTTATGATTTCTCTTTCTTGTTTACCTTTACATGCTTCTCTTTATTCTTGTGTTTGAAAGTCAAATTTTCTATTCAGCTCTGGTCTTTTCACTGAGAAAGCTTGAAAGTATTCTATTTTATTGAAAATCCATATTTTGCCTTGGAGCATGATACTCAGTTTTGCTGGGTAGGTGATTCTTGGTTTTAATCCTAGCTCCGTTGACCTCCGGAATATCATATTCCAAGCCCTTCAATCTCTTAATGTAGAAGCTGCCAGATCTTGGGTTATTCTGATTGTTTTTCCACAATACTCAAATTGTTTCTTTCTAGCTGCTTGCAATTTTTTCTTCTTCATCTGGGAGTTCTGGAATGTGACAACAATATTCCTAGGAATTTTCTTTTTGGGATCTTTTTGAGGAGTCAATTGGTGGATTCTTTCAATTTCTATTTTACCCTCTGGCTCTAGAATACCCTCTGGCAGTTCTCCTTGATAATTTCTTGAAAGATGATATCTAGACTCTTTTTTTGATCATGGCTTTCAGGTAGCCCAGTAATTTTAAAATTACTCTCCTGGATCTATTTTCCAGGTCAGTGGTTTTTCCAATGAGGTATTTCACATTGTCTTCCATTTTTCCATTCCTTTGGTTCTGTTTTATAATATCTTGATTTCTCATAAAGTCACTAACTAGCTTCCACTTGCTCCAATCTAATTTTTAAGGTAGTATTTTCTTCAGTGGTCTTTTGGACTTCCTTTTCCATTTGGCTAATTCTTCCTTTCAAGGCATTCTTCTCCTCATTGGCTTTTTGGAGCTCTTTTGCCATTTGAGTTAGTCTATTTTTTATGGTGTTATTTTGTTCAGTATTTTCTTGGGTCTCCTTTAGCAAGTTGTTGACTTGTTTTTCATGGTTTTCTTGCATCACTCTCATCTCTCTTCCCAATTTTTCCTCTACTTCTCTAACTTGCTTTTCCAAATCCTTTTTGAGCTCTTCCGTGGCCTGAGACCAGTTCAAG
Source organism: Trichosurus vulpecula (assembly GCF_011100635.1). NCBI lineage: Eukaryota > Metazoa > Chordata > Mammalia > Diprotodontia > Phalangeridae > Trichosurus > Trichosurus vulpecula. The sequence continues at coordinate 124,736,656 of NC_050576.1, forward strand.
TTTTTCTTGGAGGCTTTTGATGTAGGCTCTTTGACTTTGTTGACTTCTTCTGGCTGTATGTTTTGGTCTTCTTTGTCATCAAAGAAAGATTCCAAAGTCTGAGACTGAATCTGAGTGAGTTATCGCTGCCTGGCCATGTTCCCAGTCAACTGCTTAACCCTTGAGTTTTTCGTCGGGGTGTGACTGCTTATAGAATAGAGAGTACTTTGTTTCAAGCTTGAGGGGATGCACTGTTGTTTTCAGAGCTAGTTCTACACAGCAAGCTCTGCCACACCAGCACTCCTCCTCCCACAAGAACCGCCAACCCGGACCACGACTCAGATCTAAGCAGGCTCTGCACTCCTGCTCTGATCCACCACTTAATTCCTCCCACCAGGTGGGCCTGGGGCCTGAAGCAACTGCAGCTGTAACTCTGGAAGCAGCCTCAGAGCTGCACCACCTCCACCGCCCCCAGGGCAGTGGCCAAACCTCAAACTCCTTTCACTCTGTCTCAGCAGTTTTTTCCCGCTAACTTTCTCTGTTGTCTTTGGCATTTGTGGGTTACAAGTCTGGTAACTGCCACAGCTCACTGATTCAGGGCACTAAGGCCTGTTCTGCCCAGCTCCCAGTCTGGTTGGTTCAGGCGCAGCCCACGCTGTGCTCTGCTTCACTCCGCTCCCAGCATGGTGTGATAGACCTTACCCAGGGACCATCCAGGCTGTCCTGGGCTGTAGCCCTGCTTCCCTCTGCTATTTCGTGGGTTGTACAGTTCTAGAATTTGTTCAGAGCCATTTTTTATGAGTGTTTGGAGGGACTTGGGGGAGAGCTTAAGCAAGTCCCTGCTTTCCAGCTGGCATATTGGCTCCGCCCCCCGAACTGTTCTTATAGAATTAAACTTAATGACTCAATAAATCCTTACAGTTTCGATCCATGTTTTTCTGTTTATAAACTACACAAAAATCTAGTAATTTTATTCTGTATCATGAGAATATAAGATGGTCAAAAATAATGCTCATAATGAGTAAAACACATATTAGTACTCCCAGATACTGCTTCCCTGGAGCAGATTCTGAAATTATACACCATTAATGCAGAGAGTCATGTAAAATTTAGGACAGTACATTTCCTTGTGGTGTCTAAGGTAATCTAAAAAAAAAATACTTAACATGTTGCATGGCAGATTCACAAAATGCAAGCCCTGGTATTCCTCATTAGTTACTAATGAAACAAAATTAACTTCATACAAATTTAACTCCTATGACAACAGTTTAGGGGGAAAGTCTAAATAAAAATCTATGTGACTCAAGGTTCTAGAATCTCTCTTTTTAAAAAATAGGGCTTCTCAATCTAAGCGAATATCAGGTATTGTTATAGTTCAAATAAATGAAGTAATCTCAAATTCACTAAATCTACTACATGAATATTTTACTGTTTCTTTGGATTTTAAGTCCAGTTTGTCATGTACTTACTTCCATTGTTTGATATTTCAGCAGATGGCAGACAGCAATAATTTAAACTGACCTGTCAATTACTGCATATAGGCATACAGGATGGCAAGTTTCATAAGTATTATAAAAAAGTGGAGATGATGCAACATAACTAGCCTTCCTCTCTTTCTTTTAGAATCATAAAGAGATAGTCTAGGCCAGTAGAGTCAAACTCAAATGCAAACCATTCAACCCTACATAAGGACTGACTAGAAAGCTACGATGGCTTAGAAAACTACATATTAACACTATCTTATGTTCTAGTATTATTTTTAGTTTGTTAAATATTTCACAACTGCATTTTAATGTGGTTGAGACTGCACTACTGAGTACTGGGGAGGGGAGGGTAAATATAGCTTTTCCCTCAATTCTCCCTAAATGTCCCTCATACCTTTCACTGAGATGCAATGTCCCACTTCACATATTTATTGAAATATGCATAGCCTTTAACAGGTTAGGTCTAAGTGCTTTAAAAGTCAGTGCTTTACCAACATTATCTTATTTGATTCTCCCCACAGCCCTGGGAGGAAAGCAAACATAGGTGAAGTGACCTGCCAGGGTCAGCTAGATTATTAAGTGTCTGAGGCAAGATTTGAACTCAAGACTTCACGACTCCAGCCCAACACTCTATCCATCACACATACATTATGCACCTGCCGCTCTACCAAGAGGTTTGAAGTACTTCATAAATTTTTCTCCGATACCAAAATTAGTCATCATACTTAATCTGAATTCAGCTGCCTTTTAGTGTTGTTTTTGTTTACATTATTTTATTTCTGCTTTCTTTATTCTGTCTTACTATTGTATAAAATTCTTTCCTTATTCTATTAATCTTCATAGTCATCATTTCTTACAATGCTTTTACTTGTTCTAATTTTTCACTATATTCATAAACTCAGGCATCTCTATAAGATTATACGTTTCATAACAATCTGCATTGCATTCCAAAGAAGTGCTACTTCAGATAGAATTATTAATACTGTCATGTGTCTGCCCAGTTCAAATAACACACTAACAGAAAAACACAGACATAAATACAGACTTACAGGTTCTTGTGTTTCTGCTTCTTCCCATGCTCCCCAACCATCATCTTCCCAGTTTGTTGATTTACCTATCAACAAAAGATGAAGTCTTTAAATGAAATGTATTTATTAAATAAGTATTTCTTAAAGGTTCAAAACATTAAGACACAAAGATAAAATCAGAATCTAAAAACTATTAAACAATGTTTTAATGCACAGAACCAAACCTTTTATAAAACTGGGGAAAGGACAGAATTTATGTTAATCATCCTGTACCAGGCTTTTGCTCTATGTAATATTCTTCAGTAGACATGACTCATTATGTGTTCAAATCCATTTAACAGTAAGCATAGTGTAATAGGAATCTACTATTCTTTGGCATTTAATTAATCTAAGTGATAATTCAGACAAAATTATTACAAAGGTAACAATAAAAATCTAAATTAGTAAGCCAATTTAGTACTTGACAAAAAAATATTAGATACTTAACTGAACATTTTTACAAATGATAATATGAAATAGTTCTCTTCTACTCCGGTTCAATAAGAATTTATATATATGATTTAGAAATATACCAGGTCTTTCTATTTATTCTTTTGTCTACTTTTTCACAAATGAGACAACCTGTATAACTGAAATTAGATGCTCAATACAAATATAACTTACTGAAAAAGAAATTATGATGGCCAGTTACCAAAAGAGTTTAGGAGGCAGCACTACATTGTTTATCCTTCTTATACCAATATAATCCATTTTCCAAAGTTAAAAAAAAGTAAACTTTTCCCTTACCATTCAAATAACAGTAAATTAAGAAGTGAATAAAATGATAAATTGCTCATGAGTAAGTCAAAGCAATATAATAAAAATGGAAATGCTACCTAAATTAATTTACTTATTCAGTGCTATACCACTCAAACTCCCAAAAGAATACTTTATAGACCTACAAAAAAACAACAAAATTCAACTGGAAGAAAATAAGATAAAAATCTCAAGATATTTTTTAAAATGAGAAGGAAGAGGGCTCGTCTACCAATATCAGGCTTCAGTCTATACTACAAAGCGGTAATGATCAAAATAAAAATTTGGTTCTAGTTTAAAAAAATAGAGAGTTTAATCACTGCAATAGATCAGGAATTACACAATATATAGGATCAAAAAAATTTGATAACCTAGTATTCAACATACCCAAAGCTGAGAGAAGCAGTGACTATTTGACAAAACTCCTGGGAGAACTAGACAGCAGGTGGACAAACATAACATACCAAAATAATCTCCAAATGGATATATGACTTGGCTATCAAAGATCATTTCACAAATTAAAGGAACAAGGAATAAATACCTTTTAGATATACAGCTAAGGGAAGAACTTATGATCATAATATTTATTTTTTCTTTTAATTAGATATTTTATTTTTAGTTTACAACACTTAGTTTTATATGTTCTTGAATTTCAAATTTTCTTCCCTCCCCTCCCCTCCCCCACACCCCCCAAGATGGCATGCAGTCTGATATGATTTTACATAAACCTTTGCATTAAACTTATTTACATAACAGTCAAATTGCAAAGAAGAATTATGACCAATGGAATGAATCATGAGAGAGAAGAAACAAAACCAAAAAAAGAGGAAAAAATTTTAAAAAGGAGAACAAATACTTTGCCTCAATCTGCATTCAGAATCCACAGTTCTTTCTCTGGATGTAGCTAGATTTTTCCATCATGAGTCCCTTGGAGCTATCTTTGAGCCTTGTATTGCTGAGAAGAGCCAAGTCTATCAAAGTTAGTCATCACAGAATCAATGTGCCTGTGGTTGTGTATAATGTTCTCTTGGTTCTGCTCCTCTCACTCAGCATCAGATCATGTAGGTCCTTCCAGGTCATTATGAAGTCCATACCTTCCCCATTTCCTTTTCATGCTTCACTTGATTCTTGTTTTTGAAAGTCAAATTTTCTATTCAGCTCTGGTCTTTTCACTGAGAAAGCTTGAAAGTCCTCTATTTTATTGAAAATCCATATTTTGCCTTGAAGCATGATACTCAGTTTTGCTGGGTAGGTGATTCTTGGTTTTAATCCTAGCTCCATTGACCTCCGGAATATCATATTCCAAGCCCTTTGATCCCTTAATGTAGAAGCTGCTAGATCTTGTATTATCCTGATTGTGTTTCCACAATATTAAAATTGTTTCTTTTTGGCTGCTTGCAGTATTTTCTCCTTGATCTGGGAGTTCTGGAAAGTGACAACAATATTCCTAGGAATTTTCTTTTTGGGATCTTTTTGAGGAGTCATTTGGTGGATTCTTTCAATTTCTATTTTACCCTCTGGCTCTAGAATACCCTCTGGCAGTTCTCCTTGATAATTTCTTGAAAGATGATATCTAGACTCTTTTTTTGATCATGGCTTTCAGGTAGCCCAGTAATTTTAAAATTATCTCTCCTGGATCTATTTTCCAGGTCAGTGGTTTTTCCAATGAGGTATTTCACATTGTCTTCCATTTTTCCATTCCTTTGGTTCTGTTTTATAATATCTTGATTTCTCATAAAGTCATTAACTAGCTTCCACTTGCTCCAATCTAATTTTTAAGGTAGTATTTTCTTCAGTGGTCTTTTGGACCTCTTTTTCCATTTGGCTAATTCTTCCTTTCAAGGCATTCTTCTCCTCATTGGCTTTCTTCAGTATTTTTTTCCGTATTTTCTTGGGTCTCCTTTAGCAAGTTGGTGACTTGCTTTTCATGGTTTTCTCGCATCATTCTCATTTCTCTTCCCAATTTTTCCTCTACTTCTCTAACTTGCTTTTCCAAATCCTTTTTAGGCTCTTCCATGGCCTGAGACCAGCCCATGTTTTCCTTGGAGGCTTTTGATGTAGGTTCTTAGACTTTCTTGACTTCTTCTGGCTGTACGTTTTGGTCTTCTTTGTCACCAAAGAAAGATTCCAAAGTCTGAGACTGAATCTGAGTGAGTTATCGCTGCCTGGCCATGTTCCCAGCCAACTTACTTGACCCTTGAGTTTTTCAGCAGGGTGTGACTGCTTGTAGAGAGTACTTTGTTCCAAGCTTGAGGGGATGCGCCATTGATTTCAGGGCTATTTCTATACAGCCAGCTCTGCTATACCAGCACTCCTCTTTCCCCAAGAACCACCAACGTGGACCTGACTCAGATCTTAAGCAGGCTCTGCACTCCTGCTCTGATCCACCACTTAATTCCTCCCACCAGGTGGGCCTGGGGCCAGAAGCAACTGCAGCTGTAGTTCTGTAGCTGCACCACCCCCAGTGTCCCCCGAGGCAGTGGCCAAACCAGGAACTCTTTTCACTCTGTCCCCCACAGCTTTTCCCACTAACCTTCTATGTTGTCTTTGGTGTTTGTGGGTTGAGAAGTCTGGTAACTGCCACAGCTCACTGATTCAGGGCGCTAGGGACTGTACCCCCCGACTCCTAGTCAGGTTGGTCCTGCTGCTGCCCACGCTGGGCTCTGCTCTCCTCTGCTCTCAGCTCCATGTGCGATAGACCTCACCCAGTGACCATCCAGGCTGTCCTGGGCTGGATCCCTGTTTCCCTCTGCTATTTTGTGGGTTGTGCAGTTCTAGAATTTGTTAAGAGCCATTTTTTTATAGGTTTTTGGAGGGACCTGGCAGGGAGCTCACGCAAGTCCCTGCTTTCCAGAGGCCATCTTGGCTCCACCCCCCAGAATTCTTGATCAAACATGAGATAGAGAAGATCACAGAAGATAAAATGGACAACATTACATAATACTTAAATTTTTTTTCACAAACAAATCCAACACAGCTAAGATTAGAAAGGAAAATGTTAATTAGGAAAAAAGTCTTTGCAACAGTTTTCTCTGTTAAAGATTACTTCCAAGATTGATAATGAATTTATTCCAACTATAAAAATAAGAGCATTCTCCAAATGATACATAACCAAAGGATGTGAACAGGCAGTTTTCCAAGAAAAGTAATTCAAGGTATCAATGGCTCTGTGAAGAAAGGCTCCAAATCACTAAGAGCTAGCAATTCAGGTTCTACTTCATGAACATCAGATTGGCGCAGCTGTTTTAAAAGAAAAAAGGAAAATGACAAATATTGGACAAGTTTCAGAAAAATAGGTAAATTAATGCATTTTTAGTCGAAGCTGTGAACTGCTCCAGGCCATTATGGAAAGTGATTTGAAACTATGACCCCAAAGTTATTAAATTGTGCATACTCTTTAATCCAGTGATGCCCTTACTAGACCTACAACTGAAGGAGATCAAAGAAAGAAGAAACCGAGCCATAAATACAATCAATCAATTTATTTATTAAATGTCCACTATGTGCCAAGCACTGTGCTAAGCACTAAGGACACAAAAAAGCAAGACAGTCCCTGCCTTCAAGGAGTTTATACTCTAAGAAGGGTGGGGGGCAACGGGCTGGACAAGAGACAACAGGCAAACAAATCTATACAAAGCAAGATATATACATGATAATTAATTGAAGAAAGGTACTTGAATTAAGAGGGGCTTGGGAAGGCTTTCTGTAGATGGTAGAATTTTAATTGGGACTTAAAGGAAGCCAAGGAGGTCAGTAGTCAGAGTAGAAATAAGAGAGTGTTCCAGGCATAGGGGACAGCCAGAGACAATGCTCAGAGCCAAGAGATGAAGAGTCTTGCTTGTGCAACAGTCAGGAGAGTCCAGTTACTCGATCAAAGGGTATGTTTTGGGGAATAAAGTATAACAAGACTAGAAGAGTCTTCTCTTCCTTTCTAGGGGGCTCGATTATGAAATGGATTTTGTATTTGTTTCTGGAGGCTGTAGAGGCTTTCTTTTAAAAAAAATGGTACTGTTAAAAAAAATAGTTTACTCATGGTAAGAGAGCAAGAGTTATACAATACATAGGATCAAGTCAGGCACAATAGCCTAGTATTCCTAAGGTTTCCTAGCCACTAGAGTTTATTGAGTAGGGAGGGAGCATGATCAGACCTGAGTTTTAGAAAAATCACTTTAGTGGCTAAATGGAGGATGGACTGGAGTGGGGAGGGACCAGAGGCAGGCAGACTCACCAACAGGCTATTGCAATAATCCAAGTAAGGTGATGAGGGCCTGCACTAGAGTGGTGGCAGTGTTGGAGGAGAGAAGGGGGTATCATTAAGAGATGTTACAAAGGTGAAGTTGACAGACCTTGGCTACAGCTTAGATATGGTTGGGGGCAAGGGGGGAGTGAGAGACAGTGAGGAATTCAGGATGACTCCTAGGTTGTGAGCTGAGGGAGTGAGAGGATGGTAGTAACAGAAAAGGTGGAAATGGGAAGGATTTAGGGGGAAAGATAATGAGTTTGATTTTGGATATGTGGAGTTCAAGGTGTCTGCTGGACATCCAGTTCAAAATGTCTGAAAGGCAGTTGGAAATGCGAGACTGGAGGTCAGCAGAGAGCATAGGACAGGATAGGCAGATTTGAGAATCCTCAGCATAGAGATGGCAATTAAATCCATGGCAGCTGGTAAGATCACCAAGTAAAGTAGTACAGAGGGAAAAGAGAAAAGGGCCCAGCATGAAAGGAGTATCACGGAGGAAAGAATGATCAACAGTGTCAAAAGCTTCAGAGAGGTCAAGAAGAATGAGGATTAAGAAAGGCCATTAGATTTAGCACTGAGAAATCATTGATATCTTTGGAGAGAGCAGTTTTGGTAGAGTGATAAGACCAGATGCCAAATGGTAAGGGGTTAAGAAGAAAGTGAGAGGAAAGAAAATGGAGATACCTATTGTAAAATGGATACAAGATGATAGTGGGAATAGAAGGAATAGAAGGATGATGTGAGAGTTTTAGCAGGATAGAGGAAACATGGACATGTTTGTAGTGTTAATCAAAAATCATGACTCCACAAGACATGGGTGGTAACTTGATCGATTACAAGAGAAAGGCACATGCATGTAGGAACTACTTATACCAAAGAGCCCAGAACACTGACAGAGTATTGGATATTTATGGGAGGTCTTATGGGAGGAGGGAAGGGCAATCCCCTCCTAAAAGAGAGTGGCATGGATGGAGGAAGGGGGCAGTAGGGGAGGGGGAATGAGAGGGAGCAGGAGGACTTGGGAACATCAGACTATGGAGAGAGGATGTTCTGCTTCTCTGAAAGGGTCCTGACTACATAAACAGTTTATCAGTCTCGGCAGACTGGCTGGAGCCAGGTTTGTAGCTGACTCAACTTTAAGAGCATTGAAAGTCACAAAAGATAAATGCTATGTTAGTTGGGGGGCAGGGTGTGGTTCATTTCTGGAAAACAGGGTAACTCAGGAAAACAAGTTCAAGGGGCCCCTCCAGAGTAGACAGTTGGAAATGAGCCAGTAGACAGGGAAAGATTGAAAATAAGTGAAAAAGTGAGGATGGCAGACAGGGCAATCTGTTGGAGAAGACAGGATGGAATGGGATTGCTTGAGCAGGTAGAAGGGTTGGCCTTGGTAAGGAATTAGGCCGCTTCATCATATGAGACAGGGCAGAAAGTGGCAGAAGGCACCTGAGTTACAGGAGATGAAGAAGAAGGGAAGAGAGGGAGTTCACAGTAAATTGTCTCAATTTTTTTCTGCAAAATATAAGGCAAGGTTCCCAGCTGAGGGGATAAGGGAAGGGTGAACTATGGGAGGGCTGAGAAGGGGTAAAAAGCTTTGAAAGAGCCACTGTGCTGCATGCTATAGTGAGTTGATAAGGGACATATAGCAGGATTGCCTAGTGGCAGTGAGGGTTCAGTTGAGATTTTATAACATAAATTTGTAGTGGACCCAGTGTAGTTTTCTCCACCTTTGGTCAGCAGCACATGCACAAAAGTGAAGGCAATAAACCGACAGAGTGATCTAAGGATGAGGCTTGGCTAGGCATAACTGGTGATATGATAAGAGGGCTAGGAATTCAAGAGAGGAGAACAGTGTAGAGCTGAATTGGGTTTGCCAAGGAATCAAGATGGGTAGAAGAGGAGTGGCTAGTACAGGGGAGATGGCCTGAGAGAGAACTGAGGGGTCAAGGAATTGGAGGTCATGGTGCAGATGAAAAGTAGAACTATATAAGAGAAGGCAGAGAGAAAGGTGAAAAGAATTCTTGAAGGGAGATATTACATTTGTGAAAGATGACAAGATGAAAGGTATGATCATTTTTATACGTGGCTGAGGTGGGATAGAAGAGTAGCTCACGGCAGGTGAGTAGGTTGAGGAACTGAGTGGTTAGGGTATTTGAGGGAGAACTGATATGCATGCTGAAGTCCTCTAGTATGAGGGCAGGAGTTGGGGAGAAGAGAAAAATTGTAAGCCAGGTACTGAACTCACTGAGGACAGAAGGGAAGTGATGGGACTGGGGATGGCAGCAGGGGTGCCAGGGGCGGTGGGGGTGGGGGGAGGTAGCGAAGCTCTGTAGACAACAGCTGCCAGGATTTTGGTTGGGTGATAGATATAAACAGCATGAACCTCAATGGAAGAGAGGTTACTAAATGATAGAGGAAGGCGGAGACTATGGAAGTGGCAATGGGGAGCAAGGAGTATTCCAACTCTCCAGCCTCAAACAGTGAGCTGAGGAGAGTGAGTGAAGTTGCAGTCAGGACTGGAAACGGTGGCCAAAGAGGCTGTCATCAGAGAAAAGCCAGGTTTCATTAAGAGTTGTACATGAAAGGAGTGGGGGAAAATGGATTCATAAGTATAAACATCTATCATCCTATATCAACAGGCAATCTTCTACAGATATCAACATATAAACAGAATGCTAGAGCTAGCCAGGCCCTTAGAGGCCATTTAGGTTAACTTCTTACATATGGATATGGATGTGACTTTCCTGTCACAACTTCTTTTCACTACTGCACCCCTTTCCAATCTTCTCTAAGTATACTCTCAGGACCTATCATACCATTTCAAGGAAATCAGGAGTAGCTCCTCATTAGAAAAAGGCAGTTGATTCCTGTAGTAGCACTAGCAAATACAAGAATTTAGAGAACTGAGGTTCTAATGAACTGGAATAGTATGGGAAAGCTTTGTTGAAGTAACTCACTTGGTCTAGGGGTTAAAGTATTTTGATACTGTGTGGGACAAACCACAGGCTCAAAACAAACAAAAACAGAGGTGTCTCGGTTTTCTCAAGGTAGAAACAAAACAGAAGCTTTATTTGATCAAGTCTCGCAAGAATTGGGCATCTCCCACTACCAGGGCGGGATGGTAGTGCAGAGAGGCAAGGGGGAGAAGGCAAGCAAGGGGATATATAACCTTGTACAAACAATTCTAAGAAATTCCACCCCTAGAAGCTGGACCCCTGTCCCTATTTGCTGGGACAGGTGGCCTCACAATCTATCCCAGAATAAGTTTATCCAATACTAGCACAGAAACTACAGAATTACCTTATAGGGAAATCTCAATGTTAAGATGACGGCATGCGAGTAGGCTAGGGGAGAGGGAGAGGGGGAGACCACCTGATTTCCCCGAAATCATATGATTTACAGGAAAACGAAACTTAGGCCTAGTGAGGTCTACATCCTAACTAAATTTGTACTATTTGAGTATTACCTTGCTTGATTTATTCATGGGAAGCTTTCACAAACAATCTTGTATCCCACACAATACTTTTAAGAGAAATGGGGGGCACTTTCTAGACGGAAAGGATGTCACTTTCTAGGAGGAAGAGACAGCAGGAAAAGGGGCATAGACTCAATTTTCAAGTGACCTATATTGCAAATCAGGATTCCTACCTCCACTGTATGCCTCAATCTAAACATCACGGCAGTATAACCTTGAGAGATGTCTTCTGTTATTATAGATATGAAATTACTGAGTTATCAAGTTACTTTTATAAGCAAATATTACACTTACCCTATTACCTTCTTTTCTACAGCCGTCCCTCATACCCATGGAGGATTAAGGCTGGAATCTGGATCATATTTTCCCATAGAAAAGAATGTCATAAGTAACACTTTTTTAAAAAATCACAAATATAAAAAAAATTGGTTAGGTATAGGTGAAATAATATTTCGGGAACATTATGGCCTAACAACCTTTTGGGAAACAGCCTGGGAATTTAACCACCATTTAGAACATTTGCTTCTATGGGAAAGCTAGGGTTCCAGATCATGAAAGTAAAACTGAGTTTCTGAGAATACAACCAATCTGTAAGGTATGCACTACCTGTATCAAAGAATTTATTTCTATTCAGTACCAGTGACATAATTTCTACAGTCTCCTGACTGCAGTTGAGAAACATCTGGTACTGCCTTACAGTCAGCTCATTAACACTTGACATCAGCAGTTGAAAGGTGTTGGAATCCCACCACTTTGCTTTTTCCAGGTTATTTCCTGTGTCTAAAGACTACCCAGGGACTCAGTAATGTTCTTTAGAAATAAAAACCAATGGCCAGGCAGACAAAAAGCTCTTTTCCCACAGTTTTCTATAATAGGGATTATAGGTATCTATTATAGTATTCTTTAACCATTAACATTAGTAATACTTAACCAATGCCCATGGGGTGCAAGTAAGATGACAGAATCACGTAAGAGCTAAAAGGAAGAAATTATTAGAAATTTTCTAGGGCAACCTCCAACCTAAATATCCATATCAACATGTTCACTGACTACTTAAAAACTGTGTATTACCGACACAGAATGGACTGCTTTAGAAGAATGTGAGAAGGTAAAGATCTAAATGGTTTATCCATTTAAGTTTTCAAATACTGGAGTGAATTCTATTATAAAGTTTATAGATTCTCACAAAAAAATTACTAAAAGCTAATTTTCTTTGGACATAGTCATTAAGATAGATGAATATAAAAGACCCTGGAACACAGAGAATCACTATGACAGCCAATAGTTTTAAGCTAGAATGCTGTCTCCACTTAGCAATTAAGTTCTCCTTTGCAACACTTTCCCAAAGGCAGGATCTCCCTTCTAGCACTGGATCATTTCCCACAACTAAGGATTCCAATCCCCTTCAAGTTTCCCATTTCCAGAATGTGAGTCCCCTTTCTTTACATTGCCAAAAGCTGAACAATTTTATCATACTTTTCCAACAGGCTCCATCTAATACGTGATTCAGTTCACAAAGTACTGAACTGATTGCTTGCTATGTGCCCAGAAATTTAACAGCAAATGTGGTGAGGCAGGAGGGAGATGAGAGTTGGACAAAAGAAACATGAATCCTATATAGTTCTGCCCTAGAGAAATACAACTAGATGAAAAAACTTACAAACATGGCAAAGGTTAGGGAATTAAAAATAAATAAAATGAAGAGCTAAATTATGTGGTACAGAAGTAGTCTCAAAATGCCAGTCATTTATTCTACCAGTGAATCTTAAAACATTAAATGGTTGATAAACAGAAGCCACCATTACACATCCCTTCTCATGGGTTAAAAGGATTATCAGAGGAAGAGGAGACTGCTATCCAGTCACAACTGCTTTTCACTCCAGCACTCCTCACCCTTCTCCAATTATACTTTTAGGACTTCTCACAAGATTTCAGGGAACCAGGAAATCAACTCCTCATTAGGAAAAGGTTGGTGATACCTGTAGCAGAGCTGGCAAATACTCATAAGAATTTAAAGGAAGGGAGGTTTTGATGAATTGGAAGCTTTGTTGAAGAAACTGGACTTGGACTAGGCCTTAAAATATTCTGACACTTTAAGAGAAATGAGGAGCATTTTCTAGAATGTAAAGGAATCACTTTCTAGGAGGAAGAGATAGTATGAAAAAAGGCAGAGAGAGCAGATTCATAAGGCAGATGTGTACAGGGAATAGTGAAGGAACTACTAGGAGCAGAACAGAAGGTATTTGTGGGAGGGTAATGACAGATAAAATAGGATAAGTGATAGTCTGACTATTCTGGGTCTTAAAAGACTTGATAAGGAGCTCATAAACAGTAGGAGCAGACCCAATCTGGGGTAGGAAAAAGCTAAACAGCTTTAGTGTACTACTACAGTAGTTGTCAGAAAGACATGGAAAGCCAGGAAACATTACGAAGGTTTTGTATTAATAAAGGCATAATTCAATTCAAATAAGCAAACATACATTTATTAAGAGCCTACTATATACAGTACACTAAGCTAGGCTTTGGGGATGCAAAGATAAAAACAAAACAGGTCTTGCCTTCAAGGAACTTAAATTGAAATGGGAGGCTGAAGCAATGGGGAAGGAAGGAAGCAAAGAGACTACACATGTACACAAATAAGTACAGTACAAGGAAAACTGAAGAACAGAGGGCTTCATAAAGAAGGTAGTACCTAATATCTGTGTGATCTTAGGCAAATCGCTTCAACCTCTCTGTGCTTCAGTTTCCTCACCTGTAAAGTGGATGTTGGACTAAATCAGTGTTATCAAACTCAAATAGAAAGGCAGCCACTAAGCTTCATATTGCCTCAGAAAATCACATAGTAACATCATCTATGTTCTACTATATTTCTATTTATTCTGCTAAATATTTTCCAATTAAATTTTAATCTGATTCAGTTTGTATTAGGGAGTGTTTCAGGCCTTTTCTACAATGCTGAACATTTTTGACATCTCTGGACTATATGACCTAAGGTTCCTTCCAACTCTATAATTATGAATGTTAGTTAAAAAAAACTAATCCTTCCCCCCTCCCCCAAATAAGAAAATTGCCCAGGAGGAAGACTAGAATTATTTTAGTGAAGTCAGCAAAACCAAAACAAACACTCAAATCATTCTGAAATTGTATCTGTACTCTATTAATATACATGTTTTTTGGTAAGAAATCAATGACAAAGTGACCACACTGAAAAGCTCAAGGAACAGCATATTTTTTCTACTAGTTAAGTCTAACACTATTGAGTGTTTTTTTATCCTTCATGAATTCATTCCATGATTCATATGTCAGAGGTTATATATTCAATATTTCTGTTACTTTTAAAAGACATTGCAGAAGCACATTGCATCAGGACAATATTCCAGTTGTAAACAAAAAACAAGGCCATTTCCTTTAAAGATGCAAGACTTAATTTTGTTTTAACTGCCTCACATCTCATTCCCGATGCAACTCAATGACAGAAATGGCAACTTGAGAATACTAAAGTAAATACAGAGTGATCTGTCTTTGATGCTCTCTATTCATTCCTATTCTTGAGCCTCCCACTCCATAAAATTAATTTTGCCTCAATTTTAACTGTGCTAATTTAAATACTCAAAAATAAATTTAAAATCAAAGATAATAAAGCAATAAAGACATAACTTGAGTGTGCAAAATCCGCTATCACAAAAATATTTTGCAATCCCATTCTTATCCTTCTACTCACTATGCTATCTTCTCATATATTGATTCTGTATATATTTAATTAATATTCTTGAGAGCAAAGTAGTGGAAAGAGCACTAGACCAGGAGTCAAAAAATTAGGATTTGCCTATCAATTGAGAAAAGGCTGAATAAACTATGATAAATGAATGTAATGTGCAATAAGAAGAAATGAATATAAGTAATTTAGAAAAACATGGGAAGACTTATAAACTGATACAGAGTAAGGTAAGCAGAATTTGGAAAGCAATTTACACAGTGACTACAACAAGGTAAATGAAAAGAACACTAAAATTAAGTGTAATACTGTAGTAAGAATGAAAAATGCTGGCTCTTAAGAAGAGATAAGGATATACACTTCTTCCATTTCGCTGCAGAACTGAAGGGACTATGGCTGCAGAAGGGCATACACACTGTTAGACAGTTACGTGCTAGTTGATTTTACCTGCTCAGTTAGAAGGAAGGACTCACTGATTTGGGGGCAGGGAGGTATCTGGTCTGTATGAACATGTTATTTTTTAAAAGACAGCCTAGTTTTGAATTCCAGCTTTGTCACTTATTCATTGTGTGGTATGGGCAAGTCACTTAACTTTTCTTGGCCTCAGGTTCCTCTATGAAACTGTATTAACACTTAGACTTCTTGTGATCTTAAGGAAAGCACTTTGCAAACTGTATGGCGAACATCTAATTATGTCCTGAGGATTATACCAAATACTAAGAACAGAAAGAAAAAGGAAAGAAGAACTGGATAAGGCTTTAATTTGTGACCTGACTTTGTATTAGCTTTTTTCTTTTGGAGGAATTTTTTTTTTAATTCACTATTAGCCAGCACTACTATGAATTGTCTAGTATCACAAGCAACATGAACAAGAATCCTCATTCACCCTTATAGCACTGACTTTTAATTGAAAGCCTGCAACCAAAGGTTTAAAAACTCCAACATAATAACAACTTTCTCTAGAGAAGAATTTGTCCCATGATTAGATTATACTAACACAAAAACCCGTTCACACTGTCATTTGGCAGATTATATAACCACTGAAGTCTCCATGTCCCTGAAGAAACAAACTACCATTCCCTCATTTAAAAAAAAAAATCTTAAATAAGCCTTAGGTTACAACTGTTCCAGAAGAAAAATATCTTTATCTCATTAAAAACTTATACGAGAAATTAAACTTTTATAATTTACAATTCTTGTTCATTTTCAAACATACACTAATCTGATTTACTAACTGAATATCCTATCCTCGTTTATCATCACTGAACAGAGATCTTAAGATACAAAATTGAATTTTATGTCTAAACAAATAACTTGACACTATTTGTTTTTCCAACATGATTATGTCAAGTTAAAAAACTAAACTGGAAACTGAAAGCCATTAGGCATTGTGAAAAATGAAAAATATCATTTTAATGGTCTAATGGACCACATCACATGACCAAACCGACTCCTTGATTCTGGTTTGAGAAATAACAGAGATACCAAATATGGATATCTATATATACAAAAAGTGAGAAACCTCTGTCTCACTGAAATAAGGGGAAAAATTTTAATGTATTTTTTCGGAGCAAAAGAAATGTTACATAGTAAAAGCTGAAAAAAATTTAAAGGGAATCAAAAGGGAATAAAAAAGCACTTCCTTATATCCTATAAAGCTAGATGGCTCAACAACATATTAATAGGAAATGTAAAAACATTAATTCCATTCTGACATGACCCAAATATTACATTGCAGAACCTTTCTATTACCCCCAAAAGTAGGGGAAGTCCACAAGTTATAACAGGCATTCATCCTCAAAATCATCAAAACTGCTCCATGTTAAATGCTGAAGTCCCTTTCAACTCTAATATTCTTTGATATCTATTTTCAGAAAAATGATATTAAGTAGGTAAGAAAAAAAATGCTAAATGTTCATAGAATCATCAGAATGAAAGTCTCCAAGATTAACTCTACTTATTTGTTACAATGGAGGGCTTCTACATAGGTGGTAAATGTGTAACTAGTGATTGAAATACAAGAAAGAAAAAAGCATTACTAAAGCATTTTTAAATATACAGAAGAATATAAAACATTCAGAAGAGGATACAAAAATAGAGCAACTGTTACTGCTATATAAATTTAATATATACTTTTTAAGACAAAGTAACAAGTTCACAATTTCATTTTAGAAACCCTTTTTCTATTCTTTGTATATTGAACTATTCATGCTTGCTGATGGGTAATCTTATAAGAAAAAGGAAAAAAAAATTTAATGCAGGCACACTAAAAAAAAAAAACAAACCTATACAACCCTCTTCTTGGAGGCAGGTTTCTTTCAATGAAAAATGCTTCAATAAATGTGATCTCTTCATGTGAGTTCTCTCTCCAATGGTACTGACAGCAGCTTATCCCCAACTCATCTGTGATATTCTTGTCCATGTTCCTTTCTCAGTTCTCCAGAAAAGGGTCTACCCGATATCCTGAATTGCTCTTTCTAGATTTCTTGGCAATTCATATATTCCAATGAAGCATACAACTTACCAGTTAATCCTTGCTCTGACCAGCTTACTTCTTTTTCTGAACATACATTTCTCTGATGATTTTTATGCTGCTTTTCCCATACAATTTGTTGTAGGTAGGAGGCTGCAGCTTATTATCCCCACCATATGATGCTCCATTACCCTTTGCATGACCTACAACTTTAATTCTTCAAAGGCTGATAATTACATGATTTTCAGTCTCATAGAATCATTGTGAGAATACTGGTCTTAAAACATTGGGATTTTATTTCAGGAGGAAACTTAGGGTCAAGGCAATTAAACCCATTCTCTCTTTGCCCTACAGAATTCTGGCCCAGGTCACTGACCATTCCCAGGTCTACTGATTATCCACCCAACTGAATATTTTAGCCTAGAAAATAGGAATTCTTCACTGACTGACTCTTCCATGTGGTATTCTCTGTAAATTTAAAATCATTTATTTTCATTTTGACATAACCCAATTATTGCACCACTAAACATTTCTATATCCCCAAGTATAGACTTCCACAAGTTACTACAAATAGGTGTTCATATTCTAAATCTTTATAATTGCTTCATATTAAATGCTAAAATCCCTTTCAAATCTAATATTCTTTGAGCTAGGCTGAAATCCTTTGAAAGACTATGGATCTCAAGAGGTTTTGCAATGTTCTATGACTTCATACCATCAGTAACATGCCATCCTCAAACAGATCTAGATCTTACCATCCTGCACAACTTACGGTCCTCGGGCCCACTTGCAGCATGCCAAAGGATTTGGGTGCCCCCCATGAAAAATATAGAGGAAAACATCCTTTGTATGTAGAGGAAATCCTCTGGCATGCAGGAACCCCTTTTCATAAGTATTCTACACTGGCCACCCTCAACACCACCACTGCGAAATGTGTATCTTTAAGTTATCTCTGTTGTATGCTACAAAGAATTATGTGTAATTTTTACATATGTATTAAAGATACTTTGTTGGAAAAGAACCTCTGAGGTGTCATTTTGCTCTGCAAAATCAAATGCTTTTTACAGTCAACAATAGGAACTTCCATTTTCTACACCTTTTAGTTAAATTGGGTGATTGTAAAGATGTGGCCAGCTGCATATACCATTAACAAAAATTGATCTATACTTTCATCAAGAATCCTCTCAATGCATGTGTAGATTTTTCTCAAAGATGTTAGTATTTTCACAATCAACTTCTTTCAACAACATTAAAGTTCTACTATATTAGTAGAATTAATAGAATTTCTCCAAGCCTATGGTATCCTTTCCTCTTCCAGGTATATTAGGAATCAATCCCTCAACGCCCTTAAAATCATGTCACCTCTAGTTTGGACTGCCGTTGTGTGTACTTGCTCTGGTCCAGATGTTCTTAGCATCTTTTTTTTCCTTTATTGAAATTTTTGCTTCCTTATATAGCACATTAGGGATTATTTTGGTGCTTAAATGTGGTAGAATCTAGTTACTGAAAAAAGAGAATAGCTTGCTATAGTAAAGTTGAAAAATCTTCCATTTTCTATTTGTTGTCTCCCTTCTAGTTTGATGCTTAAATGCTTAAGTACTTAGCTTAACTGGACCTTTTGCCAGACTTTTTCTAAATTTTTTTTTCCTTCTTACATCATTTCCTAACCAGCTGACCTCCTGGATTTCATGATCTCCAGAAACTCATCATTCTGCAAGATAAAGTCAACTCTCTAATTCACATCTCAGAAGATCATTTCCCACCCAGGCTATAGGACTTAATTATGCCCCTGGGCTGGGTACTACTCTTCCTCAAACCTAGCCCCCACCCAACTTTTCAGCTTTTTAGGCATTGTCTTCCCCCATTAGATTCCAAGCTCTTTGAAGGCCTGGGCAGTCTTATGTCTTTCTTTGTATCCTAGTGCTTAGCACAAGGCCTGGCATTTAATAAATGTTTATTGACTATTATTATTGATAAATGCTTCTGTTTTATGAGGCAATACAGCTCATTATCTATCATCCTAACTCTTTACTTCCCAAATCTATATTCTAAACTAGTGTTGCCCTTGGCTACTATACCTTTCTGGAAAAAGTATAAAAATCTGCTGGCTGGGGTGGTTTCTAGGTCTGATATCTGTTCTAACCATTTCTTAATTTTTGCCATCAATAGTTTATTTAAATAGGTCAAGTTTAAAAAATATACCACATCGGGGCAGCTAGATGGCGCAGTGAATAGAGCACCGGCCCTGGAGTCAGGAGAACCTGAGTTCAAATCCGGCCTCAGACACTTGACACACGTACTAGCTGTGTGACCTTGGGAAGTCACTTAACCCCAATTGCCCTGCCAAAAACAAAAAAAAAAAACTTAAAAAAAAAATATACCACATCTTATTTTTATTCGCTTTTCAAATTTTGTATCGATTCCGTTCTTTTCTCCAGCAAATCAATGCTCTAACCATAAACATGCCCCTCACTGTGAGACATATGAAATAGTTGTTTCCACACTGCTGGAATCATAGAATCACAGCCTTGTGACAGACAGGAACTGTTCAGACAAGATAAGGGTCCCAACCAATCAGCAGTGAATGGAAGGGTTTGCCCTAGGCAAACCAGCTCAAACCAACAGGGGTTAATCCCAGTTCAGAGACTTCTCATTACTGAGCATGCTTAATAAACCTCATGCATACTACCTCCCATGCCCCACATAGAATTAGGACCTCATTAGGTGAACATGTGTCACATGATCAGGGAGGGGGAACATATCAAGGAGTTATACAGGGTGGGCATATAAGGGGTAACCCGGAAGGATTGAGACCAATCCTGATCTGGAAGGAGGAGCCAGGATTATTAACCTTATAAAGCTTGCTGTTGCTTCTAATATGTGGCACACTCTCCCTTCTCAAGGAGGTGTGCCTGCTTCTATCAAGAATCGAATAGGATGCAGTTCAACCACTTCAATAAACAGCGTTTGGACACCAGTTTTTGGAATTGATTCTGCGGTCTTCTCTATAGTATCACAGGGAAATGACTCCAGTTGGGAACAGGATATTTCCTTTAAAGACATCAAGTTTATTTTTAATGGTATCATTTAGTGCTCACCTTATCTGGTGACTCTTTTAAAAGTACTCATATTTAGGTGTGAAATTTCTATATAATCTACAAACCTTCAACTTCTTTCACTTCTTACTTTAAAGATATATTATGCAAAATATATTTCCCTGTTTCTCCCCTCCCCAATGCCTTACACTTCTACATTTAAGTCAATGAATTAAAGCATGTGTCAAGTACGATGACTTTGCAGATATGAGAACCCTTTACATTGAGATATATATATATATATATATGGAGCCCACAACCAGTCAATAACTTAGTGGATAAATCTTAGAAGGTTTTCTTAAGCTCTTTATACTGAAGCAGAACTCCCAATTATCAGCAAAGTGAACAATAGCCTATGTTTTCAAATATGGCCAATATGTTGATTTATTGTGACTGATTATACTTTAAGGAGATGTTTATTTGTCAGGGATGGGGGTAATCACTGAGAAGTTACAGTGATTTTTAAAAGAGCAGCAATTTTTTTAAAAGCTTACAACGTACACTATAACACTATCATTTATCTGGATGAAAAACAGCCAACTCAGCATATAAAATATATCAATTATTGCTTATCTAAAATTTATGGCTTCAGGACTCTTGAATACGCATTCAACACTTGGTTAACCAAAATAAAGGAAAGAAACAATGAGACATAAAGCTAAAACCATTCAAAAGTCTTCCAAGTGTTATAAAGTTGGAATTGTCTTTACGTACCAGATATATTTGAAAACACATAAAGCAAATTTTATAACTTCTATTTTCCCACTGACTTCTAATGGAATTTTAGAGATGCTCACAAAGTTTCTGGAGGCTTAGAGAGACTTGTCTATGATCCATTTGGCTACTAGGTACCATGAGAGAACTGAACCTCAGTCTTCCTGATTCCATATCCAATAGTAATCACATTACATCAAGCTGCTTCTCATTAAAAGTATCTATTGATTTAATATGAAAAGAATCATCAACTCTGTAAAATTTCTCTATCTTCTCATCTTTAGCAACAGATATTGGTACATGTGTTTGTGGTAGTCTTATTATGACTGCTCATTATGAGCACTGCAATAGGAAGTGACCAGGGATCCACAAAATAAAATTTGTTGTTGCCCACAATAAAATCAGCTCCTTTATTTGCCTCTGCCAGGAAAACACATTGAAAGAGCTACATGAAAAGATGTAAAGTAAAGTAAGAAGTTAAGAAAACAATATACTCCACCTCTACCCCTTTACAGAGATGAGAGGTCCACCAGTGTGATACACTGCACAGATTTTCAGCCTTCTTCAATGTTTTGATTGATATTGCTGATTTTTCTCTATTTTTTTTGTCTTCAAAAAATATTTGTCATATGGGAATGGTTCTCTTGTAGGGAAATGAAAGGGGATAATGGGAGATACTACTATTGTAAAAAAAAAACAACAGGATATCAGTAAAAATTTATATATAAAAAAAAAATGACTAAAACTAGAGCAATTTTGCTAGCTAAAGTCTTCTATTACCCTAAAAAAAAATTCCTTAATTTCCCTTCCTAATCATTTTAATACTTAACAATACTCTCTGCTAGAATCCTTTCCTTATATTTAAATTAATCCTATTTTCTTTTGTTTCCTCCTCAGTAAAGAGCTTTTTAAAATCATCAGAGTGTGACATAGCATGTCTGAAGTTTTGGTGCCACACTTAGATATATTTGTGATATGAATGTGGATACTCCCCGTACCAGTGCAGACTGGAGCCCCTCCATGCTGTAACAACATCCTGTGTGATTATCATCCACTTTCTTACCTAAAATTCATGGATCTACTTGAAGCACTAGAGACTTTTATCTCGTTCTTTTAATTTTCCAAAACTTTTTGAATGTGACACTACAGCTATTCATAATATATCTCATTCTTGCTATATGATCATCCTACTTCTTCTTCCAGCCATGAAGCCTTTTAACCCACTTTTTACAAAACATTGACTTAAAATAGAAAATAGATAAAAATCAATACAAAAGAAATAAATGGAAGAACACATAACTCTAACAATTAGTCAATCCATAAAAGGAAAAAGGGACGAACTAGATAAGAAACAATACCCAAGCATTTGCTAAATATAGGAAACACATTTTTAAAAATAAATATAGAATGAAAATGATAACATCTTAAATAATTACTGTAAGTTTGACAGTCCTGTTTTTCTACTGTTAGCCTGGGTTGTCCAATAGTATCAAATACTATCCAGATAAGAAAGCCGCATGACATAATGAAGAGCACTGGATTTGGAGTCAAAAAGATGTGGGTTCAAGTCCTGCTTCAAATATTTAACAATTATGTGACCCTGGACAAATCATTTATCCTCTGGGCTTCAATTTCCTAAGCTGTAAAATGATGGGGTTGGACTTGATGATCTTTAAGATTCCTTTCAGCTCTAAATCTATAGTCCTATGAGTTATACATAAAGAAAACTTTTTTTAATATAGTGCTAGAAATGCTAGCTATAGTAATAAAAATTGAGGGGAAAATAGTAAAAGCAAGGAGCC
The DNA here is from genome assembly GCF_011100635.1 of Trichosurus vulpecula. Taxonomy (NCBI): domain Eukaryota; kingdom Metazoa; phylum Chordata; class Mammalia; order Diprotodontia; family Phalangeridae; genus Trichosurus; species Trichosurus vulpecula. Next base: position 124,759,453 of record NC_050576.1, read on the forward strand.
TAAATTATTTCCATTTTCAGACAATACAATGGTTATATTAGAGGATCCCAAGGATTCAATGAAACAATGCCTTCAAGAAAGGCTCAGGACACAAAATAAATCCAGGAAGAGCAATAGTTTTACTAATAAAACTCTGAAGGGCTAAAGAGGAAAATTCCATTCAAAATATTCCATTCACAACACATAAAATATTCACGTTAACCTACCAAGATATGTGTAGGATTAAAAAAAAATACAACTGAGTTACCAGACTTCTCAACCCACAAACAACAAAGACAACAGAGAAGGTTAGTGGGAAAAGCTGCGGGAGTGGAAGGAGTTCACAATTCCGCCCCGGGGGCGCAGGTGGGGCAGCTGAAGGAACTACAGCTGCAGTTGCTTCTGGCCCCAGGCCCACCTGGTGGGAGGAATTAAGTGGCAGATCAGAGCAGCAGTGCGAAGATCTAAGTCCAGTCCAGTCTGGGAGTTCTTGGGGAAGGAGGAGTGCTGGTGTGGCAGAGCTGGCGCATCCCCCCAAACTTAGAACACAGTTCTTTTAACTCTACAAGCAGTCATACCCCCGCTGAAAAACTCAAGGGTCAAGTTAGTTGACTGGGAACATGGCCAGGCAGCAAAAACGCACCCAGATTCAGTCTCAGACTTTGTAATCTTTCTTTGGTGACAAAGAAGACCAAAACATACAGCCAGAAGAAGTCAACAAAGTCAAAGAGCCTACAACAAAAGCCTCCAAGAAAACATGAACTGGTCTCAGGCCATGGAAGAGCTCAAAAAGGATTTGGAAAAGCAAGTTAGAGAAGTAGAGGAAAAATTGGGAAGAGAAATGAGAATGATGTGAGAAAACCATGAAAAACAAGTTAATGACTTGCTAAAGGAGACCCAAAAATATACTGAAGAAAACAACACCTCAAAGAATAGACTAACTCAAATGGCAAAAGAGCTCCAAAAAGCCAATGAGGAGAAGAATGCCTTGAAAGGAAGAATTAGCCAAATGGAAAAGGAAGTCCAAAAGACCACTGAAGAAAATACTACCTTAAAAATTAGATTGGAGCAAGTGGAAGCTAGTTAGTGACTTTATGAGAAATCAAGATATTATAAAACAGAACCAAAGGAATGAAAAAATGGAAGACAATGTGAAATATCTCATTGGAAAAACCACTGACCTGGAAAATAGATCCAGGAGAGATAATTTAAAAATTATTGGACTACCTGAAAGCCATGATCAAAAAAAGAGTCTAGATATCAACTTTCAAGAAATTATCAAGGAAAACTGCCCTGATATTCTAGAGCCAGAGGGTAAAATAGAAATTGAAAGAATCCACCAATCGCCTCCTCAAATAGATCCCAAAAAGAAATCTCCTAGGAATATTGTCGCCAAATTCCAGAGCTCCCAGATCAAGGAGAAAATACTGCAAGCAGCCAGAAAGAAACAATTTGAGTATTGCGGAAACACAATCAGAATAACCAAAGATCTAGCAGCTTCTACATTAAGAGATCGAAGGGCTTGGAATACGATATTCCGGAGGTCAATGGAGCTAGGATTAAAACCAAGAATCACCTACCCAGCAAAACTGAGTATCATGCTCCAAGGCAAAATATGGATTTTCAATAAAATAGAGGACTTTCAAGCTTTCTCAGTGAAAGGGCCAGAGCTGAATAGAAAATTTGACTTTCAAAAACAAGAATCAAGAGAAACATGAAAAGGTAATCAAGAAAAAGAAATTGCAAGGGACTTACTGAAGTTGAACTGTTTTGTTTACATTCCTACATGGAAAGATGATGTGTATGATTCATGAGACCTCAGTATTTAGGGTAACTGAAGGGAATATGCATATATATATATGTTTATGTATATATATGTATATGTGAGCGTGTAGGTATGTATATATGTATGTGTATACATATATATATATATAGAGAGAGAGAGAGAGAGGGCACAGGGTGAGGTGAAGATGAAGGGAAGATATCTAAAAGAAATAAAATCAAATTAAGGGATGAGAGATGAATATATTGAGAGAGGGAGATAGGGAGAGATAGAATGGGGTACATTATGTCACATAAAAGTGGCAAGAAAAAGCAGTTCTGTAGGAAGAGAAGAGAACTCAGGTGAGGGGGAATGAGTGAATCTTGCTCTCATCAGATTTGACCTGAGGAGGCAATACCATACATATTCAACTGGGTATCTTACCCCACAGGAAAAAAGGAGGAAGAAGATAAAAAAAGGGGGGGATGATAGAAGGGAGGGCAGATGGGGGTGGAGGTAATCAAAAACAAACACTTTCGAAAGGGGACAGGGTCAAGGGAGAAAATTCAATAAAGGGGGATAGGTTAGGAAGGAGCAAAATATAGTTAGTCCTTCACAACATGAGTATTGTGGAAGGGTTATACATAATGATACGCATGTGGCCTATGTTGAATTGCTTGACTTCTTAGGGAGGGTGGGTGGGAAGGGAAGAGGGGAGAGAATTTGGAACTCAAAGTTTTAAAAACAGATGTTCAAAAACAAAAAAGAAAAGTTTTTGCATGCAACTAGAAAATAAGATACACAGGCAATGGGGCATAGAAATTTATCTTGCCCTACAAGAAAGGAAGGGAAAAGGGGATGGGAGGGGAGTGGGGTGACAGAAGGGAGGACTGACTGGGGAACAGGGCAACCAGAATATATGCCATCTTGGAGTGGGGGGGAGCATAGAAATGGGGAGAGAATTTGTAATTCAAACTCTTGTGAAAATCAATGCTGAAAACTAAATATATTAAATGACTAGAGGAAAAAAAAATACAACTACAAAACAGTCTTCACAGAAATAAAGCACATTAATTGTTTGTGTTTGGGCAGCACAATTATACAATGTATTCCAAAAGTCTTCATGCAGGTTTAAACTATTAAGTCAGCGAAGTTTTAAGCTATTAACACTAAAAAATGAACTAAGTCTTTTGGGACACCCTATATAATAAAAATGATGCAATGTGAATTTAAAGATTTGCTGCACAAATCAAACTACCAAGGGATTACTCTATAGGATTTCAAAGGAAATTATGAAAAATGGAGGAATAAAGGGGGCCTTAAATGTACCATTTCTCTGACATTAGAAAGCAGTAATTATTAAAACTATTTGGTACTGATTTAAAAACAGAAAAGTGGATTAGTGTAGATAAGCAAAATCAAGCAGACACAATAGTCCAGTATTTCACAAACCCAAGAACACTGAGGAAACGACCTCTATTTGATAAGAACTGGTAGGACAACTGGAAAGTAGCAGAATTGGCAGGAATTAGGTTTGTCTCAGCACCTAACACCATACGCTACAATAAGCTCCAAATTAATAGTCTTTTTTGTTTTAAAGGAGAAATTGATACTTTTCAAATCAATGTTTAGGAACAGAATTCTTAATTGAATGAGGAATCACCATGAACATAAGTGATTTTTTTTAAAGGAAATTTCGATTACATAAAATTGAAAAGGTTTCACCCTAATCAAAACCAAAGTTTCTAAGAGAACCTATCAACTAGGAAGGATGGGGGGCTTACATCCTACTGAGGTATACATGTTCACAGACATGTACAGGATACGAGGCACTAACAACTGGTAAAATCCAGAATGGCCTTTTAAAGAAGTTTGCAGTTCAACCAACTGTACTTTGAAAGAAGTTAGGAAGTCTGTGAGGTAGGGGTGAGAATAGAATGCACTACAGATAAATAGTGCAAAAGCTCGTAAACAGATGGAATTCAGTGAGGGTGTGGGGGGAACAGTTAAAAGGACAGTTTGACTGAAACAGGCAAGTGAAAGGAAGTAATATGAAAAAAGGCTGGAAAGGCAGATAGACAGATAGATGGACAACAGACTGTGGAAGGATTTAAACACTAGACTGAAGATTCTCTTATTTTATCTTAGAAGTAAGAGAATACAATACCACTGAAGATTTAAGAATGGGAAATGGGGGCTCTTAGAGGGCAGAGAAAAGAAACATTAAATGCCTACAACATGTCAAGCTCTGTACTAATAAACACATAAGGCTAACATGGTCAGAAAGGCACACCACTCAAGGTCTATAAAGGATCTCTGTTTGATCATGTAATCAAAACTACTATACTGTTTGTTCCAAGTTTTTATCTTCCCAGGAAAATAAGGAGGAAGTAAAAAAGTTCAGTTCCTTCTACAGGCCAAAGATGTGATTACCTAGTGGCAAAATTAACAGGTTCATCATGTAGTAATACCCCAAAGGCTGGAAAATGCTCTGACCTTTTTCTGGGTGTTCACTCTATATTTCTGGTAACTCAGAAAGAGCTAGTAAGTATGGGTTATTAGGAGTTACTAGGAAACTTATACTACCACCACCATCCCCAAATTCCAAGCAAGTCAAATTCCAGTTTTGAAATTACTGGCATTTGATTAAGGAATAAAATGTTATTAATAACTGAGCAGAACTCATTATCTCTGAGGCAGTGAAATACGACCCTTTCTTCATAATTGAAGATATAAAGTAATATATGTGGATATGCTGCTACAAAAATAGAATATGAATTTGTAAAAGTATTTGAAGCAATTAATCATAGATAACTCACTCTATAGTGGGTGTTCAAGTCAAAGGTTATTTATTCTACTGTTACATAACATTATCATATGCCTATAAAAATTGTCACTTACTTGGGACAAATAATCTATACCAAATTAGTAAATCAAAGTTTATTTTACTCTTTGCATATACTCTAGGTATAGGGGGGTACAGGTAAAAAGAGGAATGAAGATGGCTTTTTAAAACTATTAAGCTAGAAAAAATTTTTATTTACAAATATTCTTTGAAACTGTAAATTAGTTAATCAGTCAATAAACATTTATTAAGTGCATACTACATTCCAAGAACATGTTAAAGCTAGAGATACAAAGAAAGGTAAAAGACAGTCCTTCCTCTCAAGGAGCTCACAGTCTAATGGGGGAAACAATATGTAAAAAACTATGTACTAAAAAACTATACAGAGGATAAATTAGAGGGAATCAATAAAGGGAAGGCACTAGAATTAAGGAAATTTTGAAAAGGGTTCCTGTAGAACATGCGATTTTATCTGGAACTTTAAGGAAGCTAGGAGGCAGAGATGAGGAGGGAGAGCATTCCAGGTATGGAGGATAGTTAGTGAATATGCCTACAGTATGAAGATAGAATGTCTTGTTCAAGGAACAGCAAGTCACTGGACCAAAGAGTCAATGTGTGTATATGGCGGGGAGAGGGGGAAGAGGGAGTTAAGGTATAAGAAGACTGCAAAGTGGGGAGTCGGGGTTGACCACCAAACAGGAAATTTTATATTTGATCCTAGAAGTGAAAGAGACAGCCATTGGAGTTTATTGAGTGGGGTAAGGGAATTATGTTCATAACTGCACTTCAGGAAGATCACTTTGACAGCTGAATGGAGGATGGAGTGGAATGGGGAAGGACTTGTGGCAGGGAGACACAAAAGGAAGCTACTGCACACAGACTAGGCATGAGGTGATGAGGGCCTGTACCAGGGTGGTAGTATCAGAGGAGAGAAGGGAGCATGTTGGAGAAATATTTTGAAGGGAAAATTAACAGGCCTCGGCAACACACTGGAAATGTGAGGTGAGAGGGAGTGAAGAATCAAGGATGTCATCTAGGTTGCAAACTTGGGGAAATGAGAGGACCATGGTACCTTTGACAGCATAGAGAAATTGGGAAAAGGAGAGGGTTTGGGGGGAAAGGTAATGAGCTCATTTTGGGGTGTGTTGAGTTTAAGATGTCTATAATACACCAAGCTCAAGATGTCCATCAGGCAGTTGGAGATGTGAGAATGTAGGTCAGGAAAAAGGTCAGAACTAGGTAAGTACATATGAGAATCTTTAGCACAGGGATCACTGAAGCCACGGAAGCTGATGCGAAGATCACCAAGTGAGACGGTACAGTAGGAGAAGAGGACCTAGGATGGAGCCTTATGAGATATTCATTGTTAGATAAAGATCCAGGAAAGGAGGCTGAGGAGAGGTCAAAGAAGTGGAAAGAAAAACCAGGGGGCAGCAATGTCCTAAATCAAGTACTCAAATATGAAAAGCCTCTTCTTGAAAATAATCAGAAAAACTATAAAATCTAAACTCTAAAACTTAAGCTCTAATAAATACAGTGTGAATGTTAGACTACGAAGACTTGTTTTACGATGACCAGCAAATGAATTTTTAGTCTGTAAACTAACCTGGCTATAACCCCATCAACCTATTACCACTGATGGTTTCACCTTTATGACTTAAAACCTTTAAGTGTACTAGAAAACAATTTATTCCTGCATGGCAGCAGTTCCCTTGATAAATATAAGCTCTTTTACTTGCATTCAATTTGAAAGATTTGACAAATTTTTTTAATTGAAAAAAAAAAAAGAGCTTCCTGTTACTGGGCTTTTTATTACTCACCATGGCATTGCTATTTTAAAAGTAATTATACCATAATACAAGCCAAAAATATTTATAATTGGAAACATGAGAACATAATTAAGGTAAAGCATACTCTATTCTCTAAGAAACATGGGGAATTCTGATAATCGCTGCATCCTTATGGAGCAAAGGGCAGGCCTGAAATTGTTTTAACAACAATGTAAAACTAAGTCCAAAATTTGCCCTTACCCTGTTAGTCTCTAGAAGTTAATACCATGTTCACGTGGATGCTGATTTAAAATTATTTGGGGATGATAATGATAATAACCATCTCACCCGGGGCAAATTTGCTTTTCCAGGACAAGGTACAAATTACTGGAAGGTATAAGAGAATTAACTGGAACAACAACCTGAAAATCTTGCCTGGAAAGGTTAGCTGCTTTGTACAGGAGGAGAAGCAAATTTGCTTCAGGATTAAATCACCAAACAGCTTTCTGCAGGTTGGTGGCATCCAAAGTTGGGAAAGGAGGAAGCAAGGACTTTCCAAAGGATAGAGTTGGAGGCTCAGCAGGGATACGACTGGTGACAGCTGGTGCGGAGTTGGGAGGAGGATGAAAACAGGAAGGAGAAAGGAAGGGGACACCCTGAATCTGGATGGGGTGGGGGTGGGAGACTGACTCCTGGGTCTGGGAAGGGGGAGGGTGAGAGGGGAGACCGGGGAAGACGTAATTTTAGGAGGGCAAGGACGGATACAGCCTGAGAAGAGAAAGGGCCCCCGCAGGAGGAACGCTCTCCCTCCTCGCCTGCATCTCCTGGCATCCTTCGGGACTCAGCTCGGACAGACCTTCTGCAATAGGCCTTTCCCTTCCCGTGCAATTACCATCCGTCTACCCTGAGCATCTCTGGCTTGGACACAGTTGTTTGCATGTTGTCTCCTCCATTACACCGGGAGCTCCTTCAGAGCACAGGACATTTTTTTTTTTTTGGCCTTTTCTTTGCATCCCCAGAGCTTAATTCAGTTCCCGGTATACACAAGGTGCTTAATAGATGTTTGCTGCTTGACTGACAGTGAGCTATGAGGCTGGCCTCCTCTGGGACGGGCCAGGGAGGGGCGCGGGCCTCCAGGGACTCAAGGATGGGGTGCGAGGGAGGGCGAGGTGAAGAGTGGGCTGCGACCCCCGACCGGGGTGAGAAAGGGAGGGACTTACCATCGTCCCTCCGGGCGGCGCTGGCGCTGGGGGTCTCCTCCCGCAGGTGCGGGAAGAGGAAGTCCCGGGCGGCCTGAAGGTCCTGGAAGTGGCAGAACTGGAGCAGGGAGCAGGCCATGGCCCCCGGAGAGGCCCCGCTCAGGTCACACCTCACCTCACCACACCACACCCCCCCAAGGCCCGCGAGCTTTCCGGCCCCCAGCAGCTGTCGCCGCCGCCGCCCAAGAGCCCGGCTGGGGCCGTCAACCAAGTAGGCGAAGAGCGGAAACGAAAGCGGAAGCTGTCAGCGCGCTCCCCCCACCCCCGCCCTCAGCAGGCAGCGCGCATGCGCCATCGAGCGTGCGACCAGGCTTAAGGAAGAGGACAGACCTTACTGAGTCTAGTGATTCGCCCCACGGGATAACTGGGTGCAGAGCACGCGCTCTCTCTCCTTCCCCGCCTCAGGTCCTTAGCGGCCGGGACTATGCGAGTGGAGATGTGTGTTCTGTGCTGTAGTACCTCTAGGTTGCGTCATTCATTCATTCATGAAACGCAGCACCATTAGATAAACTTTTAGAGAGGCCTCCAAGTGGGAAAGATCTCGGACCTCAAGTTCTCCACTGACTCAAAAGTTTTTATTTATTTTATTGTTATTTTATATTATTGTTAGTGCCTTCCTCCCAAAAAAATTACCATGTAGTTACTTTGCCTGTGTTCGTGTTCAGTCCTGTCTGACTATTCGTGACCCTATTTAGGGTTTTCTTGGCAGAGATACTGGAGTGGTTTACCATTTCCTTCTCCAGCTCATTTTACAGATGAGGAAACTGAGGCAAACAGGGTTAAGTGACTTGCCCAGGGTCACACGGCTAGGTAAGTGTCTGAGGTCAGATTTGAACTTAGGGACTCACGAAGATGAGTCTGCTAGACTCCACTCAGTGCACTGTAGCCACTGGGTCACTTGTCCCTCATTACTGGGAATGTACGCTCTCCTCCACTTCTGAGAATCTATAGTTTCCTTCTATCACCTCCTATGCAGACCTATCCTCATTCTCTAGTTTTCTAGTGCCCTCCCTCTAAATCCCTCAAAAAATTACTTTGTATTTATGTGTATTTTATATTTGTGTATATGAAGGTTTTCCCCCCAAAAATACAAGCTTCTTTTTAACCCCACTGGGTGGTACAGTTCCTGATACATAGTATTCAACAAAGTTCAATGAATTTTTGTTGAAGGATGCCTAAGTATTCATTATTGAGCAGGAGCGCTGTCTATTTGAGTATTACAGTTTTTAGTTCATTCACTCCACCTTACCCCTACTTCCAGGTTCACAAAATGTTCATTCTCTTTCCCCCCAGACCCTTCCCTCTTCCTAATTTTTCTGTTTCTAGTAAGGGTACCACTATCCTTCCAGCCACCCAGGATCATAACCTTGACTCTTTCCTCTCCCTCACCCTTATATAATTGTGAGGTTCAGTTCCATCTGTAGGGGGTGTGTGTGTTTTGTTCATGAAGGTACACATGTTCACATGAGTATCTAGATGTGGCTCTCAGAGCAGTGGGGTATAGAAATCTATCTTGCCCTACAAGAAAGTAAGGGGAAAGAGGATGGGGGCGGGGGAGGGGGGAATGGAGTGACAGAAGGGAAGGCAGAGTGGGAAAAAGGACAATCAGAGTATATGCCATCTTGGGTTGGGAGGAGGGTAGAAATAGGGAGAAAATTTGTAACTCAAAATCTTGTGGAAATCAATGTTGAAAACTAAAAAAATATTAAATAAAGAAATAAAAAGAGAAAAAAAGAGAGAAAAAAATGGCTCTCAGGAAGGCATGAATGGTATCCTCTACCCACTCTTCTCCAAAGGAGACTTTGATTCCTTCCTGAAGGGACAAATTTGCCTGGGCAAATTTCCAAGTTGCCAGCTCATTAGGTATCAGAGTTCCCAAGAGAAGGAAGTTACTTCTTCACCTGAATTTTTTTTTTAAATGTAAAAATTAGAAGCCATTCTCTAGCTCCCTCAGATCACTGAGCAAATATATTGCTCTAAGTCTGAGGAGTCATTTAACCCCAGGGTAATCCCAAATTTATGGCTTAATGTAAATTTATTATTGTTATTATTTTGATATTTATAAACCCTATATAAACCTAAACAAAGTTTTTGGACACCTAATTCCTGAAAACTACTAAAGCTCCTGTTTGGGCAGTTATTATCTGTGGATTTAAATGCACTTAGCTAAAGCAAAGTGGCCCTTGCTATAACCTGAAGTGCTCATATCTGTTGCATGGTAGCCAGTGAATTTCATTATGACATTGGCCCTATTTCAGTGGTGAAATTATTAGTGACTTCCCTCAGTAACTGCTGAAAAGGCTTATTCATGAATGTTTTAAGGGCTTTAGAAATCCTATAGGCAAGATGCAGTATATTAATGAGCTGAGCTGAACCCACAAGTGGTAAAGCCACAGAGGAATGTTTGGGCATTTATTCGCAGAGCTCCTGTAGTTTTACCTAAAATGTGTAAACTTAATGATGGCTGGTTTTGAGATAAAACATGGAAGTCTGCTTATTAAGATGCAAATGCTATTTGGGAGAGGGTAGCCCTTTAAACTGTTATTAGCTATTAACACCTGGGGCGAGATTCACTTAGACTGAGTGAGGTTGGAGAAAGAATGAGACAATGGACAAAAAAAGGAAAGAGATTTTTTAAAAAAGGATATTGCACTGGGAATCTGGAGACCTGGACTCTAGTCCTGGCTCTGCCATTAACTATGCAAATTTTTTTACTTGTTACTTAACCTGTCAGGGCTTCAATTTATTTGTTTGTAAAATAAGAGAGGTTAAGATAGAAGATCTTTAAGGTTGCTTCTAAACCTAAGCAGAATTTGGTTTGGAATGATCAATATCACTGTGTCAGACACTGTTCTAAGCACTGAGGTACAAAGATAAAACTAAAATAGTCTCTTGACCTCAAGGAGCTCACGTTCTAATAGGAGAGACAATGTGTAGATATATAAGAATATGTACAAAATAAATACAAAGTGGTTTTGGTAGGAAAGGCAAAATCAGCTAGGAGAGTGGGTAGGGATCAAGAAAGGCTTCTTGCAGAGAGTGCAGTTTGAGTTAAATCTTAAAGGCAGAAATGAGAAGGGAGTACATTCCAGATATGGGGAACAGCCAATAAAATGGCAGGGACACAAATGATGGAAAGTCCTGCGTACAGAATACCAAGTAGGCAAGCATTGCTACAGAGTTGAGGGGAGTAATGTATAAGAAGATCGGAAACGCAGTTTTGTAGGACCAGGTGAGATGTCAGAGTAGAGTCTCTCAGATTGGTGAGGCAACCAGGTGGAAGCACATAGACACTGAGCCTCTGGGCATTGGGAGCCAGAAAAAAAAGAGCATAGAGAAGTGGATGAAAGGATACCAAAGACAAGTTTTGCTTACTTTAGTCCAGAAGTAGCCTTAAGTTGAAATCTAATGCTCACATTCACTTGTCAAACTGAGAGGAGCTGGAGAGAGAATGGGACAGTGAACAGAAAGAGCCAGCCAATGGCCTCGTACTAGGGATAGTCCCTCTCGCTCACATTACTACTGCTCTGTTTAACTGGTAGGAACATTGTTATTTGTTTTTTAAAACTATATAGTACAGTCTCTGTTCCAGAAATCAATGGTAGCTCAAGAATAGACTTCATCTTAAGCCAGGTGTAAGGGAGAAGCATCTATAAGAACATACCAAAAGAAAGGTGGCGCTATATGTAAAAGGAAGAATTAACACTATTACAACATGGAAATGGTATTGGTATTCATGTATTCCTGTGTTTACTCAGTGGAAGAAAAGTCAAGTACAGTCAAAATGCTAATTTATAAATACTATGATTTAAGAAAAGAAAATGTCAACATATGAAGCTGAGAGGAAAAAAATGACTTTAATGTATATTTTTGTTTATTCATGTGACTTTTAGGACTCTCAAGTGTTTGTGTGTGTGTGTGTGTGTGTGTGTGTGTGTGTGTGTGTGTGTGTGTGTGCGTGTTATGGAGAAGTGGATCTGCATCCATGGAAAGTTTCCATATTGTGAGTTTCCCTACACAAAGGAAATCATAGGTATGGACCCCCCCAAATTATATGTAATATATTATAAATATACATATATGATATATGTATAATGTATATGTGATTATATTTTTCTATATCTCTATTTGACATGTATATGATTTTCTTTTCATTCTATACTTATGATTTGCTTGGTGTGGGGAAATTCACAGTATGGAAACTCACTTTATGAATACGGCTCAACAGCTAATCTATAACTTTATATTATAGATCTAAACTTGCAAGAGATCTCAGAGGCTAGCTAGCCCATACTCTTTATTTTACAGATGAGGAAGGAAACAGAGATTCAAGAAAATTAAGTGATTTGCCACGGTCACATAGGTAGCAAGCATCAAAGGTGGATTTGAATCCAGGTCCTGTGATTCCAGAGTTACTGCTCTTTCTACTGCGCTACTCTGCTTGGACTTAACAGAGTTACCTAGAGAAACTGAGAGGCTAAATGACTTTCCCCATACAGTGAGTATATGTCATAAGCAGATCTTGAATCAAGGTCCTTCTTGCTTCAAGGCTGACCCACTGTCCATTCTGCCTCTCAAAATAAACATACATATTTTTAAAAAATTAAATATTTATAAAATTTGACACATGTATCCTGGTCAAGTTTTCCAAAAAAGAAAGATCAGTTACTGGTGTATTCCTCTTATTCAAATGAAAATGTTTTCATTTTTTTGTTTCCTTTTCCTCTAGTCCACCAGCCCAACATGACAGGCTAGTTAGCATCACAGACCTGCTTGGAAGATTTTAATTGTGTAAATAAACATTATTTGTGTAATAATGCAAGAATGCTCTTCTAAATGGCAAAGAACCACTTGTTTTTCAAGAATTTGTGTCTCTTCTTCCAAAGAACCAAGATTTTAACCTAGGTTCCTCCCACCACTGCTGATCACAACTCTTCCAAGGCTTAGTTGATGATATCAATAGTTGCTGATGGAGGAAAATTCTATCCATGGTAGCCAATCTTCTAGTGACAAAACCTTTCTTCATTTAGCTTGGTGGATTCTTGGATGACAGCATCTTACTGTCTTTCCAGCTTGATTATGTAACTTCCAGTCACTGGCCTACTCTTCACAAATCAAGTTTGCCTCTGTTTCCTACTGGCTTATTAAGCATATTAGGCAGCAAAAATAGGTATAAGATTCTTTGACATAAAATAAATGTCCCAGCTCAATATTATTAAAAGTTTTTGGTGAGATTTGGTATCTGAAAGGTATTTCAAACAGTCTTTTTTAGTTTTAAATATTTTATTTTCCCCCCAATTAATGTAAAAACAATTTTTAACATTTGTTGTTTTTTTTGAGTTCTGAGCCCCAAATTCTATCCCTCCCCCCTCCCTGAGACAGTAAGTAATCTGATATAAGGTTCTACATGTGCAATCATGTAATTCATTTCCATATTAGTCAATTTGAGAAAGAAAGAAAAAAGAGAGAGAGTGTTAGAGAGAGGGAGAGCACATTGTTGTGCCCTAGTTATAAGGAAATGGAGTGGTAAGGGGAGAGGGAGGAAGGAGAGAGAGGAAGAGTTGGGGGAGAGAGAGGGAGGGAAAGGGAGAAAGGAAGAGAGAGAGAAAGTCATATGACATTAGGTAGTTAATGATGTATCTACAGATATAACTACTCTGTGAACTAGGTTGTGTGGTTTATCCTTCATTCACAAAGAGGACCATGACATCATGGAGATGATGACATGACTTGAAATTGACTTTGATTTGAGTGAGAAGGGGTTGTGCAAAGTCACCAGCCTCACTTTCTCCTCTAGAGCCATCTGGGTCCAGTGGACAGGTATCAATCAGGATGACTGGAGATGGCCCAGGATACAGTGGGAGACTTTGGTCTTTTTAAGCTGAGGTCTTTTCAAGTTCTCATTTTGAGTGAGGCAACACCCATTCAGTAAATAGGCCTCTTTAAAAAGTGAGTCAACTCACTTTTTTTAATTAAAAAAAAATCAAACGGGGGGTGGGGGGAAGACCTCAGGATTGCTGGCCAAAAGAGAAACAATTACTATTTACATTCAGAGTCAGGAGGGCCCAGAGAATAACCATTAAGTGGTGCTTGGACAGGATCCTATTGTCCGTGAGACTGTGAACTAGGACTCACTGTCTGGAGGAGGAGTCTGGGTGCCCTTAAATAGCTCTCATTAAACTTCCTGGTTTTCCATATGCCCTAGAAACCAAGGATAAATCAACATTTCTTAAATTAATGGTGAGAAATTTTCATTTGTTTACTTTCTATTTTTGTCCCACTTCTTGGATTGTGTTATTTTTTCTCCCTAAATAGTTGAGGCATATTAGAAAAGTAGAAATTAGAGCTGATAAAATTCCCTAAATCCTTCAATCTTCCTTTCTCAGAATTTCCAGAATTACTACCTGTGATATATTTTATAGGGTAAGGGCAAAGGTGCTAGCCAGTCTAGTATTGAATGTTGGTGTTCTTTAGTGAGAAAAAAAATCTTAGTGGATTTTTCACAATTTAAAAGCTTCTGCAGGTGTATTCCTTTTTCAAATTTCTCATTAGACTTTATCTCTTTACTATTCTTACTAAAATCTTTTCCATATTTGCGGATTTTATTAATGTTGTCAAGTAGCTAATTCTAACCTGATTGCTTTATATAATCTTGGATTACATTAATCTGGGATACACTTGGATTTGTTAATCTTTCTAAGTACTTTCTTAGTTATTTGAATCTCTTGCCTGGATATATCTTATATCCTAAAATAGAACACAATTCCTCTATGTTTTAAATACAAAGAGAGGCACTTACAGGGCCGATGTCTGTGATGACTGAGTGCATCCACACTTTCTATACTAAGGGCAGAGATGTGCTAGCAGTAAAGCAATCATGTGGTTGATGATGATGATGCTCCCTCAGTGTAGATTATGATAATGTTACAGGGGCTATTCATGGAACTTGAAGGAGAGATAGAAGAATAGTAGCCAGGACTATGAGGAGATTTAATTAGGGAATTTTACCCACCCTCCACCCCCTGACTTAAAAGACTTTGATAATTAGTCCATCTGGCATGGAGAGAAGCTGTTTGTGCTTGTGTCTGGGCACAGACTCAAATCTCTGTTTCTGGAGAATGGTGCTTGTACTCAGTCATAGCAGCTGATTCTTGATCATTCCAGCATTCATTGAAAGGGCATTCTGGTAGAAAAGCCCAGTACCTCTCTTGGTACTTATCCACTGCAGAAGAGACTCTGGTCATCCCCTGAATGGCTAGTCGCTTCTTTAGCAAGCATTGTGAATGAGAACCACACCTTTGCAATGCGCGCTCACACACACACACACACACACACACACACACAACACCAAGTTCCCAACTCCTGGCACAAGAAGTCCTTGTGTTTTGTCTTAGAGTCCTCCTAAGTTTCCCCTTAGGTGTAGCTCTCTGGCAGGAGATGATTAGTGCTTTTCCAGAGTCTCTAACAAGCATTTCTCTTCATTGTTACTATCCCTAAATACATATTTACATATAAAATATATATATATATATATACTATTAGATAATTATACATATATACATACATATATATATATATATTTGGAAAGTAAATTTCCTTGTTTTGCCCTTCAAGACACTGAGGGGAAAGGACATAAGCTCCAAACCAAAAGGAGAGTGGGAGCTGAAAAATGATTAGAAATTCTGAATGCTTATAAAATGAAAGATCTGAAACAGATGGTCTCTGAGGTCCCTTCCAACTCTAGATCTGTGATTCAGTGCTCCCATGGGGAAAGGAAACAGGGAAGACTGACCAATGAGGACCCAGTCTTTTGAGCATGTAAAAATGTTCTCTGCCTGCTGCCAATCCAATATGTGGAACTTTGGAAGTTGGTTTTGGCCATGATGACTCAGGTTTAATGCTATGTTCGGATGAAAAGCTGTCTAATTGGATTTGGAGCCAGAAAAAACTGATGATTCAGGAGGGGCTGAACTGGAACTGAATGTTCAGGTAAAAAGCTCAAGAGGCCAATTTCTTACTCTCTTTTAAGTGAAGAAGCCTGCCTTGAGCTTCTGGGTGGAGAAATAAGGACAGCTGCTCCATCTTCTACCCTTATAAAGTATCCCACAAGCACATGTTGCCTCAATTTGTTTACTCTTATAATTTTAGGTAAGTGAATATCCTGATATGGGAATGCCTATGTGACTGATGGGGTGCTTGTGCTTGGACCCTAATTCTAACATGACATTTCCCCTTAACCTCTGCCTGGATGCCTGTGCCTGTGGCAGAATTCCAATTTCAGAACACGTCTAGTTCTCAAACATATTCTTTCCCAGGCAGCCTCTCTCTAGCTAAAGGGCAGTATGCCCCAAAATTATCTCTGCTTCTTCCTCAGTAAGCAGCTATGCCCAATTATAGATTGATTCAGGATGCTGATAACTGACTATACACTGAGTCTAATGTGTATCCTAGACATAGTCAAATGTATACTCCCTTACATTAATCTTGTCTAACAAGACACGAGATGGAATCCATCTGTATATTCCCAGTCAGCCGTGAACTTTTGGTGACTTAGTGACGTTTCACAGGCAAAACCACACCCCTAGGTAGCCCCACTGTGGGCTATTTCCCAGTGAACTCTGGGTAAGATACCTGCACAGTAGGTACAAAAAGTGCTTGTTCCTTTAAGAACTGAGCAACCCCTAATCACGCCTTGACTACTCCCTGATCCCACCCCAAAACACCTAATTGACAAGTTTCATCCCTAAATCTTGTACTTAAACTTTCCCTGTAGCCCTGTATGGTTGCAGGTTCCCTAAGAACTCTTGCCTGCTTTATTTACGTAAAGTGTAATAAATCTTTGCCTCCTTGACTTAAAGAATGCCTGGGTCCATGAATTCATTCCAGGCGGCCTTGCCTTGGGAACTTTGGTTTGGAATTTCTACATCCCTGGGTTCATTTCTCCCTCAACATGACAGGTGAGCATGGAAAATCCATCGAAATCCTAAAGATCTCACTAGCAATTGGAGGCAGTGACAAAGTTTGCTGGAATGGTAGTGGCTTATAACATAGGAACTATCTGCAGACAGAGGTGAAAAGACTGTCTTTCCCATCCCCACCCCTAATGATGATGGCAGCTTCAGGGATTGTAACAATGGAGAGATGCTTACTAGGGATTCTGGAAAAGCACTAATCATCTCCTGCCAGAGAGCTGCACCCAAGGGGAAACTCAGGAGGACTCTTAAGACAAAAGAAAAGGACTGCCTGTGCCAGGTGTTGGAAAGTAGCTCTTGGTCACATATATTCCCTCCATATGTCCATCACTGCCATTATACTTGAAGTTTGAGCCCACTCTTTCCCAAGATCCTTGAATGTATGAGGAGAAAATATGCTACTAGTTTGGGGTGAGTGAGAGATGTTTTCTAACTACTGTTAATACTATGGCTTCTCAGTTAATACCTTCTTCTAGAAGCCAATAAAGTTCTACTGGTTGGCTGATACCAAATGGGAGCTCAGGAGTGATAGTATTAGAAAATGCAATCCCTCGTGGTTACCCCTGGTGCAGTACAAGTTTGGCTAATAATCCCAAAGGGAGTGTTTTACTGTGACACATGTGTCTAGCACTTCTTGAGTTGATGTTGTGTTTACTAATATAATTAAAGTATTTTTTAACCATTCAATATGTACTTCGTCAGCCTTCCTGCTCCTTTTTTCAGGAATCATCACTCACCCTTTGTTTGAAATTTTACCCAGTCATAGAGGATTGGGTGTTACACAGTCCCCTCCTGAACACTGATGTTTTGATGTCATTCCCTTCCACCTCTTCCAAGATCTTTTTGTAGTAGTCAGCCTCTCTCTCTAAGTCAACTTCAATTCAATTCAACCTACTCTGCTGGCTCCTTCCCACCTTCCTGAGCAAATATGTTCAGGTCTCCCCAGTCCTTCCTTTCACTCTTCTATCCTATCCAACTATCATCCCACCTGTCTCTTCCCCTTCACTGATAAGCTTCTTGAAAACTATCTGCAACTAATGTCTCTACTTCTCCATAAGCCACTTTCTCCTTTATTCCTTCAGATCAGCCTTTTACTGCCTTGATTCCAATGAAACTTTTTTTTTTGTCAGAGGCTATCAATGACTCCCTTAATCACCAACCCATTCTTTTCCCCATTCCTTATCATCGTGACCACTCTGCAGCTTTTGGGATTATTGACCAAATTCTACTTTTGAATATGCTTTCCTCCTGTGACTCAGAGACACCATATTCTCTTAATTCTTCTCTGACAGCACAAACAATTGTCTGTCTCCATCAGAAAGCAGTCTGCCACCTCAAGCTCTTCCTGATTCTTGAGAATGTTACTTAAGGATCTATCCATAGCTCTCCTCTTTTCTCAATTTACACTGTTTCCCTCGTTAAGTTCTTTCTCTACCATAGTTACTCCTATCACTTCTATGCAGATGATCCCCAAACCATTATCTTCACTTCTGGCCTCTTTTCTGAGCCTTATTTAGACCTGGATATCCAGCTGTCTATTTGAAATCTCTACCTGGTTGTCTCATTAGTACCTTAAAGCTAATATGCTCAAAATAGAGCTTAAGAACTTTTCTCCTCAACCTTTTCCTCCTTCTGATTTCATTATTTGCAGTAACAGCATTCTTTCTATCTTCTGTGTTCATAGCTCTATGGATATCTTTGACTTTTCTCCTTGCCCTTGAATTTCAGTTATCAGATCCTTTTGGTTTCATCTCTATAATATCCCTTGAATCTATTATGCCTCTTCTATGTTACCCTATGCTGAAAACTCCAAGAGACACAGTGGTTGAATTGAACAATTCCAATGACAAATAAATTCTGCAAGTGACCAAAAGAAGGATCTTCAAATATAAATGAAAGAGAATTTCAATAGCACAAGACTATTCTGCACCCGTCAGAAACAACAGGAGTGAATAACACAATATCCCAAACAGCAAAGTAGAAGGCAAGATGCAAGCCAAGGTGACATACTCCGCAAATCTGAGCCTAACCATCAATAAAAAAAAATGGGTGTTAAACAAAAAAGAGGCTTTTGAAATATTCCTACAAAGACAAAATCAGACTGGAAGAAACTATTCACTTTCCATACATCCCAGACAAGAGATACACAAGAAAGGTAGACAAATCTAAGAACAACGACAACAACAAGATGTCAACATCAAGATCATTAAGAGATTTCTTTCTAAAAGTACATAAGAAGACAAATATGAAAGTAGAAGTCAAATTAGAAGTGATGGTGGAGAAACAGGCCTGAAATATTATGGACTAAATAGCAGGATACAAATAAACCATGCGAACAATTGGCATTTCTACCTCGTGTATAGTAGGCACTTACTAAATAACAATTCAATTAAATTTCTATATGCTACCACCAAGATGGTCTGTCTTTTGAATACCAATGTTTTTCTTGCAGTGTATGGGTTTGAGTCATAGAATGTCACCACTTCAAAAGAATTGAAATTGAGATCATCCAAAGGGTGGAAATATCTAAAAAAAAATTAATTTCTGGGGACAGTTATGTAGTTAAAAAAAAAGAGTTTGAATCTATACCTTACATCGTATACCATCACAAACTCCAAAGGTTATTTCAAAAAATTAAACCATAAAAACTGAAAGAAAATAGAATGATATTCTTGTTACAATTGTGAAGAAAAATGTTTTTGTCAAACAAATTGAAGAAAGCATTGGAAAAAAAGATTTTGAAATATTTAAAAAATCTCTAAAATTAAAAATATTCAGTAGACCAATTGGATGGGGAAAATATTTGCAGTAAACAGAAAGGTCTGACATCCAAAATCTTTAAGGAACTAACACATAATTATAAGACTCTACTGGGGTGGGGAACCTATGGCCTAGAGGCCACATGTGGCCCTCTAGGTCCTCAAGAGCAGCCCTTTTACTGAATCCAAACTAGAGGGCCACATGTGGTCGAGGCTGCAGGTTCCCCACACCTGCTATAATCTCTAATGGAGCACTATTCAAAAGACATGAACTTATGAAGAACGAAATGCAAACTATTAATATAAAAAGATGGGCAATTTTCTAATAATCAGACATGCAAATCGTCAACCTAAGATAAAGTATCTTTTACCTATACAACACAATAAACATTTATTAAGCATCTATTATATGCCAGGCACTGTGCTAAATGCTAGGAACACAAATAGGACAAAAAAGACAGTCCCTGCCTTCGGGAAGTGTATAAGCTAACGGGGAAAGGAAGTTAAAAGGAGAGGGGAGAATCTGGCATGGTGGGTATGATGATAAAGGAGTAAAATCCAAAGAATGCAACCAATGGGAAATGAAGAATTTGCTGGACTTTTGAGTTATCTTTATATATATATATATATAGGCTTTGGAAAGAGCTTTTTTTTTTTTGCTCTTCCTTCCAGCTCTCCATTAAGAGGGATGGATCAGATGAGGTGGGAGTCCCGAAGTTGAAGCAATCTGATGATGAGTTTCCTAGTGATAAGCTTTTCCAGGGGAAGAGGGTGAAAGGAGTCGGGGGAGGAAGGAGGTGAAGGGATAAGGGATGGGAAAGTGGTGTGATGACAGTGACATGCAATCCAAAAAGTATGGTTGATGGGGGAAAGCACTACTAGAATCAACTAGCAAGTTCCAAATTTTCTCCCTCTCTACCAAACACTCTCTTATCTATTGAGAAGGCAAGCAATATGATATCAATTATACATGTGAAAGCATGCAAAACATATTTCCAAAGCCACATCACACTCAGAGCTTCTCAGTTCTCTCTCTGGAGGTAGATAGTATTTTTTCATCATTAGTCCTCTGGAATTGTCTTCTTGGATTGGTTATTGGTATTGGTTAGCATAGTTGGTCATCACTACAATATTGCTGTTACTATGACAATGATGTCTTGGTTTTTCTCACTTCACTTTGCATCAGTTCATATAGGTCTCAACATATTTTTCTGAAACCACTCCCCTAGTCATTTCATATCACCCAAAGGTACTTCGTTGCAATCATATTCCACTTGTTCAGTCACTTCCCCAACTGATGAGCATCCCCCCAGTTTTCAATTCTTTGCCACCTCAGAAAGAGCTGCTATGAATATTTTTATACATATAGGTCCTTTTCCTTTTTCTTTTATCTCTTTGGGGTACAGATCTAATAGTAGCGTTGTTCAGTCAAAGAGTGTGCATAGTTTTATAGCCCTTTGGTTATGATTCCAAATCATTCCCTAGAATGGTTGGATCATTTCACAATTGTACCAGCAGTACATTCGTGTACCTATTTCCCCCATGTCCTTGAGCATTTGTCATTTCTGATAGGCGTGAGGCAGTACCTCAGGATTGTTTTAATTTTCATTTTTCTAACCAAGTGATTTAGAGCTTTTTTATATGACTACAAATAGCTTTGATTTCTTATTCTGAAAATTGCCTGTTCATATCCTTTGACCACTTATCAACTGGGGAATGGCTCTTATTTTTATAAATTTGACTCAGGTCTCTATATATTTAAGAAATGAGTCCTTTATTAGAGAAACTCGCTATAAAATTTTTTTACATTATTGTCTATGGTATTTTTTTAGCAAAATATAGTTTCCCTGATTATTTCTTTTAATTAGGTTTATTTTTACTTCTGCTTTGTCTGAGATCATTTGCTATCCCTGCCTTTTTTCCTTTAGCATATTAGATTCTTCTCCAGCCCTTTAATTTAACTCTGTGTATATCTTTCTGTTTCAAGTGTGTTTCTTATAAACAATGTATTGTTAGATTCTAATTTCTAATCCATTCTGCTATCCACTTCCATCTTATGGGTGAACTTATCCCACTCACATTCATAGTTAAAATTATTATGTATTTTCCTCCATCCCATTATCCCATTTTCTTCTGTTTATTCTCTCTCTCTGTCTCTCCGTCTCTCTCTCTCTCTGTCTCTCTCTCTCTCTCTCTCTCTCTCTCTCTCTCTCTCTCTCTCTCTCTCCCCTCTCTCTCTCATCCCTCCTCAAAAATCTATTTTGCTTCTGATCACTGCCTCCTTTAAACTACCCTCACTTCTACTGTTCCCTGCCCCACATTTTCATTCCCTTCCCCTCCTATTTCCCTCTTTAGTAAGATAGATTTCTGTACACAACTGAGTGTATATACAGTCAATCTTCAACATTCCCATTTACCTTTTGAGACTTCAAGCATCTTTGTAATTTTATTAGTAACTTCATATTCACTTTCATATTGGCTACCAGGCATATTCACAGCTATGTTTAGTAGAGAAAAAAATGAGAGGTGCAATGTGCACAAGTCTGTGGAGCAACTGGTGTCCTACTAGAGTGGCTTGGCATAAATGATTAGCCCACTAGAGATATAGAGGCTGCTAATTCCATCATCAGTTGCAGCCTCAAGGTTAGACATCAACCTACATCTGTTATGCTTCCATACTCTGAGATCCTTAAGGATATCAAGTAGTGCGCAAAGCAGATGTAGCTGACAGATTATTTCGTGTAGGTGTGTCCTTCACAAATCTCTAATGCTTCCCACCCATCATGAAGCACAGAATGTCATAGGTGATATTGAGACTTCACCAGTCTTGGCATCTTCTGACAGCAGTGACTAAAGTCCCAGCAACTTCTCCCTTGGTTGTCAGAGGACAACCAAGATAGAAAGGTTTATGGTAATATATATATATATATATATTATAGTAATATATATATATATAATAGTAATATAGTAATTATAGTAATATAGTAATATATATATAATATATATATAATATAATATATATATATTATAGAGGACAACATCCTTTTACTGCCCACCATCTGACATAGTAGAAAGTAAGATTCAGGTTAAAAAAAGTTTTAGTTTTAAGAATTCTATTTACTGTACAGTATTTATGGTACTGTAGATTACATGTGTTACAAAAAGTGAATATTGTCTGAAATCAGTGTTTGGTTTTTTAATTGAGATGTTAGCACAAAAGGTCACAGAATTCTGGGGAATTACTAGGGAGAAAAAATGTTTTACATGTTACCAATTTTATTTTGTCTACTGCATTTTATGGGTTATTTCATGGATACTAGGTTGGGAAAAGTGGATTATTTTCAACTTAATGTTTTGTCATAAAGAATGGTAGGCAAAAAAGTATGTTTTCAACAATCTAGCAAAAGATTACAATTTTTAATGGTCACAGGGACCTAACCCCCTATCTCCCACAGGTTCAATGTATCAACATTCACATTTTTTATTTCACACCTTTTTCCAGAAATGTTGAGGATTAACTGTATATTCTTCCCTCTGAAATAATTCCAGTGAGACTGAGGTTCAAGCATTGCCTGTTCTCTGCCCATTTTTTCTTCTGCTGTAAAATCTCTTCCTTTCATGCCTCTTATATGTGAGATAATTTCTGCCATTCTGTCTCTCCCTTTTCCCTTCTCTCAGTGCAATCCTTTCTCACCCCTTCTTTTTTTTTAGATCATCCCAACACAATCGACTCATACCTGTGCCTTCTGTCTCTGAGGATGCTTTCCAACTCCCCTAAAAATAATAAGATTCTTAAGAGTTACATGTGTCATCTCCCCACGTAGAAATGTAAACAGTTTAACTATTGAATCCCTTATGATTACTCTTTCTTGCTTACCTTTTTGTGCTTCTCTTGTGTTTGAATGTCAAATTTTCTATTTGGCTCTTGTCTTTTCATCAGAAATATTTGAAAGTCCTCTATTTCACTAAATATCCATTTTTCCCTCTGAAGGATCATACTCAGTTTTGCTGGGTAGGTTATTATTGGTTGTAATGCTTGCCTTCCAGAATATCATATTCTTAGCCCTCTGTTCCTTTTAATGTGGAAGCTGCTAAATCTTGTGTGACCCTGACTGTAGTTCGATGATATTTGAATTGTTTCTTTCTGGTTGCTTGCAATATTTTCTCCTTGACCTGGGAGCTCTGAAATTTTACTATAATATTTCTTATAGTTTTGATTTTGGGATCTCTTTCAGGAGGTGATTGGTGGATTCTTTCAATTTCTATTTTCCTTTCTGTATCTAAGATATTAGAGCAGTTTTCCTTGATAATTTCTTGAAATATGATGTCTAAGCTCTTTTTTTGATCATGACTTTCAGGTAGTCCAATAATTCCTAAATTATCTCTCTGATCTGTTTTCTAGGTCAGTTGCTTTTCTTCCAAGAAGATATTTCACATTTTATTCTATTTTTTCATTCTTTTGACTTTGTTTTATCATTTCTTGATGTCTTATGGAGTCATTAGCTTTCACTTGCCCAATTCTAATTTTTAAGGAACTATTTTCTCCAGTGAGATTTTGTACCTACTTTTCCATTTGGCCTATTCTATATTTTAAAGAATTTTTTTCTTCAGTGAATTTTTGTGCCTCTTCTAACAGTAAGCTAATTCTGTTTGTTAAGTTGTTATTTTCTTCAGTATTTTTGTGCTTTTATCAAGTTGTTAATTTACTTTTCAAAATTTTCTTGCATTACTAGTTTTTTCCCCCAATTTTTCCCCTACCACTCTTATGGCTTTCTTCTACTCTCCTAGGAATTCTTGTTGGGCTCATGTCCAATTAGCATTTTTCTTTGAGGCTGTGCTGTAGTTGTTTTCACATTATTATCTTCTTCTGAGTTTGTGTTTTGGTCTTCCCTGCCACTATCATAACTTTTTATGGTCAAATTCTTTTTTTGTTGTAGCTGTTTATTTCTTGACTTTGAACTTTATGTTAAAGTTGGGTTCTCACCTCAGGGTGGGGAGGCAGTATCCCAAGCTTCAGGCTTTTTTTTTTCAGAGCCAGTTGTGGGGATCTGAAAGTTTTGGGTGCTTACAAGGTTTGATTCAGGGAGAGGCGGGATCATTGCACTCCTGGATTGTGCGCTGGTCTTTACACAGGAAGAGCCCTCGCTCTCCTGCAGCCGAAAGTACTAGTGCTCTTCACCACTGTGGAACTGTAATAAGGGCCCCTGCTCCCTTGTGACCAATCACAAGCACACTGTCTGCCCTGGAACTGTGACCCAAATTTGCATATGAACACTAGAGTTGCTAATCAGTGCCAGCTATACCCAGTGCTAGCAAAGGGTCCCCTGTAATCTCTTTCTGACTAGTTGTCCAACCACCTTACTGTCTTTGTTCTGAGAGCTCTGGAAGCTGCTGCTGCTGTGGCTGCTGTAGCTGCCTCCAAGACCCGCTGCTGGTGCTACCAGTGCATTTGCTCCAGACCAACCTGCATTTCAGTGTCACAGACCTCTCCTGCTGACTTCCTAAGTTTTCTTAGGCTGGAGAAATATCTTGCCCTGACCTTTTGTTGTCTCTACCACTCTAAGTTTTGATTTAAGACATTATTTCAAAGTTATTTGGAGGAGAATGTTGAGAGGGTTCAGCTGGTTGCTGCCTCTAATCTGCCATTTTCTAAGAATGGACTTTCAGATCAAGTAAGTTCGAGAGTTCCTAAGAATTCAAGAGTTCCTTCAGTTCAATGATTGCTATCCTGGCCTCCTAGAGAGAACTTTCCTCTTGTTGATGTGGAAGAGGGCCACTGACACAAATTTTCTTGAAGCTAAAGCATTAAAGTCATTTCATACTATAACAGGGCAAGATATTTGGACCTTGCCCATACTGCTGTTACCATGAGTTTCTTGGATGGAGCAGGTATGAGACAAATGGAAAACATCATTAGTATTCAAAAAAAGGTTGGGGGGGGACTTTCTTCAAAGAGATGCTTGGGATCATAAAAAGAACTTTGCAATTTCGTAAAGTCAATCCACCCAATCTTCTTTATTCCTCCTGTCTAATTCTGGACCTAGATAATTGTACATTTCCAGTGTCTAAGATAGTTATACTAATGGATGAACTCTCTAGGTCATCCATCTAACTGTATATCACTCAGTGGACAATATTTACTTGCTTTTTGTTTTTTTCCTATGTGGATAATTAGACTCCACTCTTTTGAGTGATTATGGGTCTCTTTTAGGAAATTCTTTAGAGTTCTGAGTCTTTGTTCAGTCAGCACAATATCATCCCCAAATAGGAGTATCTATAAGATTTTACCAGTATGAGAAACCACTTTTCAATGTGTACTCTTTTTTACTTTCTCAACTGAGGATGAAGGAACAACTGCCAGCTGACCTCAGGTCTTAAATTTCTTCAAGAAGTTCCATGTGGTCAGAAGAGCTTTTAAGGAACACCAAGTTTATTTCTGAAATAAGAAGCTTAATTTTCTTTACTTTTTTCTCTTTTCTTTATCGCTTTTGGGTTGGGGAAGCTTCGGTAGCCTGTTCCAATCACAGCCCCAACTGTGGTGCACAGGCTCTCAGGCAGTTCAAGCTGGGCTGGCTCCTCACTGGCCATGGCTCCTGCAGCTACTGGCAAACTCTGTCATAGACTCCAGTTGCTGGATTTCTGTTGGCTCTTCCAACCAATGGAAGCTCATAAGGTAACAATCTGCTCCATTCTGTCTCTGATACTCATTCACCTAAGATCAGGAAAGAATAAGTATAAAAGATTAAGAAAAACAACAACTTCATCTAGGCAGCTGGGTGGTTGATTGGATGGTGTGCTGGACCTGGAGTCAGGAAGACCTGGGTTCAAATCCAGCCTCAGACCCTTACTAGCTATGTGAAACTGGGCAAGTCAAGAAACATGTTTGCCTCAGTTTCTTCATCTATAAAATGGGGTTAATAATAGCACCTACCTCCCAGAGTTGTTATGTGGATCAAATGAGATAATAATTGTAAATCACTTAGCATAGTAACTGGCACATAGTAAATATAAATGTTAGTTATCATTATTATTATTGTCATCCATGTGCTCAGAGACAAATAACAACTGGGTGGGGGGGTCTCCCCCATTTGAACGCTCACAGCACTTCTTCCTACTCACTCAAAAGCTACCAGAGACTGAGGATTCTTCTTTCATTTTAGCTATGAACAGTAAGCCAGCAGAACGCAATCAGAATATCTGTTCATACACCGAACCCGGGAAGGAAAGCACCCCTCCAGTATGCACATCTAAAAAAAGCTCAGCAAGCCTCTGTGTTAGTTGGTACCAAGCAAAGCATATTATTCATGCTTTAAAGACTGGGACCTTCCTTAGCCAGTGCTCCATTATGTAAGCACGTAGAAGCAGCTACATAAATAATTCATAAATGATCAATCGATTGCTAGCATTACTGAATTTAATATTAAACCTAGTAGCATTTCATAAAGCCCCACAAGATATCCATTAGTATGCCATTTCTTTATAATAATTTCATCAGTTTTTAACGCACTTAATAGTCTTACTTTCCAAGTCAATTTGAATAAATTTTTCAAGTAATATGGTATGATGCATAGCAACAAATATTGTGTCATTATCAGTTAATGTCTATTGTTGCATGGCACTCTGGTTGGTGCTAAAAGCTGTGGAGATTTTATTTTACTGTTTCTTTCATCCAATAGATTTATAATTCTCTTATAAAAGCTTTCAAGATTATGGAAAAGGGACTATACTTGTTCTGCTTGGTCTGATAGCATAGAATTAGGAGCAATAAATGAGTTACAGGAAAATAGATTTCAGTTTTATGTAAGGAAAGACTTCCTAATGATTCCACTGTCTAAAAGTAGAATGAGGAGCCTTGGGCATTAATAAGTTCCCCCATTGGAAATTTTCAAGCAAAGGCTGGATGACTAAATAATAAGTGGGTGAAGAAGGATCCTTTTCCATGTATGACTTGACTTAGAGGGCCACTGAGGTTCCCTTGACTAGTTCTGTGAAATTCTGCGACTCTTGAAAATGTTCATTTTCATTTGAATTTCCTTCATTGTCTATTATTATTATCATTATTATTATTATTGTTATTATTATTATTTTGCTACTCCTAGATTTTCTCTGTTCCCAAGTATCAGACAGGTATTTTATTCTTTAAAATGTAGTCAGATTAATACAATTGACAAGAAAGCATTTTTTGTATGAATGAGGCACCATTATATAGTCTTTGGAGTCTTATGATTCTTATGGATAGAAGCAATACGTTATAATGGAAAGAACAATGAATTAGTCATTAAGACCCAAGTTCTAGTCCAAATGATGCCACTAGTTAAATACAGAAAGTCATGCCACCTCTCTGTGTTTCAGTTTCCTCTTACATTAAATGAAAGGATTATATTAGCAAAGCAGGCATATAGTAGGCACTTAATAAATGTTTATTGATTGATTGATTAGTCTCAAGTCTCCTTTTATACTCTTAAAAATTACTGAGTTTTTGTTTATGCTGATTATATCAATATAAATTAAAATATCAGTATTATTATGGAAACAATTTTGCCTCCCACCCACACTCAGGGGTTCCTGGAATATACTTTGAGAACCACTAGATTAGATGATCACTAAGGTTCTTTCCACATCTATGAATAACTCTGTCTTTCCTCTCTACCTTTTTTGAGAAATACTATGAATATAACACCATACTGTTATGTGATATTACCAAAGAAATGTAAGTTATTCAACTGGTTGTTTGAACTAGTTCCTTTAAATGCAGGTCATTGTTGATTTTCCCAGAGCACCTCAATTTAAATAAATTTTACATTTATTGTCTAATATATTGTGGAGAATGCTAAAGAGACCTCCCAAAACTGCAAAGTTCATGGAAAATCTTCCATTTGGCAGCAGAAGTGAAAAAAGAAAAGAAAAGAAATACATAAAATATTTAGTTTTCTTTTGGATTTTTTTTCTTTTCAGGATAAGTGTATAGACTATAATTTGTACTAAGTCATGTGACCAAGAGAACATTGGATTTGGAATCAGAAGCCCTAAATTTGAATCCTGGCTTCACTACTCATTTATGTGATTTTTCTTGCAAGTCTCGATCTCCCTGCATCACACTTTCCTCATCTGTAAAAATGAGGGGGCTGGACTGTATGATTTCAGAGGTCCCTTTCAGCTTTCACATTCTATAATAAAAGCCATTCTTAGTGATTGTGCCAGTATTTACAGTTTAAAAAAATTTTGTCTTCAAATATTTTATTTTTTAAATAATATTATGTTTTTTTCCCAATTGTAAAAAACAATTTTTAACATTTATTGTTAGTTTTTTAAAATTTTGAGTTCCAAATTCTGTTCCTCTCTACATACTCTCCTGTCTCCCCTTCCTGAAATGGTAAGTAATCTAATGTAGATTACAATCATGTAAAGCATTTCCCTATTAGTCATTTTGTGCAAGAAGACTTAAACAAAAAAAAAAGTGAAAAATAGTATACTTCAGTCTGTATTCAGACAACATCAGTTCTTTCTGAAGGCAAATAGCATTTTTCATCATGAGTCCTTTGGAACTAACTTGTATCATATTGCTGAGAACAGCTAAGTCATTCACAATTCTTCATCATACAGTATTATTGTTACTGTATACAATGTTTTCCTGATTCTACTCCGTTCATTTTGTATCAGTTCATATAAGTCTTTCCAAGTTTTTCTGAAATTATCCTGCTTGTCATTTCTTATAGCACAATAATATTCCATTACAAACATATGCCACAATTTGCTCAGCCATTCCCCAATTGTTGGACATCTCCTCAATTTCCAATTCTTTGCCATCAACACAAGAGCTGCTATAAATATTTTTCTACAAATAGGTCCTTCCCCTAGACCCTCTTTTAAAATCTCTTTTGAATACAGATCTAGCAGTAATATTGCTGGATCAGAGGGTATGCACAGTTTGTTAGTCCTTTGGGCATAGTTCCAAATTGGATCAGTGCACATCTTCACCAACAATGCTTTAGTGTCCCAATTTTCCCACATCCTCTCCGACATTTATCATTTTCCTTTTTTGTCTCGTTAGCCAATCTCATAGATGTAAGGTGGTACCTCAGAGTTATTTTAATTTACACTTCTCTAATCAATGGTGATTTAGAGCATTTTTTCCATGTAACTTGAGTGAGGGAGGGCTGTGCAAGGTCACCAGCCTCACTTTCTCCTCCAGAGTCATCTGGGTCCAGTGACCAGATATTCATGAGGATGACTGGAGGTGGCCCAGAATGCAATGAGAGACCCTTGGCCTTTTAGGCTAAGGCCTTTTCATGTATTCACTTAGAATGAGGCAACACACATTCAGTGAACAGGCCTCTTTAAGAAATGAGTCAAGGGATGACCCCTTTAATTAGAAAAAGAAAAAAAAAATCAAAGTGGGAGGGGAAGACCCTCAGGGTTGCTGTTCCAAAGAGAAAGTTACCACTGACATTCACTCTAAGCTAGGAGGGCCCAAAATACAACCATTAAGTGGAACTTGGGCAGGGACCTGTTGTGGTCTAACCTATGAGCTTCAGAGTGAACTGGGTTGTTTAAGGTTTTGTGTAGGAAGGATGGAAAGAAAGAAGGAAGGGAAAGGTAGAAGGAAGGAAAGAAGGAAGGAAGGAAGGAAGGAAGGAAGGAAGGAAGGAAGGAATCTATCCAGTAAACCCCAAGTTAAGCGGGCAGCTCCTGGCCATCAGAATTGACCTTCCTTTGGAGAGGAGAGGGAGAGGGAGAGGGGGAGGAAGAGGGAGAGGGAGAGAAGGAGGGAGAGGGAAACAAGCCGAGTCACCCAATTAGCTGGGTCCCCATTCAGGCCCATATGACTGTAGATAGCTTTGATTTCTTCATCTGAAAACTGCCTGTTCATAATCGTTTGACCATTTATCAATTGGGGAATGACTTGCATTCTTGTAAATTTGACTCAGTTCTCTATATATTTGAGAAATAAGGCTTTTATGAGACATACTTGCTGTAAAAAAAAAAATTTTCCCAGTGTTCTGCTTTTTTGGTTGCATTGGTTCTGGTTGTGCAAAAAACTTTTAATTTTATATAATGAAAATTATTCATTTTACATTTTGTAGTGCTTTATATATCTTGTCTGGTCCAAAATTCTTCCCTTATCCATATCTATATTTTTTTAGAGCAAAATTTAAAGCAAGACATTTAAAGAGAAAAGCTTGTCAGTAAACAATAGAGATTATATAGAAAACAAAGAGATATTAGGTAAAGTATATAAATTCACATCGCTTCCCTCTCCAACCTTCTTCACTCCACCAGAAACTTGGACTCTATCCTTCTTCCCCAGGTTTTAATAGGTAAACCTTTTGCCTTACTTTGCTAAGAACCAGTTCTTCATGCCACTTCTTGGGGTCTGCTTGCAATGCTTTCAAGTAGGCATCCTCTCTGTTTCATATACCCAGGACTTCCTCTTCTCTCCTCCTTTCCATACCCCTTCAAGTGAATTGTCTTCCCCCATTGTGATGTAAGCTTC
The DNA here is from genome assembly GCF_011100635.1 of Trichosurus vulpecula. Classification (NCBI taxonomy): domain Eukaryota; kingdom Metazoa; phylum Chordata; class Mammalia; order Diprotodontia; family Phalangeridae; genus Trichosurus; species Trichosurus vulpecula. The sequence goes on from NC_050576.1 coordinate 124,790,292, forward strand.
TGGAGAACAGGGAATATCTTGTTTGCTTGTGTTTATATTCCCATGCTTAGCACAGTGTTTGGCACATAGTAAGCACTTAATAAATGCTGCATCTATGCAACTAACATTAGCCAAATTATATCTAGTGGAGATTAAAGATACAAGTAATTAAGATATAATTCTATGACAGAAATATGTGAAGGCAGCAATGAAGATTACTTTTCCTATCATTGATAACGAAAACAAAGGGGAGCCACTGAATCATCATTTTGATACATTCATCCTAAGTAGCAGTCTTTTTATCTCAGCAATCTTTTTTATGTTCCCTATACAAAAAAAAGACAACACGGTGGCCAGTATCTGCAATTGGAGTCAAACAGGATCATATTGTGTTTTGTAATTTAAAAAGCATGATGCTGTGGTTTTTCAGCTGTCCAGATATATCATTTCAGAGCTAAGACTTTGAGAAAGGAAACTCAGAAGCAGCTTTACTAGTAGCCATTAGTCCTCATAAATAAGAAAGGAGTGAAATGGCATGGATATAATTGAGATAATTTTCTGTGCCAAGGTCCTATGCTGTATATGCCCTAACCACAGAGACAGAATTATTTACTGACCAACATTGCGTCAGAAAGAAGGTGACCTTTTAGGGAGGGGAGTAAGAAGCTTGGACAGGTTATACTACAATAATTTAATTACAATGATTATTACTAATTGTAAAGTGTAATCAGTAAGGATTTCAGAAGGAGGAAGCAAGGTAGAGTGGAAAGAACACTGGATTTGGAATTGGAAGATATATATTCAAAGCTCTGCTCTGTTATATACTACCTGTGTGACCATGGGAAATTCCTTTAAACAATTTGGGCCTCAGTTTACTGATAGATAAAATATCAGGTTGGACTAAATGATCCCTAAGGTGTTTGTCAGCCCTGGATCCTACTATTGTTTCTGGGAATGAAAGGAGTGTATTTAATATATCTGATTTGTCACAAATAGACTTTTAAAAATTTCATTATACTGCAGCTAATTTAATTAACATAATCTATATTCTTTCCAATTCTGTAATAATTTGTTCATTATTGTCAGCATTATCATTTCAAATCAGTTCAACAACTATTGAAAAACTTTGCAAGATATTGGGGGAAAGGAGAGGTACAAAGATTCCTAAGGACCCTTAAGAAATACACCATCCTTATACTAGAACCAGGGACAGCTGGGTGGAGCAGTAGGTAGTACACTGGGCTTGGAGTCAGGAAGATCTCCCTGAGTTACATCTGGCCTCAGACTCACTAGCTGTGTAGCTCTGTTCAAGTCACTTAATCCTGTTTGCCTCAGTTTCCTCATCTGTAAAATGAGCTGGAAAAGGAATGGCAGGCCACTCCAGTATCTTTGCCAAGAAAACCCTGAATGGGGTCATGAATTGGAATTCAGCTAGACACAACTGAAAAAACAACTGAACAAAATGCTAGAACTAGCTACGTATATGGCACTCTACAGAGTGCTAGATTTTATAAATGCCTATTGTTCTACAGATAAATTAATGTTAGTCTTCATGGTTATTGTCACCTAAATTATCATCATTGTTATTTTATTTCTATTGTCTTATATGAGCATTTTATGATTTTTCAAGGCATTTTAATGAAAGTTGTATTTCATCTTAGGAAAAAAGGATTTATGCAAGATAGTAATAAAGTCTTTAAAACAGAGCCCTGTCCATAATAGTTTTTTATCTACTCAAAGAAGGTAAACTCAAAAATGCTGAGATGTTAAGCAATGAATAAAACAAGGGAATAAATAATTCAATAAACATATTAATAAATATTTCAGTGATAAATGGAGCCCTAGTTAATGTATGTTAGTATCTTGGTAAGTGAAATTCTTTCAGTGTTTAATTGTGCCTGTTTTCTCCGTGTTGTTTTTTAAGCATCCAATATTTTGTTGCACGTGGAAAAGTTTGAATTTGACTAAAAAATTTGGATAAAGAGTTTTGAAGATTTTTCCATCAATGAATACATTAATAGTATGTTAATGACACAGGTCTACCCACACATGTAAAGATACATACCTACAGTTTGTAACATACTCCAAATCAGTAGAGTGATTCCCACTTAGACCAAGTTGCCATGGCTACATTCTGAAAAAAAAAAATTGTAAGAAAATTAGTATTATTTCATTCTACACCTACCTTCATTTTATATAAACAGATATAGTCTTTAAAAAGCCATCTGCAAATATAATCTTTATGAAAGAAATTACGTATGCATATATATACATATACACACATACATATAAACATATACACAGCCATAGGCAGGGGTGTGCTGGTAAAATGTTTAAGAACCTAGACAATCAAGTAAAACAATACATCAAGTCGTGATTTATAGCATATGCTGATTTCTAAGGTATAAATATTCAAACTGAAAATTTAGCGATTGGTTTTCTGAGGAACTGATTTGAACTTGCTCCAGTAGATCTCCAGTGAGTTTGATAGTTAACCAAATTCAATGCACTTTTCTTTGCCCAGATGCTTTCCTATGTCTGGACTACACTCCCTTCTCATCTCTACCTTCTAGAAACCCTGAGTTCCTTCACGGCACATCTAAGTCCTTTCCTGGTCTTCCCAGTTATTTTTGTTGTTGTTTAGTCATTTTTTAGTTGTGTCTGACTCTTTTTTGTGCATTTGGGATTTTCTTGGCAAAGACGCTGGAGTGGTTTGCCATTTCCTTCTTCAGCTGACTTTACAGATGAGAAAACTGAGGCAAATAGGGTTGACTTGCCCCGGGTCATATAGTTAGTTTAAGGCCAGATTTGAACTTGGGTCTACTCTATCCATTGTTTCAGTTCTTAGTGTTCCATAATCCAGCCCTTTTCTACCTTTCTCTCCATTTCCTGGTTCCTCAGATACTACTTTCTCCACATACTCCATAATCCAGCCCCATCTGTCTCATCATTTCTTTCAATTTTCTATTTTCTGTGACTTCCAGTCACCCAGGTTTGCAGCCTTGGTTTATCCTTGACCCTTAACTCTCCTTCACCCCAAACATCCAGTTAGCTGCCATAACCAAATTTTATTGTTTCTCTTTCCATAGAATCTCTTATCTCTATCTCCTCTCCACTGAAATGGCCCCTGCCCTATTTTAGGCCCCTATCACCTCTCATCTGAACTATTACAGTAGCCTCCTAATTGGTCTCTTTGCCTCAGGTCTCTCTCCTCTCTAATCTTCTATAAAGCTGCAGAAACGATTTTCCTAAAGTGAAAATCTGATCATGTCATTCCTCCATCTAATAAACTCCAATGGCTCTCTGTTACCTCTAGGATTAATTTTAAGTTCTTCAATTTAGCTTTCAAAGTATTTCATAACCTAGTTCCACATTACCATTCCAAAGTCATGTATTATTCCTCTTCCCAAATTCTATGGTCCAGCCAAATTGTCTTTCTTGATGTTCCTCAAACATTCCATCTCTTCTCTCTGTACTTTGCCAATGGCTGCCCCTATGTTTTGAATAAATGCACTTCTTCTTCACCTCTGCTTCTGAAAAGCCTTTCTTGGTTCTCTTTGAGTTACTTCAAATGTCACTTTCTAAATGAGGCCATTCCTGATCCTCCCAGGTGCTAGGGTCCTTCCTTTGCCCCCAAGTTTACCCTGTATTTATATACCTGTTCTCTCTCCAATATAAGAATCTTGAGGACAGGAACTATTTCATATTTGTCTTTGTATCCCCAGCACCTAGTTTAGTGTTTGGCACTTGTCAACTGATGATTGTTGATTGGTTGTTTCTTTTGGCAAAAATGGAACTACTGAACTACGCTTGTTTTGTCTCTTGGGTCTAGAGGAATACTTCCTTGAAGTAGTTATCTGGTACACTCATTTGCTTATATTGCATTGCCAAGCATCTTTTCTTTTCCCCCAGGGATGGACACTAAAAGGCACATCACCTTTATGGTAACTCAAGCTGGGTGTTTCACATTCCATATCATAAAATCATAGAATTAGATTTTAAACTTTGTTGTTCAGTCATGTCCAACTTTTCATGACCCTATATGGGGTTTTCTTGGCAAAGATACTAGAGTACTTTGCCATTTCCTTCTCTAGTAAGGTAAACAGAGGTTAAGTGACTTGCCCAGGGTCACAAGCTAGGAAGTATTTGGAGGCAGGATTTGAACTCAGTTCTTCTTGAGTCTATATCCAGAACACTGTCCACTAAACCACATAGCATCTGTGGAGATAAACATATTTTTTCAGCAAGCTAAGGAAAAACAACAACATTTCCCCCCTTACTTTCTGTGTACCATACAAGGGCAAAAATTTCTAGGATATGGGCCATGTGCCACTGTTTCTTACTATCTTGCTCTCCATTCTTCCTATACAGTGTTTCCATTTCTGTTCAAGGATCCATGCCAAGGGCAATGAGAACCTTGAATGTTACTACATCAGCAACTACAAAGCGCAGTAGTATTAGTTTTATTTTGCGATGCACTGGAATAGGACATGAAATAAATTAGAACAATATTGCCTAAAGCATAATTAATAAGGGTATCTTTAGGCTTCTACTAATCAGAAGGGACAGTATTTCTGAAAACGTTTTATTAAAATAGAGTCTCTGATCAGATGTTGCTTAAGGCAAGACTTGGAGCAAGTCACTTTTCTTTGGTTTCCTTAGCTATAAAATGAGGGATTTGGACTAGAGGATTTCTTAGGTCCCTTCAGTAAATGATCTTATGATCCTGATTCTCTGGCTATCAGCATGAGGGCCCCATGTCTGGGATTTGGGGAACAGGGATGGCCACTAAGAGCATTCACCTAGTCAATAGATGCATAGTCATAGATCAAAATCACCATCGAATCTTTGCAATATTAGCAGCTTTTTGAATCTTGCAATGCTGCCAGCATCTCAGTGCTTTTATAATATACAGTGCCCTCCCTATCACTGCTTTGCTGATCAGATCTCTTTTCCCTCCTACACATCCCTCCCTCACCCAACCATTATTAGTTGACTTTAAGGTGAATATAGCCAAAATTTCGATATGGCTTCAAAAAAAATCTGCTCCAGTATTAGGCAGCATTAATGGCCGTAATGTCCAGAACAAGTTAAATCATAGCACCACTTTACTCAGACTGCATTTAGAATAGTGAATTCAGGTTTGAAAGCCACAATTTAAGGAAAATGTTGACAAACTAGAATGTATTCACAGAAGAGTATGGAGGGTATAAGAGCATACAGAGAACTATTAAAAGGACCTAGTGATGTTTAATCTGAAGCAGGGAGGACTTAATAGGCAATGGTAACAGTCTTCAAATCTTTGAAAGGCTGCCCTATAGAAGAGGATGTTGCCTTATTCTGTATAATTCCAGATCACAGAACTAGAACCAGTGAGTGGTAGTTAGAAGGAGGCACCTTTTACCTCAATATAAAAATCCTCCAAACAATTAGAGCTGTCCAGAGCACCACAAAACACTTTCTTAGGATGGTGACCTGCACTTCCTGTACTTTTCCTGGGCCAAAGTTAGTTCTTGAGTGGAAGGGCACTGTTGCTTTGGTGACCCTCTTCTCCAGAACTCTATCTAGTGGCCTGGAACCCTGGGAATTTGATTGGCTTACTCTGTTGAGGTTAAGTCTATTTCTACAGCAAAGCTCTTTGCCATTTGACTTTTAAAAGAGTATTTTTTTTTTGGTCTTATATCACTTGTGTTTTCCCTCCTGTCTAGAGACCACTAGAGGGCACAGTGACTTACTAAAGCACAATTATTTGCTTGCTGTCCTTTCCTTCAAAGTCTTCCTCAAGTCCCTTGGTAAGGGTCACTTCTTCCAATAAGCTGCGTGAGCTTCCAACAGGAACTAACTTCTTCCAGGTATTCTCAGCATAGACCAGCATTCTTTCACTTAGTCTCTGGATCTTCCTTGCTTATCAGCAAAAGACATTATGGGCCAGTTGCTTTACCTTGCTGAAGGCTGGGACTAGACAGATGAACAAGAAAAAGGTTCCTGCCCTCAAGGAGCCTACATTCTCCTGGGGTGAAATAATATATACATAGATAAGGAAATCCACCATAGATACGGAATAAATATAAAGTAATTTTAGTGGTGGTAAAGAGAAAATTATAAATTGGGAGGATCAAAAAGATGGCCCTTGAACTAAGTCTTGTATCGAGCTAGGGATTCCAAGAAGCAGAAATGAAGTGGGAGAGCATTACAGGCATAGAGGGCAGCCTGTGGTAAGCTTTCTGAATTTTAATTTGCTCATCTATAGAGTACGGATAATAATATTCACCCTATTGATCTCATAGATTTCTTTTGAACTTATAAAGTATAAAATCATTGCATAAGTGTGAGTTATTATTATTAAACATTTATAAGAACTTGATACTAGAGTGAGAGCCATAAAAGTGAGGCAGTATAGAATAGCTAAAAGAACCATCAATCAACAAGCATTTATTAAGCATCTACTGTATAGTTAAGTGGTGCTGTGGCTATAGTGCTGGCCCTGGAGTCAGAAAGACCTGAATTCAAATGTGACCTTGGACATTTACTACCTGCGTGAACCTGGGCAAGTCACTTAATCTCTGTTGGCCACAATTTCTGTAGCACTTTCCTCCTAGGGTCATGGCAAGGATAAAATGAAATAACATTTAATGTGTTTTGTAAACCTTAAAGAGCTATATAAATAGGAGTTATTTATTATCATTATTATTATGTACCAGGAAAAGGGCTAGGCATTGGGGATGCAGACAAAAAGAAAGCAAAATAGTCCCTGTTCTCAAGGCGGGCACTCCAGGAGCAATGATAGTATTGATTTGATTATTGCTCATAGAACAATAGCTATGGGTAGAAAGGAGGGGGTGGGTTATAGGTGTGGCAGGAGGGCAGGTGCAAAATGCTGACTTTGAGTGGGACCTGGTACCAACTTGGATGACTTTATAGAATGTGAATCATGCTCTATGTCTGGCTACATATAGTAGATTGTGATGAATTTTCACTTACCTGCTCATGGCTCAACATAGGGTCCTGTCCTGAAGGACAGTGAGCTAATCTCTCTGGGGTTAGGGAGTGGGAGGGTCTCTGGAGGCTAGGGTCCAGAGGATTATTGCTCCTGGTGGGGAGAAGAGGGCAGCAAACATGGTAGAGGGTAAGACATCCATGCTAGCTAGATTTTGGTGTTCAGGCGGATGGCAGTTTGGGAGTGCAGGACTTGGAGTCAGGAGATGCAATTCCTAACCTTAGCTGGTTGGTTATACTGTATGATCCTTGTTAAATTACTTGATTTTTCTGGGTCACAGTTTTCTCATTGATCAAAAAAGAGGGTGAGATTACATGATCCTTAAGAACCACTTCATCACCATCATCACCATCATGATAAAGACGATGATAATAATAACAATAAATGACATTTGTATAATGCCTTAAGGTTTGCAAAATGGTTTGCATAGTCTTGTTTGGTCTTCACAACAAGCCTGTGAGGTAAGTGCTATTATTATATACTATTTATAGATGTGAAAACTGGGTTAGAGAAGTGAAGGAATTTGCCCACAGTTACACAGCTAATAAGTGTTAGAAGCAGGATTTGAACAAGGTATTCTGACTCCTGACCTATGCTACCCCTAAATTCCATGATTCAAGGGATTCAGAAGATTAAAGTACAGTGCTAATGAGACTAAACACATAGGCCATGTAAGCTTTAATCTGACTTGTTTCACAGCTGACAGGAGGTACCCCTGAACCCAGGAAGCTATTTTTAAAACGTGTACCCTTTATTACATATGATTTAATACAGTACTGTGAAACTCAAATAGAAACAGATCCCTGCAGGCTCATATTGACTTAGAAAGCCACAAATTAACACTATCTGTCATATTGTGTTTTTATTTAATTTTTTTAAACATTTCCCAATGACATTTTAATCTGAGTTTTGCAGGCCAAGAGTCTGACACCTCTGGTTGTCAAATCTATCATTGGTATTGGAAGGTGTGTTAACACTCAGGTGTGTTAAGCTGCTAATGGGTCAGTACAACCATCTTTACATACTTTTTTTTTTTTTTGCTTTTTGGCAGGGCAATTGGGGTTAAGTGACTTGCCCAAGGTCACACAGCTAGTACTTGTGTCAAGTGTCTGAGGTCAAATTTGAACTCAGGTCCTCCTGACTCCAGGGCCGGTACTCTACTGACTGCGCCACCTAGCTGCCCCAACCATCTTTACATACTAAAGACAGAACTTGGAACCTCATTAATTTCTCTTATTTAGCTAAACATCAGCCCTACCTTAGGATCAACTAATTTGGAAAAACATTAATATCTTTCAGTTAAAAATTTCATACATTGTGAGGTCACAACCTTGCCTTCTTTGTCAAACTATTTGTCACACTTCCAGCTGAGTTCTAGATATGCCGGGGGAAATGAATTTCTTCCTCTGAAATGTTAATTACTGTGAAGCAACATTTTTGTATTTCAGGGCCTGGGAAGAAAAGATCTTGCTTCTTCACCTCAGTTATTCAGGTTTATTCTGACACATCTCCCTCTCAGCATGTAAAAGCCAAGAGTTGCTAGGAGACCAGAAGCCTGAGGTGACAGCAATATATCAGTCAGTTGCAGGATCCAGGTAGCTGAGTCTTGCTGGCAAATAAATGGGTAAGAAAAGAAGCTTCCTAGAGCCCTGATCTTTTTTTATGGCATAGAATTCAATTAATCTCAACAAACATTTATTAAACATCTTCTACATGTGAGGCATGATGCTAGGAAATAAGGCAAAAATTGAAAGAAATGGATGTGGGGATGGGCATAGGAAGTTGACAAGGAAGGTAGGAAGAGCATGTATGAGAGTGTCTTGTGACCTTGAATAAGTGATTGTACCTCTCTGGTACTCAGTTTCCCAATTTGTAAAAACAAAGGGGTTGGGAATTTCACTAGATGATCTCGGATTCTCCTTCTAGCTCTTCTATGACTCAGTTACTCTGGTGAAGTTAAACATATCTTTCACATACTTTGTGTCAGAAACTTGAGCAAAATCCTGGCAAATTCATATTGCAAAAACAATGCTCTTTGAGGTCAGGAGCTCTTTCATCTTTACTCAGTATCTGGCATATAGTAGGAGCTTAATAAATGATTGATGATTAATTGATTGAATAATAAATAGGTCATGCTTATATCATGTCTTGAGGTTTACAATGTGCTTTCCCAACAATCGTCCTAGGAGGCAGGTAGTACAATTATCCCTATTTTATAAGTGAGGAAACTGAGGCACAGAGAGATCAATTGACTTTCCCAGGGTCACTCAGGATGCATCAGAGACAGGACTACGAGAGAAATTATTATTTCTCCCTCATATTAATAATTATATTAATTAATTAGCAAGTGATTAGTTAATAATAAATTATTGAATTAGGACCAGGATTTTTTCAGAAGCTGGTAGATTGTTCAGTCTCTGAAGGAAATTGCTCACAATGAGGTTGAAATAACTTTCTCCTCAATCTTGTTCAGACTTCACCTAACCTAACAAGGAATTTAATCTAAGGTGGAGAAGTCCTTCCTGCTCTACACAATTATGGGTGGGGATAAATTCTTTGATTAGATTGCCCAAGGCCGTGCAATTTAGAAGTAAATGACATGATCAAAGTTACACTCCCCTAGCCCCTCATCAGAATAGGCCCACCTCTCATCGTAATATTCATTCTTTCTCATTAATTGCTAACTAATCAGAGTCAGTTGTTAGCTTCAAGAACACTGACTCTTCCAATGGCGTATGAGCTATGAGCCCACCACCATGTTTCATCTTTGGCATTTGAGAGTTTTCTTAACCCATTTTATTGCTAATATGCTGACATTATTAATAAAATGATTAACTACCCAGAAATTATGTCTCTTGAACTTTTAAACATCACAACTAGAACTCAGATCTTCTGACTACAAGACCATTGTGTTATGCAATATAACATATCACTTCATTCTGAGGTTATTTAGCTAAAAGGTACAGTAGATACTTCCTGACTTGGAGTCAGGAAGAACTGAGTTCAAATCTGGCCTCAGATACTAGCTGTGTGACCCTGGGCAAGTCTCTTAACTGCTATCTGCCTCAGTTTCCTCATCTATAAGATGGACATAATAATAGTAGCTACCTCCTAGGTTTGTTGTGAGGATTAAATGAGATAATATTTATAAAGAGCTTTGCAAACCTTAAAGTGCTTTATAAGTGCTAGCTATTATTATGTAGGGATATGTAAATCATTGGAAAAATCATCTGTTGGAAAAATGGAAGTGCATTTTAATTACGGACTTTGTAACAGAGACAGCTCTTAGGAAAATGAAAATAATGCCCTGAAAGGCATTGATTAACTGAAGGCTCTAAGTCCAGCCTTCCATTGAAGTCCAGCTCTGATGTCTCCTGGAGGCAAATAAGCAAACTTGTGTCCTTAGAGACGATGCCAGAAAAGCATAGCCCCTGGTCGACTTACCCAAAGGGAGAAAGATTTTTCTTACGCGTGTGACAAGTAGCTAATAAAGGAATATCAGCCATTCCTGGAATGAGCAATGATCACTTTGACTTTGATGGGAATTTCCGTAGATATCCAGGCTAATACCCCTGTAATGCAGAGCTATACATTTACTTTGTCTCTTTGTCATCAAATGCAGCTGGCTTTGGATTATGCCTGTTGTAATCCTATTAATGGCTAACATTTATATGGTGCCTTGCATCTTACATGTATTGGCTCATTTGGTCCTCACTATTATCACCCCTATTTTACAGATAAGGAAACTCATGATGAAAGAGATCACATTTCTGTCCTAGGGTCAGCTAACATGTCTTCGAAGCAAGATTTGAACTTGGGTCTTCTTGATTCCAAATCCATCATTATCTACATTATGCCACCTACCAAAAAGAGTGAGTAGGTACTAAGAGTTCTAGTCCTAGCTCCATTAAATACTTAGCTGTGTAACTTTGGGTGGTATCTAGACAGTGAATGAATATGATAGAGTGCCTTTGCTGGAGTCAGGTAGACCCAGTTTCAAATATGATCTCAAACACTTAGCTGTGTGATCCTGGGCAAGTCACTTAACCCTGTTTGCCTCAATTTCCTCATCTGTAAATGACCTGGAGAAGGAAATGGCAAAGTACTCCAGTGTCTCTGCCAAGAAAATTCCAAAAAGGGGTCACAAAGAAATGAACACTACTGAAACAACTAAATAAACAAACAAACAAAAAAAAACTTTGGATGAGTCATTTAATTTCTTTGGGTCTCACTTTTCTGATCAGTAAAGTAAGAGGACTCAACTACAATGAGTTCTTTCCCTTTCCATCTTATCCAGCGCTGAGAATGGAGGGCAGGAGTGACAAAGCAAATTCCAAAAAGCATTTGACTTTGAAATGCATTATGTGATTTTTATTTCTCTTAAAAGACTTTTATAATTGTTTTTGGATAACTGTGGATAGCCTTTCTCAAAATGGGCCCTTTCTTCATGTTTTACCTTTCTAAATGCTATTTACTTAAAATCTCACTTTCAGTGAGGTCCCAGATTCTTATTTCCTTCTGTCAAACAACATCGACTGTCCACTGAAAACTTTGCCAAATCTGAAAAAGCATAGACTACAAATAAAACCCAAAGCTGAGACCTCTGCACCTACACCATTCCTTATTTAGAACAACAGTATTGATTATAACAATGATTCCTGTTTACATAGTTCTTTACAGTTTATAAGGTACTTTCCTTCCAATAACTGGTAAGCTATTACTCCCTGCTTCTCTTTTTATATATGAGGAAACACTGAATCACCCAAAATCATGTAGCCCATAACTGGAGGCAGCTAGCTAGTGCAATGAATAGAGTGCTAGGCCTGGAATCAGGTAGATCTGAATTCAAATTTGACCTTAGACACTTTACTAGCTGTGTGACCCCCATGCAAGTCACTTAATCTCTGCTTGCCTCAGTTTCCTCAACTGTAAAAATGGCATGATAATAATAGCACTTACGTAGCAGTGTTGTTGTGAGGATTAAATGATATTTGTAAAGTGCTTAGCACAATGCTTGGCCCATGGTAGGCACTCAATAAATACTTACTCTTTTTCTGTTTCCCTATAGCTGATAGGATCAGGACTGGAAGCCAAGCCTCCTGGCTCCAGCCCAGGGTTCTTTTAATTACAGCCATTATAATCTAGAATAAACTGTGTTTCATTACAAAGTGACTGAATAAAGAGAACAATCTTTTGCGTTGCAGCAGTGTATCAAGTGTTGGGTGTGGAATAAGGAAGCCTGGGTTTGAATCCTTCCTTAGATATTTACCAATTCTGTTACCAGGGACACATCAATTAACTTGACAGAGCCTCAGTCTTCTCTTCTGTGAGATGGGGATAACAATAATTATACTATTTGCCTTGTAGGGTTATTATGAAAAAAGAACTTTGCAAACCTTAAAGCATTCTGAAAATATGATTTATCAGAGTTTTAACCGTGGCTTCAGAAAAAAAAAAAAAGCACCCTTCTTCCCATCCTATCCTAAACTGTTGTGCGATAGGTGCCTAAAAGCTAGTGCAGGTTCCCCACCCCAATAGTGTTTTTCACCCTTGGAAGTCAAGGCCATTTTTTGTTCTAAGGGCAAAGCAGCCCCCAATTTCCACTATTGTCTGTCTTCTAAACCCTTAGTCTTTGACCTGCCCCAAAACTGCTTGTTCACAAACAGCACAGATTGCTACTTGGAGGCCATAGCAGCATTGACAAGGCAAGCAAGGGGCGGTGGGGGGGTGGGGGGCAGCGGGGAAGCACACCCTGCAATGATGTAACCTGTTCTGGATGTGGGGCGATTGGATTACATGAGGCTATGACATCAGCTGGAGACTTCTGGGAATGAAGCCACAAGCTAGTCTTGCCAGGCAGACACTGGAATTTGTCACCGCTAGGAGAGAGAAAACAAAAGCATTGACACTGTTTCTACTTCCAAAGCCTTCTTGGCCAGATCACCAAAGGAAGAAAGTCTTGATACCAGCTTTCAAGTTTTATTAATTATGGTATCTTCCACCTTTGGACAAGTTTGGAATTTTTGTGAGGTAAAGGATCCTGGGGAGTTCTGTGGTTCATCTCTGTTTCTAGGAAGTACTATACTTAAGAAGCTGGCTGTTTACATTTTTATAAAAACCTTCTAGAGACTTAACATAACTTCCCTTGATAAATGACTCCAACGTGTTACCTTCTAGTTCTAAAATCCTACGGTTCTCAAAATGAAGCCGTACCCAGATTAAGCTGGTACAGTGGAAAAGGTGATAAAAATGGAGTCAGATAACCTGGATTCAAGGCTTTTCAACTTAGTACCTACATGACCTTGGGTAAATAAATCACTTAGCTGAGTGGACCTCGGTTTCCTCACTTGTAAAAATGAGAGGATTGGACTAGATGGCCTTCAGGGTTCCTTCTAGCTTTAAATTATGATCCTGTAATAACTTGGAGGGACCTCACAGATGTGCAAAGAACTGGTCTGTACAAAAGCTGTAGAGATTATTCAAATTTCCCCAATAGTCAGGAAACCTTTTATAATGTCTGAGTGAAATATTTCTCCTTTTTCACAAAGGAGGGAGAAGAAGAATTTAGTAAGTCACTTGTGAAGTATTGAAGGCAAACCTGGAGGAGGGCCCAAACCCCAAGACCATCTAGCTTCATTGGGTTTCACAGAATGCACACTAGAATGATCATTTCTAGTCCTTGTTTCTCCTGCCTGCAAAGGCTCCTCAAGAGGCTTCACAGAGAAAGACTGTAGCATATCTCAGCCTCCATATTAACCTTTGATATCCTCTATTTCAATAACTCAACATAGATAAAAAGCTGTTGTACTAAGTTACCACTGGCTCCCATCCATCTTTATTTCACATCCCACCCCATCTCACTATGTGCCCAGACCATGCAACATTACCAGGTGTAAAAAATTTGCATATTTCATAGTCAAAGTTCATAAACTAACTTGTAATCAATGACTTGTTCATTACTGTTTTAACATTTCTGATCTGAATCTAATGATCTGTTTGGAAAACAGGCTTGTACCATTGTGCCCAGATTGTAAAATGATAGCTTGTACTTGGATTTGCATTTCCTCCTCCCTCCTGCTCCCCCTTCCCCCAAATCCTTAGCCCTTAGAAGTTTATTTGTTTGAATTATCATTCATTTGAATATCCTTTGGATCTTCTAAGAACCCTTAGCAATTCATGAGAGTCAAACTGCTGAGAGAAATGATTATTAAATAACCAATTATTGGGGACATCCAGGGTTTTTTCCCTTCCTATCTTCTCATTCTCTACTGGGTCAAGTCAGCATCTGAAGGACTTTGCTGATAATGAGATTGGATTAGCTTTCTCCTCAGTCTTGTTCAGACCCAGGTGGGGAAGCCCATTGTGTTCTACTCAGGCTTGGATGGGTGGGTAGATCCTTTGTCTAGATTGCTGGAGGCTGAGAGTGGTCTGGGAAACTAGAGTGATCAAAGTGCCCCAGTCCCCCATTAGAATGAGTTCACCTTTCATTATAATACCCATGCTTCTTATTAATTGTTAACCAATCAGATTTGATTGTCACTCTCAGGAACATCCAGTCTTCCAAGGGCATATAAGCATTGAGTGGGTTCCATGAGGGATCTTTGGTATTCAAGAGTGCCACTGACCTCTTTTATCAATTATCTGCCAGCATAATTAATAAAATGATTAATTACTGAGAAATTATGTCTCTCGAGCTTTTTATACACCACACTGACAAGCCGGCAAGATCAAATTTGCTGGTGTGGCTATGCAAATTAACTGATTCACTTCTTTATCACAGAAAGGTCACAGGTCCTTAAAGAGCATGAGAACCACACTTTAGAGCTACAGGAGTACATGTCCAATGGAAAGAACTCTCAAGGTTTGTTATTCAAACTTTTAAACTAAGGGTAAGACTATCAATTGGAGAATGGCTGAGAAAATTATGGTAATTGAAATGTAATAGATTAATGAAAGAAATGGTTTGAGAGAACCCTAGGAAGATTTATATAGTCTGATGCTGAATGAAGTAAGCAGAACCAGAATCATTTTTATAATAACATCAACCCTGTAAAGACAAAACAACTTTGAAAGACCTAAGAGCACTGATTAACACAATGACCCATAATGGTTCCCGAGGACCCATAATGAAACATGCTGCCTACCTCCAGACCAAGAAGTGATAGACTCTGGGTACAGATTGAGACATGTATTGTTTGGACTTGCCCAATTTGGGAAGTTTGTTTCATTTGACTATGCATGTTTGCTATGAGGGCTTACTTTTTGTTTTGAGGAAAAAAAATTGTTAATTGAAAAAAAATTAAATTCTATTTTCTTCTCCTCCCTCCCTCCCCCCAATTAAAAAACACAACAAACTAGAATTACATGGCAAGGCTAAAGTCATTCACATTTTTCACTCCAGTTTCTCTTGCTCATTAAGAGAACCACAAGATGATGAAGCCATAGGAGATCCTCGCACTTGGCATTGGGTAGGGGGCAGCTAGGTGGTGAAATGGATAGAATGCTGACCTGGAGTCAGGAAGACCTGAGGTCATATCTGGCCTCAGATACTTCCTAGCTGTGTGACTCTGGGCAAATCACTTAACCCTGTTTGCCTCAGTTTCTTCATCTGTAAAATGAGCTGGAGAAGGAAATAACAAACCACTCCATTATCTTTGCCAAGAAAACCTGAAAAAAGGGGTCACAAAGAGTCAGACACCACTGAAAAATGACTGAACACCATCCTTATGACACATGGACTTCTGCACTTATGAATGGATGTCAACCTTTTATTTTTAACTGACCCTATGGAATTCAATAGGGTATACAATCTATCTCTGAAGTATTTGATCATCATTGGCACTTGGAAGGGTGTGTATTGTTCTCCACTAACTTAGAATGAGGCTACTGGAATTGTGTGGGATATGGGGTGTTCTAGGATACTAGAACACCACCTATTTAATGATCCAGGTCACCAGGCAGAGCTCCTTGCCATCTCAACCTGATGCCTGATGTGTTTGGAGGGACTACTTGAAGAAGCTGAGACGCAATGATCTCATACTCTACACTCAGTCATCAAAGGACTCTGAAGGCTGGGGACCCTCAACAACTGGTTTTTCTACCATGCTATGGAAGGCAAACTCGCAGTTGCTGCTCACCTGCAAAGCTGACATTGCCTGAGAATCAAATCCTTTTCTTCTGCTACCTTTCACCATCCTCTCATCCCTAATTTAGTTCTCTTCCTATCCCCCACCCCCACCCCCCACACAGTTCAGTCTTACTGATTCTCTGCCCTTCCATTCTGTTGTGTGACCTAAAACTACTTTATTGTTAATAAGACTCCCTTCCAAATTGGATCACCTCAATTTAATCTCTTTCCATTTTCCTATGCTGACAAAGGATCAGATCCCTCCAAAAGGCATCGTATACCTGACTCCCCTCTCCAGAAGTGTTTATTCTCTAATGCCCTCCAAAACAGTGGGCCAAGAGAAAGAGAAGAAATAATACTCACTCCTCCCTGTGACTTTCACACTATACCTTTGCCACTTCCACTCAGCAACTATTCTGCCTTTGAGATTCACCCGAATCTATCTGTAGCATATGGTTGAGATCCTTGACTCAACCATCTACTAGCCTTCAGGTCATTCTTTCTCTCCTTTCTCAAGGAATTTACTCTGTGGTTCATTATTTTCTTCTTCACCCTAACTCTAGGGCTCATAGGGGACTTTAATATACACATTGATGTCTCCTTAAATATCCTGACCTCCCAGTACATCAGTCTCATTCACATGACCTAATTTTTACTCTATCTTAGCCACTCACATGAATGCTTATGCCTTTGATATCAACTATGCCCATCATTCATAATGTTTAGGATCTGAAATTCCAAAATTGCTCTCTGACCTTGGCCACTTATCCTTCTATCTCTACCCTTGCCTTGTTCCTCCTAAATCTATTCTTCGTCCTTACTATAAATTCTAGTCCTTCTACTCTTAGTCTATACCTCTTCTTTGGCCTCACTTTTTTCCTTCAAGGTCTTAACCCTGTGGTTGGCCAGTTTAAATAACTTTATTCTTAATCCCTTGTTCCCTTGTCCTCTTGCCAGTCATACCTTACCAAATCTATCTCTGGATTACCTCCACTACCCACCTTCTTTGCTCCTACTCACATGCTAGAGAATGCTTCTAGAGAATCAAGCAGAATTGCTGATGGGGTCCACTACAGTTTTATGCTACCTAATGTCAAACTATTGCATGACAATCTTCTTATCCTTTTGAGGTCAAGAAGATATGTTTAATCTTCTAGAGTCTCTTATTGAAGTTGCCATGGAGTTGCTCTTTCTTTTTGGAGATCTATGAGATTTTCCATAATTACCCACGCTGGTGCTCTCTTTGATTTACTCATCTCTCCCGCATTACTCATCCGTTGTCATTTATTCTCTATCACACTCTCCAGTGGCTATTCCAAACATTCTCTTCTCTCTTTTTATACTACTCTTACATTACATTACGTTACATTACATTATATTACTTTACATTACACTTCTCCCTTTTTACACTATTCCTCCCACCATGCTCACAGTACAGGACTTTTCCTCCTATTTTAGTAGGAAAATAGAAACCACCAGCCAAGATCCACCTCTTTTCCCCTACTTTATACCTCAAACCCCTTCTACCCTGTCCAAAATTCTCTTTTTCTTTATGACAGTCTCTGAGGACCCTGGGGAAAAGGATATATTTAAATTTTATTTCTTCATCTGTAAGATGGGAATAATAACAGCATTTACCTCCCAGGGTTGTTCTGAGAATCAAATGAGATATTTGTAAAGTATCTAACACAGTACTTTGTTATTCTCTGAGGGGGTGGGGAAGAGAATCATCCCATTTGTAGGAATTTAAAGAGAATGCAAGAGACAACCTGGCTTAATGGACAGCAAGCCTGCCTTATAGAGCCTTGAAGCCCTGGATTTACTTGTTCCTTCTGATTGATACTGGACAAGATACTTAACCTCTTAGTGCCCCTAGATGACTCTAAGATGGTGATTGTTGAACTTTTTTTTTAACTTATAGAACTTTGCCAAGAAGAATTTGAACATTTATGGGAGAGTCAGGAGGCTGGTTACCACATGCTCACACTATTCTAAGTGTAAGTTTCACACAATTCACAGGCGTACCTAGAGAAGCGAGCAGCACACGTTTTGAGAACCATTGTTCTAAGCCTATAAATTGTAGAATTGTAGAAAAGCCACCTCTTTTAAAGCATCAGTGATATCACAGACATAAATTCCCCCTTCTTACCCTAATTCTGGTGCCCAGGATCTTGTAGGGAAAAGTATTTAACGGACAATAATTTATCTCTAACCCTCTCATAAATTAGGTCACTCTATCAAAGTTGCTCCCATTCTCCTTTGCTCCTGCTTCAAAAACATTGAAAATATGAGAGTGATGGTACATTAGTCATCACTTAGACTCAGACTCCCAGCCTCCACACACTTTCTATTTCGGATGCATAACCCCAGGCCCTGGTGAATCAGATGTCCTTCCCCAATCAGACTTGATGAAACAGCAGGAATTTCTGGGAGGAAATATTGACAACCCTAATTGCTGGCACCAAGTACAAGGTTGCTAGCGGCCAGGAACAAAGGTTTTGTCTCTAGTTTTCCAGACACTGAGCAAGCTCTGTCTACATAGATGCTACGCTATTAACTTCTAAGCTGCAATTTAAGTGCTTTGTGTTCCTCAGATGATATTAGCTGACAACGATTACCATCGTCATATGCGTTTCACAAAAGAATAATAGAATCAGGAGAATATCAGAGCTAGAAGGGGCCTTCCATGCCATCTAGTTTAACTCCTTCAATCTTACAGATAAGAAAATTGGGGCTAAGAAAGGTAAAATGATTTGTCCAAGGTCACTCACACAATTAATGATAGCTCTGGAGCTATAACATGTTTCTTGATGCCCAGTTCTCCTGTTCTTTCTACTACATCTTGCTATCTCTCCAAAAATGGCCTATGCTAAGAAAGTGTATTATTTCCAATGTAGCTTCTTATAATAACTCTCATTTATCAATTCCTCCTAGTTTTTCCTTCTTCGGTCAAACAGACACATTTAATCTTCTTGTGTCTTTTGCTGCAGTTGCTATGGAGTTACTCTCTTTGGGGATCTATGAGATTTTCAATAATTGTACTGGCTGGTGCTCTCTTTGATTTGCTCATCTCTCCAGCTTTAGGTCATGAATTGGTTGGACCTGTAGCTTCACCCAAGGTCCCCTGTTTTAATGTACTGTGGCGCTTATCCGATTTGCCCTGTTATTTATATATGCCAACTGGTATGACCAGAATACTGATTAGAATTACACTTTTCAATGCATGCAATCAAACTTCAGTAATCAAAGTGTGCAAACAATACCCTCTAAAAACAGACTACCACCACCCTTACATTTTAAAAGTTCTAAAAGACTTCTTTCTTACCAGACTAGATGAAAGTTCCTCTCTGCCCCGCTGAAGGCCCTGTACCTCCCTCAAGGGCAATCTTCTTGCAAGTCGCCAAATCTTTCAACCAATCAGCACTGCCCCGGAGCCACATGGCCTTGTTCCAGTTTCAGATGCTGGAAAGGCAGGAGCCAACCCCAATTAGGAAGAGGCTGATGACTGGGATCTCAGATGGAGTTTTTTTATGCTTTTAATTAAAGTTGTTTACCACAAAATTTGATTGGTAGTTTACTTCAAAATTACTGATAAGGATGTTTACGATATTTTCTCACTAGAGCTTAGTTGTTTTTAAGAACACACACATATTGACTATATCACCGTACAATTGCTTATCTTATTGTTGGAAGACAACTTATAGAAAACAACTTACTCAAGACAGCTCAATCACAAAGTGGAGGTTTAAAATAAAATAGAAGCAGTTATGCTGTTGACAAAGCATCTTCTTAAATTAGTGGAGCATATTCTTACTGTTATCAGTTATATTAAATTGACAAACTTATTCCTACTGTCTTAATGAGGTACTAAAACTTCCTCTTACTACAAGATATACTTCTCTCTGTCTGTCTCTGTCTGTCTGTCTGTCTGTCTCTCTCTCTTTCTCTCCAGAATGACTACCATCTCCTTATTTCATTTTGGGTTCCTCTGCCAGCCAGCACTATCATGCAGTGCAGTGTTTACAGCCCAACTTGTTGTAACAATAAAGAAAGCTTGATTTCATTCATTCCTGTGCAATAGGAAAGCTCTGGGTGCACAGGACTTTAAGAAAGGTGTGTGTGTCTCGGGGGTGGGAGTAGGAATGAAAGGGGAAGGTAGAAGTGCTAAAAAAAACAAACCTCCGCAACTGCACCCATTTCTCCAGAACCGGCTCTGTCCCTTGACCCTCACTTGGTTCATACCTGCCAGTGTAGGGCTCTCCAGACATTAGGTACTAGGTACTCAGCCTGTATTGCTGAATCATTAAGCTTTAGAAATTCAAGCCTTATGAAGTTTTGAGAGGTAGAACAGACATAATCAGACAGCAGAGCACTTGCCAGTAAGCCCTCTGCTCAATTCAGTTTAAATAAAAATATTGATTTAGTGCTTACAATGGACTATGCACTGTTTTATGCCTAGAGATCAATTCAATTCAGCATTTATTAACTATTATGTATCTTTATTTGCCTTCGTCATTTCACAACTTCTATCCTTCCCGATTTCAGTCTTACCTCTGAGTTCAGCAGCCAATTGTATCACCCCATCCTTATCATTTTCTCTTCCATATTGTGACCTTCCAAAAGCTCCCACATTAACCAAAGACTTCGGCACTTGGTATACTGTCTTCTTCCCCACGCTTTTATTCTGACCTCAGCGTTCATGTTGATGACCTCTCTGGTAATTTATACTATTAATCACAAACCTCATCAACTCCCTTGACCTCCGTTCCTACTCTATCTTAGCCATCCAGAGGTGGTCACATTTTAGACCTTTGACATTGCCTGAAACCACTTTAGTACCATCTTGAACTCTATTCCCTTCTCTGATTACAGTCCCCTGTTCTTCTACCTCTTTCACAGCCTCACTGCTCCTGAAACCGCTTTTTACCCATGTTGTGATCTCTGGTACCTCAATTCCTCCCCTTGTTCCCCACCCTCTTTTTGACTTCATTTCTCTCTATCAGTCATGTCCAACTCTTTGTGACCCCATTTGTGGTTTTCTTGGCAAAGATATTGGAGTAGTTTGCCATTTCCTTCTCCAGCTCATTTTACAGAGAGGTAAACAGGGTTAAGTGACTTGCCCAAGGTCTCACAGCTAGTAAGTATCCGAAGCCAGATTTGAACTCAGGAAGATTTTCCTGACTCCAAGCCTGGCTCTTTATCCACTGAACTACCTAACTGCCTATTCTCTCCCTATAGACTTGGCTTTATAGTTGGACATTTCAAGACTTGGTTTTATAGTTGGACATTTCAACATCGTACTTTCCTCTAACCTTTAGCTTCCTGTGTCTAGTCCTTCTGCAACTCCCACCCAGCTAAACTTCACTGTTTGTATTATCCTCTTCCCCCCTTCTCTGCCCTTATCTGCCATCTCTGCAGTTACTCCTGAGCTGTTAAGCATTGTTGGACAAAGTCCCCAAACCATGCTGATTGGATTTGATGATCTGGGAACAGATTCCTCCTTTTGAACTTCAGAGGGGCCCTCATTGTTGTAGAGCAATTCTATTCATCTCTGACATTTTCATGCTGTTCACTGCTCTTCCAAACCTCCTAGATTTTCAAATACCTAACTCTACTCCCACTATACTTCTCAGCAGATTATATCACCTACCTTACCGAGAAGATACCAAGAGATGAAAATGTGATAGGAGAAGAAGGTACGTATGTAAGAGGTATTGTGACATTAGATTAGAAAATATTTGACAACTGATAATTTGGTAATAATGATAATTATTATATATTATGTATATATATGTGTATGTACATATACATATACATATGCATATCAGAAAGAAGATTGTCCAGTGTGTAGGGCCTTAGAGCTAATTTATGATTGAGAAAGTCCACAAATCCACATGCCCCTTCACTGTTCCATGTGAAGAGGAGAAGTTTAGGAATAGAAGGTAACTGATTCTCTGAGAACCAGAGAAAATTTAATGGTTTCTCAGAGCTTCTGCCAAAAGATTTAAACAAACTGCCAAGGTATGTGAGGGACTCTCTAGGAGAGTAGGATTAGGTTAGTACTACCAGGTGGTTTAGTCTGTACTTCACTGCATGCTCGGGGGATTGCTATCCAGTCTTTCAGTAATCCCCAGATGATATTCCCTTTTCCTTTTCCAGAGACCTTTTAATTACCAAATCAATGGCCTTTCCCTAGTATTCATTCTGAATCACTTGACACTGTTGTCCACACCCTTATTCTCTTCAAGGTAACTTTTCACTTTTCTTCTCTTCAGATTCTTTTCCTTGTTATCTGACCTTTCCTTATCAGGCCTTTCTCTGATCAAGTTCATCTTCATACCTCACTCCTGAGCGTAAGTGCACCCGGAATCTCCATCCTTTGCTCTCTTCTTTCTCTAAAATCTCTCCCTCAGCAATCCCATTTATTCCCACCGCTTCAATGATTTCTAAGCAAATGACTTTCAAATCTATATATCCAGCCTGTATCTCTCCTCTACCTCCAGGTCTGCTTTTTCAATTGCCAATTACACCTTTCTACCTGTCTGTATAGCTCACCAGTACCTCCAATTTAAGATATCTAAATTTAACATCTTATTATTCCTCCCTCATCAAAAACCTGCTCTTCCTTTCGACTTTTTTTTTTTTGTGCTGATGGTACTATTATAATTGTGAAATCTCAGGCATCTTTGATTCATCTTTCTCCTTCACCCCCTGTATTCAAATCACAGTTGTTTAATCTTTTCTATTCTACCTCCACAATATTCCTCACATATGTATATTCCTCTCCACTCATACTGTCATCACCTTTGTTTAGTCTTCTTTTCCTCCAATCTGTACTATTCTAATAACCTCTTAAATTGCTCTCTCAGCATTTGATTCCTTCCCATTTTAATATATCCTTTATTCAGACGTCATAATAATCTTTTTAAGGTATAGGTCTGTCTAAGTAATTCATCCTCTTAAAAACCTTCAGCAACTGTAGGATTAAATGCAAAGGACTCAGCCTGGCATTTAAGGTCTACACAATTTGGCTCCAATCTATTTCTTTAGTCTTGTTTTACTACATGACCCATTTGTAGGCCAAGATATTGGTGGAACAACATCATCCAGGATGTAGAAGTGAGGAAGTCATGGTGCAGATCTGGGTTGGTTAGGGTTAACTCTGACCCTAGGCGGATTGATTTGAGACCTAGCTGTGAGTGCTTTGAGCAAAATGAGATAACATATGTAAAGCATTTTGTAAACCTTAAAGCACTATATAAATGTTCTTTCTTAAGTTAATCAGTTACAGACCCTGAAAATAGTGGGTATTCATAGATCTCTCCCCACTTCAATTTGTTTGTTTATTTGTCTTCTAGATGGGCCTGACTGGGTTTATTCTCATCCCACTGAGCTTCCTGGGTAAGGAAACCCAAGACAAATTCCTTCCTTGGCACCTGACCAATGTTTTTCAGAAGAAGATGGGATATAGCATCCTGGAAAACTGATGTGATCTTTAGCTGTACTGATAGGCATAATTTCTTGAAATGAGAAGATGCCTGCTGAGCCCACATATGGAGCATTATATCCAGTTTGGGGAACTATATTTTAGGAAGAATATTGAAAAGTTGTTGGGCATCCAGCGATTCAATAAGGATGATGAAGGCCTTGAGTTCATACCATACGAAGGGATAGTTTAAGGGACTGGAGGATGTTTATCCTGAAGAAGCATTTGAAAAGCTCTCATGAAGGAGGAATTAAACTTACTTCACTTGACTAAATAATGTGGAAGTAAGAGCGATGAGTAGAAGTTTTGAAGAGACTAGATGTCAGGAAAAAATTCCTAAGAAATGGAGCTGTCCCAAAATAGAATGAGCTTCCTCAGAAGGTCAAGGATTTCTGCTCAATAGAAGTCTTCAAGCAAAGGCTAGAAGATCACTTGTTGGCTATGCTGTAGAAAGAATTCTTTTTCAGGCATAATTTGGACTAGATGGCCACTGAGGTCTCTTCCAACCAGGGGTGTACTGGAGCCAGCTTGAACCAGCTTTCAAAAGCCAGTTGTTAAATTTTCTATGTGAATATTTGTGCCTTAGAAATTGGAAAACACTACAAATTAAAATTTTGTTTCTAGTCCTTTTGATTGTCTGCTCTAGGCTTGAGAATGGAGAAAATAATGCAAGTTAAACCTAAAAGTGTGTCATGCATTTTTGAAGACATGGTTAAACATTTTACCAGCACACCCTGCTTCCAACTCTGAAATTCTCTGATTCTGTGATCTGTGAGGCCTCAAATCTGAAGTATTATGTGAACTGGGATTGGGATTAAATCTTGTGGTGAGCCTCAAGTGATACCTTCAGCCTTTAAGCTTCTGGCTGACTGAGTTGCTGGAGGTCTCATGCAGATTAGCAGGACTGAGGAATGTTGCTATTGTGTGATTAAATATACTGTAAGACATTATCCAGGCACAATTACAATGTATTTTTTGTTAATTCATTTATGAAAGCACATTGTTTATCAATATAAATGGTTTACAATGGGCTTTTTTAAAGGTACTACATGGCTTACAAGGTTGTTGTAAGGAAAGCACCTGGTAAATCAAATTGCTAGAGAAATGTAATCCAATTTTCTTACTTTACAGGGACGCAGAGAGGTGAAGCAACTTGTAAAAGTTACATATCTAGTTAGTGACAAAGCCAGGACATGGACTAGAAATGTGTGACTCTATTAGACATCATAAATTTGTATGTAAGGTAATAGGATCATAGATTTAGAGCTGGGAGGTATCCTAGAAGTTTTCTAGTCCATCCCCTTCAGTTTATAGATGAGAAACCTGAGTCCCAGAAAGGTAAAGTATTTGCCCAGAGGAACACAACTAGTAAGTATCTGAGGTGATTTTCAAACCTACTTCTTCCAAACTCCAAAACTCCAAGTCCACTCTATCCCTTACACCATGTTGTTTCTCAGCATGGGGTGTGTGTGTGTGGAAGCATATGTTCTGAGGTTGGGGCACACAGCTATCAGTTTGGCTGAACCTTGGGGTATAGAAAGAATGTATCAGCATATCCCTCTGGTACATTCTAGCAGCACAATGGACAGCTCCTTGACACCTCTCCATAAAGACCTAGGCATAAAAGTGGGGTATGATTACAGTCATCCAACCTGGTTTTAGCTGTATGGAAAATCTAGTAGGGCCTGGAAAGAGAATTTTTTTCACCTCTTACAACTAAGAACTACTTTAGTAGGGTGCTAACACAGAGAGGACATTCATATTGAGGGAGGAAATTCACCCCCATTTTTAAGAAAAGCAGTTTCACTTCTGTTATCTCACCCATAGCATATCAATGTTGTTTTCCTGAATTAAAAAAGAAAATTGAGGGAAGGAGAGACTAAGAAGTTGGCCCACTTTAACAGACTATTTGGACTGGCTGGAGCTATTATGAGGACCCTAGAATTTTCCCTGGTTTATACAAAAGAAAGGAAGGAAAGAGGGCATATGGAGATTTCATTTGAAGCTGCTCCTAGTTGCTTTGGTTCTTAGGTTGAGAAGTCAAGGGGTTATATTCTACCAGAAGCCCTTGAAAGACAAAGCCTCTGCCTTTCTGAGATCTGATACTTCCTAGTTTTTCCATTTGGGCCATTCTAGAGGTTTCCCTACCATGCATTTTCCTTTTCCTTACCCTCAGTGGTATTTCCCAAGCACCATTTTTCATTCATTCTTTTGATTTTGCTGGGATAGTACCTTTTTCTACATTCCCATCTTCCAAATTGGGTTGAGAGGATGGTAACTGCCCGAAAACTTGTATGTATTAAGAACTACCCCATGGCCAGTAGCTACTCTAGGGGTTGGTTGTCATAATCCCCCACCCCCCTCCCAAAATACTTATGATGGAGGGTAAACTGGGGAATAATTGGTCATTTATAAGCTCCTAGACCAGTAGAGGGAATTATCTTGGCCAAAAGATGCCTCTTCTTAATAATAGAAGCAGTAAAATAAGTAAATAGATAAATGTGTGTGTGTTTTAAATTACCTTCTCTGAACACAGAGTTTGTTCTTATATTATACAGTGGAAGAGTATTGAATTTATAGTCCTAGATTCATCAATCAAGAGTTGGAAAGGATCTTAGACATCATCTAGTCAACTCCCTGCATTTAACAGATGACAAAACTGAAGCCCAGTGACTCTGAATGGCTTGTCCGAAATCACACGGGTAGCAAGTAGCAGAACCAGGATTAAAACGCAGGTCCTTCGACACCACAGCAGCAATTTTCCAATGCTGCCTCCCAGACCTGCGTTCAAATTCCAGCTCTGTCACTTACTACCTGCAACCCTTTGAGCCACTCACTGCATGGCTTTGAGCTCAATCCATGAACTTCAGTTCTGTTTGTAAAATTATTTTTGTTGCTGTTCTGTTATTTCTGACTCTTCATGACCCCATTTGGGGTTTTCTTGGATTTGAACTCAGGAAGATGAGTCTTGACTCCAAGTCCAGCCCTCTATCCACTGCTGGCCATTTTTAAAAATTATAGGAGTGAACTAACTTGTCTATGAGGCCGTTATATTTGTAAAATCCTAAAATCCTGTGTAGCAGGATATGAGCTACAGTGATGTGGTACCCTGTTGCTAGAGCCATGGCTTCTGGCAAGGGTGAGCCATAACTCCAGTTAGAGCAGAAGAGGCACTCCGTAGATTGATGATGGTTACTATCATCCTCAGAAGGCATAGAGGGACCTCTAATGGCAGCAAGAGGAAGTCTTTGAAAGAGGGTGCCTGTGAAGACTCTCCAGTTGAGGGCAGCAAAGAGCTATATGAAGTCATCTAGGAGATGAAAGCAGCTAGGAACTACAAGATGGTCTGGTCCTGGGATGGGAGATCCTGTGGAATACTGGGTGAAGAAAATTGTGGAAACTGAAGTTATTAGAATTCCCTTGGAGAGTATACTGTATTCATAGATTCTTCTCTCCTTATTAGTAAAGCTTCTTGCAGGCATAGCACCAGTGGCAATTAATACTAAAATATGAGCCCTCCAGTTAAGACAGGCAGCTAGGGGATGCCATGGATGGAGTGCCAGGCCTGGAGTCAGGGCCTGAGTTCAAATCCGACCTCATACATTTCCTAGCTGTGTGACCCTGGGCAGGTCACTTAACCCTATTTGCCTCAGTTTCCTCACCTTTAAGATCAGTTGGAGAAGGAAATGGCAAACCACTACAGTGTCTTTGCCAAGAAAACCCAGATGGGGTCACAAAGAGTCAGACACAACTGAAACACTACTGAATGATAACAACCAGCTAAGAGATCCCAAGGTTTCTATGTGGATATGTGTGCCAGGTCTAACCTCTCCTTCTCCTGCTACGTCTATCAGGTATCTCTGATAAAGGTCTTAGGCAGCCAGCCCTGCAGCTTCACAGGACTCAAGCACATGCTTCCCAATCTGGCCACCTACTTCTCCCGTCCTACCTTGCCCTTCCTCCTCTCAGCCTTATGAGAGCCAGGCTCTTGTTTCAGGCATCTTAGCCAGACTAGAAAGACGATTTCTTTGTCTTGCCAAGTGTTGGGCCCTGAGAAGGGGCAGATAATAAGGAAGCATCCTGTCATTGCCTCAGAGCTGAGGCCAACTTCATCCTGAGTTATTCTGCAAAAACCTACTCCCTAAAAGCAGCTGTGGAACAGCAGAGGAAGCTCAGGATTTATCATATGAAGCTCTGTATTTGAACCTCAGCTCTGCTGCTCATCCCTTGGTTAGCTCCAGTTTGTCCTTTATGTATCTTGTTTGTACGTAGTTGTTTGTAGGTTGTCTTCTCCCTCTAGAATGAGAACTCCTTGAGTGCTTTTCTTTGTATGCCCAGCACTTAGCACTGTGCTTGGCATATAGTAGGTGCTGAATAAATGCTAATTAACTCACTGACTTTTACCTTGGACATCTCTGATCTGTATTCCATTTGGGTCACTTACCACCTCTACTCCTTCTGCACCTGAGAATGGGACTACACCCCTGGAACCTCCCTGGGCTTTGATATCTTTGGTAATATATGATATGATATGAGATAAGGTAGCATAATATATGAGAAGATAAGATATAATATGATATGGTATGGTATATGATACAATATAATATATAATGTCACATCACATAATATAATGTAATATTACATGTAACATAATATAACATAGCATAGCATAACGTAACAATAAGCTTTGGTGTTATCTTGCTTAGTTCCAGGCTCCCACAAAACTGAGACATCTGCAGCCACAGCACTTGGAACCTGTCTCCACTTCCAACCTCTCAGATCCTCAGCCTCCCTTTATATGCTATCTTCCCCTCTTAGAATGTAAGTTCTTTGAGGGTGAGGACCATCTTGCTTGCTTCTATTTGTATCCCTGGTACTTGGCCCAGTGCCTGGAACATAGTAAATAATTAACAGGCAGAAATAGGTAGGACTGAATTAAAATCCAGCCTCAGACAGTTACTAATTATATGGCCCTGGGCAAGTCACTTAAGTTCTGCCTGCCTCGGTTTCCTCATCTGTAAAATGGGGATAATAATAGTACTCACTTCCCAGGGTTGTTATGAGCATCAAATGAGATAACATTTGTAAATCTCTTTGCAGACCTCCTTAAAGTGTTATTTAAATGCTAATAAATATTAATAAATGTTCCATCTCTCTCTCTCTCTCTCTCCCTCTCTCCCTCTCCTCCCACTCTTCCTCTGTTCTGTTTTTTTTCTCCCTTTCTAAAACACATACCCTTCTCGTAATTGGCTGTCTCTCCCTAGCTGGCATCTTTCTCTCTGTCTCTGTGTCTCTGTCTTTGTGTCTGTGTCTGTGTCTGTCTCTGTCTCTGTGTCTCTCTCTGTCTCTCTCTCTCTCTCTGTCTCTCTCTCTCTCTGCCACCATGCTGGGTGCTGTCAGGATGCATTGGAGAGACTGACAGTGTTGTTTCCTCCTTGTGAAGCGTATGGGGCAGGCCCTGGTCTCCGGGGCAGCGTTTTACTCCTCGAGGGAGCAGTGGTAATCGCTGTCTTGTGGCAATGGAGCCCTTTCCTAGGGCCACCAGAATTAGAGGCTGTCTATCTCCAGTCAGCAGTCAGAGACCTTAAGAGAGGGAGTTGGGAAAGAGAGTGACTCATTGGCACTAATGGGCCCACTAAGCTTCATTTCAGCATTTGTATTTCCACTCTTGTGGTTTGTAACTGCTTTTGTCGGGCTCTCCCATTGGCATGAAAGCCCCAGCTCAGCAACTATCTCTATCTCTGTTCAGCTCAGATAATAATTTTTGTTCTTCTATTGCTGAATATGAATTTAGTTAAAAAGAAATGATCTTTACCTATTGTTTCTCCTCTGAGTACTGCCAGGCCTTAAATAAACTTTCCCAGAAAGCCGAGGTAAATGTAATACACTAAGTCACCTGAGTATCTGGGAACCGAGGCCTTCATCGCTGAATAGATTTAGAAGGGTGGGCCCAGAGTCCTCTTTCTGCTCTCTCCTCTGGCTCGTTACATCAGATCAGTAGGCAGCATTCCCTCATATTGTTACCAAGCAGCTGGTATTTCAACCAACCAAGGAAATACTCATCTGTTCCTCCGGCAGCCCCTGATTCATGTAATTCCTCTATTTGGTGACTAATTAGAGGTGATGCACCCAGACTGCCTTCCCAGAGACACAAAGGGGTTGAATACCTGCTGTCAGCAATCAAGGAAAGTTACCTTCAGTTCTCTGGCATCCTTATAAACAAAAGGAGATCCTGTCACCAATCACCATTATATTGTGTTGCTGGCCCAGACTTATCAACCAAGTAGCACTCACAGTCATCATTGGTCTCCTCTCCTATAAACATATAGCAGCTCTAATTAACACAAGGCATTTAGTTCATGTTCTCAGTACTCTAGTTATATTGGATTATTCCTTCTAAGTGTAGTGCGACAAAACAAAGCATCTCGCTACATCTTCCTATTTTAGTGGGCTAGTACGAGGTGGTCCTCGAGTGATGGCCATGAGGGTCAGGGACTTCTGTTTGGTCTGCCAAAGTACAAGGATATTAAGGGGAAAAGCAGCCTACTCAGCCTGAAAATGAGGACAACAGGCTACTCTTATTCTAACTCAATTATAACGAAAAAGAGGAAGGGAGTGTGAGAGGCAGAAGTCACTTACTCTCTCTTCTTTGGAAATACAATGAAAGTGTCTGTGTGGATCAAGACCTAGCTGCCAGTTTATTGGGTGGTGTACAAGGCAGAGCAAGATCAGATGGGAGAGCAAGTGTTCCAGGGAGATCAACTTGGAAAGTATGTGATCAGGCCGAGCAACAAGAGGTGATCCCTATTTGAATAAAGCAGACCCAGACACACAGGCGAATGCCTCATGTTTAATTTGGTAATGTGGGAAGTGGGGGTGGGGTGGGAGGGTTGAATTAATGAAGAAAAGGCAGGATAGGGGCAGGTAGGTGGTACAGTGAGTAGAGCACCGGCCCCGGAGTCAGGAGGACCTGAATTCAAATCCAGCCTCAGACACTTGACACACTTACTAGTTGTGTGACCTTGGGCAAGTCACTTAACCCTAATTGCCCTGCCTTCCCCCCTCCAAACAAAAAGAAAAGAAAAGGCAGGGTCTATGTAGCACAATGGGAAGTGGAGCTGGAGCCCTATGTGCCCATCTCCCCGATCCTACAGGGACTCTGTGGCATTGATGTATACATTGTCATGCCATCTGTTGCCCATGGCCTCATTCCCTTTGTCTTCTAAGAGTAAAAGGGTAATTCAAATGGAACACTTTTGTTTTCCTATCATTTCATGAGTATTTTAGAACTCAATAGTTCTGAAAGTATGATCCTGGGACCCCTGGAGTCCTTGAGACCCTTTCAGGGGGTTCAGAGTTTTTGCAACAATACTAAGATGTTTTCATTTCTCGTATGGTAAATATTGATATAAGCCACATTTAAAAAATTCTTTTGGGGAGTCCTCAATAATTTTTAAGAGTATAAAGGGGTGCTGAGACCAAAAAGTTTGAGAACCACTGTAAAAGAATGCGTGCCTTTTCTTATCTAGGTAATCACATGGCATTCTGGTAATCCATGAACCTGAGGGTAGTAACATGATGGAAACCTTTAGGATTAAGATCACTATGAGGACAAATAGTAGCAATATGGGAGAGGACCCGGAGAGTGCAGTGGATAGAGAGCTGGCCCTGGAGTCAGGAAGGCCTGAGTTCAATTCAGACCTCAGACAAACGTCTGTGTGACTCTGGGCAAGTCACTTAACTGCTTTCTGCCTCAGTTTCCTTATCTGTAAAATGAGGATAGCAATAGCACCTATTTCCTGGGTTATTGTGAATATGAAATGAGATGATATTCGTAAAGTGCTTTGCAAACCTTAGAGCACTGTATAAATGCTACTATTAGTATTCAAATACCGTGGAGCATACTATGAAGATCCAATGCAATCCCTTTTGGCTGTGCTCCTTTTCTTCACTCCAGTAGCACCCAGTGAATGATCATGTAGCTCAGCGCCGTTGGATGCAGGAGGGCCAGTCCCATACAAGATTTTGAAGCAGGTAGTCTTTTTGCAATGCCTTACCATTCCTCCTTTCAAAGCTTTTCTTTTCCTTGACAGAGTCTGTTGCTTTCTTGTCCTCTCCAAGCACCCACCGGTGTCCCTCAAAGATTTATCCACTCTGACTACATCCCATATTTGGAATCCTTCCAATTTATTCCACATTTAAAAAAAAATAGGTGTTTCCTCTTCCTTGTGCACTGTGATCAATGCCTTCTGAGGTAGAAGTTAGTTATCAAATAAATAAACATTTTGCTAGGTGATAATCAATGATAATGGGTACTACTGGATATTTATATACGTATATATTTAATAACAAATTTTTGTTGATATATTTCATGTTTACAATGCCTAGGTTTCTCCCCACCTACCACCCACCCCCAATATTCTTCCTCCCCTTCTAGGGAGCTATCCCTTATAACAAATAATTATTTTTAAAAAGGAGAGGGGAAAAAAAGAGAAACAATTCAGACAAACCCATAAATACATCAAAAATAATGTGATTATATATACAATGTTCCACACCTGTGGGCCCCTACCTCTGTAAAAGATGTGGGGAAAGGTGTCTTCTCATATCAAGCATGTGCTTTATACTTTTGCAACATAACATTCAGTTTCATTTATTTTATGGAGCCTTCCTTTTTTGTCAATGACCTTGTTGGGGTATGTATCTAGTGGAATCTTTGGGTCAAAGGGTAGGGACATTTTTGTCATTTTTAGTCACATCATTCCAAATTGCTTTCCAGAATGATTATACAGTATTAATTCATAGCTCTCCCCAAAAACAAGGTGTGCTTGTCTTTCCACAGTTCCTCAAACACTAACTATTCCTTCCTTTTGTAATTTTTGCCAGTTTTCTGGCTATGATGTGAAACCTCAGGGTGATTTTGGTTGGCATTTCTTCTATTATTGCTGCTTTAGAGTATTCTTTTTGCAAGTTAAGTTTACATTTCTTCTTTTGAGAACTGTTGGTTCTCAAAGGAGTCCTTTGACCGCTTCTCTATTGGGGAGTGGATATTTCTATTTGTAGTAGAAACTTCCAGCATCATCATAAATCAGCAAGGAAGGTGTTTCTTTTATTTTTTATTTATGAAAAATGTTTTATTGATACTTTCCTTTAAAAATCATTATCAATTCCCCCAATAGAACTCTTCCTTTTAATATATAACTACTAAGCAAAACAAATCACATATTGGTCATATCTAGAAACATAACCCTCATTGAATGGTCTACCACTTCTCTACCAAAGAGAAGGTAGGCTTTACTAATATTTCTGTGAAGTCTTGACTGGTCTTCACATTGATCAGAAATCTGTGCTTGGTCAGTGTCATTTTCCTTAACATTATTAGGGTTATTGTATAAACTGTTCCCTATGTTGAGCTTACATCACTATGTATCAACCTATACAAAGGGAAGATATTTTTTTTTAAAACACTGACTTTAAAGCATCCTTCATTATTTAGGAACTCATCACACTTGTGCATATATCCTTAAGTATTTTGCAAATATCACCTGTCACCAGGGATAAGCCTCAGGTTGTAAGCTCTTCAAGGGCAGAGACTGCATCCATTATTTACCTTGTGTCCTACTTTATTTTTAATTTATTTTATTTTATGGAATAAAACAAGCATTTCTATAACATACTATAATAAAAAAGATAATTACAAATGAAACTACAAATCCATTATGTACAACTTGCTATTCCCTTTAAATATACAACAAAGTTATCCTGTAAATTTCTTTTCTTTTCTTTCTTTTTTTTTCTCTCTGCTCTGCCCCCACCCTAGAGATGGCCTTATGTCCTACTTTATGCTGTTAGTACAGTGTTGTATGCCTAGTGACCTCTCACCCAATATGGTAGGCTGACCAACAACCAGCTGCTTGGTTTATGATTCTAAAGAACACTTTTTGTTCCAAAGTTCAAGACAGACTGGAGTTTTACCAGAAGGTCATTCTCCTGAATCTTTGGCTCTCGATTGGGGTAGAGAGAGGGCAATGGCAATACTTTCAGCTCCTTGCATACACCACCAAGGTCATGGAACTCTATCCACAGAAGGAATTCACTTCTCTCTGTGTGTCAGAAGAATAGTCAGAAGCCAAGTGTCAGCTGTATATTCCTGGGTCTGAACCCAGTAGTTCAACGCACTATGCAAAAATGAACAAAGTGGTTATATGTGGTAATGATAGGGGAACTTTCCTTTCTGGACACAAAAGGTACAACTGCTCCCTAATTCTCTCAATCAACATTACCTTCTGTCCCCACAAACCTATGGCAGACAATTAGTCCTATCCTTCCTCTTTTACTAGGGGAAGACACAGATCAAAGAGACCAAGTGACTCAATACCCAGGTCACCCAGGGGCATATATCAGGACCACTGATGTCACTCTGGTTGGCAGGTCTCAACAACTCTGATGTGATGTGAGCTGCAGGGAAATGTAAATAGCTAACTGTTAGCTACCAAATGAGTATCAGATCCTACAGTGGAAGTGATTCAACTGGGCTGTGACCCCTTTTGTTATTTTGTGTTCTGAAATTTCTACAATTTCTAATTATTAGATATGGTACTGGGGCGCTGGTAAAGAAATATGAGCTGAAATGTGATTAACAATTTTGGTGCTTTGGGAAAGCAGCGTGTCCAAGGCAACCATAACAAATTCCACCTTGAATCAATTTTGCGATTCATGAAATGAAAAAAAAAAAACAGGTAATTGAGAAAATTCAGTTGAATAGGAGGGGAAATTATTTACTTAATAGCTTACAAATGGGTAGTACCCTATTTTCACTGATTATTTTTCCTAAGTTGGTGCCAATTCAGTTGTTTCTCTGCTGCCTTGAATACATATGTTTGTGCCCTCTAAATTTCAGTGTTCTGGGGCAAAGTCCTGGTTGTTTTCACCCATGTTATGGTTCCAGGGATCAGCTTAGTGAGCCTCTCCCTGGAGTGAAGTGTCTTTTGGTGACTACACTATTTCCTTAACAGCACAATCTGAGTGAGATACTTCAGTCTCTCTTTTAGACAGAAAGCATATGTGAGATGATTAAGGTAGGGTGGCAGCTCAAGGCTTGGGGGAAGCAGTACGAGGTCTCACTGGGAACTAACATGGGTCAATGTTCTTGGATAGGGAAAGAGTAATGGCTCTTTAGTTATAGAATCTAGGTTTAAATGTTGCCTCTAGAATTTACTACTTGAGTGACCTTAGACAAGTCACTTATCCCTGGGCCTCAGTTTCCTCATCTGTAAAATGATGGGGTTGGACTACATGGCCTCTGAGGTCCCTCTCAGCTCTAGATTTATGATCCTACAACAGTTGCCTTATCCTAGCTTCTTCAAGTTTGACTGCTTCTGTTAATAATATAGTATAGTGGCAGTGAATGAAAGGCTTCACCACAACAACCAATTCATTCCCTTTGACACAATCTAAGTCATGACTACCACTGCAGGCGAAGAGGTGAACAAAGGTTTCCCCACTTTCCCTCCCCACATGTCTCAACCCATGTATAATATCATGTACTTGGCAGGATAAGTAAGAAGATGTAGATATTTTCTTGTGCCCTTTGCGTACTAGTTTCCCCTTCCAGGATCCAACATTGCTATGCATCCACAGAGGTTGAAAACCCAGCCTCCCTTAAGAGTTGACTAAAGAACATGTGATTTTCTCTTTCAGATAGTCCATCGATTCTGGAGATAGTCAATAGCCTTAAAGTTGAGTTTCATGTTTTTGCTGGCAGGACTGCAGCGGGTTGCATTTAATTTTTGCTGTTATTCTTACTGCCATTATTAATGATATAGCTTCAGGAATGATGAATGAGGGAAAGAAAAGGGATAGAGAAAGTAGGGAGAAGGTAGTGAAGGAATAGAAAGAAACTATCTGAATGACAGAAATAGGGAAATGGTAATAGCTTATTTATGGCTAAAAAGCACTGTCACATACATAAATTCCATGTGAGTTTCATAAACATGCAAAGGGCTAGAAAATACGCCTCATATCTCCATTTTGTAGATTAATCAATCAAGCAATTCAGCATTTATTAAGCACCTACTATGTTCTAGTCACTGAGTTCTATACTGGGGATGCCGAGATAAAGATTACACAGTCTATACCAGGGTAAGGAACCTATATTCCTACGGCCACATGTAGCCTTAAGGCTGCAGGTTCCCCACCCCTGATCTGTATCTTCAAGAAGATATGCTTATATGTCCTTATAAGCATATACAAATTAAATACAAAGTAATTTTAGGTGGGCTGGCAATATCAGCTGGGATGAATCAGGAAAGATTGCATATGGGAAATGATTATTTCAATTGAATTTCGAAAGGACCTGAGATTCTAAGAAGCAGAAGTGAGGAAGGATTGCATTCCTAGGGAATACAATGGGACAGCCTGTGCAAAGGCATTAAGAAAGGGAGATAAATGACCATCTAAGCTTAACAATTGAAAATCAATCAGTAAGCATTTATTAAGTGCTTACTATGTACCAAGCATGATGCTAAATGCTGAACATACAATTAAGGCAAAACATAGTTCCTGCCAGCAAGGAGCTCACATTCTGATAGAGGAGACAATATGTAAATATTGTCATTGTTTATCGTTTGCTTTGAAGGGGACCAACGACATCATGGTGGGATCATCCTGCCATCTTGGTTTGTGCATGAACTGGATTTAAGTGAGTCAGAGCTGCACACAGTTGTCAGCCTCACTCTCTCTTCCAGAGTCATCAAAGCCCAGTGGCAAGACAAAAGTCAGGACACTAAAAGTCAGGATGCAGTGGATGACCTTGGTATCTTTGATGTCTGACCGGGCTCTGAGTGGTCCACAGCACCTGCAATTTCAACAACAACAACAGGTTTTATATTTGATCCTGGGAGAAATAAGAAGCCCCTGGAGTTTTCTGAGTGGTGGGGCAGAGAAGAAGGTGACAAAGTATGGCCTACAATTTAGGAAAATTACTTTGGCAACTGAGCGCAGGGTAGATTGGAGTGAGGTGGGGAGATCAAATAGAAGACTATTACAGTAGGCCAGATCAGAGGTGATGAGGACCGGGAAGTGGGATGCACGTAGAAGGATTTGCCTTGGCAAAAAGAGCCACATCTTCATCCTAGACTGGAATGAAGGAAAGGATATCAGTGACGTCTGAGCAAAGCCATTGAGGAAAAGGGTAAAAGGAGAAATCTCATTGAATGGCTTCCATTTTTTTTAATGAAGCATGAAGCAAGGTCCTCAGCTAAGAGACCTGAAGGGACAGGGAGAGGATTAAGGAGAGATGAGAATGTTTACAGCAGCTGCTGTTGACAGTGGGATATCTGATTGACTAAGGAGAAGGAGAATGATTGCCTTGCTGTAATGAGGTCCCATTTGAAATTAGGTAAACTAAATTTCTAGTGGACCTAGTCAGCTGTTTTGAGATTTCTTTTTCCAGTTCTAGTCAACAGCCTATGAACAGGGGTGAAAGATGTAGATAGTGGGAGGAATTGAGGGTTGGGATTTTGCAAGGCACTATTGGTGATAGGACAGGGGGGAAGGAGATGAGGGTTACAGAAAGAGAGTAGGGGATAATATATAGTTTAACTGGTTCTCCAAGAGTTGAGATAGGGAAGGGAGAAGAATGTCATTAGTGCAGGGTGATGGTCTAGCGAAGAATTTAGGGTATGAGGAAATAGAAGTCATGGTGAGGGCAACAAACAGGGTTAGAGGCTGTAAGGCACAGGGGAAGACAGAAAGATAAAAGATTATGATTAAAATACAGGTTTCGAACTTGCCCCCAAGGCTCAGCTCAGATCTTCTGATCTCCAGTGATGTTTCCATTATATGTCATAACTTTCTAGTTACCTATCTGAATATTTGCATGCTGAACATTCAATACTTTTAAGTCTACAAACAAAAGAGCTACCATTGCAAATCTTAGGCCCTGGGGCAAAGGTTACATTAAAGAAAAAAAAATTCTTTCTAGATTTCCAGAATCTCTAGCATCATCTCTGCCTTTTAGTTTCCCTGACTTCCTTCAAGATTCAGCTCAAATGCTGTCTTCCGTAGGAGGCCTTTTCCAGTTTTGTCATCTACTAGTGTTTCCGCCTTTGAAATTACTTCCAAAATGTTTCCAGAATTTCTAGCAATTTTAAGTATCGTTCTTCCCACAGGGAAGTTGGGTTGTTGATTTTTCGGTCTCCTTTTTGCTTGTGGCTTTTCCTGGTTTGGCACATGTAGACTGCTGTCTTATCAAGCTGCCAGTTCTATAAGAAGTAACCATCTTTCTCTGGAGATGGACAGAACCTTTCATCACAAGTCCCTCAGAATTGTCTTGGATCATTGTATTGCTGAGAATAGCCAAGTTATTCACAGTAGATCATTAAACAATATCGATGTTACTGTGTACAATGTTCTGGTTCTGCTCATTTTACTTTAGATCAATTCATGTAAGTCCAGGTTTTCCTGAGAGCACCCTGCTCCTCATATCTTATTGGTGCTTAGATTTCATAAGTATAGCAAATATGTCTGACTTGCCCATAATAATACTAAATGATTTTTCTTCTTACCACTTTACTATTTACAAAGAATTTCACATGTGTGGCTCTAACTTTAGACTACCTCCTAACCCATACTTGAAGTTTGGGGAGGAGAGTGGGGAAATTACTGTCCCAGGTTCAAGGTACTCTGCAGGTCTGTACTCTTGAAGCTACAGTTCACAATTCCCACAAGTATATCAACCTTTTTTTTGTGTCCTGGACCCCTGTGCCAATCTGGCGACAACTTTGCACTCTTCAGAATAATGTTTTTAAATGCAGAAAACAAAATATATAAAATTAGAAAGGAAAATAATTATATTGAAATAATCAGTTAACTAGCATTTATTAAGCACCTAAAGTACCTACTATTTGCCAGGCACTGTGTTAAGAGCTGGGGATACAAAGAAAGGCCAAAAACAGGTTTTGTTCTCAAGGAGCTCCTATAATTAACTATACGCAAAAATGTAATTAGCAAAATGTTTTTAAAAACCAGTTAATGGACCCCAGGTTAAGGACTCCTGCTTTGCACAATTGGCTCAAGGCATTTATTGAGATGGCTTTGTAAAAACAGTAGTTATAAAAATTCACCCCATCATCCTGGGGTGTAGTCTCCCGTAGATATATGGAGTGTTATTAGGGAGAATGGGCACACACAGGATGCCCCTGTAGAGTGACACACACTTCTGAACACTTATGGCCAAGACAGCTTTCACCTCCAATGCTTCAGGGTCCAGATGTCCTTTCTCTTTTTTTAGTGTCCACATTCTCCACTTCCATCCACCCTGACCCTCTCCACCCCAAATGTGCAGTAACTCTGCTGAGCTAGATTGATTAGGCCAGCTTCTGGGCAGATACGATGTCTTCTATTCTGCTGCTCAATTGATGCTAAGAGGTGAAGATGTGTTAGTTGCTGCTCAGGAGATGGGCTCTTCTTTCATAGCTGGCTCTCTTCTTTGCTTCCAGAAATCACACTCCTCAGCTTCATCCCCTACATTAATTGCCTTCTTAGAGAGTGTCTCATTTTTAAAGTTTTCCCAGGGGGCTAGCTGCATTCTAATTCTATTAATTTTGATCTAAGAACTTCTTCACATTTCATAAAGGGGTAACAAAGTATACACTTTTCTTCATACCTTTAAACCTTAATAACTTAAAAAAATTCAATTCAATGTCATTTCCTGTTCCTGTATCCTCTGTTCCATCTTTAGCCCTGACATATCTACTGGCAAATTTGAACCAGCATTGCTAGAGATCACTACATCTGGAAGTCAAGGCTTTGTTAGAAAAAACTCTTAAAGGACACACATTATTGAACCTTGCTTTTTTAGGTCTTCCTGCCATTTTATTTTCCCCTTATAAAATGAATCCCTATCATGATTACATGTTAGGTTCAAATGCATTAGATGAATAATATTCCTCCTCATGTGATGAAGAGGGGATATAATGTGAACCGATTTGAGAAACTGATGGCAACAGGGAAAAGGAGGAGAGCTGAAGGAGAGACATCTCTTTGAATAGTAAAGAATTAATCATTGTATCCCGAATAGATTGGCAACAACTTTTCCCTGCTAAGTGTCCTTCCAAAAGTTAAAATTTACCATTTTCTTTTCTGTCCTGATGCTGACTAACCAGTCTGAGAAACTCTCCTTCACCACATCCCTCCCCCTGACTCTAAGAAGTAGTTGTCTACTTCCTGAGCAGATTTATTGTGGTCATAGCTGTTGTGGAGACAGTGGTTATTTTAGCTGAAGCCACCAACAGCACAGTCTCTGTAACAGC
Source organism: Trichosurus vulpecula (assembly GCF_011100635.1). NCBI lineage: Eukaryota > Metazoa > Chordata > Mammalia > Diprotodontia > Phalangeridae > Trichosurus > Trichosurus vulpecula. The sequence goes on from NC_050576.1 coordinate 124,830,194, forward strand.
CGGAAAGCTCAATGACCTGATACTATCTCAGGTAACTGGAGCATGACTTCTTAAAGTGAGAAACTACCTTTAAATTATTCAGTGAACCTTCCTCCTGTCCACAGACCTTGTACAACAGCAAGGCGGGCACAGGAGAGGCACAACTTTTGATGGCTGTCATGTAGAAGCACTTGAGGGGATAAATGGAAGGGAGTGGGGATTAAGGTCCCAGTTTGAAGGATGCCAAGCTGGAAATAGGATGCATTAAAGTCATGCATTTCACTCTATGCTCAAGGTCAGTCAAAACCTATGGTGTAGATAATGACTGATTTGGGAGATGTTTGTGGGGTGATATAAGGGATCTGGAAATTATCTGTGTAAGAAATTATTTTCTGCAATTTTTTCCCCCAGTAAACAGCCCTTACCCTGACATGGACTCTGATTCCTACCACCACTGTCAGTCAGCACTGAGAGAATTATTCTTTTCTATTATATTAATTCTATTACGTTAATATTAAAATTTTATTTAATTATTAATATAATAAATAGAATAGAATATTAATACTAACATTAATAACTAATTAGTAATTCTCAATCTGATCTTTTATTTTTTATTTCCTCATTTAGGGACCAGCCCCTGTAGGTCAGTCAGCCAGTTTTTGAAGGATAAGGCTCATAAATGAGATTGGCCCAATCCTCCAGGAACATGTTCCTGGATCTTGGGAGAGACCCCACCCAACTAGGAGACCTTACATTCTATTTAGAGTGTAAACAGAATGTAATCTAGGTGAATTCCAGCCCTAAAGCATTAAGCCCATGTCCTTGTACCCCTCCATGGGAGTTTCGGATGACCCAGCTCATGAAGGAGAAAACCAACCAGAGTGGGCTGGGTAGAGATGGATTCCTCCAGATTGCTGGAGGCAGCTGAGTCTCATGATCAAGCCACATTCTCTGTAGGAGGAGCTGAAGACTTTTAGCCCACCCCCTCATTTAAAAATGCCCCTGTCATTAATTATTCACCAGTCAAGATTGATTTTCATCTGTCTAGGGCACCCCCTTTTCCAAAAGTATATTAAGGCTTCTAGGCTCTTCATTTTTTCTTGTCTTTGGTTATCGAGAGAGACCAATGGTCATCAATTTATTGATTATTAGCTAGCCTAATTAATACATTGACTATTAGTTACCCCTCTTGTAATTTTTGTTCATCATGGCACCAATCCAAATAGATTGGAGAAAGAATAAAAAGATAGAGAAAAGAAAGAAGAAAATGATTGAAGGAAAAGAGGTTCTGCAATTCTTTATTTGAAATATCTTTTATTTCTGGCCATCCCCCCTTATTTTAACTATAATTATTCTAGTCTAAGCTTCTCACTATATCCCTGGAAATAGAAGCCGTCAAGTATAGCAGAGAATACAATTTGAGGAGAGAATTAAGACCTAGCCTTTTCTCAGTCCTCATTTTCCTATACCTTTCTGCAACCTTTGACACTGCTGATCACCTTTTTCTTGATACTTTTTCCGCTAAACTTTCAGACATTACTCTTTCCTGATTCTCTTCTTACCTATCTAACTGCTGTCTCCTTTTTCTTTCTCCTTTGCTGGATCCTCATCCAGATCACACCCTCTAACCATAGTTGTCCCACAGGGATCTGTCTTGGGAGCTCTTCTCTTCTCCCCACTTTGGGACCATCTCCAGTTGTCCTGATGTATATCTTGCCATTGGAACCAGATGGCTCCAGAGGAGAGAGTGAGGCTGGTGACTTTGCATAGCATTCCCTCACTTAAATTCAATTCATTTGGAAGTCATGCCATCATCTTCCTGATGTCATGGTCCTTTTTGAGAAAGAAGGACAAACAGCAACCTGAGGGTAACATGAGCTGCCCCCACTGGGACCCATCTGGTCAATTCAAGTTGGGCAATGAAGTTCCTTCCTTCCTTCCATCATTCTTCCTTTCCTTTCCTTGATTTTCTTTGCCTTGTGTTGCTTTGCCTTGCGTTGCCTTGACTCCTTCCTCTCCCTCTGGAGAGGAGAAAGTGAGGCTGGTGACTTTGCCTAGCCCTCCCTCACTTAAATCCAATTCGATTGCAAGTCATGGCATCATCTTCCTGATGTTATGGTCCTCTTTGAGAAAGAAGGACAAACAACAACACTCTCTTCTCCCTCTATACTGCTTTTCTTGGTGATTTCATCAGCTCCCATGGATTTAATTACTATCTCTATGTTGATGATTCTTAAATCTACCATTCTGCCCCATTCTCTCTGTTGACTTCTAATTTCACATCTCCAACTTTCTTTCAGATACCTTGAATTGTATGTCCCAAAGAATCTTAAACTAAACATGTCCAGATCCAAACTCCTCATCTTTCCCCCCAAGCCCTCCCCACCCCCCACCTTCCCTTTCACTGTAGAAGGCAACACCATCCTCCCAGTTCCTCAGGCATACAACCTGGGTGTCATCCTTTACTCCTCACTATCTCTCAGTGGCACATCCAACCTGTGGTCAAGGTCCATCAGTTTCACCTTTGTAACATCTCTTGAATAAGGCCCTCAAGGAAGGGGCCCTTCTCTCCTTTCACACTGCCATGACTCTGGTACAAACTTGAATTACCTCATACCTGGAATATTGAACTGATGGGTCTACCTGCCTCAAGTATCTCCCCACTCCAATCAATGCTCCATTCAGCCACCAAAGTGATTTTCCCAAAGTGCTGCTCTAACCATAATCACCCATGATTCAAGAGAGAAAAATCCAGTTTTTCTCAGAGCATTTTAAAGATCTCATTTTATAAAGTAAGATATACCCGTACCACACAAAGTATGTTTGAAGCTCTTTGAAGGTAATAGCTTCTGCTACCTGTTATGTTTTGAGATAGATCTCTTAATAGTGTCAAACAATAGGGACTGAACCACTCCTCTGAAGGTGCCCTTTCCATTTAAAAGCCTAAGACTCCTGCCTCACTGTGCTCAGCTATCCACCCTAACAGAGAGAAGCAGTGCTACAGATAATTCAGAATAATGATCCAGACAATTTCTGTTTGCTGTTGGGTTGTATTGTGTGGACTTAGTTTACAGAAACATTATCTTTTATAATAGAGTCCAACATTTATATGGTATTTTAATCTTTATAAAACCTTAATATATATGCACATACATACACATGTATTTGATCTTCACAGTAACTCTGAGGTGAACGCTACAGATGTTATCGTTCCATTTTAAAGGTATGAAAACTGAGGTTCAAAGAGGTTAACAGACTTGTCCATGGTTGCACAACTTTAAATGTCAGACCCAGGATTCAAATCTAAGTCTTTTCTGATTCCTGGTCTCTTTCTGCTCTACCAAAGTTGCTGTGGCCCAGTGGGTACAGTTTTGGACTTGTAGTCGGGAAGACCTGAGTTCCAATCATGCTTCAGATACTTACTAGGTATGAAGCCCTGGGAAAATTTAAAAAAATTTAACCTCTCTCTGTTTCAGTTTCCTCATCTGTAAAACAGAGATAATACTAGTTTACAACATTGTTGTGAAGATCAAATGAGATAATATTGGGGGGAAAAAAACACTTTGCAAACCTTAAGGCGCTATGTAAATATTGACTGTTATTATTAACCTCAGAAAGATAGCATGGTATCGTGGTTTGAGTGCCAGAGTTGGGGTCAAGAAGATCTGTGTTCACATTCCGCCTTGGACGCTTATCAGCTGTGTGATTATGGGAAAATCACAACCTCTCTTTGCCTCAGGCAACTGTATGATTATAAGTTATAGATAGGTTACAATTTGCTTGGGTAGAGGGATACCCCACACTGATGAAATCATGGGTCCTCAATATATTTAGCACAGGCTAATACTAAAATTACAGACTCACAGAATGATAGGACTTAGTCCTACAGCCTCCTTTTACCAAAGAGGAAACTGAGTCACCGAGGAGTTAAATGACTTCCTTACGGTCACAATTTGGCAGAACTGGGATCTAGACTGAGGTTTTCTGATTCCAAATCTAATGCTCTTTCCATTCTGTGTTGTCTATGCATACACTGTTGATTAAAGGGAGGTAACCAAGGCTGTGTTGATAAATGTTTAACAATCAGCCCTCCAAACAAAAAAAGTACTAATAACATACCATTAAATTTAACCTGCATTAACATTTTCTCCATCACTTCCTAAAGTCTAGACCACAAAATGTTAAAGCAAGCCCTGATTGGTATCATGTGCTGCATTCTAAGGTATAAATGTTCACACTGAAAATTTAACAATCAGATAAACCAACAGCTGGTAGGAATTAGCTTCAACACAGCAGTGGAGGTCACCCAGACGCAGCACTTTGGAAGGTAGACAGCAGCACCTCGGTTTAAAAACAAAAAACTTCCCTGGACCAAGGTTCAGAAATCAGGATCAACCCCGTCTAGAGCAGACACAGATGAGAGACTCTTGTCTCCCTGTCTCCTCCCTCCCTCTCCCCTAGGCCCTCCCACACCCACCCCTTTCACAGCCTGTTCTTGAACTTAAATAATAAATGCCAACATATGAAAAAAAAACTTCTGGAAAATCTACAAAGCAAATAATTTACAATGCAGATACAGAGCAGATTTTACCCTAGAAACAAATAATCAGTGACTAGAAAGGCCAGAGTCAGCCCTATCTGATTCCTTTTGGTTTATCAAGTTTTAACTTCTTCCCATAATCTTCACTTTAGAGTACACTTGCTTTTGTTGGCCACAGGCAGCTGAGCTGTCTTCTGCCAAGAGGTAAGGGGGAGGGATAAGAGGACACACTGTACTTTATCCAGGGTAACAAGGTGTTTCCATGGGGAAATCAGTATTAGTTGGACAACGTGGCTCTAGCACTCTCTGTACTTTGCTTGTACTTTGCCCCAAGGTTCCCAGGTTTGCTTCTTTCCCTCACTTAAACCCATCTTTACTCTCTACTTATCTAATACAACCTTGAACTTTGCTCCTTGAATGGCTTTCTACATAGTCCTTCAGCAATGACCCTTCCACCTATATGGCTCCTCTGCTATGACTTCTACACACTTCTCTGGGGTATCAGTGCGGTATGGTGAAAATAGCCCTAGACTTGAAATCAGAAGAGACCTGAGTTCAAACCGTGTCCCTGATACTCACTAGCTATGTGTCTAAAGCTAAGGTACTTACTACTCCTGACCCTCAGCTTCCTCATTGATAAAATGGAGACAATGTGCTTGTAGCATCTGTCTGAAAGAGTTCACAAAATCACAAATTTAGGAATGGAATGGACCTTAAAGATCATCTGTCCCAACCTCGAATTTTTTTTTGTTTTTTTTTTTTTGAAGGGGGGAAGGCAGGGCAATTAGGGTTAAGTGACTTGCCCAAGGTCACACAGTTAGTAAGTATGTCAAGTGTCTGAGGCCAGATTTGAACTCAGGTCCTCCTGACTCCAGGGCTGGTACTCTACACACTGTGCCAACCAGCTGCCCCCCAACCTTGAATTTTATAGATGGGGAAACTGAAACCCAGGGAAGTGGAAGGATTGTTGTGAGGGTCAAGAGATAATGCATCTATAACAACCTAGAACTAGAATCTAAAGTCTCTGAGAATTCTGATTCTGGAGCCTTTTATCACTACCTTTTCCAAGTTTAGTGAGATGTTTGGCGTAATTAATAATGAAAATCACAGCCTAAGTTCCTGTCTAATAAAATACTCTTTATTGCCGGATTGTATGAAGGCCACTAATCCAACAGCAAAAGCATTTAAGATGCAAAAGCATGTAAAGAATATTTCGCTATTACAAATATTTATTGAGTACCTACAATATGTAATGCACAATGTTAGACATTGGAGACATAATTTAAAATAGTCCCTGCCCTCAAGAGGCTGAATTTTTGCTAGGAACAAGTAAGAATGAAGTAATGGAATCATTTGCTGCCTCATACATAAAGCAGTGCAATTTTCCTACACTTTGCCCCAAACAATAGATTTGGTAGAATCTTGGGAGAGCAGGAAATATATCCTTTAGGTGTATAGGCTGAGAAAACTGTCAATCATCCTTCCCATCCCCTTCTTAGCATGCTCCTTCCTAGGGGCTAGCAGGAAGATTTGGTAACATCTCAGGGCTGGCTGGAATCTGCTAAAGTCCCTTGACAAGGCTTTGAGGTCCTGAAGATTTTGCTGGGAAGTCTGGGTTCCAGGACACCATGGCACTGCCACTGTCTTCTCTCTCTTCACTCTTATCACAGACCACAGTTTGCCTTCCCATCTCTTGGCATATCAGAGACAGCCTAAAACCACGTAGATAATGAATCAGTAGGCTTTTCATCTCTTCTCTCCTTTATTTCACCAGAACCCTTTTTTCTTCTCTTTCTTTCCAATTTCAAATCACCTCATGAAGTCCCTTAACTAGATTTAAGCCTCCAGTCTGAAGAGTCTGATGTCTGGGAGTTTCCTGCAATGACTTGAAGCTATGCTGGTGAATTCCCACGAAGAGCAGGAAATCCCTTCTCATATGGCATTTGTAAAGTCCTTATGTAAATTTCAGCCTTTTAAAAAACAATTTCAGTGTTATCCCTGTTGCATTACCCGCTTACCATCTTCCTATCTGCTTCATGGATTATGGCAGAAATGCCCTTCCCGATAATTCTCTCTTCCTCCTCAGAATCCTTCTCAATCACCAGCTTCTTGATCCAGAGGTAGCAGTCTGCACAGCCCCGTTCCTACATGCTAAAACATCTAGGATGTTCTACATCCAGGACCGTTTTAGATTTAAAAGAAACATGATTTAATTCTGCTATTGCTGCTGAAGCCACAACCACTGTTGTCACAGTTGTATTAGGGCATTTGGGCTCTCTGTTTTTCCTTCCTTATCTGGAAAATATAGAAAGGCTTCATTGTTCATCACTCTGATATTGGTAGTTCCATTAATCAGTCATTTTTCTTGGGGCAGCAAGACTTCTTCAAGAGTCCCAATTCTGATTTGCTCTGGTGTCCAGCTGGAAAGGTCCCAGCAGTTCCCTCTTCTAGCAGCATCTCTCTCTTTCTCTCTCTGGCAAATGCCTATACCTGTGTCTGTACCTATGCCTGTGCTTATACCTGTGCTTATGTCCATACCTATTTAAAAATCTACTTTTATTGCCTGTGACTTTTATAATCTCTTGCTTCTTTTATAGCTACCTTTACCCCAAGGATACACACAAATCAGCAATGCAATTTTTTAAAAAAAATTTTAATTTATGGAATAAAACAAGCATTTCCATAACATAGTACAACAGCAACAAAATTTGATTGCACATGAAATTGCAAATCTATTATGTACAATTTGCTATTCTTTTAAAATATATAATAAAGTTATTATGTTTTTTCTTCCCTACTCCCCATTTCATTAATGAATATGGATGGAAAAATCCTAAATAAAATACTAGCTAAAAGAGTACAATAATATATTACACAGATTATACATCATGACTAAGTGGGACTTATACCGGGAATGAAGGGATGGTTTGATTATAATTATAATTGATTATATCAATAATAAAAGTTTTAAAAAATCACATGATTATATCAATAGAAGCATGTTGTCTTAGAGAAATTGGTGTAAAATGAAGGGCAAAACAGAAAGCAAAACAAACTCTTAAACATTTGGGGAAAAAAAATCGATTCATCTCTTCCTTGAGAGAGCTAGGGGCTAGCTAGATGACTCAGTGGATAGAGTACTGGACCTGAAGTTAGGGAAGACCTTGAATTCAAATCCTGCCTCAGATGCTTTCTAGCTGTATGACCTTGGGTAAGTCACTTAGCCTCTGTTCATCTCAGTTTCCTCAACTGTAAATTGGGGATGATAATAGCACCTACCTTTCAAGGTTATTGTGAAAATCTAATGAGATAATATTTGTAAAGCACTTTACAGACCTTAAAGTGCTAGATATAAATGCTGGCTGTTAGAAGGGAAGTAGAGGGCAGTCTAGGAGGAATCCCCAGGTTCATCTCTGTGAATACAGTGTGAATACCCTTTCTGGCTTCTGCTCAGTGCCAGTCATGCAACTTACTTTTCTCCTTGCTCTGAGGCCTCTCAAACGCAGGTAGTGATCTTGGCCAAGCAAGGCTTGAGAGATGGTGGAGATCTCTGCTGCTGTGGTGGCACCTGCAGCTGCTCTTTAGCTCACAGTTTGCTCACATTTCTCCTGCGCTAGCCTCCGGCTTACCTTTGTAGATGGTTTGGGAGGGTTCTCACTCCAGACACTCTTCCTTCCTTTAGAATAGGAAAGAGACTAACCTTTCAGACACAGTCTCAATCCATTCAGTCACATGTTGGGGACTTTTAAAAATCCTAATTAGCAGAAATCCATCTCCAGTGCCTACTCCAATTCCTTGGGGCACTACATTTACTTGAACATATATACAACGTATGTATGATCCACTGTGGAGGAGAAGGAGAGGTAAAAGAGAATATAACAATTACAGGTCAGAGCTGGAAGAAACCCTTGCTGAAAAGAATACACCTTTCCCATTGGGCTGGTTTTTTCAGGTACAGCTTGGACACTACATGGTTAGTGGGGCTAGTGCTCTAAATTCAAACACTAAAGCAAGGGGTTTCTGTTTTATGTCTTTGAGTGGTGACTAAAGCAGTGATGAGTGGGAGAATAAGACTTCTTTTTGCAGATGCCGTGGGAATATACAAATGCTAGTAGCAGAGAATGACTCCTTGCCTTGAGATGTTATATTTCCTCAGGATATGCCTGAGGTAGAAAATAAAGGAGCAGATATGGTTCTGTTTCCTGATTCATACCATTCTCCTCCATGTGCCAAATAAAAGTATACCTCCCCCCTGCCATATGAACCTTTGAGTTTGAGGACAGAAGGCTGCAAGGGGAGTGGCTTGTACCTGCTCAGACGTAGGTGAGAGGGGTTAAAGCTACGGCAAGAATAATGGAAATGACATTCCACTATTCCATGATTACTCATTTCCTTTTATCTCCTCCTCCTCCCTTCTTCCCACCAAGCTAAAGCACTATTCAGAAATTAAGTAAAATAAGACCCTTTTCAACAAGATCCAACTTTCTAAAAAGTCATAAAAGGCATGGATCCCTGTGGTTCAGCTCACTCCAAGATTTGGTTGCCAATAGCAACAACTAGTTGTTTGCAGCCTAATTCTCTGATGCCATCTGTCCTTCACCAGGAAACTTGCTGGCAAACAAACAGAAGGTCTCTAGTAACACCTCTCAGCAAAAGTTTGGGATCATTTTAGATACTCAGAGACAGACACAGAACTAGTTGCTTTTGAGTCACCAACCAAGCACAGAAGCTGCTTCTTTTCTATTTTTTTCCCTAGTGCTCAAAGATCAAATTCACCTAGCCCAGGCATAAGCTCTATGAAGATGATGTGGGAGTAGATGGTAGGCTAGTATGAGAAGTACTAGGAGGTGTAGCAGTGGAGAGAAGGCAAGTTGTCTAAGGCTGACTCTGAGCCTTCATTCAGTTTAATTCAATGACTAGTCATTAAGCACCTGCTATGTTGAGAGCACTGCACTAGGCACTGAAGAGATTCCAAAGTTAAGAAAGACATGACCCTTGGTCTCACAGAGTTTACAATCTAATGGGCGGTAAGGTGGGAGGGGCATTCCCATTCCTCAGCTGCCATCTCATCCCATTCCCCCCATTCAGGTTCTTTTTTTGTGTCTTCCCCCATTAAGGTTCCTTGAGAATTCTTCTTTCTTCTTCGGTAGTACATAGTAAATGCTTCTTGCTTTGCCTTACATTGAGAAGGTTGCCATCCATACAAAGTAATTATAGTAAATGCAAACAGGAGCTCAAAGCTCATTTGCATAAGAATTTTTTGTGCAGCTCCAGAAACCCAGAAGACCAGCCATCTCTCTTATCACAAGCTCTTGCTAACTGTCCCTCACCCCACCCCTATAGGCTCAGAACATTGAGTAATCAATCTTCATCAATGAGGAAAAGCTCATGCAAATGAGCTTGGAGCCCTTGATTATACACAAAATAGAACAAGCACTAGACATCATTTCATCATCAAGGACCAAACCAGTCTGAAAGATCTATGAGGCTATTGAAATTTGCTTCAGGTAGACCAGTCAGAGCAGAAGAAAAGTAAAAATGCATGAGAGAGAGAGAGTAGAAGAAAGAGAAAGAGGAGAGAGAGAAGGAGAACAAGAAGGAGAGGGAGAAGAGAGAAAGGAAGAAAGTGAGAGGAGGGGAAGGAGGAGGAGGATGAAGAGGAGGAGGAGGAGGACAACAAAGACAGAGGCTTCCAGGTCTTGTAGAGACCTCAATAATCAGAAGTTGAAGTGAGATAACTTTGGAGTCAAGACTTAAGGGAAGAGTCTTTCTCACTGAGTAAGGGTGGTACATAGGAAGATACTCTAGTTCTTTTAGTGAGTTATCTTGGGCAATGAATGTTATGAAACACTGGGTTACAGGCTGGTAAAGGGTGGGTGGGTGGAGACTATAAGATAAATGTACTGGCAAGACACTAGACTGTCTCATAATTTAGGACAAGAGAAACATATTTCCAAGGGCTGAGATGCAGCAGCCTGGCCAAACATTCAACAAGCCAAGTTAGAATCTGGGAAACATTAGGAAAAGATTGGGCAAGGGAAGATAAGGAAGGAACCAAGAAAGAAAAGGGTCGGTGTTGACGGTGGAGTTTTTTTTTGGTTGTTGTTTTGTTTTGTTTTTTGGTCCAGACCAAGGATTTCATTGAGTTAAGGAGCTCCTGGTGAGGAAACTCCTACTGAAGCAGTTGAACAAATCTGCAATTTATAGTCTCAGGGAACTGCCAGGGATAGTAAGAAGTTAAGTGATTTACCCAGGATCACATGCCTAGGACATGAAGCAGGATTTGAACCTAGGTCCTACTGATGTTAAATCTATCCACTATGCCATGGTTTTTCTCATTTGGGGCTCAGGACTAGGATAGAATCATGAGAACCTTTGCAATTTGTAAACCTGATATCCTTTTCATTTTCACCATACCGTTCTCCTCTTTAATGTTTGCCCTGCTTTGTAGTAACTCGACTTTGAAAACACAGTAATGTGTTGCTTTAAGAGAGCAGGAGGAAGAGGAACTGAGGTGGTGGAAGAAAGACCTTGGTATTCTCCCTTAAGGTATCTTGGGGTTGGGTAAACTCGGAAGGTCAGGGAAACTGATGGCAGTAAAAAAAAAAAAAGAAAAGAGAGCGATAATAACAGTTTATATTTATATAGTATTTTAAGATTGACAAAGTGTTTTACTTATATTACCTCATGTAATCCTCAGCACAACCCTGATGAGTAGGTGCTATTATTTCTCTCCTTATGGAAGCCTAAGGCTCAGAAAAGTTGAATGAATTGCCTGGGGTCGCAGATCTAACTAAATATCCAAGTCAGGACTGGAGCCTAAGTCTTTAGAACTCCAACTCCAGCATTCTATCCACTTATACCATGAGGCCTTCTAGAAGGCACTTAGCACCCACAAAGGGGAGTATCATAAGACTAGAGTTCTGGGATGAGGTGGGCTTTAAACTGTAAATACACTTTTTTGTTGTTTAGTCATTTCAGTCATGTCCAATTCTTCATGACCCCATTTGGAGTCTTCTTGGCAAAGATACTAGAGTGGTTTGTCTTCTCTTCTCCAGCTGATTTTACAGATGAGGAAACTGAGGCAAACAGGGTTAAGTGACTTGCCCAGGATCACTTATGAGATTTGAACTCAGAAAGATGAGTCTCCCTGACTTTCAGGTCTGGCACTCTATCCACTGCACCACCTAATTGCTGTTATGAAGAAGTAATACTTAGGTTATCATTAGCCACCAATACCATTATAAAAGTTTTATTGATACCTTTAAATGAATTTTATTTTACCTTGTTAGCTAATCATATAGCAAGGCCCAAAGAGAACGACATAGAAAACCATTAAGTTTTGATGAGGGGATGAGGAATGTCTGCTGTTGTTTAGACCAGGACTTCTTAAACTTTTTCTACTCACCCCTATCAGCACTTCTTAAACTGTGGGTTGAGACTCAAAGTTTAAGAAGCATTGATTTAGACCTATTTCTCACTTAAGAGACACTAGTAGAGAATGTGAGCTGTTCACAGCTAAAGCATCTTTAGTGCCAAAAGGAGAGCAGGGTTAATCTTATGTACCAGGGATCAAAGGGTGTAAGCATACTGCTTTGGGTTGAGAGAATAAAAATGCACATGAACTTCTTCGTACAAGTTTCAACCTGATAGGACATTCAGTTTCCTGATCTTTTAGCTGGCCATAGACCACATTTTCTTTTTGCTTTTTGGATCCTATCACGATCATGTTTCTGAGCTCTTCTTCCAGACTCCAGATGTTTCTCCTCCTTCTGGGTCCTAATTGCTTGGTATCATTTGATAATTGATGCTTGGAAAGATGCTCCTCTTACTTCAAGTTCCTCACTAACCCAAGATGCTAATGCTATGGAATACCCCACTCAGACCAGACCAGACTCCTGGCATTGCTGTCTGCACCATGAAGATATTTTGGTTAAGACCCCTACAATTATCCCTTCCATATCATTACTTTCCCCATCATGGTTTTAATATATCACAGGTCAGCATAAGAAATTAAATGGGATTTTGGGGGGAGTTTTACGGAAGCTGCAGATGACTTGCAAAGGCCAGCAGATGACACAGAAAGTTTAGAAACTCAGAAATGCACAAAACATATGTATAATACAAACATATTTTATTTTAATATCATAATAATTTAGACTTCTTCTCTGGTATGAAGGGATGGCCAAAAAATTTTATTTGAATTTCCAGATTGCAGAGGTGCCACACCCCTAACTACCGCAATATGGAAGGAATAACTGTAAACTATTCCCACTCCTGGATACCTTCCTGGGCAGGTCCAGGGAGAGCAGCACAGGGAAAGGGACAGATCTGGAGCATGGAGCACTGCCAATCATCAAAGCTGATATTATGAAGATTGTTGAGTTAGATTTCCTGAAACTTTAAACAATCAATAAACCATATTGTGGCAAGCCTATATGAGAAGAAGTAACTATAGTGGGGCCCTTTGGACAGCTAGATGATAATATGACAGTGGCACTGGGTTCCTAAAAGGGTCTGCCATATGAGGAAAGATGGGTAGGGGAAAAGAAAGTAAAAGGATACCACTGACAAACTTTAACCACTACCCAACATTTTCCAACCAATTCTGTTTAGAATTGTTTGGTGCTTTTTTACATGGGAAGCTAGGTTGCTCAGTGGATAGAACTCTGGGCTTGGAATCAGAAAGATTCATCTTCATGAGTTCAAATTCAGCCTCAGACAATTACTAGTTTTGTGACCCTTGGCAAGTCACTTAATCCTGTTTGCCTCAGTTCCACATCTGTAAAATGAGCTGTAGAAAGAAATGGCAAACCACTCCAGTATCCGTGCCAAGAAACCCCCCAAATGGTGTCACAGAAAGGCTGACTTGACTGAACAAAAACAACATTCTTCGTTGAAGAAGAGGATTGAACCAGGTAATTCCCCGATTCCTCCTCTCCTTCTAGATTTAGGATTGTGCATTATCTTAAAAGAAAACCATTGAGGAAAACAAAAGAGTGGGAATAAAATAAAATAAAAATTAAAAACTCATTATATCCTTTTCCTTCCCTCCTCTTCCCTCCCTTCTTTTTCCTTTTTCCTTCTACGCTTTCCCTCCTCTACCCTTCTTTCTTTCCCTTCCCTGTTAAAAATGCATAAAAATATAAATGCAAATAATTCCATACATATTAACATGATGTTCTATCTTTTTAATCTAAGAAAACATATTTGCATGGGGATATAATAACTACTGTTGAGTGTCAAATATGTTAAATATTCATATATTTGCAAATAGGTATTTTGGGTGAATGATGGAATTAGAATGTATATTATTCAACTATTCACAGGATTTTATAACATTCAATCTGATATGTAGCAGAGAAAGACATATACCCATTGCAGATATATAAAAATGGATGAGAGAATGAGAATAAAACAAAAGTGATTTGAATGTCTTGAAAATATCTCTCCCAGAATGAGGTACCATCTTTTTTAATCACAATGAAAATTTTAGTTCAAACAGATATGATAGATCTTATGTGCTATATATGAGTTAAGTATCCTGATATTATGAAGATTCTTGAACAAGAGTCTGGAAGCCTTAGACTATATATAAAGCATATTATTCAGTTATTGTAAGGCATAATAAAATACGTTGTTATCCCAATGACCCCCAAGTCTTATTGTCCCTGTTTACTGGTAAGTGTTGCTATGTGATATTTTTAAAAAAATACTAGAAATCAGTTAGACTTCCTAGTTTTAATGAAGTGTGCTCCTGAATTATAGGAGTTTATTGAATAGGTCAAATCCTCCAAACATTAACCAGTGGGACTAGGAATGTAAAATGTAGTTACATTTTACCTTGGTTTGCAATGGCCCAATGAGATGGTGGTGTCACACAGTAAGAACTGGAAATAGTGGTTTTGCTAGTCACATGATACTGGGCAAATCTGGGCTCTCCTTCCCACCCCCAGGGAGACCTGATTCTGACTTCTCAGGCTCTTAGGACTACTGCCTTGAGGCTACTTTGCAACACTGGACTAGCTTACCCCTGCACCCTCTTACCACCCCTGCTGCCTGCCTGACCAGTTGGAAATGCCAAATCGTTTTGTAAAACAAAGAATAGTTTGTCCCTCCCCCACCCCAGAATTAACCAGTTAAGTATATTTAGATCACACCAGTAACTAGGGCGGGGCAATCAGGGCTTTGCCTCATGGTTCTAGAGAATATCGACAGCAATTATCTCTCAACTGTATAGAAACAAGTGAGTTTGGCATTAATTAATAATAATTAGTTAACATAGAAAGATAGCAGATGGTATTCCAGGTGAGTATTTCCACTTTCCTCCCCTGTTGTAACTCCCCCACAGTATTTGAGGGAGCACTTTATGTCTCTTCTCCCAGGCACATCTTGTGCTACTTCCCTCAGGTGCAAAAATTGCTAGTTATGTCTGGTTTTTTTTTAGCCCAAATCTAGGCTTTTTATTTCTAGGTGTCTAACACCCACTTCCCCTCCAATCTTGTGCCAAGGTGAAACAGAATACCCTATAAACAACATTTTCACAAGTCCACTGTTGATTGATAAGTGCTATCCATAACAATGACCCTGAAGTAGCTTCTGAATCATCACAGAGACTAAAGTATCCTCAGTTCAGTTTCAGCCTATGTATTTATTGCATTTTAATTCTTTGAAAATGTGTAATCCATGCAGAGAAAATAGAAGAATTCTCTATCAACCAGAACGTTTGCTTAACCGGTAGTACAGCCTATTTCCTTGACCATGCTTAGATAACAAAGAGCTTACTGTATTTTCTTGTAATAATAATTCTTTACTGTGGGGAAGGGAGGAAAGAGTTCTTGCAGCCGAGTTTGTTGGGACTAAATTTTTCATAGTAAGTGGAAGTGAACTCCATTGGCAGTTGGTTTGTTTTAGAAAGAAGCACATTTTGTCCTGTAAAAGTAGGAGAGTATTGTAGTGTCATCTTTTTTTCTGGCAAGGACTCACTGTTTCACAGTAACTCTAATTAAGTGTGCTAATGGTATGCCTTGCTCAAGATAAGGGCAGAGGCCAGCAGACAGAGAGAACTTTCCAAGCCCATAGATCACTTCCTAATTTATCTCGAACATTTTCTCTGCCTTCCATGACAGGATCAGGCACCAGTCCTTTGAAGGAGAAATGTATCCTGTTATCGCCTGTACAGAGGACTCTTCTAAGGAGCAGATTTTTATTTCATTTAATGAACTGGGTTTAAAGAAGTAGGGGAGTCACTGAAGCTGAAGCCTAAATTCAGCAATGTTAGATAAAATATCAGCTGTCTCTTGGCTTAGAAACTCTCCTATCTTAGGTCTGCCAAATATTGACTTAAATACAAATTACACTTCAAACATTTATATAGAAACATTGTGACTATCCTTGGATTGGTAGAGCCAAAAACATCACCTTTCCCTTTAGAATCAGGCAAACTGGATTTTTCTGAAGTTAGCCAGGGGAATAGGGGTGAGTAATCATTCTGGGGGCAGTCTCCTTTCATTGGCTTCATTTAACCAAAGGGAAGGTATTCCTACCTATGACTTCTTTTTTAAAATTTTATTTTTAATATATGGAATAAAACAAGGATTTCCCCATGACTTCTTGATGGCAAGGATCCTGGGGAGATTTGGCTTTTGCAGGTGAGGGGAGAGAAATGAAGCAGGTGGCTAAATTGCATTTTCCTGTGACCTCTAAAGGAAATGATCATAATAAGCTGGTGACAGGAAAGCAACTTTCTCATCAACAAGCCAGCATGACTTATACATAGGATTTCACAGCAGCATCTAGTAAAAGGAAAAGCTGAGTATTCGGGGTCTAAAAAAATCAGAAAGGCCTTAATTCAAATGCTACCTCAGATGTATATCTACCTGTGTTGTTGTTGTTGTTCAGGTGTTTCAGCTGTGTCTGACTCTTTGTGACTCCATTTGGAGTTTTCTTGGCAAAGATACCGGGGTCGTTTTTCATTTCCTTCTCCAGCTCATTTTATAGATGAGGAAACTGAGGCAAACAGGGTTAAGTGACTTGCCCAGGGACACACAGCTAGTAAGTGCCTCAGAAAGATGAGTCTTCCTGACTGCAGGCCCAGCATGTCATCCATTGTGCCACCTGGCTGCTATAGTAGCTGTGTGACCCTGGGTAAGTCATTTAACCTCTCTGAGTCTCAGTTACTTCGTCTATATAATGGGTGTAATAAAATCTGCAGCACTTACTTCACGGTGTTGCTCCCAGCGAAGAGATCATGCACATGAAGTGTCTTATAAATCTTAAAGTGCTACATAAATGTCAGTTACTATTAAATGAGAAAGTCTGCCAGACTTAGCACAGGCTTCAATCAATCAATCCATTTATGAGTATTTATTCATGTTTACTATGTTCCAGTCATGCTGCGCACTGGGGAAACAGTCTATTTGCAAAGAATTTACAATCCAGTGGGTGAGACAGCAAGTACATATGTAAATATATGCAAAAGAAATATAGAGCAAATAATTATAGAAATAGAAATAAATATAGAAAAATAGAGCAAATATATTCAAAGTAGTTAAATCCAAGGTAATTTTGGAGGGAGGGCACAAACAGTTGGGAGGACCAGGAAAGATTTCATGAAAATTGCTTGAGTTACATCTCAAGGAAGGGACTCTACTAGGCAAAGGCAAGAAAAGAGAACATTCCAGGAGCAGAGATGAGTGACAGAATGGCCTGTATAAGAAACTGAGAGGAGGTTAGCTTGGCTGGGTCACAGAGTGTGGGCGAGGGGTGGCAATGTCCAACGAAGCAGGGAAGATCGGTTGGGGCCAGATTATATAGGACTTTAAAAGCTAAACAGAGGAGTTGATATTTTGTTCCAGAGGCAATAAGAAGCTGCTAGAGTTGATTAAGTTGAAAAGTGATGTGATCAGATTGGTGTTTATGGAAAATTACTTTGACATCACTGTAAAGGATGGACTGGGATGAAGAGAGACTTGAGGACAGAGAAACCAATTAGGAGACTGTCGCAATAATTCAGGAGAGAGGTGATGAAGGCCTGAATGAGGGTGGTGACTGGGTATGAGTGGACAGAAGGGATCGAATATAACAGATATCATGAAGGTAGGAATGGCAATATTGGGCAACTGATGAGATGTGGAGTGAGGAGAATGAAGACTTGGAGATGATTCTGAGTTGAACTCGGGAGTTTGGAAACATGGTGGTGCCTTTGACAAACTGGGAAGTTTGGAAGAGGGGCAGTTTAGGGAGGAAAATAATATGGTCAGTTTTGCACACTTGGGTTTCAGATTTCTTTAAGATGTTAAGTTTGAAATTTCCAAGAGGCAACTCATGATGTGGCTGGGAGAGGGCTAGGGCTGGGACAGGGACTGGGCTAGATATATAGATATCAGATTCATCTGCACGGAGATGTAATTAAACCCATAGAACCTAATGAGGAGAGACCAAGAGACAGACAGAGTCAGAGAGAGAGAGACAGAGAGAGAGAGAGAGAGAGAGAGAGAGAGAGAGAGAGAGAGAGAGAGAGAGGAGAATGTGAAATGAGATACAGGCATTTAAAAGGCCAGTATAGAGCTGAAGCGGCTGACTTTTGGGTAGAGGTTGGAGATGGAAAAGTGAAGTCAGACCAGAGGTAATGGTCTGAGAAAGTACTGAGGGGTGGAGGGATTGGAGTTCGGTGATAGTGAAAGACAGGTTTAGGAGGGGGTAAAGCATAAGGAGACAAGGAATGATGGGAGGTTAGGTTCAGAGAGTTGAGTTCAGGGTTTCTAATTGGGGAAGAGGGACACATGTGGGTAGCAGTAATAGTGTAATTATCCCTCTGTGTGGCTGAGATGGAGTGAAGGAGTAGGTCGTAGGATTTAAGGAGGCTGAGGAAGCGAAAAGTTAGGGGGTTTGAGGGAGCACTGATATGGATATTAAAGTCCTCTCATATCAGAGAAAGGCAGCTAGGTAGCACAGTGGATGGAGCACTGGGGCTAGTGTCAGGAGACCTGAGTTCAAATCCAGCCTCAGAAACTTACTAGCTGTGTGACCCTGGGCAAGTCACAACCCTGTTTGCCTCAGTTTCCTCATCTGTAAGATGAGTTGGAAAAGGAAATGACAAATCATTCTGGGATCTTTGGCTAAGAAAACCCCAAATGGGGACACGAAGAGTCAGACATGACTGAAATGATTGAATAACAGCAATAATATAAGGGCAAGAGTTGAGGGGGAGAGGAGAAAGGCAAGCCAAGTACTGAACTTCTCAGAAAAGGAGGAAGAATGACAAGGGAGTTGGTATACTGCAGCTACCATAATTAAAACTGGTTGGAAAATTTTGATTGAGTAAACTTCAAGAGAGGAATGGAAACTAAGTGACAGAATTAAAGGGAAAGTCTGGAAATGACAATGTGAAGAAAGGGATATTCCAATTTCCTTTCAGGACCAATGTAAATGGGAGAAGGTACACCCGTTATTGGAGAAGAAAACCAGGGATGTAGGGTTGTCAGAGGAGAACCAGGTCTCAATGAAGGCTAATAGAAGGAAGGAACATGAGAAAAAAAAGCCTAGGATGGAGGGGAGTTTATCCATTATGGAATGGGAATTTCAGAGGGCACAAAGGAAGGGGTAAGAGGGCCATGGGGGTTGAGGGGGATGGGAGAGAGAAAATAGGGCCAAGGTACATTAACTGTACTCCTCCCCTTTCTTCCCTGAAGGAAACAACTTATCAAAAATTGAGATCTGGACAAGTTAATTTAATAACTATAGAGGATTGGACTTTATACAAAGGAAGAGTTATTCAACCTTGTTTAGGCTTCTCGATATAGCGGAAAGGACAATGGATCTAAGAGTAAGGGGACCTGGGTTTGAATCCTGACTTACTAGATATGTGTCACCTTGGGTAACTCCCTACATCTCTGATTTTAGAATGCTTCAACTCCCTTTCATCTGATCATAGCTAATCATCATTAAAGATGATTAAACTACCAACCACCCAGATCTGTCTCTCTCATCGGTCACTGTTCTAGGTACTCAGAATACAATGAGTACTTCTTCCAACTCACAAGTAATTATCCAGAGTCCTCTAATCATTTAAGCAAATCCAGGTTTCAGTGAAATAACTCATAGTGCCTGGGGCAAATTCCTAACTACGAATCCCACTCAGATCCAGATGCCTCAATTTTCCCTATCTCCAAAAGAATTTGGCCTCTTTCCTATATTCTGATTTCATGTGGAAAAAAAAATTCTTCTGGAAAGAATTTTGTTTTTACAGGACTTTACAGGGTTTGAACTCATTTTTCTGCTTCTGACTATTTTTTTTGTGCTGAGAAAAAGACAACAAAGAACATGAAGGGAACTGAGATACATCCCCATAATATTCTTTGCTTAATGGGAAAGGTAGGAGTCTAGAGGCCTGATGGATCTGTCACAAGCCATGTCCAAAGACTTACTTTCTCAAATGGATTAGGCCTCTCCACCTTGTCTCAGGTCAACCTGTTCATCCTGTTAGAAACATATTTACATTGTTTAAGAATAAACAATACTTTTTGGGAAGCCAACAACGTTTTAATTATATTTTACATTTATTCAGTCTGAATAAATGGGTACATCCCCTGAACAGAGTACAGGAGAAAGTACAAAGACTCAGATGGATGCCAGTCCTTTTATTGACCCCCCACATCGAATCTCCCACCAGGCTCTTCATTGGCCAGATGTGAACCCCTGACTGCCTACGTCATGCCCTCCTCAAATGGCTCATTTAAGCATGAGTATAACCTTTCACTTGACTGAGGCCTGGTTTTTGCTAAAGCTGGGGGAGGGAGGAAGGGGAGGAAGAAGAATACTTTCAACTCTGTGGAAACAAAACTGCTCCCCCTCCAGTTTCTTACAGTCCCAAACAAAGAGAAACTCTGATTAGCAGGCTCATTTTTCTACCTTTAAAAAAACCATGAAAGATCAACCATTGAAAAGAATGTCAATACACAGCTTTCTTAGGAAGAAGGAGAAGGGGAAGGGGAAGAAGGGGAAGGAGAAGGAGAAGGAGAAGAGGAAGAAGAAGAACAAGAAGAACAGGAGAAGAACAAGAAAAGAAGGAGAAGAAGAAGAAGAGGAGGAGGAGAAGGAGAAGGAGAAGGAGGAGAAGAAGAACAACAACAACCTCCCTGGAAAGAAAAATCTCACAATACTGGCCTACATGATGGTGGTTTAATATTGGTAATCCACGATAACAAAGCTGTTTCTGGCTTTCTTTGTTATTATTCACAAACGTTTATTAAATGCCTTCTATGTGTAGGGCTCTGTGGTCATTAACATAGGTGATTTGGAAATAAAAAAATGTTGTTTAGTCATAAAATTTCTCTGTTTTCCTCAGCTGTTCTGGAAATAGTATGAATCAAAATTTAGAAGGGATTCCTGACTTCAGAGTAAGGAGGTTAAAAAGTGTTAAGCAAGAATCAGTCAGAGCTGTGCCAGAGTCATTAGCAGGTGACAGGAAGAGGATAAAAAAGGAACCAGAGTCAACAGACAGAGCTAGCTTGGCATCACAGAATCTCCGAATTAATGGGGACCTTAGATGTTATCTTTGCCGCTGCTGTAGCTGCTCAGTGGTTTTTCAGTTGTGTCTGACTCTTGGTGACCCCACTGAAATTTTCTTGGCAAAGATATTGGAGCAGTTTGCCATTTCCTTCTCCAGCTCATTTTAAAGGTGAAGAAACTGAGGCAAACAGGGTTAAGTGACTTGGCCAGTGTCACACAGCTAGTTAAGTGTCTCAGGCTGAACTCATGAAGAGGAGCCTTCCTGATTCTGAGCCCGGTGCTCCTGCCGTACTACCTACCTGCCCAGAGCTAGGAATGAGAACAATAGATGGAATTTAGGTAGTATTTTAAGGTTTGCAAAGTGCTTTACATATGTAAGGGCTGAGTGTGGATGGGTGAGGACTGGGCCCACAGTCCTCATAAGCATTCTGAGAGTGCTGGACTGATATTATCCCCACATGGACTGTGAATGTGCAAAGCCATTGAGCACTGGCCTGGTTATAGTCGGGAAATGAGGATGAGCTGCTGTGGCCTTTTAGGTCAGGAAGCGTCTCAGGCCCTTTCTCACTGGGAGCGGGTAGGGAGCTGAAAGTTCTTGGACCTATTGCTTCTGTCTCTGTTGTGTCTATTCTTTCTTACTTTTAAGTGATGGAGACTGAAGATGGCTATGAACTTGTGGATTTTAAAAGGTCCAGCAAATAAGTCCCCAGAAGTCTGGGAACCGGATTCTATGCTGGAATTTGCTGGTAGCCAGAGGGAAGGAAACAAAGCCCAGAAAGATGTGGATTCATACACCCACTGGCCATGTGGCATTTGGAAATGAACTTAGTGGGATCAAGGCCATGTAGAAACCATATTAAATCTGAGCCCACTCTCTTTAGGGACCAAAGCGGTGTGGGCAGTGTGTGTCCGTAGGGGTTAAAAGCAAACGTTGTATTTCTATTCTAAACCATCAAAATATAAATGCTTATCATGATTAATATCTTTTTGTGAAAGATAATTGATATCAATTAGTCAAATGAAACTAGAGTGTTAATCATGAGTAGCTAACATTATGTGAGGAGGGGGAAGGGAGCATATTGGAATGAGGGCAATAGAGCCAAAGATATTAGAGAAAGACTCCTCTAACCCCTCAGGTGGGGGTTACCTTAGAGGGGTAGGTGCTGTTATTACTCCCATTTTATAGATGGAAAAACTGAGGCAAGCAGAGGTTAAATGCCTTGTCCAGTAAGTGTCTGAGGCTGGATTTGAACTCAGGGCCTCCTGACTCTAGGGCTGGTGCTCTATCCACTGAGCCACCTACCTGCCCAAACAGGTTGTTATTGTTGTGTTTGTCCTTCATTCTAGAAGAGGACCATGACATCAGGGAGATGATGACATGACTTGCAGTTGACTTTGATTTGAGTGAGGGAGGGCCGTGCAAGGTCACCAGCCTCACTTTCTCCTCCAGAGCCACCTGGGTCCAGTGGCTGGATATTTATCAGGACGACTGGAGATGGTCCAGGATGCACTGGGAGACCCTGGCCCAACAGAAGGAGGGTGAGAAAAGCAAGCTTTGTGCATAACTTATATTCCATTCCCTATGTTTTGCTCTCTTAGTCCTCTGAACCTTCAGTTCTTCCTTAGAGAGAGTGTATCCAAGTCTCTCTCCCCCAAACCTCCACTCGTTGATCCTAAATCTACCTTCTGGGGCTCATAAGCTCCTGTCAGTTAAAGATACAGCAGTCATTCTTCCTTAATTCAGCTCAAAGGAAATGACAGTAGAGGACAATCAAATAGTGTAGGAGACTGGGTAAGCCTTCAGGGCTCCTACTGGTATTATGTTTGTCCAGTAGATTAATATAGGGTTTAAGTTTGGTTTCAGCACTTAATCCTTTCAATGTCAGAGGAACTGAATGTGGTGCTTTGCCTGATAAGACTGAATAAAAAAGAGAACAAACATCTCAGCCTCTAATCTCTCACTGGGGTGACCCTCAGTATTGTCTGTCCCAATTTAGGTATGTTCCATTTGTTGAGAGGTGTCTGCTTAGGAAGCCCATAGCAATCTTTCCTTAAGGGCTGATGGGGGAGTTGTTGTTGCTTGGCAAACCCTATAAAACTCCTCGCTCTCCTTTATGCTTCTTGGTATATGCTGCTTAGAATTTATCACTGGCAATTTTAGAGTCATACCTTTGAGACTGATCCCAGAAAGATGCAAGCTGATAATGATGCAGTGCTGATAATAATACAGCAGTGCTTTGCATTGCATGTTTAAAAAAAATCAAAATATTACTGTGCTGAAACGATGAATATGAAGATACAGAGAAACATGGAAAGATTTATTTGAACAGTTGCAAAGTGAAGTAAGTAGAGTCAGGAAAAGAGTATATATGATAATTACAACAATGTAAATGGAACGTATAACAACTCCCTCCCCCACCCCCAAATCTTAGTGCTGTATAATTGTAATGATCAGGTGTGGATCTAAAGAAAAGCTGAGAAAATGTACTTCCTTCCCTTCTTTTCAGAAGCAGAAGACTATGGGGGTGGAAAGTAATGTACACTGTCAGACTTGGCCAAGGTAATAGTGCATTTTTGTGGTTTTGCTGCACTGTTTCTTCCCCCTCTCTTAAAATTCTTTATTATATGGGATGGCTTCAAGGGTACAAGAGCAGGGATAAATTTATAAATGAAGGTGATACAAAAATGATATTTACAGAACTTTAAAAATTTTTCCTAGAACTTCCACATAGATAACAATAATCACTAGCATATATATGTATATAAATATACACACATACATGTGCACACATACATATATATACACACGTATGTTTAAAATTTGCAAAGTACTTTATAAATACTATCTCATTTTATCCTCTCCCAACAACCCTTGAAGATACGTGCTATTATTATCCCCATGTTACAGTTGGGAAAACTGACTTGCTCAGGGTCACACAGTTAGTGAATGTCTTAGGTTGGATTTGAATCTAGGTCTCCCCAACTTCAAGCCAAATGCTCTAGCTACTATGCCACCTAGCTGCCCAAGTCTTCTCTCCTCTAGACTAAACATCCTCAGCTTCTTCATCTGACTCCTTTATCTGGTCTGGGCCATTGCCAGTTGTCTTGACCTTTGTCTTGCCACAAGACTCTGATGACTGGGGAGGAGAGAGAGAGAGATGACTTTGTGCAACTCTGCCTCGTTTAAATTCAATTCACTTGCAAGTCAAGACATCATGATACCGGTGATGCCATCGGTCTTCATTGAGAACGAAGGACGAACAACAACTCAGTCATCTGCTATGAATCTGAGGCTCTTCATCATCCCAAATGCCTTATTCTGTTTTCTGTCTTATCAATGTTCTTCCCAAAATGTGCTGTCCAGTTTTCAACCCAATGTTCCATAGATCGTCTGCCCATAGCAGGCAATCGTTTATATTTTACTAAAACAAATGAGATTTTTTCTTTCAGGCTGCTTCCATGATCTCTTCCCACTTGCACCCCTCACTAGACAGATTAGAAATCTGCACCCGATACTTGTAGAAATGTGTGTGTGTGTGTGTGTGTGTGTGTGTGTGTGACTATATGGTGTGGGATGTATGGAGATACTTTTGAGAATGTTTAACTTTAGTGGCATTTCACTAGAGTTTGAATTCCTTTCCTTTGTCTTTTTAAAACCATAAAACTCCCTTGTGTGTAGTAAGGGCTGCCCAAGGAAGAAGGGTAGGATTTTGTGCCTTCCTTATTTTTAAGATAATAGTATTGTTTTTAGCCTTCTACCAAAAAAAAATTCTGATAGGCAATTAACACACCCTAACATTCTACAGCTAGGTGGCACAGTAGATAGAATGCTGGACCTGAAGTCAGAAGGACACATCTCATGAGTTCAAATCTGGCTTCAGATACTTACTAAGTGTGTGACCCTGGGCAAGTTATTTAACCCTGTTTACTTCAGTTTCTTTATCTAAAAAATGAAGAAGGAAATGGCAAACCACTGCAGAATCTTTGTCAAGAAAACCCCAAATGGGGTCATGAAGGGTCAGCCACAACTCAACAACAAAAACAACAACGTTCTACCATCCTCAGAGAAGAATCTCCATCTGTTCAAATTCTGGTGACGCAGTTGCCAGTGTTTTGTCTACACTTCAATATACCACACTCTGGATTTCACAGCCATCCCTCCTTTGGACTCCATTTGCCACCATTGCCTTTGGACTACATTTTTGCCACCAAATGCCACCATTTGCCAGTTAGCTTCTTGCTTCATCTCAGAGATGACTCACTAAGCTGAAGGCTGAGAGGGCAAACCCACCATTTACTCAGCAATCCCTTCATGTAGAGATCAAATATCTATTAGGAAAATCTTTGTATAAATGCTGAGGCAAATGTCACTGGCCCCTAGCTGGCTAATGAGAACAGTATTTTCCAATGGTATCTATTGTTTGGAGGGAAACTTCCTTCTCTCTCACTGCTTCCTTTCCCCTCCCAAACACATAAAGGAGAAGTATAGCATCCAGTATAGGGGTGAATATTCTATGGAGCAAACTATGTCCTGCTCCCTCGATTTCTGAAGTGTAAGCTAAGCATAGGATCAAAGCAACTTGGATTTAGAGCTGGAAGGGGACTTGGCAGTCATTTTGTCTAAAAGCCCTTTATTTTACAGATGATGAATTTGGGCTAAGAGAAGGTAAGCAAGGGTGGGGAACTTGCAGCCTTGAGGCCACATATGACCCTCTAGGTCCTCAAGTGTGGCCCTTTGACTCAATCTAAACTTCATGGAACAAATGCTCTTAATAAAAGGATTTGCTCTGTAAAACTTAGACTCAGTCAAAAGGCTAGAGGACCTAGAAGGCCACATGTGGCCTCGACCACAGGTTACCCAGGGATGGGTCTTGGGTCACATGGGCAGTAAATGGCAGAGTCAAGGCTTGAACCCCAGTCCTTTCACTTCTATACTACCTCATTGATACAGTTAGGGATAGATACAGACTATATAAAGCATGCTACAGAGTGAACGTGTGTTACCTGGAGTGGGAATGATGAGGAAGGGAAGGGGAAAGCCCTTAACTCTTATCTGGAGTAGACCGGGCCACTTGGAAGTGGATGGACTCATATTTCCTGAAGGTTCACTACAGACTCCCAGACTTTCTTCCCATCTAGAACCACTCTCACAAGTGTGGGCAGTTTGCCTCATGGTAGGAATTTTTCACTCCTTTTGATTTCCTCCTTGGGTTCTGATCACACTCTGTGTAAGGCTGCCATGTTCTTCTCTCTCCCTCTCCCCAATCCCTCCATTTATTTCATTTAGGTTCTTATCCTCCCTTGAAAGCATAGCATGATGTTTTACCTTCTGCAGACTAATGTACCTAATTAGATCCTATTTAATGGAATGTGGTTTTAAATGGGTTCTTTATAAGACAGGGTACCTCATAACAAATTGAAACCTTTTCTGTTTCTGATATATTGATCGATTAGGTTGCAACTCATGACTTTTAGGGTTAAATTTCCTTAACTCTGCGTCCTTTGGGTTCTGAGGTATTTAGCTTTATTCAAAGAATTATCCCAGACTAACTCTCTCCACTCCTCCATTTTCATTAACCCTTTACTCCGTATTCACTCTGCATAGATTTTCTATTATATAACTTCAATATTATTCCTTACTTGCAGCATGTATTTGTCTTGTCTTTCTAACTCTATTGCAAACTTCCTGTGGGAATCAGGTCTTATATATAGTACCTATTAGTACTATTACAGTACTTATTATTAGTACTTGTGTATAGTACCTATAGGACTATTAGAATGTTGTACACATGGTAGATGGTAAATCCTCATTGAACAAAATCCAGTTCCACTTAAAGAAGGTCACAACGCTAGCTGGCACTTAAGCAGCCCTGCATGGTTCAGAGCTCTTGAGGCCAGAAAGGCCCAAAGAGATCAACCCAGAAGTCAAAGTGATGGACTACTGAAATGTTTTGCTTCCACAAGGTATTTTTAGGACTCAAAAGTTCCATAAAACTAGTATTGAAACCCAAGAGCCAAGCCAGCTAAATCAGAAAACTTTCAAGAGGTGCCCACATGCTGTAGATTAATTTGATAGTGGAAGTTTATTATTTACATGAATGTTTAAGAACAGTGGGAAAAGTAATGGCATGGTAGAATCAGAGCTGCAAAGAGAGCCCTCTTTTTTTTTCTTACTCTGAAAGAACTAACTGTGGCTCAAGAAAACACGCATATTACCTTGGAAGTCTCTTTATAATACAGTCAAATAGAGGTGCAAGGAATTTTTCAGAAATATTTTCTAGGGTCCTAAAGTTTCAAATCATGCTAATGAAAGGGGCCACAGAATGCTAGAATCCCCAGATGAGAGGTGTTAGAGGTCATTTTGTATTGGAGGAGGGGCGAAATACCCTTGCAGGAATTTGAGGGGTCTGGGCACTCTGCCATTGGATTTAGCCCCCAGTTATGGTATTCTCTTCATTTTGGGGTCCTCTTGCACCTCAGTTCCATTTTGTCACTTACTAGTCATATGAGCTTTTATAAAGGAATATTTACTTCACAGATATAGCAAGAATAAGTATAGAAACATTCCCTCCAACACCTGGGGGGCATCATCCCCTCTGTACCACCTCATACTCTGGGCAGGGAAGGATATTAGGTTAACTAACAGTTCAGTTCATTTTTTTGCATAGTTCCACCAAGCCCCAAGTCCAAAGTCACCTTTGGGTTTGAGTCTGGACACCCCGGCTTCTCCGGACTTCCCTGCTGGGTGGTTTGGCTGTATATCTGGTCTGGAATCCAGGCTCCAAGGTCATCATGGCTCAAGTCTGAGACCAGTGGGGATTCCAACACCCGAAGTTTGAAACTGAAAAGGATGGATGAAGCAGACCAAAACAAAACAAATCTATCAGAACCGCAGGTCAAAAAAGAAAAGGTGGAGGGAGAGGAGTGAAAGGTAACTTTTCTACCCACTCAGTTGGTTCATAGAGCCAGCACTGTGGGTGAACTTGACCTTGGCTTTTCTAGATTCAATGAGAAAAGAGCAAGATTATCTTAGTCTCGTCTTTTGAAAAATGCAGCTTGTTCCAGCTATGGGGTCAATGGAAAGAGGCTGTTGCACCTGCGTATTAGGAGAACACAAAGTATCTTCTCCCAGAAGCCCTTTGCCTCCATGTTAGGTGATCTGGGCATGTGCAAAACCCTTGCTACATTTACATTAGCTGGTTAAAAATAACCACATCAGCTGTTGCCTCTTTTGGGCTTTGTAGTCAACTAAAACCCACAGGTCTTTTTCATATGAACTTCTAAGACATAATTTTCCCTCCTTTACTTATACAATTGATTTTTTTTTAGAAAAAAAAAAAACACCAAATACCTCACTTTTCCTGGAGTCAGGAAGCCTCATCTTCCTGAGTTCAAATCTGGCCTCAGACATTCACTGGTTCTATGAACCTGGGCAAGTTGCTTAACTTTGTTTGCCTCAGTTTCCTCTTCTGTAAAATGAGTTGGAGAAGGAAATGGCAAACCATTCCAATATCTTTGCCAAGAAAACTCCAAATGGAGTCACAAACTGTCCAGAACAGCAGCAACAGCTATAATTGGTTTCAGTCCATAAATCTAGCCTGGAGAAACTTTTTTTGAACCCTGATTCTTTGTCATGCACTGTGTTAGGTATCTGTTAGCAGACTAGACTGGTGTAAAAGAGAGGCTGAGCCTTGTTAGCGGCGTCAGTGCCATCGCTGATCCTCTTTACAGATAAGCTGCTCTCAGCTGGCTACTGTGGGAGTGAGGGGAAAACATGTGACCAGCTAGGGATTGAAGAAGGTAGCACTCCTCACATATCATTAAAAATTGGTTGCTATTTCGTAGACTTGTAATTTAATTTGTCTTTGGAAGGTGACTCAGATTGAGGTGAGCTTCTGGGGTATAGTAAAGATATGATCTCACGGTCAGAACTCCTAGGAGACTTCTCTGGTGTAGGTGTTTACTCTAGATCTCTTACGGTATGCTATCCTTGGACAGTTAGCCATGAGTGGTATGTGGGGTCTGTGTTTCCCTTCTCCTGAACTTCTCATGTGCTGTGGCTATACTGGGTACTTCCCTGTCACTGGGGGCAGAGGGTGGGTATAGTGTTAGCTGTCTGTGACAAAATGGCCTTCTGTGACAAGCATGGGGTTGCACCCATGGTATAGCAACTCTCTGGGAAGCTGTCCTATTAACCTTAGGGGTTGTTTGGGAGGCCCAGGTGGAAAAGTATTCCTCCCAGGCATGTGTCATCTCTAAGTTTTAAAAGTTTTACTTTTTTTTTTGTCTTTGTCCAAATTGTTGATAACAAAATTTTGAACAGGATAGGTCAAGAAGATCACCCACTGGAGATATACTTTCATTAACCTTCTTAGGATATTATTACACAATCACATTCAAATTTATATCACTATACCATCATCTGGTTCACATCAATACCTGAATCCAGAACAATAGAATAAAAATTGTCAAATGCCTTACTAAAATTAATATGTACCATATTTACTATATTCTCCTAATCTATCAGACTAGTAAATCTATTTTTCATAAAAGGAAATAAGGTTAATTTGTCATGGTTTGTTCTTAGTGAATACATACTGGCTCCTAGTAACCACTACATGTTTTTTAATTTTCACAAACCATCCATTTTAGAATTTTTTTCCTTAAGATTGATATCACTCTTATCAGTCTATATCTACCATTTCCCCTTTTAGGAAAATTCACATATTTGTCATTTATTGTCTTCTAGTGTCTCTTCAATTCTCCAGAATTCCTTAAAGATTACAGACTCTGGTCCTATGATTACATATGTAAATTTTTTTCATCAGTACTTCAGGATGTAATTCATCTAGGTCTACAGTAGTCAAGTGCTGTCTTACTGTCACTTACCTGGGGCTTTACTTTCCTCTATTAAAAAAAGTTACTCAACTCACTCCTATTTGAACATTGTTCTCTTTGGTGTAGAAGAGAGAGACAAAAGGGGACCTGAGTAGTTCTTTCTTTTTATTACATTTTCAATACACCATCTGTCCCAAGCAATGGACCCGTTTGTTATAATTCTCCCTATGATTTAGTTTTTTTTAAAAAAATGCAAAACCCACTTATTTTTCCCCTTCATTTTTTTCCTCAAGCTTCAGCCTCTCTGATACTGTTTGTACAGGTTCATGGCACTCTAGTGGCCTCACCCTTTGTTTTGTACTCCATTCCACATCTTGTACGTTTCTTTTTTTAAACCTGAAATCATCAGAGAACTGTACAATCATGTTGATTTCTTTAGTTATCTTTTCCCTTTCTTATTCATTGATTATAGGTTTCTATTTCATTGAATATTCATGCCTATATAGTGAGGTATATTTTTTAAGAGCCCCATCTTTCTGGAGTCATTTTCTATTTTAGATTAAGCCATGGATTTGAACCTATTTTTTCCTGAATTTTAAAAAAATACTCTTTCATGTGGGTCATATGGCAAAGTTAATGGACAACAGATTGGAGCTCATATAGGGCCACAAATGACCAATCAGGAAACCCAAACTTCAGTGTAATGAGCCAGTTGTTTGGCTAGTTGGATAGAAATAATTGAAGACACCAAGCTACATAATTCTGGCTGTCAACAGTTACCTTGTTGTGTCAAGTAAAGATTGATTCATGATTGAATCTTTTCTGAAAGCCAAGGGTATATCTTTAAAATGAGGGGGTTGGGCTGGATGGCTTCTGAGGTCCCTTCCAGAACTACATCTATCATCCTCTGAACATGTGTCTGACCATGGCCCACATTTCCTTCTTTGGCTAATGTTGACTATTATGTGTCACTTTCTCCCAAGGTTCCTTTTATTTCCACTTTACCAATGAGTAGGTTTGGAGGAAGGACCCTTCTGCCTCACTGCTTACAGCACCTCTGGCTCTATGAGAAAGGGTGTGTGTTTTTCTCCAGCAGGTCTGCCAGACGGCTAACAAGGAGAAGTCTATAATACAAACAAAATGTTAGGACCAGATCCAATAGAATACAGAGGAGGCATATCAAAGCCAGGCAGAGCTTGAAGGCACTTGGCCTTGAATACAACAGCCAAATCATCCACATGGAGTTCGTTTAGTCTGAGTTAATGGTATGTGATAGAAAACAACATTATGCAAGGATGATTAGATCCTGTATATTTCTAGGATGGCTATCCATTGTTTTCAGATGAATAGACATTTCCAATCAGGGGGTCATATCTAGTGCACTTACTTGGAGCATATTAACAGGATGACATTACCAAAATGAGGCTAGAGGAAAGGCATTAGTCAGTGGCTGTCTCCAGGCAGCACCAGAGCCCTTGGGCTTGGGCATGGTGAGATCCGTAAGGTCCTCCCCTCTGTCCTCCACCAGGCACTTCTAAGAAGTGATAAACATTAAGAGAACCCACTCCTATTCAGACTGAGAATGGCTTTCCCAGGTGGAAGTAACTAGTCTGTGGCGATCCAACTGCCTTTCCCTTACTCATACCAATTTTGAGTAGAGTTGAATAGTCAAGGAAGTGTGCTTATGCAATAAGTAGTTGATACCAAAAGAAATTATTTTAGAGGGCTGTTTATTTCAGTTATTGGTTCATCTAGAACCTCTTCCTTTCTCTTTCTGTTGATGTTTTGGGCATTTCATTGCTCAAGTAAGGAACATTAAGAAAAGAAATGCACAAGTCAGTTACTACTATTAGCACCTCCAGTTAAATGGTATGGTAGAAAAAGAGCTGAAACTATTGGCTAAAATGAAATTTAAGAGAGGGGGTGGGGGTGGGACAAGCATTTATTAAGCACCTACTGTGTGTCAAGTACTATGCTAAACA
Organism: Trichosurus vulpecula; assembly: GCF_011100635.1. Taxonomy (NCBI): domain Eukaryota; kingdom Metazoa; phylum Chordata; class Mammalia; order Diprotodontia; family Phalangeridae; genus Trichosurus; species Trichosurus vulpecula. The sequence continues at coordinate 124,862,045 of NC_050576.1, forward strand.
TTTGCAAATATTATCTCATTTGATTAAGATTTCATAGGCATGCATATTACAGTCTGGGTGTGCTGGTACTCCCAGGGATAAGCCTTCCTATTAGCCCTTCTCACCATATTCCTCATGTCATCTCAGGACAAGATACAAATTAGATGGTTGGGGATGATCTAAGCTAATGCTTTTGCAGTAGCAGTCTTAATTTGCCTAGGCTTCAGACTGCCCACTGTCCTATTTAAAACATTGTTCCAATGGAACTAACATCCTTTGTAATGTTATTTCATTTAACATCCTGTTTTTCATGAAACCAGTTAACAGGTAGGTGAAGTATACCTATGTAATATCTTGTGTTCCACATATGGAAACTTAAGGATGAAAAACTGATTAGGTTCAATTAAACCAAATGTAATGTCAATAGCTATTGAAAATGGTCAATTAGCATTGCAAATACTGAACTATCTCTGGCCTAGTTAAGCAGACACAAAAAATAATCAACTTATGAGTAGAAATGCAGGCTTTGAAAATTTACTTTGAAGCCTTTGAAAGCAAAAAGTAAAGGTACAGCATTAGTTTTGACTTGGGTAGGGCTTTTAAAATTCTGCCTAAAGTGGGAGTTAATCATATTAATGATTTTGAGTGGACCATAATGGTTCCACAAGTGTTCTCCCCCATCTGACCACCACTCTGGGCTAGTTCAGGCACACTAACTGGCAAGCATCATCCCTGAAAGCAAAGTGCCAGTGGCAACATTCACCTCAACCAGCTCTTTGCATGCCTACATTAGGGATTGCCTCCAGATTTCAGCTATTCATGCTATTCCTGTACCACTTCCCTCACCCCCATGACATTGGATAATCTGGAAATAAGTCCATTATAAATTTAGGAAGATGTTTAGAAGCATAAATTTAGAAGATGTAGAGAAATACCAAAAAAGATCCCAACATAGCACTGACTGAAAGACAGGACTGAAAAAGAAGGTGGGCTAGTCACGTGGTAAGAGTGGATAACCAATAGACAGACTATGAGCTCTAATGGTAGCCATCCAATGTCAAAAGAATTAGAAGAAGGTCCCTAGCAAGTTGGATGGATTCCTTTATGGAGGATTTATGGGAAGACATGGAGAAGAGTGGAATGGGAGAAAAGGGCATGGACAGGGTATAATTTGCATTAATGAAGAGAGAACCCATGTTGATAAGATCACAGATCCACTGAGGTATAAAGCTTTGAAGTTTAGAAACAAGTCACAGAAGTAAAATACAGGGTGTCCCACTCTGTCTGAATAAGAGTGGGTTCTGTAAATGACTGTCATTTCTTAGAAGTGCCCTGTAGAGGGAGGGGGGAGGGTACAACCTCATGGCTCTCACTAGTGATAATGCCTAGTCCCAGGGGCATTGGTGTTGCCTGGAGATAGCTACTCACTAATGCAAATCCTCCAGCCTCATTTTGGCAACTTGATCCTGCTAATATGCATCGAGCTATTAAAACTTAAAAACGCACTAAGACTTTAGGATATGTTGTATAGCATTCTCATTCCCGTCTCCATTCCCTGCAGTGCTACATCCAGTAGGTGCTCAATAGTAGTTCTCCTAATAGCATCATAAGCTCCCTCGTCTTTGCCATCAGAGTGCCTGACACAAAGTAGGTGCTTAATAAATGTTTCTTGATTTATTTATTTGTATATACAGCTTTATGGCTTGCCAAATAATGCCTTCCTAATAACCTACCTGTGAAGTAGCTATAACAAGAATTATTTATCTCATTTTGCATATGAGGAAAATTAGCTCCAGTGAAGGAAGTAGCTTGTTCAAGGTCACAAGGGTAGTTAGCAGCAGCAGTCAGGTTTCAAATCTAAGTCTGTGGATGCCGAGTCCAGAGACCAGGGATGTTTCCATTGTGCTACGCTGCCTCATTAACTTTGTGTTAGTTAATTGACATAATTAATCAAGATGAGGCCTGGATGGCACTGCTTGGCAAGGACCCAGCCAGGACTCGGGGTATGGAATTCAGGCCTGTTTGGAGGAGTTGGCCATCCGAGGGCAGAGGAGATGTTATGTTAGGAGTATAGAAGGTCAATCCAGGTTGGAAGGATCGGGGTCTATAATACTATCCCCTTTTGTTCCCCTGATCTCAACCAGAACAAATACACTTATGTATATGGTGCTTTAATGTTTGTAAAGTACTTTCTTCGCAACCACCTCATTTTATAGATTAAACATTAAGGCCCAGAGAAGCTAAGGATTTGCTCATGATCACACAACTCTAAGTGTTGGAACCTGGGTTTCCAGTGCTCTTCCCACTACGCCACATTGACTTTCTCACGTCAGAGCAGAAAATGGATCAGTGCAGGGAATTAGGCAGGCCTTGAAGTGTTGGATTGGTCGTGGATGTCCATGACAGAAAAGGATCGGGGTCAGAGTATTCCCTAGAGGTACTAGTAAGCAGGACAAAATGAGCTCTCATCCCAGGCTTGGGGGCTGTCCTCTATTACAGTTCCTGTCAGGGATGGGTACCCCAGGGCCCACCAGTACGTAATAACAGCCCAAAGGGGAGTCAGAAGCCAGAATCGGTACCAGCCCCTCTTTTTAGGGCAAGCTGGAATTACAGGCATGTTCTTGCAAAGTGATTATGCTTCTGTGGTTATGGAAGAGAATCCTGACCTAAACCAGAATCCTCAAGGCTATCAAGCTTTTTCATCTCCTCCTGTAACAATAATTTATCCCTGGATGACAGGCTATGATAGTATGTTGTTCTCATGGGTGTAATGAGCCTTCACTCACTTACATATAAGACCCTCTGGTTAGAGCTGAAGCTAAGCACTTTAGGAACTCCTGGGATTCGACTGCAGGCTCAGCTACTGAAAAGCTTAAGGCAGATAGCCCGATTCATGGCTCAGTTTCTTCATGTATAAAATGAAGATCTCATTGACATCACAGGAGTGAGGTAGGAATTAATGAGAGTGCCGAAAAGACTTTGAACTCCCTAAGCTTTGGGAAAGTGCCTAGTATAACATTTGTTAAAGTGCTTTGAGATCACCCAGATGAAAGCTTCTCCTTCAAGTACAAAGGAATAGGAACGATGATAAAGACTGTGATTTAAGAAAAGGCTGTGACAATTTGGAGGATTGCTGATCAAATATTTGCTATTTTTGTAATTTGTGTATTTTTGTGGCTTTTGCATTAATCAAATTACTTCAGGGAGGATTTTCAATAGGAACAGTGGTTAGAAATCTAAACATTAAGTTCTAGAATTTATTTTTTTTAAATAAATGTTATTTTCTTCAATTATGGTCATTTGTTTTCTTCTACCTTCCACCTAGAATTCATTTAAAAAAATCATAACTTGTCTCCTATCACTAATCTTGGCTAGTAGTTTGTTTCTTACATATGCATAAGTTTAATGTATATAGATATATATACACATATACAAACATACATATGATACATATCATGCACACACACACATATATATATATATATATATAGATATATACATATACACACATATACCTGTATGTATAAAGATGGGCATTTGTTGTTGTTGTTTAATCATTTCAGTCATGTCTGACTCCTTATGATCCCATTTTGGGGTGTTCTTGGCAAAGATAATGGAGTGCTTTCCATTTCCCTCTCCAGCTCATTTTGCAGAGGAGGAAACTGAGGCCAAAAGGGTTAAGTGACTTTCCCAGGGTCACATAGCTAGTAAGTGTCTGAGGCCAGATACGAACTGAGGAAGATGAGGCTCCCTAGTTCTAAGCCCGGTGCTCTACCTACTGTGCTACCTAGTTGCCTTCAAAGGTACGTGTGTATATATATATATGTGTAAATATGTACGTGTGTATGGGTAGATGGGTTTAGCCGTATCTATGATACCTGTAGATCTTGTCAAATAGATTATGCCTATAGAATCTCTACAAATACGTATAGATCTCTACATCCATATGCCGAAATCATTTCGTAGATGGACTCAGACTACCTTTGGAATCCTTATGGACCGTTTGAAAGCATAAGGATTATTAACTCTCACCTTTAATAGAATTTTTTAAAGAGCTCTGCTAAAACAGTAACAGCTATGTTGTACAATGACTAGCTTTGATAGACTTTTCTTAGCAATGCAAGGATCTAAGACAACTCCAAAAGACCCATGGTAGAAAATGCTGTCCACATCCAGAAAAAGAACTATGGAGTTTGAATGCAGATCAAAGCATATTATTTGCTCTCTCTCTCTCTTTCTTTCTCTTTTGTTTCTTCTTTCTTGTAGTTTCTGCCATTGGTTCTAATTCTTTTTTACAACATGACTAATAAGAAAATAGGTTTAATATGAATGTATATTTAGCACCTATATCAAATTACGTGCCATCTTGGAGTGAGTGAGGGGATAATGGGGAGAAAATTTGGAACTCAAAATCTTATGGAAGTGAATGTTGAAAACTAAAAATAAATAAATAAATTTAAAAAAAAGAAAGCTCTGCTAAAGCAAGATCTAATGTTATATCCTTTTTCCAAGTTCAAAGGCAACAAAGTTGATTTTCAAGCCTGAATTCCTAACAAGGATCTACTAATAATCAGTTCATTATTTTCTTTATTCTCGAGGCAGACCGTAGATAATTTGATATTTGCATTGCTAATAGCCCATTCTCAAAGCTTGTTGACATTTCATTTGATTTTTATTGGCGCTAACAGTACTTATAGATATAATACTTTCTCTCTTTGGCTTATTGTCCCCATTTGGAATTGCTCTAGAAAAGTCTTATGTATTCATGGTATAGCTTGTGTTTAGGTTTCCCCAAATACAGGCAAAAGGGGTCCCCATACAAGCACTCGAGATACAATGGGGGTTTGGAGTCTGGAACAGCCTTTATTTCACCCCACGAAAAATGAAAAGATTCAAAGGACACACAAAAGCTTACAAACAGACACAGTGAAATAAGCCTGGAAAAGGAGTCTCTAGCCAGACTGCATAGGGCTTTAAATGCCAAGCTGAGGGTGTTGTATTTTATCCTAGAAACAATAGGGAGCCATTTAAGGTTCTTGAGTAAGAGAATGACTTGATTGAATTTGTGCTTTAGCAAGATAATTTTGACTGTTGTGTGGAGGATGGATTAGAGGAGAGAATAACTAGAAATCAAGAGTCCAATTAAGGAGACTCCCACAATCCTCCTGGTAAGAGGTGATAAAGGTCTGTACCAACTCTAAGAAGTAGTTTATGATCTTTGGCACACTGAGCTGGGCCTAGGAAAAATTGTGAAAAAGGTAAAATTTATCTTTGCATGTCTATGTCAGGAAATTGGAATGTTGTAGGACTGGGAAGCAGAGAGGTGCATGGAGCCAGCTCTAACTGGCTCAGGAGAGCCATTTAATTTTCAGTGTAAATATTTATACTTCAGAAATAGCCAAGTGTTACCAATTAGGGCTCAGTTTATTGTTTTATTAGTTGTCTTGAGTTAAGAAAGTGATAGAGAAAATGTTAATAATGCCCATTAAATTTAAAACTGTGTTGTGTATACATTTTTTTTGGAGAACTAGTCATTAATATATTTACCAGTATATTCCATTCACAATCATCTTTAGTGCCAAAGGGAAAACTTCTCTTTTTTTAATTTTAAATTTACTTTATTTTTAATTTATGGAATAAAACAAGTATTTCCATAACACAACATAATAAAAAAAGATGATTGCACATGAAACTGCAAATCTGTAATTTGCTTTTCCTTTTAAATATATGATAAAGTTATCATGTAAATTCCTTTTTTTTTCTTGTCCTTCCCCACCCTAGAGATGGCTACATACATACACATATAAACATATATACACATAGATACATGGATACATATATATGTAAAATCGTTCTACACATACTGCTGTTTATCAGTTCTTTCTCTGGATGCAGATAGTATCTTCCTTCATATGTCTTTTGTAGTTAATGTTTTGTAGTTAATAATGTAGTTAATTTATAATAGTCAAAATGACTTATTTGCTCTACATAATTCTTGAAACAACATTGCTGTTACTGTATTGTGTACTGTAGTGTATTACATTCTCTTGGTTCTGCTCATTAGAGAACCAAGGGACAGCTTCTTCCATAGTTCTCACAACTTATGGGGAACAATTTAGTGGGGGCAGAGACTAATTTAGAGGCATTAGGAGGCAGCTAAATTGTTGTATGGCAAATAATGGAAGATGGATGAGGCCAAGCTTAGGCCAGAGAGAGTGGAAGGGTATTAGATCATTTTAGGGAGCAGAAGATGGGTGATGAGCAGTGCATCACTTGGTGTGAAAATCCTGAGAGAGGAATGAAAGGATACTTGCTGGGGAGAGATCTGGAGCTGCTAGAAGGGTATGGTGGTAGTGCCATGACGTCTAGGCCCTAGGTCTCCTCCCCTAGGAAGGGGTATCAATGTGGTGGTATCACACTATGTTTTTTTTTTTCTCAACATAGAGAGGAACTTTAAGGAGACAACATTTCATAATAAATAGTTCCTTTTTCCAAACACTAAAAAACTGGTAGTGAAATATATAGTATATTGCTCACTAGAAGCCAATCACATAGGTTATATTTATTTTTGGCCATAAAAAATATCACCATAGGAAGAAAAGTCTTGTTCTCTTAATACTGTGCAGGTAACACTGTGTTGGTATTTTTGTTGCTGAGTTTGCTTATACCAGTTCAGGGACCAATCAAAGATAATTCCATAATATCAGATGCTGGCTAGTGACACTTATCTGAATTGTATTAGCTGACTTTGCTTTCAAATCCCATCCCTAGAGTTGTAGCACTTAGTAGGGGGAGGGAAGGGAGGAGAAGACAGGCTGTGGTATCGCATCACAGAACTGTAAAGCCCACTTTGACCACCAGTCAATATCTTTTTTCCTAGTCAGCAAGAAGGATTTGAAGCAGGACATTCCCTACTGGTTCCTCATACTCACCCACAGGTTATGCACATCTGCTCTGTTAAACAGAAGAGCTAAGGATCAAGCTCTCCTTGATTCTCAGCCATCTCTTTTTTGGGGGCCATGTCAACTCATTGCTGCATGTGAATTATTGTGGTCTTAGTCAGAAAATAAGGTCTTGAGCCCTGACCTCTGGTAAGTGCCACTTCTTCCTTGAACTTCTGAGCCTGAATTATTTGACCACTGCGTAATGGAATCGACTCCACAGAAGCACACAACCATGCTTAACTGTGAACAGTGTATTTACTTTTGGCTTAGAATTAGTAAGCAAATAAATAGTACATAATAACAAGAAGAGGCAGCTAGGTGGCTCAGTGGTTAGAGCACTGGGCTCAAAATCAGGAAGACCTGAGTTCAAATGTAGCCTCAGACACTTACTAGCTGCATGGCTCTAGGCAAGTCACTCAATCTCTGTTTGTTTTAATCCATTGGAGAAGGAAATGGCAAACCACTCCATTAACTTTGCCAAGAAAAATGGACTTTGTCCATGGGGTCATACAGTGTCAGACAAGACTGAATGGCTGAATGACAACAACAACAAGAAGAAACAATACACATTAAAAATCTACTGAGCAGCGGTGTTCTATTCTATTAAACCCTGGAAGTATACCGACTGCCACCCAGAAATTCTAGGAAATTCACAGTTCAGTCCTCCTCCAAGGGCACAAAAGAGCATAGGTAGGATAACATAGTTCAAAAGTTCAGCATAAAGCAGCTGTCCTAGGTGCTGCTGTGTGCTCAGGCGCAGTCCAGGTGGCACATAACTTGTATAATGAAAGAATTTCAGGTCCAAGCCTCATTCCATGAAAGTTATTATCAGCAGTGGAGCCATTTAATTCCTCCTCTGGTCAAGGACTGATAGGTCTGGGAATTACTTTGTAAAAGTGAAGCTCTCATGAAAGTTGAGATGCTCCTGCTTACATAGATCTACTCTACTCTGAGATGACTTAGTGTTCTGAAATTCACTGGGGTTATTATTTTAGTTATAAAGAATGAGCCTAGACCGGAGGTCTCAAGTCTAGTGATTCTTTGGCCAGCCATTTCTCTGCTAGGTTTGTAGACTGTGTGATGTTTTTTATTTTTCCCACTTGAACTCAGCCTAAGGGGTAATTCTTTGGCGTTTAGTACCTTTCATTCTTTCGAGGCAATAACGGGAAGCCAGCTAAGAGAAATGGCGATGCCAAACAAATACAGTGGCATCATGTACTTAGAAGCTGCAACTGACTGACACCTTCATCCAACACTGCCTCTTCTGCTGCATAAGGTTGTATTGATCAGAATAACAGGATAAAATCTATTTCCTGAGATTTTCCTATGCCAGGGAGGCTTTGACCATCTCCCAGGCAAAGAGAAGAAATCAGCAACATAAATGAAACTGCTTTGGATTTATATTGGGGTTGGGCACTAGGAAACGAAACACCTGCTTAGGCCTGGAAGGGAGAAGAGACCCCTTACCGTAGCCTCCTCCAGGAGTCACCTTCAATTTTGTTTCAATGTGAAACACAGAGGCTCATTTGGGGAAGAATTCAGCTCAATTCATTTAGACAAACGTTTATTTATTAAGCATCTACTACATTCTTGGCACTGCAGATACAAAGACAAAAATGAAAACTGTCCCTGCCCTCAAAGAATGAAGATGAGGAAGGGGAGACAGCCTGTGTAAAGCTATGGAGACAAGAGATGAAATTCAGCAAATAGATTAGTTTGGCTAAAATAGTGTGAGCAGGAGTAATATGAAGTATCTAGAGAGATAAGTTGAAGCCAGATTGGGCAGATAGGTAGTTTGGTGAATAGAGTGCCAGGCCTGGAGTCAGGAAGACCTCAGTTCAAATCCAGCCTCAGACACTTACTAGCTGTGTGACCCTGGGCAAGTCACTTAACTCTGTTTGCTTCAGTTTCCTCATCTGTAAAATGAGCTGGAGAAGGAAATGGCAAACCACTCCCATGTTTCTGCCAAGAAAACTACAAGTGGGGTCCCAAAGAGTCAGACGCAAGTGAAACAGCTGAACAACAACTTCAGTCCAAGCCCAGAGCTCTTACACACTGTACCACCTTGCTACCAAATCTGTCTGCCAACAAACCATTCTTTAGAAAGAATATAACAAAGTGCATGAACTCTCTACTACCAAAAAATAATGCCTCTTCCCCTCTCTGTACTGGTGGGCAAAGGTGGGCCTCAGAATATTGAGTCTTAGGAATCAAGGAATAGGGTAGCCTGGGAGACAACTTTCATTACAGGCACTGAAACAATCAGTGGTTCAACTTATTCAGAATCAGGCCCCAATTCCCTCCAGTACCCAGTAGCATAGACAGACCAGTAGGGACACTTAAGAGGCTCCTAGACACAAAGAAAACGTAACACAGACAGGCTGGAACAATGATAGTCATCTCTAGTTAAGGTCAGAGAGCCGGGAACGAGAGCCTAAACCACAGACACTTTAGGGGCATGCTCTTTGGTGGACTAGATCTTGTAAATGCTCTCAGTCAATATGTCCAGATCCACAGGACTCTAAATAAAACTCTAACATGCTTGCTGGTAATCTAACAGTCAGTCCTGCTTCTTTCAGTTTTTTTTATTAATCTTATTTTTTTTCCATTAACAAGCCTTTATTTTGTGGCTCACATTTGTATAATACTTCGAGGTTTACAAAGAGCTTTATACACATGATCTCATTAGGATACTTCATCATCTCCTATGTACCTTCACCTGCAGCTCCCATGATAGGGTCTGACTGCCACTGCCCCATTAAGGTCTAAAAACCTTTGATACAAGCACACCTGAGAGATGAGAGAAGGCTTCAAAATGATTGGTCAAGGGTGTTGCTGCGAATCTATGGCATAATATTCCAAATCCTTTAGTATTCTCTTTGCCCAAGGGGAAGAGAAGGAAATAAGCATTTATATGATGCCTATTATATACCAGGCACTATGCTAAGCACTTTGCAAATATTATTGCATTTGATCCTCTCAACAACCCTGGGAGGTAGGTGTTATTATTACCTCCATTTTACACATGAGGAAACTGAGGCAGACAGAGGTTAAGTGATTTGTCCAGGACCACACAGCCAGTAAGTATCTAAGGTCATATTTAAACTCAAGTCTTCCTGACTCCAAGCCTACTGCACCACCAGCCTCCCAAGACCTCAGGTAGCTCACAGCACAGCCTGGCATACAAGATTTCCCCAGCTATACAAATAAAATGTAGGGGGAAGAAAAGAAACAGGGAAATCTATCTGGAACAACAATCTCCACCACCCCCATTTCTCATCTCAGCTACATTCCTCCACCATGAAAACATTCTTTTGTTATCTTCATCTCTAAGGCAACCAACTCCCCAACTGCATTATAATTATGGGGTCACAATCACAGAGCTGGAAGGGACTTCAGAGGTCACTAGTCCAACCTTCTCATTTTACAGATGGGGAAACTGAGGTCACTCAGAACCATTAAGAGACTTGCCCATTGGCACACAGACAGTAAGTGGTGGAGCCAGGATTGGAACCCAGGAATTCTGACTTGAGTTTCAACACTCTTTCTATTATACCATGCTGCCTGCTCTGTGGATCAGCCTGGAAACACCAGACTGAAGATTATGCTTCAGTCTGCTTTTACATCCTTCTTGAAGGCAGCCTCACAGGGAAAGAAAGGCTAATAATTCATTCCTCAGAGTCAGAGCTTGCTTTTCTTGTTTGCTGGCCCCACAGCTAGGTTGCTCCAGCTTTAGCCTTATTGTAACAGCCCCACCTACATAATCCTCAGCACCAACAGCTGCGCCACGTGGGAGGATTTGTCCTGTTGCTTTATCCAAGTGCTTTAAACCAGATTCTTCTTTCCTAAGAACTTAGCTTCCCTACTGTGAGTAGAAGTGTGAGTATGTCCCGTAGAACTTGTTTGGAAAAGTCATGGTGTACATTCAACACATCAGCACTACTCATGTTGGTTGTCACATATGGAAGAGAACTCTTTATGGGGCTAATCAAGAACACAGACCACAACCAGTCCGGCCTTGGTAATGGTTCAGCTAACCAAAAATCAGAGAAGTCATTTGTCTTGACTGCCATGATCATTATCAAGGTCAGATTGCTTGTGTATATAGACACAGCACCCGCCCATCATTCAAACATCCAGACTTTTGTTTTCCCCTTTACTGACAGCTGTTGTATCTGTCAAATCAATTGTGCCCACAAACACAAGTAGAAACAGGATCTTTAATTTTGGAAACCACTGCAAGAAAGAAAAAGACAACTAGGTTCCTGAGTGCTTCCAGATGATGGTGGATGCCCGAGGATCTCTGTCCTTGGAATATTCACACAAAAATGCCTCACAGCTTAGTGGGTGTTCAAGCATGCTCTCTTTTTAGGGGCTCTTAACTTTTTTTTGTCTTATGGACCTCTCTGACAGTCTGGGGAAGTCTATGGACTCTCCTCAGGATAATGCTTAAAAACATAATATAACATAATATATAATATAATATATAATATTATTACAGAAACAGTTTAAATATTAAAAACATAGGATTAAAAACAATAGATAATCTTTATAAAGTGCCTGCTATGTGCCAGGCCCTATGCTGAGTGCTTTACAGTTATTATCTCATTTGACCCTCACAACAACCCTGGAAGGTAGGTACTGTCATTATCTTCATTTCTTGTTCAGTCATTTGAGCAGTGTCTGAATCTTCTTTACCCTATATGAGGTTTTCTTGGCAAAGATACTGGACTGGTTTGCCACTTCCTTCTCTAGCTCATTTGACAGTTGAGAAAACTGAGGCAAACAGGGTTAAGTGACATGACCAGGGTCATACATCTAGAAAGTGTCTGAGGAGATTTGAACTTAGATCTTCCTGACTCCAAGCCCAGCACTCTATCAACTGCCCCACCTAGTTCCTCTCATTTCTTACAAATGAGGAAACTGAGGCAAACAGAAGTTAAGTGACTTGCCCAGGCTCACAAAGCTGGTAGGTATCTGAGGCTGGGTTTGAACTCAGGTCTTCTTGATTCTAGGCCCACCACTCCATCCATTGCACCACCTAACTGAATTACAAAGGAAACCAATTGTATCAAAATATTTTTAAAAAACAAGTTCACAGACCCACGTTCCAAGTTCTTGAAGGGTGTTTTTTTTTACCTAAGGAGCCATTTTGAAGATGATCTCATGACTGTATTTTCCAGCTCCTTTTTCTCATCTGACAATGCCCTTCATATACGGCAAAGGTAACACATGTGTTGAGGAGCAAGTCTTCTGTGGAGATATTGAAAAGGGTATTTCTTGCCCCTGGGGCATATTTATTCCTCTAAAGTCTCCTGCCATTGGGATCTCCTTCCCAGCTACAGTCCTGACTTGGTAATCAGAGCTAACAGTTATTGCTTCTTCGTTACCATCCTAGGCTGCCTTGCCAGCTATATTATTTAAGCTGGTTTTGTTCCTTAAAGGAGGGGATGGATGGTTTCTGTGGCAACAAGTTCCTCTAGCCAGATGCACAAGTTAAAGGGACAGTGAACATGGAGCTAATATAAATGTGCCTACAGCATATCCTTTAAAAAAAATTCTCAATATTTTTCTAATAATGAAACCAAAATTAAACTGTAAATCTCCACATATGAACCTCTGATCTGATGTATTTAGTTCCTTCTTTCTACCTCTCTCAGACTGGACGGCCTTCTTTCCCTCAGGAACCAGTTTTCATTCCTAAGAGGCAACAGCCTAGTATAGAATTTCCCAGATTTGGGATCGAGACCCACTGAGGAGGGATGAATAACGTGGATGCTTCAGCTCCTGGATGAACAGTGAGTTAGCTGCTTCCTGTCTCATTTCCTGCCTAGTTCTTGGTAGACAGGTTCTCTTAGACAAAGCTGCAAATCTCAGTGACATTGACCAATCCCCTGCACACCTAAAACATATGATAGAATCACAAATTTAGAGTGTGGAGGGAGTTTAAAGGTCATACCCTCATTTTAGAAATTAGATGTCTGAGACCTAGAAGAGGTTATACAGTAAGTAGCAAAGCCTAATTCAGAGCCAGGTCCTCTGAATCAGAATTCAGTATTTCTACTGTTTCACGCTATTTCAGATCATATAACTCCACAGCCGGAACCATTTCCTCCATGTAAAATTATTCTCATTTCACACATGAGACGTGACTAAAACCCAGAGAGATTATTTGATTTGTCCCTGGCTTTGCTGCAAGCCACGGCAAAAGTTTTAATAGAAAATGAATTTCCCAAGTCTCTGGTCAGAGAGTTATTCCCATGGGCCACTCAATTACTCTATAATTAGCTCCAATTAAGCGCAGTTAGGCTTCTCTAGGTTACCTTTGCTTGAAGCTTTGGTAGTCAATAGGGCCCTACTCCTTCGAGAGGTGGGCAGGTAGCAATTACTATTAGATCCATTTTATTGATGAGGGCTCTAAGGCACAGAGATCAAAGGCAAAATTGGAACGAATCTCTCTTTGGCTCTAAGGCCAGCTCTTTATCCACTAGTCTGAGATCTCTCAGAAATGAATTCTAGCAGGAGTGATAAGGGATTAGAATATTAATGAATAAAAGAAGTACAAAGTTCTGTAAATTTAGATAAGGCAAAGATCAATATCAGTATAACCATGACTAGCCAGGTCCCAGCTGTCTGAAGGCCAGTGATGTTCTGTTTCTCTCCACCCTTAGGGTTCTTCAGGAATTTTAGGGAGTTCAGAGTTTCTAGGCTTTCTGTCAATGGCTTCAGCTCCCACTGATGGTGTTCCTTCAAATGTAAGAGAGGTGTCCTGCATCCCCAGTTCCATTTAATCACTTAACAGTCAGTGTAACTTTTACAAAGGAATATTTACCTCAAAGGTATATTAACAAATATACAAACATCTCTAACACATGGGGCATAATTTCCCACCCCACCTCCTGTTGTGAGAATTCTCAGGGTCCTTATTAGCTGTTGCCCAAATAAGCCAGTGCAGGATATATAAATATGGCAAACTGCAATTTCTTCCTTCAAGAGTGTGACCCACACATATGTGTGCAAACTCGGCAAATCACACACACATATACATACACACATATCATAATATATACATATATTCTTTCTTCCAAAGTTACATGAGCCAGAGAGAGAACAAAAGAACAGATGAGCTAAAGCAGTTTGGTCAGAGCAGGTGCAGCTGATAGGCAGAAACGATACTTACTACAACAAAAAAGAGAACACTTAAATTGTTATAAAAGAAAGAATACGTCTCTATTTACACTAGACCAAAGAAAATAGTACCTTCTTTATCAGTCAGTCAGCATCCGTTAAGCTCCTACTATGTGTTTTATTAGATAGACTAAAGAGAAGAGGGCTACTTCCTTGACTCATTGAGGGCCTCTGAGTTTACATTTGTGGTAGTAGAATGGTTAGGGGGAAGGGAGATATTGAAGGAAACATTTAGTACGTGTTGAGGTATCATGCAGTTAAAAAAGAAATCGCAAATGCAGAACAAATGGAGTCAGTTATGTTCTGCCAAAAATCTACTTTCAACACTCCCATACCACCTCTCTCTCTGGGGAGGGGAAGGGGATTAGCTTCATAGTGCAGCCTGGTTCCTATATAGCATAGTCCCAAATCCCAAGCCTAAAACCCCCTTTGGGCTCAAATTCCAGGAACACTGTCTTCTCAGGGTTTTCTTGTGGGGGCTGTCTGTCTGTAATATTCAGACTGGAATTCTTGTCTCCAAGATGGCTAGTTCTGACTTCCAAGTCCAGTGAGGATTGCTGGTTGAACCTGAAACTGAGAAAGGCAAACAAAACAAAACAAAATCAGAGACCCCAGACCCATTTCTTAGAGCCATGGGATAAAAAGAGAAAGGGAAGTAAGGTATCCCTCCTTCCTGGTTCAGTTCATGGTGCCCACACTGTGGGAAAACTATATATTATTTTCACCCTCTGGATGAAACAGGAAAGAGAATGCCCCGGTCTGACGGTTTTAAGGACACAGCCTGTTTTGGCTATCCAGTTAATCAAAGAAGACTTCTATCCATGTGGTAAGGAGGATGCAGGATGGAAGGGGAACCCCTCCCCAGAAGCAAGGTACCTCCATGGTAGGAGATCTGGGCATGAGTAAAGTTAATCACCATTACACAGGTAAAGAAAATTTCATGAGCAAGTAGTATTTGATCTGGACTTGGAGAAGAAAAGATTCCATAAAGGTTTGGAATTAGTAAAGTTTAGTCTCTGGGTCCTTGAGCAATTGTTTCTTTTTATTCTTAGGAGTCTTTTTACTCTCTGAAAAATTACAAAATACAACTCCATAACTTCTATCCATTGGTCCTACTTCTGTCCTTTGGAACCAGCAGAACTCAAGCCTAACATTTTCCCCCTAATGACAGACCTTTGTTTGAAGATTGCCATTATATCCCCTAAAATCTTCTCAAGGCTGAATCCTGGCATTCCTTTGGGTGTTATTTGTATGACATGAATTGCTAGTGGGAAGGTGGGAAGAAGGGAGCTGAAGGACAGAGTGGGTACAGTGATATAACCTTATCTAGTCCATAGAAATAGCAAAGGGATGATAACTCCTATAGTCTCTCGGTAAGAAGAGGCACTCATCGCAATAGAATGGGAGAGGCAGCAGAAGGAAGAGATTCAGACTGGGGAAATGAAAAAAGGAGGTCTTAACCTAAAGGGTAGGGCATTGCACTGAAAAACATTTTCTTTGGAGAAGAGGTGTATTCAGGTGATAGGAGACAGGGTATTTATAATGGGCCAGTCTGGGAGGAGGGAGTTGACACTTTGTGAGACCACCTTCTCAAAGTGAATGTTGTATCTCCATGGATAACATACTACCCCTAGAACCTGGAGGGAAACATGAGCTCCTCTGGGTTGCTAACACTCATACAGTGTGCATGGGAGAGAAAAATGTGATAAAATATATCAGTTGATATATTTTAATCTGCACAAGCAGATTACAGATTTAAATGGAAACTTAATAATAAACCCTTAATAATGAAGTTTTTTGTCCTGTTGTGTTCTTCTGGGAGACTTTTGATCCTTAGGTTGTTTTTGCACATACCGTCTTTGAGTTCAGTATGTTTTGCTTACATAGTGATCATATTTTCTTTTAATGTTTTTGTTTTTTGTTTCTCTTCTCCTGGTTTGTTCTTTACTTCTGTATATTTGCATTCACAATCTATTGTTCTCTCATTTCTTTGGTGAGACTTGCCATTGCAGATTTAAATTTTTCTAATCTGTTCACTATTTTTGCGGTGCAGGAGATAAATTCTGCTCTCAAAATTCTCATTTCTCTTTTTAAACTACTCAGGAACAACATATTGTGGTTCCATGTTCTCCTCAAATTTCACAGGCTCCTCTGTCTCACTCTTAGGTCGTTTACCTTTATTTTTGCAGTATTTATTCATAGATGCCTGAATTCATTTACTAGATCTGGAGGCCATATTTCCTTGTGTTACAGTTTTTTTTTTCCTATTGATTCATCTGTTTGTTCAAGGTCTTTGAATATTTTTCTTCCTGAAATCTTTGGTACTTTCAGTCTTTGCCCCCTCCCACTTATTTTCCTTATCACTCTCTTCCTCACTCCCTTCCCTCTGATTATGGTTTCCTTGGGGCTGGATTTCAAAGCATCTAAGTCTCCTCCCACACTGGGAAATTCAGAGTTCCCCAGGTGGGTCTCTGTCACAGCTGACTTTTGGATGGTCAGAAATGTCTCCAGCTAGATGCCGTGCTTTCCCCCTCATGTTTGGTGGAATGCTGCACAGCACCCCACATGCAGTGCCCCATCCTGCTGACCTGTCCCACTTCTTCTATTCCTCAGTTCTCTGGCCCAGCACTGGCAGTTCAGAGCCTGCTTTTTCTGGCACCAGTGCTTCTGGGTTGCACCCCCCAATCAAGCTTTTGGTCCTGAAGGACTGTAGCCAAACTGCTATTGAAGCCCAAGCTAACTTGCCTAGCCTGCAGCCTGAGTCTGCATGGCACTAGGAGGGGGGAACCAGTTATAGGGGTGGGTTGTGAGGTAAGCCTGTGTCCTATCTTTGGGTCTGCTATTGCTGCCTCACTACTGTTAGTGTGGAAGGTGGTGAAGGGGTGCTCAGTGAGCTCTGGGTCAGTAAGCATCAATTCCTGAGTTTGGGGGGATTTATCTTTACCTTGTTTTGGATTGTGGGTATCATGGAAACAGCTGAAGTTGTTTTATCTTTGGCAAATAATTTCTGTTTTTGAGAGGTTTGAGAGGTCATGGAAATCAGAGAAACTATCTAGTCTACCATCTTGTTGCTCATGTGACCTAAAGTCCATGAGACCTTATATTAAAAATCATACCATAAAAAAATTGAGAAGCAACTCATGTATCTTTCACAGCTGTATTTAGGGAGTGAATTCTTTTTTTTTTTTTGAGAGTTTTTATTTTTAGTTTACAATACTCGGTTCTACATAATTTTGAATTCCAGGTTTTCTTCTCCCCCTTCTCACCTCCCTCCCCAAGACGGCATGGAATCCTATATATCTTCTATGTGTAACACACTAGTCAAGTTGTGAAGAAGAATTGTGACCAGTGGAATGAGTCATGAGAAAGAGGAAACAGAACAAAAAAACCCCCAAAAACAAAAACAAAAGAGAGAAAAAAAGGAAAAAAAAAGGCAAGCATAAAGTGTGCTTCAATCTGCATTCAGACTCCATAGTTCTTTCTCTGGATGTAGATAGCAATCTCCATCTTGAGTCCTTTGGAGTTGTCTTTGCACCTTGTGTTGCTGAGAAGAGCAAAGTCTATCAGGGTTAGTCCGCACAGAATCCATATAACTCTGGTTGTGTATAATGTTCTCCCGGCTCTGCTCCGCTCACTCAGCATTATATCATGTAGGTTTTTCCTGGTTGTTATGAAGTCCGTATCATCCTCATTTCTTGTAGCATGATAGTATTCCATTACATTCATATACCACAATTTGTTCAGCCATTCCCCAATTGATGGGCATCCCCTTGATTTCCAATTCTTTGCTAGTACAAAAAGAGCTGCTATGAATATTTTTGTACACATGGGTCCTTTTCCCACTTGTGTGATCTCTTTGGGATACAATAGGGAGTGAATTCTTAACCAAAAGAAGCAATTATAAATGAATAGATAGATAATTTTGATTATATGAAACTGAAAAGCATTTGTATGAACAAACGATCCAACTAGGCTAAGATGGGAACCAATTGATTGAGAGGAAAAAATCTTTGTATCAATTGTATTTGGTAAGTAATTCAACATATATAGACAACTAACAGAAATATCTAAAAGCCATTTCTCAAAAGATAAGTAGTCAAAAGATATAGGAAAAAACAATTCTCAAAAGAAGAATTCCAAATTATTAAAAGCCTTATGAAAGAATGCTCCAAATCATCAATGGTAAGAGACCCAGTGAGGCCAAACTTTCCTGTTACTCTAATCATCTTTAAATTTCCTCCTTTAGCATTCCAATACCCTATGATGAACATGACAATCTGGGGGGTGTTATTGCTAGAAGATTTTGTAGGTCTTCATAAAACTGATTAGCTTTTGGCTTCTTTGGTATCAATAGTTGGAGCATAGACTTGTATTACCTTAATGCGAACAGTTTGCCTTGGATTCAAACAGATATTCTTCAGTCTTTTTAAAGACTATACCCCACTACTGCTTTTCTCACCCTCTTATTGACTATCAGAACTATTCAATTTCTTCTAAGGGATTCTTGTCCACAATAGTATATGTAGTGATCATCTGAATTAAATTCATTCAATCCCATCCACTTCAGTTCACTGACACCCAAGATTTGGTTTAATCTTTCCAACTCCTGTTTGACCACATCCTTATATTTCAGGTTCCTATGCAGTTCCTTTACAGCACTGAATTTTCCTTCCATCACCAGATACACCCACAGCTGAGTTTCCTTTTGGCTTTGGTCCAGCAGATTCATTAGTACTGAAGCTAGTTGTAGCTGTCCTCTGCTCTTCCCCAGTAGTGTATTGGACACCTGACATGAGGGAATAAGATCTTCCTCACCCATCAAAAGGCCTCATGTACATCCCATTAAGGGAAGCTTGCTTGCTTGTAGGAAGGCTTATACACCTTCTGCTAATTTCTAATTAGGCACTGAGGAAGGTTGTGATGCCTTCTGGCTCTGAGTCTATTAGCTGAAAGAGTATATGTTCTGAGAGGTGAGCTTTTGCTTTGGGGGCTTGCTAACAAGAAGGAT
Organism: Trichosurus vulpecula; assembly: GCF_011100635.1. Lineage (NCBI taxonomy): Eukaryota > Metazoa > Chordata > Mammalia > Diprotodontia > Phalangeridae > Trichosurus > Trichosurus vulpecula. The sequence goes on from NC_050576.1 coordinate 124,881,164, forward strand.
CTTGTGATTTCCTGGTTGAGACTGAGTGGCTGTATGTTCAGAGCTCCCAGTCTTCTCAGAAGTAAAGACTTTCTAGATCTAATGGTGAATGTAAAGTATACATAGCAGTTTTGTTTTGAGTCAGGCAGTAGAGCCCTGTCTGTCTTTATTTCTCTGCTCTGTATTTTCTCCGCTTGTATTTTATATAATTAAAGCAGATTGTTGACCCCTGAAATAGCTGTCTTTCCTAGTAAAGTAGATAAAAGAACCTGCACTAGCAGCCATCTTGGGTATGCCAGTGTGGTTGTGTTACAGGGGCTCATCTCCTGATGTCATCTCTTTTATAATTTTAGTGTTGTTAATGGGATTTTTTGGCAAAGATACTGAAGTGGTTTGCCATTTCCTTCTCCAAGGAATCAGAACTTTCCACAGTGACCTGCCAATCTTGGGCAACCCTGCACAGCATAGCTCATAGTTTAAATGAACTGTGTAAGCCCTTGTGCTATGACAAGGCAGTGATCCAGGAGGGGAATAATAAGAGAGATGAAAATAAGGTTGCTCACATGAAGCAAATTGGCAAAGACGATAAAAGATTGGTACAACCTTTCTGGAAATTAATGTGGAGTTATGCAATAAAGATGATTAAAATCTTCATACTTTTTGACTCAAAGATTCCACTGCTAGGCAAGTACCAACAAAGAAGTCAATAACAAAAAATAAAGGTCCCATATACACAAAAAATATTTATAGCAGGACTTTTTGTAATAGCAAAGTACCGGAAACAAAGTAGATGCCCTTTGAATGAAGAATGACTAAACAAACTGCGGTGCGTGAACGTAATGGAATATTACTATGCTGTAAGAAACCGTGAACATGATGAATTCAGAGAGGCATGAGAAGACATATGAATTAATGTACAATGAAGTAAGTGAGCCAGGAAAACAATATGCATGACTTTAACAGTAATTTTCCTTTCTTGTCAACTATGCTGATTTGATAAGTTGCTTTAATTTGTACTTCTCTAATTATTAGAGATTTAGTGCATTTTTAAAAATATAGCTAAGATTTCTTTTCATGAGAACTGCCTGTTCATATTCTTTTATTATTTATCAATTGGGGAATGGCTTGTACTCTTATAAGTTTGAATCAGCTCCCTATTTATCCCGGAAATGGATAACCTTGAGGCCCAGAGAGGGTAAATAATTTGATTAAGGTCACACAGGGAGTGGTTTTCTCATTATAGGTGATGTTAGTTTCAGTTTTTACAACCCAGAAGATTTGGGGGATGGGGTTCAATTTTGAAATCTTTTGCAAATTTTCTCTTATGCAAAATGCTCTTATGATTGAGGAAAATGATTCAGGAAAATGAGGTCAGAGCCTTGGAATATGAGTTCACTTCCTACTGCCCTAATTTTTTGAGCTATTGAAATGACTTTTCGATGATGGAAGCAAGGCCTCCCTCTTACTAGAGATCAGCAGCCTTCAAAGGATGTGCTATATGTAGAGCACCGGCATATCTCTGAGTTTCACTAGGGTGGTGTAGATTTGATGGAATTCGCGCCTGTGCTGGATCATATGTGTATGTGATACAGTCCCACCTCTCCACCAGTCGGCATGCAGAGAGTTCACACTCTCCTGGATTTCATCCATGGGCTCAAGAAAAATTAGGTAGGTTATCACCTTGGTTCCTTTGTTTCCCATTCACTTGTTTCAAATCAAAGACAGTTCTCAAATTCCATATATGGAAAAGAGAGAAGAAAAAGTTGAGTAGAACCCAAATCATGGAAAATCAGAGTTGGGAGGGACCTCAGAGGCCATTTAGTCCAATCTGTACCTGAATAGGAATTCCCTCTTCAGCAAACCTGTAAAAAGGTCATTCCATTTGAAGATACCTAGTGACAAGGAAGTGGATAGTGTGCTGGGCTTGGAATCAGGAGGACCTGGATTTTAATCCCCCTTGTGACATTATTCGCTTTGTGAGCATGAGCAAATCTCTCAACTTCTCTCTGACTCAATTGTCTCACTTATTAAATGGGTGTAATCATACCAGGGTCAGTCAAGAGGATCAAATGAGATAATGTATTTCAAGGACCTTGTAAACATTAAAGTGCTATATGAATGTCAGAGTTATTGCAACTGATTTCAAACTTTTGGAAAGCTAGAAAGCTAAAATAGAAAGTTTGCTTTATAATGAACCTAATTCTGCCTTTCTGCAGCTTCCCTCTATTGATTTTAGTTCTGCCCTCTGAAGGTGAATAGATCAATTGTAACCTCCCTTCTTGATGACAGATTTTTAAATACTTGAAAGATAGCACTTATATCCTGTTCTCTTCCATTGCCCACCTTATCCCCCAGCCTTCTCTTTTCCAGATCAATAGCCCAGTTTTTTTTAAAAAAAATTATAATATTTTGTTTTTCTTTAATTACATGTTAAAACAATTAAAAAAACTTTTTTAAAGTTTTGAGTTCTAAATTCTATCCATACCTCCCTCCCTCTCCTCTGCCATCCCCGAGAGGGTAAGCAATCAGATACAGGTTATACATGTGCAATCATGTAAATCATTTCCATATTAGTCATTTTGTATAAGAAGACTCAAATTAAAAAAAAGAATGAAAGAAAGAGAGTGAAAATAGCATGCTTCAGTCTGTATATCAGTTCTTCCTCTGGAGGTGGATAGTATATTTCATCATTAGTCCTTTGGAATTATCTTAGATCATTGTATCGCTGAGAATAGCTAAGTCATTTACTATTCTTCATAGTACAATATTGCTATTACTGAGTACAATGTTTTCCTGGTTCTGCTCACTTCACTTTGTATCAGTTCTTGTAAGTCTTTCCAGGTTTTTCTGAAATCATCCTGCTTGTCATTTACAATAATGTTCCATCAGATTCATAAACCACAGCTTGTTTAGTCATTCCCCAATTGATGGGTATCCCTTTGATTTCCAATTCTTATCCACTAAAAAAGAGCTACTGTAAATATTTTTGTATAGATAGGTCCCCCTTTTTTATGTCTTTGGAGTATAGACCTAGCAGTGATATTGCTAGAACAAAGGGGATGCACAGTTTTATAGCCATTTGTAGCCCCTAGTTTCTTCAACTGATCTTTATGTTATGGACTCCTATACTCTCACCATCTTGGTCTGCCTTCTTTGGACAAGCCCCAGTTTGCCAATGTCCTTCCTAAAATATGGAACCTATAAATGAGCATGATTCTCCAGCTGTGGTCTGACCAGAATATAAGGCAGTACAACTACCACCTCCCTTGTTCTGGAACCTCCTTCAAGGGAATTGAAAGAGTTAACTAGAGATCATGAAAACTTGTGGGTCTTTCTGTTTTGGTATAGTGAGCCAGAGTTTTCCATGTCAGCAACATAGTTCTGTAAGACAATGCTGTGTTGGTAAGGGCCTAGACATTAGTAGCACTTGGCAGGCAGATTCCCTAGGCTGTGTGAGCAGAAATATTTGCCAAGCTCCTTAAAAGTGCCATTTATGGAAATGAAGTGTGCCAACTATTGTGCTGGGGAGGGGCGGGAATGAGGATAGGAGGATAGGAGTCTCTTCTAGTTTTCTAAGAGTCATATTCAAGATGAGTTTGTTTAAAATTTGGACTTTCATTTGGTTTTGTGTGTGAAGATGTCATTTGCCTATTCTCTAGAAATCTTCCAATTGTCGTTTTCTTGAAAGTTACCATTTCTTGAGGGTGGTGAATAGAATGCCAGTCTTGGAAAGGGCCCCAGAAATCTTTTGGTCTAATCTATACATGAATAGGAGTTCCATCTATATTTAGAGTCAGACAGACCTGAGTCCAAATCTTGCTGCAGACACTTACTAGCTGTGTGACCCTGGGCAAGTCACCTAACTTATCTTAATCTCGGTTTCCTCATCTGTAAGATGGAATTAACAATAGCACCTGCCTCACTGAGTTGTTATGAGGATCAAATGAAATAATATATGTAAAGCACTCTGCAAACATTAAAATGTGATATAAATGTTGCTTATTATTATTATTATTATTATCATACAGTCTCCATCATTAATCCCTACTATATAGTGAATTCTCTATCTCTTGAGGTCTTTAGTAGAACATAGTTCCAACTGTCTTAAATGTTATAGATGTTATAGTCATGCTTCAATTAGGGACTAAGTTGGAGGACCTAATTAAACCATTTATTTTCCATTCGACCTTGGGCAAGTTGCTTAACCTCTAGGTCTTAGTTTCCTTCATTTTCCTATTAAAAAAGAGGATTAAATTTTTAAAGAGAAATGGAAATATTTTTAATTTTAAAAAATTAGTTTTCTCACTTTTTTTCCCGTACCACTAGAGAGAAAAAAAGAAAATCAAATTCTTTCATTGGTTATGTTAAAAAAAAGTCTCATTCTGTACCCTAAATCTATCACCTCTTTGTCAGGAGGTGGATAGCACACTTTATCATTGGTCCTCTGGAATCATAGACAGTCATTGGGTTGATCATGGTTCTTATAACTTCCAAAAGTTGTTTGCCTTTATGGCATTGTTATGGAATAGGTTCTCTTTATTTTGCTCATTTCACTCATCATAAGTTTACAAAATTATTCAAAATTGTTTGTTTTTGATATTTTGATATAAATAGTTTTTCTGGTTCTGCTTATTCCACTTGGCATCAATTCAAACAAGTCTTTCCATGTCTTTTAAAAATCATCTATTTACTTATTTCTTATAACATAATAGTTTTCCATCACAGTCATATACCACATTTTGCTCAGCTATTCTCCAATTGATGGGTATTCTCTTACTTTACATCAGATTAAGCTTGATGACAATAACCTCTAAGATCCCTAATAGCTTTAAATCTTTATTCTGCAATCCTGTGACTCCTGAGGCTCTTTCAACTCAGATTTTATGACTTAACTTGTATCAGCAGCATATGGCAGGAGCAAGGCCCATTAACTTCCTCTAAGTAGACTGGAAGATTCCTAAGATGCCAAGCCATAAGAAAAAGCTTCTGGAATTGGTAGCCCATTGATATTCCATTCCCTTGCTCCGGAGAAGATAAAAAAGTTATTGGTCTATTAAATGCAAAACAATCGTTGTGTCCACTAGGTGCCAAGCCTGGTGGTAAATATCAGGATGCTACGACAAAAGGGAGAGTCCTTGCCCTCCAAGAGCTTACTTTTTACTTGAGGTGGGGGAAGAGGCACATGTACACAGATCAGTAAATACAAAATTAATTCAAAGTAATTTCAGGGGTTGGGGTTGGGGAGCGCTAATGACCAAGGTATCAGGAAAGTCCTCTTTTGGTAAGTGACACTTGAGCTAAGTCTTGAAGGAAACTAGGGATTCCCAGAAGCAAAGATGGGAAGAGAGAGTATTTCAGGTTTGGAGGACAGCCTGTAGAAAAAAAAATTCTAGGTTCAGGGAACAGTAAATAGGCCAGTTTGGCTGGACCACAGAGTGAATGAAGAAGAGTAATATGAACTCAGTCCGGAAAGATAGGTTGGACATCCAGAGAAAGAACTAATGGAGTCTGAATGTAGATCGAAGCATACTTTTGGCATTTTTTTCATGTTTTTTTTCCTTTTATTCTGTTTCTTCTTTCACAACATGACTAATGTGGAAATATATCAGATTGCTTGCTGTCTTGGGGAAGAGGGAAGGGAGGGATAGAGGGAAAAAGAAAAATTTGCAACTCCAAATCTTATAAAAAAAAGAATGTTGAAAATTTTCTTTACATGTAATTGCAAAAAGTAAAATGCTATCAAATAAAAAAATAAAATGTTGATGGTACTTTAAAAAATAAAGAAAAGAAAGCTAGGTTGGAGCCATATTGTGAGGAGATTAAATGCCAGAAGACTGCAATTTATCCTAAAGGAAATGTGTTGCCACTGAAGTTTCTTGAGTATGGGTGGGACACGGTTAGATCTGTGTTTTAGAAATCTCAACATGCCATCTATGTAGAGGTTGAATTGAAGAGGGAAGAGACTGTAGGTAGAGAGACCTTTGATGGAGACATCTTTGTATTAGTTGAGGTGAGAGGTAAGAAAGGTTTGAACTAGGATGGTGAATGGGAGATTGGTGAGAGAGAGAATCTGAAGGTAGAGTTAACATGACCTGGCAACTGATTAGATACAGAAGGTGAAGAAAAGAGAAAAGTAGAGGATGAATCCCAGGCTTCAAACCTGAGTGACTGGAAGGATGGTGGTGTTCTCAACAGAAATAGGGAATTTAAAAGTAAGAATCAGTTTGGGGTGAAAGATTTTGGACATCTATTTTAGAATTGAGTTTGAGATATTGAGGGGACATCCAGGTAGAAATTTTCAGCAGATGCTGGGATGTTCACTATTGCTGGTGTCTCCTCTACCCCATCCCCTGCTAAATGACCTTATGACTATTTTGTATATATGTTTGTGTACGTGTTTGTCTCTCCCTTACAGATTGTAAACTTCCTGTGGAAGGAAAGAAACTGCTTCACATTTGTCTTTGCGTTCCCTAATGGCTAGCACAATGCTTGGCACATTGTAGGCACTAATTAATGATAATAATGACAGTAATAATAATAACGATAGCTAATATTTATACAGCACTTTAAGATTTGTGAGGTGCAAAAATAAAAACATTTTTAAAAAGATTCGTGAGGCGCTATACAAATGTTATCTCATGTCAACCTCACAACATCCTTGGAAGGCAGGCACTATTATTAGGCCTATTTTATAGATGAGAAAACTGAGGTACACAGATATTAAGTGACTTGCCCAGGATCACAAAGCTAGATTATTAAGTGATTGTTGATAGATCAAATGTCCACACAGAACAAAAGAAAGCGGGGAGGGGAACTGTAATACCCTAAGGATATATTGTTCATGATTCCATTATCAACAACACTGATTTAGAATTAAAATGCTAGAGATCCAACTGAGAATTATCAGAAGCTTTGAATGCCTAATCTTTACTAATGTTTTCTATATATCACTACCAAAAAGACTGGGGTCTGGAGAACAAAAGCAGAAACTCAGTTGCAGATTCTCCTGGATAGAGAGGTGAGTGTGGAAGGGAAAGATTGATTCTTCAGGGCCTGGAAATCTTTTCCCACTCAACCCCACCCCCAATTTCCTAACAGACATCAGCCCCTCACACTGACATTGAACCAGGTTGTCCAACCTCTTCTCTCCCAATATCTCCATCACAAAGGTTTCTGATGAGAACGAAAGTATTTTATTTCTTTTTTTTTTTTTGGTATGTCTCTGACACCTCATTTACTAGGCCCAGTCATCTGGGTTTGTTTTGCTTTCTCTCAGCAGAAAAGCTTCTGGTGTTTATAGATAAGTCTTATGTTAAGGGAAGAGCAGAATGCCAGGCTGTGAGAGACACTGAAGGCAATTCCTTGAGTCCCTTTGAAAACACACTGCTCTGAGGAAGCTAGCCATATTTGGGGCGATGGTGCCGTCTCAGATGGAGCTTGGGAATGAATGGCTGCTCTAGGTCAGCTACTCAGACAAATAATGAGCTAATTTCTCCTCAGCAGTGTCTCCTGTGCATGCCAGTCGGAGTCTGCCAAGGAGTTACTGTGCCTGGAAATGAATTACCCCTTTCATCAACACTTCCCCTGCGTCACAAACCCCTCGTTCAATTTCATGTTTAAATAGCTCACTCCATTGATTCTGGGTTATATGTGGTCATTTATTCAGAGCCGAAAGAGAGAGCCAGAAGCAAACAAAGAATGAGACGAGAGGAGGGAAGGATTTTATGTAGATAAAAACCATGTGTGTGCTTAACTAACCCTTGAACATTCTACTTTTCAGGTTAGCTATAAAAAAAAATTCTTAATCCATGATGGCCTTCCCTGTGCAATTCAACATACTCCTGGGAAATTTTACTCTGTTGTCAGGTTTTGAGAGCTCAGAGAACGGAGACTCATTGACACTGTAGCTCAAGGAAAATCTCATTTGGGAGAGTGACTTTGGCAGCTTGGTGTAGTGGGTGGAGTATTGGGACTAAAATCGTTATGGTTCAGTCATTTCCGTCATAACTGACTCTTTGTGACCCCATTTGGGGTTATCTTGGCAAAGATACTGCAGTGGTTGGCCTTTTCTTCTCTAGCTCATTTTACAGATAAGAAAACTGAGGCAAACAGGGTAAAGTGACTTGCCCAGGGAACTAAAATCAGAAAGGCCTTATTTCTTATTCCACCTCTGATACAAACTAGCTGTGTGATTCTATGAAAGCAACCCAACCTCTCTGACTCTTAGTTCCTCACCTATAAAAGGGGAAAAGAACCCCTGTAGTATACATTTCAACTTGTAGCTAAGAGGCTAAAGTGAGGTAAGTAGGTAAGCATTCTAAAAACTTTAATGTGCTAAATAAATGTCATTATGGTTGCTAAAAATTGCACTTATTTCTCCAAACCAGCCACCATTTTGAATGATCTATGTTGTCGCTCTCTTCTATTATTGCAAATAATCATGTGTCTTGGCTAAAGACAAAAAACTGAGCTAATAGAAGCAAGGCATCCTAATTAAGTAAACTTATCCTTTGGAGTCCTGTTAATGTTTGTATTGTCCAATTCTTTTGTATGTATCAAAACCTTCTTCCTTTATTATAGTCCCACTTTGAATTCTCTTAATTTCTCTCCTTTCTTCTCTTGCTCTACCTCTTGGGGCTAGGTAACAAGGGGAAGGAGACTAATGAAGGAGGAAGAAAATGTCAACATTTGAACCTGTAAATGATAATCTGTCTTAATTTTGCAAGTCAAGTGTTGCGGTCCTTCATTCTCGAAGAGGACCAAAATGACATCACTATGTTGGAGTCAGATTACAACGTGTCAGACTATGGCTGATCAGATAAATACAAGCTCGGAATGCTTGGGCACAATTAGTCCATATGAACATTTGGGGTGGATTCTCTAAATTTGCGCATCTCTTTTGAGCTACTTCAATTCTGCTTTGCTCATAGAGAACAGTACCTTCTCTGATGAGGGCATACCATGTTGGGTGGTCCTGTGTCAATGTGTCCCATTTTCATGTAATGAATTCCAAAGTTCTTAAGAGAGACCTTGAGAGTCTCCTTGCATCACTTTTTCTGACCATTATGTGAGCTCTTGTTCTGTGTGAGTTCTCCATGAAAAAGTCTTTTAGACGAGCATATATTTGGCATTTGTACAATGTGGCCAGCCCTCAGAATTGCACTCTCTGCAATAGAGTTTGAATGCTTGGCAGTTTAGTTCCAGAAAGGACTTCAGTGTCTGGTATCAGCCTATCAGGTGATCTTCAGAATCTTCCTAAGACAATTCAAATGGAAGCTACTCAGTTTCCTGGTATGGTACTAGGTATGGTGGGAGTACTATCCCAACCCCCCACTTCCATGTAAGTTATTTTTTTTAAAGGTATTGATTGAAACCATACCTGAGACTCGATTAGTTTGAGACTAAATACTCAGGCTGTTGACATCACCTCTTAGTCACTTGAGTACAAAGCATCAGCTAAAAAGCTGCAGGCGTGCTCTGATGTTTGGCTAGTAGGCTACATGGGGCAACTCAGGGAGGGAAGTTTCAATCCCCTAAATGAATTTGGACTGTCCTTACTGCATTTTCTCATTGAATGATCTCCTCTAGCTAGGTAAATCTTTTGTTAACTGTTGAATGACCTATGAGTGTCTCATTTCACTCCAGTGTTGAACATAAACTATCAGGTGATATCCTAAATCAAGTCCAAGTTACGAAAATTGGGACAAAATAAGCTTGTTCTGGTGTTAAAAAAAAGGTTCAAGTGACATGCTTTTGTGTAATTTATCATTCTATTAATGTTTATTAATAAAAGGATGGTGATTTGACCATTTCTCTTAGACCAAACACCCCTAATGGTGGTGGTCTCTGCCTCTCTGTCTCTCTCTCTGTTTCTCCCTCTTTCTCTGTCTCTGTCTGTCTGTTTGTGTCTGTCAGTTCTAGTGAGATGCTCTTGCAGAACTCAGCCTCAGGTGCCCTTTTTGGACCTAGAAATAATGCTACTACTTGCACATGGCATCGGGAACACATGTATCAGACTGGGGAAGCTCCCTTGGAAAAGCAGGTATTCTTAAGGATGGTAATTAGCTCTAATTGGTTAACAATGAAAAAATGAATATTATAATGAGAGGCTGGGCTGTAATCCAATAAAAGTCTTGGGGTACATGACTTGGATCACCCAAATCTTGGTCAAAGAGACTTATCATTTCCATATCACCTGTCTGACAAAAGGGAGAATCCACATTTTCCCAGATCTGTCTGAGCAAACATAATGAGCAGGAATGCACCCATTAGCCCAAACTTAGAATTTCTTTTACTTTCTTTGATTAGATTTCAGCCACCCTGGCTGGGTAAGTGTTTTGGAAAGATTTCCCATACTGATTGATTTTTGGAGGTAGAAGGCGGGGGGGGGGGGGGGGGTTGGGAGGAACTTTGCTTCTGATTCAATAGTTTGTTATTAATACAAAAAAAAGAATTAATCATTTCTCACATTGTTGAAGTGGGGGATGGGCAGCACAGAAGAAGGTGAGTCTTCATGTTTCTGGTGGTGCTTTGGGCACTATCTCCACATATGATGATTCCTTACTATGAGGTACTGCCAGTTCCCCCTACTCCTCCCCAGATTCAGGAGTAAACTATGGCCATTCATTAAGATGGACAAATGTAAATGTGCTCTGTGTTCTTAAGAACTGTATCTAGAAGATAATTGTAGCAAATCATCTTTTATGAGCAGCAATGGGTTATTTTGGGGCCTTCCAACCTGCTCATTTTCTACTAGTTGATTTCCTCAAAACTTAGTTTATCTTCAAAGCATCCAGGGGCCAGGAGGGATTGAAATTTGCGTGTGTGTGTGTGTGTGTGTGTGTGTGTGTGTGTGTGTGTATGTGTGTGATTAAAATTTATTTTCTCCTCATTAGAAAAGGACAAATAAAGAAGAAAGGGATGTGCTTAGTCCTTGGTGGGAATGGATGCCTTTGTGTTGCTAATGGTCATCATCACCCAGTTTCCTTCAAGGAAGCCTACTGAAAGAAGCTACTTCCTAGTTTTAAGAAAGTAGATGTGTGTGAATGTGGAGAGAATTGTTTGGTTTTGAGTGACTCTTTCAAAATGACAATGCAGATGAATATCGAGCATTCAGTCCTACAATTGTATATGGACATAGCCAGCCAGTTGAAGGGGTGGCATGAGAGACCCAAATGTGAAAAAAGGCAAACCAGTGCAGATCACCGGAATTTTAGGATTGTTTAACAACTGTGCTGAAGGAACTGTTTGAGATTTTCTAAAAAAATTGACATTTGAGAGGTCAACTAGAGTTGTGCCAACACAGACTTTGTTGTGATTCTTTGGCATAAGCCACTGAGGGAGGCGCTTGAAAAACAACGCTTAATTCTTCAGAACCCAAAGACATTTATGGAATTAGGGATATGGGCAAATGTGTCAACTGAACCCTAGTTAATCTGCTACAGACAGGCAGGGGTATTATATCAGTTTAAGAAGTTTCCACAATGAGGCAGCTGATGGCAGAGTAGGTGGATCTTTGAATCAAGAGTTGGGAAGACCCAAGTTTAAAGCTGGTATAAGATACTTACTAGCTATGTGACATGGGGCAAGTCACTTAACTTCTGTTTGCCTGAAAAATGGGGATAATAGTAGCACTTACCTCTCAGGGTTGTTGTGAGTATCAAATAATATTTGTAAAAATGTTAGCATGGTGCCTGACATATGGTATGTAATATATGAATGTTTAATCCCTCCCTCTTCCCTACTTTTAGCCACAACATATAGATTGCAAACTTTAACTCTCTCTCTTTCTTTCTCTCTGATTTTTTCTGTCTGTCTGTCTCTCTGTCTCTTTCTATTTCCATCTCTGTTTCTCTAACTCTATCTCTGTCTCTGTCTGTCTGTTTCTGTCTGTCACTTCTAGTGAGATGCTCTTGCAGAACTCAGTCTCAGGTGCCCTTTTTGGACCTAGAAATAATGGCAGAGGGAACACATGTAATGAACTAGGGAGGTCTCTGGCTTTGTGTCATTTTGTTTTTCTCTGTGTCTTTCCACAAGCATAGGTAGGCATATGAACTGGATATGCCTCATCTTTGTGGCTTTGAAGTGCCACAAAGTTCCTGGGTCTTTCAATGGCAGCAGGAAAAATTTCCTGCATTGGAGCAATGACAACTGTCAGGACGGGGAAGCCAAGCCCTGATGTGATACGCTAGAATCTTTTGTGGTTGCCTCTGTCGTCTTGCGTGATAGTTCCAGACCTCATCAATCAAGCTCACCAGATTGGGGCAGTTACAATTTGGCCTACAGTCCTCCACTCCAGCAGCGGAGGGCAGAGTCAAGCTCCAGAAGTAGCAGGATTCACAGGACTCCTTCAGTAAGACTTTTGGATCACCTCGTATAAATAAAACAAATAGAAAGAGGTTAATGGGTAACTAGAAAGGAAGGAACTAGCACCTGGGTAGACTAGGTAGAAGAAGGGGCTTGACTGAATCCTAGGAGAAAGAAAAAAATAATTCAAAGATTCCAAGGGATGGAGAAGAGGAGGAAGAACATTCCAGGCCTGAGGGTCAGCCAGTGCAAAGACACTGAGACTGGAATGTTATGTGTGAGTAATACCAAGAAAATCATTGGGGTGAGACAGTAGAGTTTGTGGAGGGGAATACTGTGTAAGAAGGCTAGAAAAGTAGGATGGGGTCAGGTTGGGAAGAGCTCTAAATGACAAACAGAAGACAATATGTTTGATCCTTAACATAATATGGAATTATTGGAGTTTATTGAGGTGAGGAGTTTCCTCATGAAAAGTTTCCTATAGCAATGAAATCATAGGTCTGGAATAAAAAATGTATTTCATAAAGGTCTTTCCAGATTTTTTTGTGTTACTCATGCTGGCTAGTCTTAATCCTTCTTTTATTTTTCATTTCCTCTGTCCTAGTTCTTAAGACCTTTCTGGGAGGCCCTTACCCCAGTCCTGTGATGAACCAACGCATTCTCTGATCAGCTTCCTGTTACTCTTAGAGCCTCTAGGCTTTCTGAAAAGGTCTCATAGCTCTTCACAACTCTTCCTTCCCCCACAACAGCTTCAGTCCACATCCTGCTTATAGCATGGGTCATCATGAGGTCATAAGAGGCAGAATAGTAGAGTGGAAAGAGGACTGACTGCACCTGGATTCAGGAAGACGCAGGTCAAATCCTACCTTGGACACTTGCTAGATGTACTGGGCAAGTCACTGAACCTCTTTAGAGTCTCAGTTCCCCCACCGGTAAAATGAGAGATTTGGATCCCCTGGCCTCCAAGAACACTTCTGGCTCTAAATCTATGATCTCACAAATTCATTTTGCCAATAGTTAGCCGAGCAAGTCACTTAACTCCTGAGTCTCGGTTTCTTCATCTGTAAAATGGTTATAGTAATAACTGCAGTACCTTCCTCAGAGGTCCCCTGGCAGAATGGGGATGAGGACAATTTATTCCAATTGCCATAAAGGTGGCTGAGGCAGGCATTGTGCTTAGAGCTCGGTCATTCATCAAAGATGCCAAGGTCATCCATTGCATCCCGGGCTGCTGCCGGCTGTCCTGACTTTTGTCTCACCACTGGACTTTAATGACTCTGGAAGAAAAAGTGAAGCTGACAACTCTGTGCAACTCTGCCTCACTTAAACCCAATTCATGTGAAAACTAAGACATCATCTCACGATGTCATTGGTCCTCTTTGAAAGGAAAGATGAACAACAAGGTACCTTTCTCATAAGGTTATTGTGAGATTCCAATGAGATAATGTATATAAAGCTCTTCACAGATTTTGAAGTACTATTTAAATGGTAGCTATTATTATTATGGGGAAGAAGTGACCATCCTATTTTAGAATTCTTGATAGCGAAGATGAGTGTCTGGGACATAGTAGATAATAAATAAATGTTTGGTAAATTTAATTTGGCCTTTGTTTCCAGGTCCCAAGAAAGAACTCTCTCCCTACATCCCATTTTCAACCCCTAGTTGTTTTCTTCCATTTAAGACCCAACTGAGATGTTTCAGATTTCATGACGCCTTCTCCGCTTGATCTCCCCCTGTCATTATCATCAGAAAAATGGACACCCTATCTCTGTGCAAAGGCCTGAAAAGGGGCTCCCACTTCTAAAATTTCCCATAGCACTTTGTTTGGGTCTCTCCTATGCATCACTTCCATTTCAAGTTGTATTATAATCATCAGTTTAGATGCCTAATACCCTTCCCTCCCAGCTATCTTCTATTTTTCTCAACTACCTTGAGTTGGAGTGACAGTGGATGAGTAGGACTCCAGAACATAGCAGTAGTTCAACTGACCAGGTGTGGATGATTCTGTTCTATTAATATCAAAGTTTTCATTCTGATGCTCTTTCTCCTACCTGTTATCCACTCTGCTGTTCTATTACTCATTTGTACCTCTACTTGAAGGCAGAAAAGGAAAATTAAAGTCTTTAGCTCAACAGCCAGTCAATTTGGCAAGAGAAATCCAACAATCGGTAATTTCATTAGGGAAGAAAAACCGATTTAATTGTTCACTGAACTTACTGGTCCTAACCAGATAACTATTACCTTCTTTTGCATTGCAAGACTTTACAAAGTCCTAGGCAAGAAACTAAAGACTTCAGGGGTCTAAGCGGTGTTTTCATCACTTAGACCGATTGAACATAAGGGCCTCAGAAAGCAAAGATGGATTTCTGAAGTGATCAGCTGGCTGTTGAAAGAATATCTTAGGATGGGACTTGGATTTCTGGATCAAGGCTTAAGATATAGAAATGATGGGTTCTTGTTTAGAAAAAGAATGCATCTGACAAGGACTAACATTTTTTTAAAATGTTGCAAAAATTATCTGGTAGGAGAAGATTTGAATAAATTTGATGTACCACCTCATATACAACCCTATGACTCAATCATTGTTATAAACACATCTTAAGAATATTATTTTAAAAGAAACAACAAGAAGAGAAAAAAGGCTCTCTGCTGAAAGATTTTTCTATAGCAATATTATATGCAATTGTAAAAAAAAATGCCCTGGAAGCAACTACATGTCTAATAGTAAAGGAATGGTTAAAAATAATGGCATAATAATGTAATATTGGATAATTAATATGACATATAAAAAATAAAAAAATTCAAAAAGATTTTTTTTATAAAATAATACACAATTTTAAAAGGGAAACCAGACAAAGAGAGTATATATCAACTCCAACTGAAAAAAAAGAAAAGTGTTAGAGGAATTAATGAAGAGATAAACCCAAGAGAGATTAGGAGGAGTGACTAAGGAATAATAAGGAAGAAATAAACCCAAGAGAGATTTAGGAGGAGTGATGACAAATTATGTGTTAAAAGTAGTGGTCATGGTGGTAGGTAGCACGAATTTATTAAATGCTTACTATGTGCCAGTTATTGTGCCAAGTGTTGGGAATAGAAATACAACCAAAAAGAAAGTCTCAGAATGAAGGAAGACAACATATAAAAGAAGCTGAAAATATTGGTGGTGGGGTGAAGAGGGATGGTGGCAAAGTCTAATGAATAAGAAGCTGAGCTGGGAAGGGAATAAAGAAAGCATCGCTGGCCTAGGACTATCCACAAGATGGAGGTGTCTGGAAAGAACTTAATAGTGGGAGAAGAGGTCCGCCATGATAAAAGGGTGTTCTAGGGTGAGAAGGCTCCAGGCACTGAGGAAATTCCAGGGAGAGAAGGCAACTGGATTATGGTGGTAAAGTCTGGAGAGTAAGAAACACAGCTGAGAGAGAAGCATGTTTGAGCCGTACCTGTCCCCAAAATTGAGGCTCTGGAAGGAACTCACCCATGGAAAAAGGGGGCTATCATGGTGGATAGATGTTTGAGGGTGAGAAGGCTCCTGATGCTGAGGGAAGTTTCATTGGTGGTGATGGACTAGAATACCCCTTGCTACTTTCAGGCCTTTCCTCAACTACTATTATTCAGTAACTTCTCCTCTTTTAAGATTCATTCAATCCATATTTATCAACCAATCAAGATTTTGGTAGCTGTTGTCTACAGACCCCTAGGACACTTACTTTTCTTCCTCATTGAGTTCAGTGCCTGACTCATAGTCATTATCTCCTCCCCATCCTATTTTAATATACATTTTGATACTCCCTCAAACTTTCTAACCCAGGGCTGTCCAAAATGCGGCCCATGGGCAGTGCAATTTATGTGGCCTGCCTACAAGCATAGAAATTTACACGAATACTTTAGTAAACAAAGCCAAGCTATGGCAGAGCTCTCACTAAAATGGCAAATCAAAATATATTGTCTATTGTTTCGATAAAAACCTAAGGTTGGACAACCTTTCAATCCTCAGCTCGCTCATTTCTTTTTTTTTTTTTGATTTTTGATTTTATTTTTTTTGATTTTTGATTTTTATTTTTAGTTTACAACAGACGATTCTACATAATTTTGAGTTCCAAATTTTCTCCCCTCCCTCCCCCCTCCCTCCCCAAGGCGGCATGGAATCTCATATAGCTACCACGAATAACTTCGCATTGAATTAATTTATACATTAGTCAAGTTGCGGAGAAGAATTATGACCAATGGAATGAATCACGAGAAAGAAGAAACAGAACCAAAAAAAAAAAACCCAAAAACAAAAGAGAAGAGAAAAAGGCAAGCATGAAGTGTGCCTCAATCTGCATTCAAACTTCATAGTTCTTTCTCTGGATGTAGATAGCATTCTCCATCGTGAGTCCTTTGGAGTTGTCCTTGCACCTTGTGTTGCTGAGAAGAGCAAAGTCTGTCAGGGTTGGTCCTCACGGAGTCCATATATCTGTGGTTGTGTACAATGTTCTCCTGGCTCTGCTCCGCTCACTCAGCATTATGTCGTGTAGGTTTTTCCAGGTTGTTATGAAGTCTGTATCATCCCCATTTCTTATGGCACAATAGTATTCCATTACCTTCATATACCACAGCTTGTTCAGCCATTCCCCAATTGATGGGCATCCCTTTGCTTCTATCTCCACTCCATATCACCTAGACACAGAAATGGTCACAGACCCTTAATCTGGCCATGACTTCCAAGTGTTCTACTTCCATGTTTGTGAACTCTGAAATTCCATTATCCCATTATAATCTGTTATCCTTCCACCTCTCTTTCTGCATGGTAACCCCTAACCCTATTCTTCATTCTTACTGTGAGACCTCCAATCCCTCCTCCCCTTAGTTCTTTCCTAGGCCATCACCCCTACATTGGCTATGCTCTCCTTTTCTCCCCATCTTGACCCCTTGGTGAACCAGTTCAACTCTACACTGCCCTCTTCTCTTGAGTTCTTTGCTCTTTTATTCTAATATTGTCAATAGTGCCCTGCCAACCTTCAGATATTATGTGGGAAGTTTTTTCCTTTTCTCCTTCCATTTTTAATTTAAAATTGTCTCAATCTGGTTCAGAAACCCCCAAGCAAATGTATATCTTACCAGCTTTTATTTTTTTCCCTTAAAATTTTTTATTACAAATTTAATATTAGTCCATAAAATGATTTCATCTTACTTTTCAACTATTTTTATTTAAATAAATTACTTTTCGCATCAAGTCAATAAGTATTTGTTAAGCACCTACTAGGCAGCTAGGTGGCATAGTGGATAGAGCACTGGGCCTGGAGTTAAGAAGACCCAAGTTCAAATCCAGGCTCAGACACTTAATTAGCTGTGTGACACTGGGCAAGTTACTTGATCTTGTTTGCCTCAGTTTCCTGGTCTGTAAAATGATCCAGAGAAGGAAATGATAAACTACTCTTTGCCAAGAAAACCCCAAATGGGGTCATAACGAATCAGGCATGACTGAAAATGACTCAACAACAACAATAAGCACCTACTATGTGCCGGGTACTGTGTTAACTATTGGGGATATAAAGAAAGGCAAAAGAAAGTTGCTGGTTTCAAGGAACTCACAATCTAACGAGGGAAACAACATGTAAACAACCATGTGCAAACAAAATATATACATGGGATAAAATGGAGATAATCTCGGAGGGAAGCCACTAGCGTTAAGGGAAGCTGAGAAAGGCTTCTTACAGAAGGCCAGACTTTAGCTGAGACTCGAAGGAGTCAAGGAAGCTAGGAGGCAGGGATAAGGAAGACTGGCCATGTAATCCCCCTGTGATTCAGAGTTTGAAACTTTGTATTTCTAAGGAAGGCCAAAGGATGATGTCTTCAAGGGCATTATACAATTAACCAATCAAGTACTATTATGTAACACCGTCCTAGGCACAATAGGGGGCACAAAAGAAAGATGATATATTCTCTGTCCAAAAGGAACTTATGGCCTTTTCTGTTGGAAAGCAACAGTACCTGAACCCATCAAAAACGCCTCTTTTCTCCTGCAAAGAGGGTTCTACAAACAAAAGCTCAACTGGTCAATTTAGCTGTCCTCCTAGTCATTGTTTTTCAAGAAGTATGACTTATAGCTACCAACTCATATGATTCACGCTTAGCTCTTTGGGTGCCCAATTTTCATTTTCCAAATTTGCCTCTGGACTCAGGGGCATGGTCATGGGTAAGCAAGGAGTAAGCTAGGACTATATACACGTGATTAACAATAAAGGGAAGGAGTGGGTATTTGGGCTGGCCTCATATTGGCTTCAATACTCATACTCATACTATACTCATATCAACCCCTCCTTGTAAGAAAATTATAGTGTAATAGTACCTGAGAAAATGGTTAGGTGGACAGCAGGTAAGAAAGACTTTAAGAAGCTTATTTCAGCTTGGTTATGATGGTCTGAATTTTCCCCTTGCCCCTTTTACCTTTATGGAAAGTGGTCGGGAGAATATATATGTTCTCGAGAGTCTTACTTAGCTCATATTTTGGTCCTGTACTGCTCCAAAAACACAGACAGAGTACTTGTGAATCATGCATCCTTAACTGTTTTTGTGTCATGGACCCCTTTAGCAGTCTGGTGAAGCCTATGGACGTCTTTGCAGAATAACATTTTTAATGCATAAAATAAAATATACAGGATTACAAATGAAATCAACTATATTGAAATGAAGTCATCATTTGAGATTCAATTTCTTAGATATTTACTCATCTTAAATGCTAGGAATCTGAGATGGATAGGGTGTGGGAGAGGGGAAATCCCTTAAAAAAAGAGCTTTATATCCAGCAATCAATAAACTATAAGCTAGAGGGTGCTACATAGACAGAGAAGATTTGCATGTGATTTCCTAGTTCTATTTCCACAAAGAAATGAACTACACTTCTCTCAATGACACTCAGAGGAATTTTCCATGAGCAGAGGCATTTACTCTTGATAAACATTGGCTGCCTTCTCTTGCTTGAGTATTCAGTGCAAGCACCCAAAGTCACTGAAATAATATACTGAACTGGTTGCACTAGGGAGAGCAACTCAGGCTTTAATTACAAAGATATAATTATGTGAAGAATTACCGGTGATTTTCAAACGAGAAGGGACTGACAGTGATGAATCTAATTAGCCAGTGGAAAAGAGAGATGATCCACATTTAGCTGAGTCTGATTCTTTCACTGGAGAACAGACTAAATATAAATTATTCCTATGTATTTAAAAGTCTTGGCAAAATCAGCCAGACTTATGCTGCACAGACTTTTGTGTTCACATTGCAGGAATTTTAAGTTTAAATGTTTCTATTTCTAATTTTAAATTAAATTCTTAAAAATTAAAATGTGGGAAGCCCAATTTCTTTTAAAAAATCATCGTTTTTATTACACATACTTCTGTCCTAGAACATTTGAAAAATAGATGCTAGAATCTTCAAAAATGATGAGTTCTTGGTAGTTTCTTCTTCTTTTAATATGTTCAGTAAAAAAAGGAAGGAAGGAAGAAGGAAAGGAATAAAGAAGGAAGGAAAGAAAGCAGACGAGAAAGAAAGAAAGAAGGAAGGAAGGAAAAAAAGAAAGAAGGAAAGAAAGAAAGATGTATTCTTTATCTTGGTATATGGTTTGAAGTGCTGATCCAAACTTAATTTCTGCTGGACTACTGTCTAGTTTTCCCAGATGTTTTTGTCAAATAGTAAGTCCTTCCCCCCAACAACTAGGGTCATTTAGTTTATTTAACAATATAATACCATGTTTGCTTGCTTCTTTATATTGTAGATCTAATCTGTTCCACTAGTCCAGCTCTATTTTTTTATGAAGTCATTTAAATGATTATTCCTTTGTGGTATAGTTTGAGATGTAGTATTGATAAAACCCTCTTACTACACTTTTTCAAAGTTATTCCTGAGATTCTTGACATTTTGTTCTTCCATATGAATTTTGTTATCGTTTTTCCTAGCTCTGAAAATATTCCTTTGGTAGTTTGATTGGTATTAAACTGCATAAGTAAAGTAATTTAGGTAGAATTATTATTTTAATTATATTGGCTCAACTTAACCTTCAGCAATTACTGTTTCTCTAATTATTTAGGTCTATATTTTTATAAATAGTTTTTTATATTTGAATTCATATAATTCCTAGGTACATCTTTATAGATATACTCCTAAATGTTTTATAGCTTCTGTAGTTGTTCTGAATGGAATTTTTCTTTCTCTTTTTCTGCTGGGGTTTGGTTTCTTTGGGGGAGGGGTTAATATATAGGTATGCTCATGATTTATGTGAATTTATTTTACATTTTATATTTTATTTATTTATTATTTTTCAACTCATTTTTGGTTGATTATTTAGAGTTTTCTAAATAATCATAGCCACAACAAGCAATAATTTTGTTTCCTTATTCCCTCCATATCTCTATCTTATATTATTGGTATAGCTAGCATTTCTAATATTATGTTAAATAGTATTGGTGATAATGGGCATCCTTGTTTTGCCCCTGATTTTATTGTAAAGAACTCAAACTTTTCTCTATTACATATAATGTTTGCTCTTGAATCTACAAATATATTATTTACCATATTAAGGATAGGTCTATATATTCCTACGATTTCTAGAGTTTTTAATAGAAATGAGTACAGGATTTTTAAAAAAAAGTCTTTTTTAACATCAATTCATATAACCATATGGCTTTTATTATTTATGTTATTCCATGATTTCATATTTATAGTCTTCCTTATGTTGAACCAATTTTGTATTCCTGATACAAACTTAGCCTGGTTATTGTGTATAATGCTCCAATATTAGTAATCTCAATGGCACCTAGTGAGAAGAATCAGGTTGTAGGCAACTGTGAAGTAGGGAAGGCCAAAGGGGGCCAGACTTAGGTTGGGACAGTGGATATGATATATCAAAACAAGGGAGTATGCTGTCATAATAGCTTAAGTGGGTTACCAGATGTTTCCCTCACAATAACCCTGTGAATGAGAAAATGCAAGTACTCTTGGGGACACATGTTACAGATGAGAAAACTAAAGTTTCTAAACATGAAATGACTTGTTCAGTTTCATATATCTAGTGAATGGAGGAGCCAGGATCTAACCCATGACTCTGAGATCTGTGTGCTTATGACACCACATTGACTTGCCTTCTACCACAATCAAATGCAGAAGGGATACACAAGCAATCATAATCATAACAAAGCTGATATACAGCAAATAAATGATCATAGCCTGGAAATTAGCTATTATAGCGAGGCCTATGTAAAGAGCCTAAAACCAGATGTAAGCTCAGTTCAGATTCCATTTTTGGGTAGGAAAGAGGATTTGGGGTCAGTCATAGAAATGCTAGGCCCTGGGAACTAGAAAGGCCTTATAAAGGTTATCAAGTCTAATCTTCTCATTTTATAAAATAGGCAAGCTAAGACCCAGGTAAAGTGATT
The DNA here is from genome assembly GCF_011100635.1 of Trichosurus vulpecula. Classification (NCBI taxonomy): domain Eukaryota; kingdom Metazoa; phylum Chordata; class Mammalia; order Diprotodontia; family Phalangeridae; genus Trichosurus; species Trichosurus vulpecula. The sequence goes on from NC_050576.1 coordinate 124,902,866, forward strand.
TTTTTTTTTTGGTCCATGGCCCAGAGACATGGAGTGACTTGTTAGCTAAAAGGTAGAGACAAGACTAGGTCTCCTAACTCTTGGTTCGGTTCAGTTCAACAAACATTTATTCATACATAAAGCCCAGTGGGTGAAAGGTATTGTGCTATGTGCTAGAGATACAGAGGCAAAAAGGGACTTACATTCCAGTAGGGCCATATGGGGAAGCTTTGAATGCTGTGGATAAGTTCACTTACCTTAATAGTATACTTTCTAGGGATGTACACATTGACAATGAGGTTGACAGCATATTGCGAGAGCTAGCTCAGTGTTTGGGAGGCTCCAAAGGAAATTGCAGCAGAGAAGAAACTGACTGCCAAACTGAAGGTCTACAGAGCGGTTGTCCCGACCTTGCTGTTGTATGCCCGTGAATCCTGGACAGTATACCAGCGCCATGCCAAGAAACTGAATCTCTTCCATTTGAATTGTTTTAGGAAGATTCTGGCAAGAGGATTCTGGGAAGCTGGTGGAGTAGATCAGAAAATTCCAAGCTCTTAAGATATTCCCCCCACAAAAGAGATAAAATATCACCTCAGGGTGAACAAAATGCTGTTAAAATAGATAAGAATAGGGGCACAATGGGTCTTCCTAAAACAATTTGAGAAGATCAGAACACAAATCCCAGGAAGAGGTTTACTCTTCACCCTGTGAAGAGTAAAATAGTATAGAGTGAATGTTCCAAGAGCTAAGATGCTATATCATACATCAAGCTCTCAGGATTCCAGGGAATGACCATGGGGTGTCTTCTTTATTTACATCAGCTTAAGCCTCACTGGTCATCACCATTGTTAGGGGCCTGTGACTAGCACCTCATTTCCGTTTAACTACTTAACATTGAACTTTTATAAGGAGATATTTACTTCCGAAATACAAATATCCCCCCTACTTCAATACCTGGGAGAAGACTATCTCCTACACAAACTCAATCTCTGGAGGGACAGTAGGTTCAGTGTAGCTAAGATCATGGCATTGATCCCACCAAATTCATATCCAAATCTAGCACAACTGATGAATCTTCATCTCAGCTTTTGCTGGTGTGAGTCCATAAGGTCATTCCCAAATGTCATGCCTTATCCTTGGGGCACTGATGGTCGAAAAATCCAACCTCGGACAGCAAGACATGACGACACCCTCCAGACCATTTGAATTCACTAGGCCATGGAGACCCCATTCCCTCTACCAGATGTTGTGAGCGGAAAAAGTCATCAAGATACACCAAAATTGACTGAGGAAGTAGCATGTACTGACAGGCTTTTTTGAAGACTAAGAATTCTAGCTACACAGTTTGCCCCACCTACATGGTTAACCAACAAGAACCAGTTACAGAATGTCTACACATGCTCCACGACACATGTCTTAGATATTATGATTCTAGCATTCACCGTGTTGGAGAGCTTGTATCAACTGTGCACACCTATGGGGTCTGAGCAGGCACTCAAATCCTTTACTCTAACATTTACATAGGTCTTTAAAGGTCACTCCCACTAATGGTATGCTGGTGGTGGCTCTAACAGGAGTACACTCATTTCAGGTTCCATATAGGGATAAGATGAGGCACTTGTAAGTCACTGAACAATTAGTAAAAGGAAGTTTACTTTGCCCTAACACATCATGGACATGCAGCAGGGATACAGGGGAATAAGACATAGTGAAGGACATGGTGACTCATGCTATCTTCAGGCATCAACCAAGTTCAAAGGGCCTAGATTCCACATGGCTGAGACTCTTTATGTCCTTAGGTGGCTAGGAAGCTATATCAGGGAAGTCATGACCAAGTTCTGGGCACAACTTTATCTCCTTTTCAGGAAAAGTTAATCCTTGGTACAGGGGAAGGAGAAGAGGCTTGGGCCTACCTCATGTTGTGGGTAGAGAGGGAACTCTGATAAATATTAATCCTATCACACAATAAGTGTCTTTGAGGCTCTGTCCTGAGCACTTTCCTCTTCTTTCTCTCTATTCTCTCACTTGGTGATCTTATCAGCTCCCAGGGATTCAATTTCCAGCTTTATGCAAATGATTCTAGGATTTATTTATCCAACTTAACCTCTATCCTTATGGGCAACTAGGTGGCTCAGTGGATAGAATGCCAGGCCTAGAATCAAGAAGACCCCTCTTCGTGAGTTCAAATCTAGCCTCAAACACTTACTAGCTGTGTGACCCTGGACAAGTCACTTAGCCCTGTTTGCCGCAGTTTCCTCATCTGTAAAATGAGATGGAGAAGAAAACGGCAAACTACTCCAGTGTCTTTCAAGAAAACCCCAAATGGGGTCATGAAGAGTCAGACTCCCCTGGAACAACTCAACAACAACAAAAACAAACCTCTATCCTGACTTCCAGTCTCACATCTTCAACTCCCTATTGAACATATCATACTGGTTGCCCTATAGACATATTAAACTCAACATGTCCAAAACTGAACTCGTTATCTTTCCTCCCAAACCCTCCCTTCTTCCCAATTGCCCTATTACTATTAAGGATGCTATCATCCTCATTGTTGGCCAGAGTCCCAACCTTGCTATCCTCCTATACTCCTTATTCTCACACCATATCTGCTTCATAGCTGATTGGTCATCAAGTCCTACCGATTTTATCTCAGTAACATCTCTCACAAATGTTCCTTCCCTTCTCTCGTCTGACACAGCTGCCACTCTGGTGCCAGCCCTCATTATCTCATGCTTAACCCATGGTAATAGTTTTCTGTTTAGTCTCTCTGCCCCAAGTCTCTCCCCGCTCCAGTCTATTCTCCACACAACTATCACAGTGTTCTTCCCAAAGCCAGGTCTCACCATGTTGCCTCTCTCTTCAAAAAACTCTAGACTCCCTGTTACTTTCAGGATAAAATATCAAATGATATTTTTTAAAAAAAATTTTAAAGCCTTTTACAACCTGGTCCCTCATTACCTTTCCAGACTTTTAACCTTTTACTCCTCTGGTATGGTCCAGCGACACTGGCTTGCTAGATGTTCCTCACACATAGTTTCACTCTATCTCCCAACTTTATTTCCTAATTTTTTTGTCTTTTCTCTGTCTGTCCCCCATGCCTGGAATGTTCTTCCATCTCATCTGTACCTCCTGTATTCTCTGGCTTCCTTTGGGTCTTGGTTCATACTTCACTTTCTGCAAAAGGCCTTTCTTTGTCCCCCTCAATGCTACTGTCTTCCCTTTGCAATTGCCCTGTATGTACATAGTTATTTTTGTTGTGAGTTCCCAAAAGGTGGGGAATGTCTTTTGCCTTTCTTTATATCTGTCATCCTCAGCCCAGCGCCTAGTACATAACAGGTACGTAACAAAAGGAATGCTTACTGACTTGATTCTGACTCCAAATACTTTGCATTCTCCCACAGTTCCTCCCCATCTCTGAATTTGTCTCCAAAGCTTATGCATGTTTTGGCTGTCATATCATACTATTGACTTCCATTGAGCTCATAGCCTCTTCCAACTGCACCATCTTCTACTTTTGAAGTTGCTTTTTCTGAGCCTGAGTAAGATTTTACATTTATCCTTATTAATTTTTATAGTGATTAATTCAGTCCATTGTTCTAGCCTTTCAAGATTTCTTGGCCCCTGTCATACAATGTTTTACCTGTTCCTTGTGGAAACTTGGTGGTGCCACGAATAGAGCAGTGGGACTGGAGTCAGGAAGACTTGAGTTCAAATTTGACCTCAGAAACTTAGTATCTGGGTGACTCTGAGCAAGTCATTTGACCTCTGTTTGCCTTAGTTTCCTCAAATGTAAAATGAGGATCATAATATTACCTACCTCATATAGTTATTGTGGGAATAAAAAGATAATATTTATAAAAAGGATTTAACATAGTGCCTGGAACATAGTAGGGGCTACATAAATGGTTTCCCCCTTCTGCCCTTGTGTCATTAGCAAATGCGACCAGTTTTCCTTTATCTACATTATTTATAAAAACATCACAGAGTCAAGCTCAAATCCCTTACGCAATCCATTGGAAACCTCCTTCCAAGTCAATAACAATGACTATTTCGGGGATCCAGTCATTCAACTAGTTCTGAATTCATCTATTTATTCTGTTGCCCAGCCTGTATATTCATCTTTTCCAAATAGCATGAAAAACTTTATCAAATGCTTAGATAAAATCTTGGTAAACTGTACCTACAGTATCCACCTACCAGTTTATTAACCCTTCAGCAAGGGGAATAAGGTGAATATAATGGGCTGGGCCGGACTCCGGCTGGTACAAAATTAGAATGAAATAAGACACTCGTAAGCCATCTAATAGTTAATAAAGGATTTATTTAACCATAGCAAAGGAAGGATATTTAGGGAATGTAGGGAAAGGATGTTCATCCGGGATTAAGCCTTGATTCAGTTGAACACAGCTACCGGGGGTGATTTATGTAGCTGGTCTATGGCCACAAACCCAAAGAAGGAGCTCTCAGCCCTCCTGTGCTGATTGTTTTGTATCCTGGCTACTAGAAATTTATGTCAATTTCCTAAGCTTTAGTCCCCAGAGCCAATTAAATCTCAAAGACAATTTCAATACCTTTTAAGGAAAAACTAGCCTAATTTGTATCGGGGGGTAGGGGAAGAGGTTTAGATACTGCTCCTGCCATAATTTGTCCAACATGACCTGGTCTTGTTGAAATCATAGTGGCTCCTTATGACCACTGTTTCCTTTTCTAAATGTTCACAAGACAGCTCTTTAATGATATGTTCCAGAATTTTCCCAGGAACTGAAGTCAAATTCACTAGCCTTTCATTGGTAGATTCCATTTTATTCTCCTTTTTCACAATCAGGACATCTATCTTGTTCCAGTACAGTGTTGTCTCTTGGCTCCCTGTACCTAGAACTGAAGAGGATGAACAAAACTGACTAAGAGTCCAGAGCCACACAGCCTATGTGGAAGGAGAAGTGACCCTCAGGCTCTCTCTCTTTACTTCTTCCTGCATGGTGTCACCTAGTAAGAGTGAAGAAGTCTTTTCACCATTTAGACACAAATGAAAGGGGGAAAAAGAAGCAGGCTATGCTGTCAGGAAGTTTTAAAGACTCAGACAGTTCTGGCTAAGTAGAAATTGGACAAACACAACTCTTCAACACATGGTAGGACAATGCAGAACGTGCACTTATGAGTCAATTCTCCTTTCTCCCCAAGGCAGGTCCCCAAGGTCTTCCACGTGGGTAACTCCACCTTAGGTCATCTGAGTATGGGTCAAATCTCATTACAAAAGAAGATTGGAGTTCATTGAGGGCTACCAAGTACTTGTTTACAATCTCACTACTTACCTTAGGTTTCTCTTCTCTATTAGCCATTTTTGTTCTATCTGTTCTAGTCCAATGATCATTCTTATTGGTAGAGAAAATGGAAGGAAAATATTGCAAGAAATCCTTTTGGAATTTAGAGATATCTTATTTGTTTGCCTACATACCTCCTTTAGACAGGTATAGCCATTTCCCTTATTCTACACTTCGGTTCTAAAGTCTGGAACTGGTCTCTATTCCTGTAAGAAGTACATATATATGCATATACACACATATACATGTACACACACAAATATATATACATATGCATGTATGTGTGGTGGGGTGTAGATGGGGGGGTGTGATGTAACAGGAACTTTCCTCAGAATCAAGTTTCACATGGTGCTGGGTAGCAGACATCAGCAAGATAATATTAACCTTGGCTTTTCTTAGTAGGCAGAAAAAGTAGGGTCTAGTGGGCATTGTGGCCAGTAGCATCTTCCTACCCCTAATTACAGAAGCAGTAGTGATCATGAGACAGGAGTTGACAGTCCCTAATCAACAAATCAATCAATATGTATTTATTAAGTCCCCACTGCTGTGCTGCCTCAGGTACTGTAGGAATCTACCATAGAATAGCCCCATATTATGGCTTAACTTTAAGAAAGCTTTAGCTGTGGCCATTGGTCCCCAAAGAACACATCTTTTTGTGGCATAGACATAAGTACAACCCAGAAAGAGAATCTGAGAAAGGGTTAGACTTGAACACTTTTTCTTCTTTATACCAAAGCAGGCAGGTTACCAGCATTCTCTCTAATGTAAGTATAAGAACAAAACTTGGGAAGCCAATAGGCAGCATGATGTATTAGCAGGAGCACTGGGCTGGAAATCAGGAGATACAAGTTTGAGCCATATCTCTACCACTAAGTAGTTGTATTGATCAAGTCACTTGATTTCCCTGTCACTCTTCTTCATCTCTAAAATGAGCAGATTGGCCTAAGCAATCTCTAAGGTCTTTTCCAGCTCTAATAGTCCATGAGATTCTAAAATTATCAAGTGATGTCCTTGTCTAAGGATATAGAGGATGAACTGCAAGAGAGACTCACCTGGTTTGCTCAGTATGAATTCCCCAGGAACTGCATCCAGATGGAGGAGAAAGAAAACTGCTCAGAATTCTGTTTGATATTTGTTGAAGGATCTTTAGAACTCAGTTAAAAGAAAAGCTATCGATACTTAGCTTTGGGGGCGAGGGAAACAATAGGAAAGGAGCTCAAGAGATCAACTCCATTTTTTTTTCTTATTTTCGATTTTATTTAATCTCTGATTTTCAGAATTTCCATTTTAATTTATTTTTTTAAATATTTACTTTATTTTCAGTTTTCAATTCAACTCTATTTTTAAAAGTATTTTTGGTGCATTGTGAAAGGAGCAGATGTGACACTATTTGGTGTTCAGCTGGTCTTAGTGTATTAGCCTTCTCTTAAATAGACACAACACTGACCAGAATAGCAACTGATATTAGCACTGTGATAGAAGACGTTATTAAATCTACAATTAAAAGTGGAGCCTCTGTGGAGACAGCTAGGTAGTGTAGTGGTTAGAGCACTGACCCAGACTCAGAAAGACCTAAGTTCATATCTAGCTTCAGACACTTACTAGCTGTGTAACCCTGGGCAAGCTACTAACCTCTATCTGCCTCATTTATCTCATCTGTAAAATTGTGATAATAATAATATCACCTACCTTCTAGGGTTGTTGTGAGAATAAAATTAATTGATATTTGTAAAGTATTTACCACAGTGTTTGATGAGTTGGTGCTTAACAAAATCTTCTTTCCTTTTTCTTCCTTCCTTCCTCCTTTCCTTCCTTCCTTCCTTCCTTCCTTCCCTTCCTCCTTCCTTCCTTCTTTCCTTCCTTCCTTCCCTCCCTCTTTCCCTCCCTCCTTCCTTCCTTCCCTCCTTCCTTCCCTCCTTCCTTCCTTCCTTCCTTCCTTCCCTTTCTCCCTCCTTTTCTCCTTCCTTCCTTACCTCCTTCCCTCCTTCCTTCCTTCCTACCCCCCTTCCTTCCTTCCTTCCTTCCTTCCTTCCCTCTCTCCCTCCTTTCCTCCTTCCTTCCTTTCCTCCTTCCTTCCTTTGAACAGCTCAGGTAGAATTTGAATAAGAGGAATAGGAGATTATATCTACAGGGAAAAGTCCAGCCTGTTTAAGGTCCTGTAAATAGAAGTACCCAGTTTTGAATGTTGTTATTGTTGTTCAGTTGTGTCTGACTTTTCATAACCCCATGGACCAATTGTCCATGGGATTTTCTTGGCAAAGATACTAGAATGGCTTGCCATGTCCTTCTCCAGTTTTGTGCAGGCAGGAGTTAAGTGACTGACCCAGGGTCATATAGCTAGTAAGTGAAATAAAGTAATATCAAAAAACTACACAGCAAATTTCTCTGATAAAGACCTCATTTCTCAAATAGACACTGAGTATAGAACTGAGTTAAATTTGTAAAAAAAAAAAAAGAGCCATTCCCCAACTGATAAATGATCAAAGGATATAAATAGGTAGTTTTCAGAAGAAGAAATCAAAGTATTTTTAGGTATATGAAAAATGCTCTAAATTACTATTGATTAGAGCAATTCAAATTAAAACAACTGAAGTGCCACCTCACACCTATCAGAAATGACAAATGCTGGAGGGGATGGGGGGAAAAAGTACACTAATAAACCATTGGCAGAGCTGTGAACTGGTCCAGTCATTCTGGAAGTCAATTTTGAACTCTGCCTAAAGGACTATAAAACTGCGCATACACTTTGATCCAGCAATACCACTATTAGGTCTCCATCCCCATGAGATTAAAGAAAAAGGAAAAAAATACATATATATGTATATCTATAGCTATGTGTATGTGTGTTTATAGCAGCTCTTTTTGTGATGGCAAAAATGGGAAATTTAGGGCTTGCCCTTCAATTGGAGAATGGTTGAACAAGTTGTGGTATATGATTGTGATGTAATAGTATTGTACTATAAGAAATGATGAACAGATGTTTCAGAAAAACCTGGCAAGATAAATATGAACCAATACAAAGTGAAATGAGAAGCAGATCATTGTGCATAGTAACAACATTGTAATGATGTTCAATTGTGAAAGACTTGGCTTCTCTGATCAACACAGTGATCCAATACAATTCCGAAGGACTCATGATGAAAAAGTGCTATCCAAAGAGAGAACTGATGAACTGTGAGTGCAAATTGAAGTATAATTTTCTTATTTTTAAAATTTGTCTTGCTTTTTATTTTTTTACAACATGACTAATATGAAAATGTTTTGCATGGTTTCACATGTGTAGCTGGTGTCATATTGCTTGCCTTCTCAATGGATGGGAGGGAGAGAGAGAATTTGGAACTAAAATTTAAAAAGAAAAGAATGTTAAAAATAATAAAAATTTAAAAATATATAGAAATGCTGATGATTTATGTGGGTTTATTTTACATCCTCCAATACTACTAAGGTTGTTAGTCTTTTCAAGTAGTTTGTTCAGTTGATTCTCTAGGGTTCCCTAAGAATACCTTATCATATTGTCTGCAAAGAGTGATAGTTTTGTTTCCTCATTGCCTATCCTTATTCCTTCAATTTCTTTTTCTTATCTTATTGCTATAGATATAGATATAACATTGAATAATAGTATAATTATGTTTATAGTTTTCTTAATATTGAACCAGCCTATTATAGTGTATGATGTTTGTGATCTGTTGCTATAATCTCCTTGCTTATATTTTATTTTAAAATTTTACATCAATATTCATTAGGGAAATTGGTCTATAGTTTTCTTTCTCTGTTTTAGGTCTTCCTAGTTTAGGTATCTAAATTATATTTGTGTCATAGAAGGAATTTGGAAGGACTCTTTCTTTATCTATTTTTTTCAAATAGTTTATATAGTATTGGAATTAACTGTTTCTTTAAATGTTTTATAGAATTAACTTGTAACTCCATCTGGTTCTGGGGATTTTTTCTTAGAGAGCTCATTTATGGTTTGTTCATTTTCTTTTTTTTCTAAAATAGGGTTATTTAGGTATTCTGTTTCCTTTTTGATTAATCTGGGATACCCACACAGTCATCCATTTCACTCCGATTGTCAGTTTTACTGACACATAATTAGGCAAAATAGATCCTAATAATTGCTTTAATTTGAAATTCATTGGTGGTGCATTCACCCTTTTCATTTTTTGATACTGGTAATTTGGTTTTCTTCTTTCTTTTTTAACATCAAATTAACCAATGGTTAATCTATTTTATTGAATTTCTTCATAAAATCAGCTCCTAGTTTTATTAATTTCATTTTTGTTTTGACTTTCAATTTTATTAACCTCCCTTTGATTTTCAATATTTCTATTTTGGTGTTTAATTGAGGATTTTAAATTTGTTATTTTACTAGTGTTTTAAAAAATTGGGTGCCCAATTTATTGAGCTGCTCTCTCTTTTTCATGTGAGTATGGCACTCTCTCTCTCTCTCTCTCTCTTTCTCTCTCTCGCTTTTTCCCTAGCTCTTGCACTGAGGTATGCATTTAGAGATATAAGTTCTCCTCTAAGTACTGCTTTTGCTGCATCCCACGAATTTTGCTATGTTGTCTCATTATTGCCAGTATCTTTAATGAAATTATTGATTGTTTCTATGATTCATTCTTTGACCTAATGATTCTTTGGGATTAGATTATTTAGTGTCTAATTAATTTTTAATCTATGCTGCCAAGGCCCTTTATTAAATGTAATTTTTATTGTATTATGCTCTGAAAAGGGCGCATTTAATATTTCTGCTCTTCTGCATTTGTTTGTGAGATTTTTATGCCTAATGCAAGGTCAATTTTTGTGAAGGTACCATGTAGAGCTGAGAAAAAAGGTATGTTCATTTATATTCCCATTCAGTTTTCTCCAGAGGTCTATTATAATTAAATTCCATTCATCTCCTTAATTTCTATCTTATTTATTTTATGGTTAGATTTATCTAGTTCTGAGAGGGAAAAGTTGAGGTCTCCCACTAATATAGTTTTACTCTCTATTTCCTCCTGTAACTCATTTAATCTTTCCTTTAAGAATTTGGATGCTATGCCTTTTGGTGCCTACATGTTTAGTATTGATATTACTTCATTGTCTATGATATCTTTTAACAAAATGCAGTTTCCCTGATTATGTCTTTTAATTGGATCTATTTTTACTTTTGCTTTGTTGGAAGTTACCCTTGCTGTCTCTGCCTTTTTTTTTTAACCTTAGTTGAAGCATAAAAGAACCTGCTCTAGCCATTTGTCTTTACTCCACATATATCTCTCCATTTCATGTATTTCTCCTACACAACATATTGTTGGATTCTGGTTTCTAATACATTCTTCTATCTGCTTTCTTTTATGGGTGTTTTCTTCTCATTAACATTCACAATTCTGGTCACTAACTGTGTATTTCCCTCCATCCCATTTTTTCTGTTTATTCTTCTTTCTTTCTTTTTCCTCAAGTCTGTTTTGCTTCTGATCACTGGCTCCTTTAGTCTACCCTCACGTTTATCATTCCAAACTTTCTTTTATTCCAGTCCCCTCCCATTTCCCTGTTGAGTAAGATTGATTTCTATATTCAACTTTGAACCAATTTAGATGTGAGGGTGGTTCAAGTGTTGCCCATCCCCCCATTTCCCCCTCCACTATAAAAGCTCTTCCTTGCACACCTCTGTTATGTGAGATAATTTTCCCTATTCTACCTCTTCCTTCCTCCTTCTCCCACAACATCTCTCTTTCTTACGTCTACATTTTTTGAGATCATCCCAACATAATCAACTCACACTTGTGCCCCCTGTCTATGTAAATTCCTTATAACTACCCGAGTAATGAGAAAATTCTTGAGAGTTACATGTATCATTTTCCCATATAAGAATGCAAATAAATAAATCTTACTAAGTTCCTTATGATTGCTCTTTCATGTTTACCTTTTTATGTTTCTCTTGAGTCTTGTGTTTGAATGTCAAATTTTCAATCTAGCTTTGGTCTTTTCATCAGGAATGTTTGAAAGTCTTCTATTTCATTAAATATACATTTTTCCCTTGAAGGATTACACGCAGTTTTTCTAGGTAGGTTACTTGTGGTTGTAATCCTAGTTCTTTTGCCTTCTGGAATATCATATTCCAAGGCCTCCAATCCTTTAAGGTGGAAACTACTAAATCTTGTGTGATCCTGACTCTGGCTTCACAGTATTTGAATTTTTCTTTCTGGTTGCTTCAAGAATTTTCTCTTTGATCTTGAAATAGTAAGGCAATAATAACAATGTAGACGATAATTGTCAAAATGCCTATATAGTTCTGTATTGCAAAGTATATGAGACTCTCCACATAGAAGGTAGAAGTAAACCATTTATTCAGACACCAGAGAACCATATCCCACAAGCCATATATCCAGAGCAGTAAAACGTTCCACACACAACATTACAACATGGAGCTTTGCCATCCCAAAACCTCCCTGACCCCCTGCTGGGGTCTTCCCCAAAACAAACTCACAATACAGCTAAGTCTGCCTGTTCAGTTCTAACCATCATGAGGGCAGCCATCAGCAACCATTAGCAGTCATAACATTTCTCTCTCTCTCTCTCTCTGCATTTCCTATGACATAACTTCGTTTTCCTCTCAGGAAGCTCCTCCCACCACATGTGATTTAGGCTTCCTGTGATGTAAGCAGGTCACATGGCCTATTAACGGGTGGGAAAGATCTTCAAATCTAAATTGCTACTACAGACCTATGAGCTCTGGACTTTGGTTTTAATATTCCTGAGTATTTTCATTTTGAGATCTCTTTCAGGATGTGACAAGTGTATTCTTTGGATTTCAATTTTACTCTCTGGTTCTAGGATCCTGAGGCAGTTTTCCTTGACAGTTTCTTGAAATAAGATGTCTAGGCCTTTTGATAATGGCTTTCAAGCACTCTGATGAATCTTGAATTATCACTTGCCCAGAAATCAATAAGAAATTATCATTTGGCTTCACCTATACCAGCATTTCTATATATTACTAACAAAATCCAGCAGGAAAATATAGAAAGCTATCCATAGTCATATAAAAATATTCTAAATCACTTTTGACTAGAGAAAGGCAAATTAAAACAACTCTGAGGTACCACCTCCCACCTATCAGATTAGCTGACATGACAAAAAAGGAAAATGACAAATGGTGGAGAGGATGTGGGAAAATAGGGACACTAATGCATTGTTGGTAGAGTTGTGAACTGGTCCAACCATTCTGGAGAACAATTTGGAATTATTTCCAAAGGGCTGTCAAACTGTGCATACCCTTTGACCCAGGAATACCACTTAGGTCTGTATCCCAAAGAGATCAAAGGAAAAGAAAAGGAAAAGGACTTATATGTACAAAAATGTTTATAGCAGCTCTTTTGATGGTGGCAAAGAATTGGAAAGTAAGGCGATGCCTATTAATTGGGAAATGGCTGAAAAAGTCCCGGCATATGATTGTGATGGAATACTATTGTGCTATAAGAAATGATGAGCAGGATGGTTTCAGAAAAACCTTGTAAGACATATATGAATTCATGCGAAGTGAAGTGAGTAGAACGTGACAGCACTGTTAAAATGATGATCAACTGTAAAAGACTTAGCTACTCTAAATAATACGATGATCCAAGACAATTCCAAAGGACCCATGAATGAAAAAATGTTATCTATCTCGAGAGAAAGAACTGATGAACTCTGAATGCAGATTGAAGCATACTTTTATCACTTTATTTATCTTGATTTTTTTTTTGCAACATGGCTAATATGAAAATAAGTTTTGCATGATTTCAGATGTATAATCGATACCCGATTCCTCGCTTTCTCAATGGGTGGAGAAAAGAGAGAATTTAGAATTCAAAAAACTTTTTAATGAATGTTAAAAATAAATAAATAACTATTTTATTTTTAAAAAAGAAATCAAGTTGCTACTGGCAAAGCAAATTGGACAATTAGGACAGCTAACTCAATTTATCGGGCAGCAACCTTATTTTTTTGTGCACTGTTTAAGTAGTGACTTAAAAATTGAGCAAAGCAATTGTGGAATGACTCCTTGGAACCATTGTCACCAAAAGGTCCACCTCCTCATTTTCTCTTCCGGAGTTATAGCACTAAAATCTCTCTGCAAATCCAGGAAAGACTTGCTTTCCCTTCTGCCTCATTTGCTAACCTCCCATTGCCACCTCTAGTAATACTTTCCCTCCTCTGTCTAAGACACAGACAACATCACAACAACCTCTACATTCAGCTGACACCTAGACCACAGAGCCAGAGCTGGAATAGACTTCATAGGAGAGGTAGTCCAAACTCCTCATTCTATCAATAAGAAAATGGAGGCCCAGGGAAAATAAGTCATTTGCCCAAGGTCACACAAATGATTCGAACTCAAATGAGAGGCACTGCTCTTTACACACTACTGTACTGTCAATAATATTACAAGTCCAAATTCAAGCATGTGGAGGTGGTTCTAAGAAAGGCAGTAATCATCCCCAGGGAGCAGAGGTAGAAGGAATAGGCTTAAAATATAACAGTAGAAATTTATGTTAGATATGAGAGAGGACAAACAGGCATAAGTGATTTGACTTCCTATAGTACTACACTAGGCTTGGTGACCTAATATCATTGTGGCAGCTAGGTGCTCTCTTAATATCTATCAACTGACCATTGCTCTTCTTGTCTATGTGAGGCTAGACATCCAAACTTTTTTTAAGTCTTCCAAAAAATGATGTTTCAAGAATTTTTAGTAACCTGACATTCAAGTTTCTCCAGATTACCTTTCCAATCTTATCTCCTGAATTCCCCTTCACCCATCTTGCACTGCAGTCCTCTTCTCTCTGTGCTCCAAACACATCTTTCCTCGATCACTGACTCTTTATACACCATCCCTAATGCTACGAGTGATCCCTCTACTTCCCTCTGCCTGTTCAGTTATTTCCCGTGTGAAAGATGGGGGCCAGCTCATTCCATTGTGAAGTCTTCCCTAATCACTTCAACTCCTGGTGCCCTCTTCCTTCTATGAAATAATGGCCCTTCAGTTTCCATCACTCATTGGACATAATCATAGCTTACCTAGTGACAGTTTACATTGTTATTTAACTTTTTTTGTGTGTATATCTTTTCTCCCCAAATAACTCCTTGAATACTGTGATAGGCAGAACTATAACCTAAACCATGCAAGGATTCCTCAACTTCTTTGGAATTCTGTTCAAAAGTTAAATCACTTGTGCTTTTTAAAAATTCTTTTTTATGTCTAGCATATATTTCTGCTGTGGTGTTCAGTCATGTCCAACTCTTGACCCATTTGAAGATTTCTTAGCAAAGATACTGGAGCGGTTGGCCATTTCATTCTCCAGATGAGGAAACTGAGGCAAATGGGGTTAAATCACTTTCTCGGGGTCATGTAGCTAGTAAGTATTTGAGACTGGATATGAACTCAGGTCTTCCTGACTCTAGGCCCAGCACTCTATTCACTATGCCATCTAGCTTCCTGAGAATAGTCACTACTGTCCTAAGAACCGCCTCCACATTTATGAATTTGGAATTGCAGAGATGATATTTCATGCTTTTCCTGTGTGTACCGAAGCATCCAGAGAGCTCTAGGAACAAAACAGGCAATCAACGAGCATTTATTAAGCATAGAAGAGGTGTCAGACAATATGCTAGGTACTGGGAATACAAGGCAAGCTACATGCTTGATAAATACTTTTTGGTCTACTGATTTTTCAAAAAGTCCTCGAGCTGGCAACTTTGCTGTAATGTCATAGTTATGGTCTGATGGGGGTGTCCACAGTGTACTTTGGGATATTTAGAACTCCGAGTTACCTATGAGTCTGTGAGTTAAAGTTTACTCAGACTGGTGGCTTTTTTGCTTCTTTTTACAAAGTCTCTTTTTGCATTGTTAAATGAACTTAATGCTTGCAAGGAATGTCAAATTGTCAGCCTGGAGGATAAATTCCACTGTTTTTCCAAAGAACAGTAATAACTCTCAACCCTAACCTTGAAGGACCTCTCCCTAGCACATGAGGTTAATTTGATCTTTGTGACCTGTTCTATATTGGTTTCCTTAACCCCCATGGCCATGAGTATGGAATAATTGTGTCCATGCTAGGTTTTGGAAATGGGATGGGGGGAGAATCTGCTAGGGTCAAAGAGTAGGAAAAAGAACATGAAAGTCTGAAGGGACTTTGAAGATCAGCTAGTCTCATATCATCTTATTTGGCAAATGAAAGGATTGGCATTGAAATTCATTCCTCTGGCCTCATGAACTATGATCCATATCTCTGTTCTCCCTCCTGCCATGATGCACTTTCTGGAGCTACTGCCCTTGAATCTACATCTAGTTTACAAAAAGTTGAAACAAATGTTAAGTGCCTTAATTGGAGTCAGTATTTACTTGAGAGGCCTTTTGGCTATGTTACCAGCAAATGTCTGTGCAAACCTCTCAAAAACACGACCTTTAATTAGCAGGCTATATTTAAATATAGTTTTGACTTCTAAGACACATTCACATTTTTGTTAACATATTTTCCTCATTACTTCTACCCAATGGGTTCCACTCTTTGTTTATTTATTTCTCAAGAATTTTTTCCAGAGAATAGAAAGCAAACAAAACGGAACATGGTTAGGAACAGATTGCTAAGTTAAAAACAAAACAAAACAAAAAAACACCCAACAACCCACAGCTCCTTTGATAGCAACTTTAAAAAAAATAGCTCATTGAAAGTTCAAAGAAATGAAGCTTACGGTAATTTAAGATATGTTGGAGATCCTGGTGAATCAGCGGTGCTCCCAATTTGGCTCCGATTTGCATTTCCAAGGTTATTCTACAGTCTGCATCTACATTTCCCCTTTACACACCTTGTGTTCTAACCAAACTGGCCTGTTTGCTCCTCATACTCAGTATGGCATTTCTTAGTCCTATGCTTTTGCACAGGTCATAGCCCTTTCTCCTCTTCCACCCCACACTCCATCACTGGGATGAGTGCTGAATCATTGTGTCTGTGCTAGGACACAATTAGAATCCCTAACTTCCTTCAGGGTTCAGCTCAGGGGCCGCTTCCTATGGAGAGTCTTTTCTGATCCTCCCAGCTGTCAGTGCTTCTTACCCTCGCAAATTCTTATTATTATTAATAATAACTAATAATAAGAATAGCTAACATTTAGATAGCGCGCACTATGTTCCAGGCACTATGCTAACAAGCACTTTACAAATACTCATATGAGCTTCACAACAACACTGAGAGGTAGGTACTATTCCTATCTTCATTTTATAGACGAGGAAGCTAAGGCAAAGCTTAAGTGACTCACCCAGGGCCCGCATGGCTAGTAAGCATCTGAGGCAGGATTTGAACTCGGGCCTTCCTGACTCCAGGCCCAGCACTACCTAATTGTACACATGCTGTATTTCCACCAGTGGAAAGCTCCTTCGGCTTAGGGACTACATCCCAAGATCATAAGCTGGAACATGCCCAAGAGGCTATCGTTCTGCAGCTGAAGCCCAGGGAGATTGTGATTTGCCCAAAGTCACAGAGCATCAGATGTAAGGCTTGAGATCAGGTCCTCCGACTCCAACGTCGTCACTCTTTCTCTTACAGCATGCTGCCTCCTCCGCGCCACTTTGTGTTTCATCTTCATATCCACAGTGCCTGGCAAATAGTAAACACTTAACAGATAAATGCTTGTTAGACTGGACTGGGAAACTCCAGGGTTCCAGGGAGGTAGGTGCTATTATTATCAATATTGTACAGATGAAGAAACAGAAGCTGAGAGAAGTTGAGTTTATCCTGGGGTCACACAGCTAATAAATGTCTGAGACAGGATCTGAACGCCCCATTCCAAGCCTAGCATGCTAGTGCTGTATGACTAATAATGATAGCCACAAAAGCAACAGCTAGCATGTATATGGTGCTTTAAGGATTACAAAGTTCTTTACAAATAGCATCCCATTTTATCCTCACAACAACCCTGGAAAGTAGTTGTTTTTATCTCCATTTTACAGACGAAGAAACAAAGGTTGGCAGTAGTTAGGTGACTTGCCCAGGGTCACACAACTAATGTGCTTGAGGCAGATTTTGAACTCAAGTTTTTCTGATAAGTCTAGCATGCTAGCTGCTGTGTCGCCTGATGAGGATGAGGATGAGGATGGCTTGTATTCCTATTGTTCTTTAAAATTTGCAAAGTCTTTTACAAATATTTCATTTTGTCCTCACAACAACCCTGAGATGTAGATGTTATCATTTTACAAATGAGGAGACTGAGAAATGTTAAGTGATTTGCCCAGGGTCACGTAGTCTGAGGTTAGATTTGAGGTTGGGTCAGGGAGAGGCAATGTCTTCCACAATCCAGACATAATTGACTCCTTTTTATGAACTCTCCACAGCTGGGCACATCCATTTCAGGGGAGTGGAGACTTTATTTTACCCTGCCTAAAAAAAGAAGAAGAAGAAAAAGGCCACTCCTCCACCAAGCTCATAGAATGGCAAATAGCGAGCACTGTTTGCTCAAGCTCAGGTCCTTCCTTTGACCTGCCCATTCCTGGTGACATTAAGTAAGGCCATGCAGTCTGCCCACTCCTTTAGATTCAGATGACTCATTGTAACTGAATGCGCAGGCACAATACAGGGACGTGCTTCTCTGCAGCTGGCCTTTTGTGTCTGAGAAACTGGTAACTGATCTCTCCTGCAACCTGCCTTTTTCTGCCTCTGGCCCTCCATGAATTCAGATTGTTTCACTATCTGTGTAGGTCTTTCTTTACCATCTAGTGGAAAGCCCCCACAGCTTGAGCTCTGAGGTCTCTGGTGGAGCCATGGAAATCTGCCAGTTGTCCCACACCTCTGGCCCCACATCAAACCCAGCTCCTGGGAGAAGGAAAGGGAGAACAGGGCAGGAATGAGGAGCTGTACTGTGGAATAGATAGGGTTTGCTTCCTTGGAAACCACCTCCTACCATCTTTTATATGCATCTGTGTGGGCTTCTGGGCACACAACACGAGGGAGATAAGCTAAAGGGAGATTATAGAATATCTTTCTCCAAATGCCTTTGTGACTAAAATTGGATCTTATCTCTAAGATGGCTTTATTGTGTTCATTCCTGGAGCCAGGGATTCCCTTTCAAGATTCATTGGAGTCATCTAATTCTAATCTTTGGGCTGATAGATTAAGATAGAATCAGAGAATCTCCAAGCAGAACAGAACCTCAGAGATGACCTAATTCAACTCTTGCCTTAACAAGAATTGGTACAGGGAAAGGGACCTGAGTTTGGAGTTGCAGGCCCTGGATTTGTATGCCGGCTTGGCAATTTACTATTTGTGTGACCTTGGTAAGGGGTCGGACTAAATGCTCTGTCTCCAAGGTCCGTTCCAGCTCCAAATCTTTGATCCTATGATACTTCTGCAGCAGCTGAACAAGTTGTCATCTTGCCTCCACTTGAAAACCTCTAACGATAAAGAGTTCTCTATTCCCCAAACCTGACCTGCGCACTTTTGGACAACTATTAACCTTGAGGAAGTTTTCCCTTGCTTTGAACAAATCTCTATCGCTGCCAACTTCTACCCATTGGTCATAGTTCTGCCTTCTGGGGCTGAGAAGAAAACAAGTCTAATCTCTTTCCCACACCGTAGCCCTTTGAGTACTTTAAGACATCTACCTTGTCTCCCCCAAATCATCTGTTTTCCTGTCTAACCATCCCCAGTTTCATCAAATGAGCTTAGTATGGTATGACCTATTCTTGATGAAGCCATACTGCCTCTTAGTGAGAATTGCTTCCTTTTCTAAATCCTCAAAAATTACCACTTTAATAATTAATTCTAGAATTTATGCCAGAAATTAAGTCAAGCTAATTGGTCTATAATTTAAAGATCCTACTCGCATCTCCTATTCGATAGGACATTTGCCATGCCAGCATTTAGTCCTAAGGCACTTTTAATATAATGAAAATGATTTTATGTAAATGCCATAAGGCACTTACATATGGAGAATAGTTTCCATGGTATTTCAAAGATTCCCTCAAAAGATTCCCTCAAAAGTGGTCTAGTGTATGGGATTCAGGAAGACCTAGGCTCAAGTTTTGCCACAGATTTTCACAGACTGTGTGACTTTGGGCAAATCACTGAAGTTCTTTCTTTTAAACATTAGTTTACTTATTTTTAGTCTTCAACATTCATTTCCACAAGATTTTGAGTCCCAAATCTTCTCCCCATCTCTCCCCTCCCCCCACTCCAAGACAGCTGCATTCCGATTACCCCTTCCCCCAATCTGCCCTCTCTGTTATTACCACCCCCCTTCTCTCATCCCCTTCCCTTCTATCTTTCTGTAGGGCAAGATAGATTTCCATACCCCATTGCCTATATCTTATTTCCCAGGTGCATGTAAAAATAATTTTTAACAGTCATTTTTAAAACTTTGAGTTCCACATTCTCTCCCTTCCTTCCTCTCTACCCTCCATCATTAAGAAGGCAAGCAATTTGATATAGGTTATACATGTGTAGTCATGAAAAATACTTCCATAACAGTCATGTTGTGAAAGACCATATTTCCCTCCATCCTGTCCTGCCCACCATTTCTATTCTCTCCTTTGACTCTGTCCCTCCTCAAAAGTGTTTCCTTCTAATTATCCCCCTCCTCCCTTTTTCCCTCCCTTCTATCAACCCCCCTTTTATCTCTTTTGCCCCCTACTTTCCTGTTAGGTAAGATAGATTTTCATATGTTATTCCTTCCTTAAGCCAAATCCAATGAAAGTAAGGTTCACTCATTCCCTTTCATCTCCTCTCTCTTCCCTTCCATTGTAAAAGCTTTTTCTTGCCTTTAATGAGAGATAATTTACCCCATTCTAACTCTCCTTTTCTCCTTCTCCCAGTATATTCCTCTCTCACCCCTTAATTTTATTTTTTAGATATCATCCCTTCATATTCAACTCACCTTGTGCCCTCTGTCTATATCTACATCTACATCTACATATCTCTCTGTCTGTCTATCTGTTTGTCTGTCTATTCCCTCGAACTACCCTAATACTGAGAAAGGTCTTATGAATTACACACATCATCTTTCCATGTAAGAATGTAAATGAAACAGTTCAACTTTAGTAAGTCTATTATGATGTCTCTTTCCTGTTTACCTTTTTCATGCTTCTCTTGATTCTTGTATTTGAAAGTCAAATTTTCTATTCAGCCCTGGTCTTTTCATCAAGAATGCCTGAAAGTCCTCTATTTCATTGAATACCCATTTTTTCACCTGAAGTATTATACTCAGTTTTGCTGGGTAGGTGATTCTTGGTTTTAATACTACCTCCTTTGACTTCTGGAATATCATATTCTAAGCCCTCTGATCCCTTAATGTAGAAGTTGCTAAGTCTTGTGTTATCCTGATTGCATTTCCACAATACTTGAATTTTTTCTTTCTGGCTGCTTGCAATATTTTCTCCTTGACCTGGGAATTCTGGAGTTTGGTTACAATATTCTTAGGAGTTTTTCTTTTTGGATCTCTTTCAGGAGGTGATCAGTGGATTTCAGTTTCTATTTTACCCCCTGGTTCTAGAATGTCAGAGCACTTTTCCTTGACAGCTTCTTGAAAGATGATGTCTAGGCTGTTTTTTTGATTGTGCCTTTCAGGCAGTCCAGCAATTTTAAAATTTTCTTTCCTGGATCTATTTACCAGGTCAGTGATTTTTCCAATGAGATATTTCACATTATCTTCTATTTTTTCATTCTTTTGGTTTTGTCTTATAATTTCTTGATTTCTCATGAAGTCATTAGCTTCAATTTGCTCCCTTCTAATTTTTAAGGAATTATTTTCTTTAGTGAGCTTTTGAACCTCCTTTTCCATTTGACCAATTCTGTTTTTTAGGGCGTTTGTCTCCTCGTTGGCTTTTTGGATCTCTCTTACCATTTGGGTTAGTCTATTTTTAAGGTGTTATTTTCTTCAGCATTTTTGGGGTCTTCTTTAGCAAGCTGTTGACTCATTTTTCATGATTTTCTTGCATCACTATCATTTCTCTTCCCAATTTTCCTCTACTTCTCTTACTTGATTTTCAAAATCCTTTTTGAGCTCTTCCATGGCCTGAGACCAATTCATATTTTTCTTGGAGGCTTTAAATGTAGGAGCTTTGACTTTGTTGTCTTCTTCTGGTTTTATGTTCTTATTTTCCTTGTCACCAAAGTCAGATTCTATAGTCTGATTTTTTTTATGCTGTTTGCTCATTTTCCCAGCCAATTACTTAACTTTTTAGCTCTTTGTTAAGGTAGGACTCTGTTTCCAATGTGGAGGGTGTACTGTCTCAAGCATCAGGGGTTTTGTGCAGCTGTTTTCAGAGATATTTCTAGGGATCCATAAATTTTCAGTTTTTTGAAGGTCGTATGATCAAAGGAGAAGGGTTTACTCCTCTCCTGGCCTGTGCTGTGGTCTGTGAGTGACCACAAGCACTGTTTTCTGCCTTGGAACTGTGAGGAGGATTCCCTCCCCACTGCCACCACAAGTTTTGCCACACCAGTGCTCCTCCTCGCTCCAGGACTGCCAACCAGGACTGAAATCAAGATCCAAGCATGGGCAAAGCAAGAGAATCCTGCCTCAGTGCCAGCAAAGAGATCCCTATAATCCCCCCCTAATCAGCCACTTGATCCCCCCCCCCAATCTGTAGGCTGAGAGCTCTGGCAGCAGCTGCTGTCACTGCTGCTGCTGCCTCTACCACCCCAGGGCTGGGGCCAGACTGCACTCTTCTCTCACCCCGGTCCCACAGACCTTTCTTATTGACCTTCTAAGTTGTCTTTGGCATTTGTGGGTTGAGAAGTCTGGAAACCATTGCAGTTGCCAATGATTCAGTGCCCTGAGGACTACTCTGGCCCTGTCTGTGCTGGCACAGCCCAAGCTAGACTGCACTCATCTCTCGGATTGGTGCAACAGACTTTTCCTGTCGATCTTCCAGGTTGTCTTGGACTGGAAATTTGTTTCATTCTGTCATTTTGTGGGTTCTGCTGCACTAGAATTTGTTTAGAGTCATTTTTATAAATATTTAGAGAGGTTGGGGGAGAGATTAAGCCAGTCCCTGCTTTTGCTTTGCCATCTTGCCTCCACCCAGTCACTTAAGTTCTTAGGGCCTCAGTTTCCCCATCTGTAAAATGAAAGGCAGTAACCTCTAAGGTCCCTTCAGTTCTAAATCGTTGACCCTATAATTGGTGACAATGGCTTATCAACCTAAATCATCAGTTATTTTAATATGTTGGTATGTAGTTCATTTAAGCCTAGTGACTTGAACAGTTTCATTCGTGAGAACTTCCCATACTCTGAGGTTTATTCTATCCATAGTATTATGGGCCAATCATACTTATTCTTTCTCTGAACTCTTTGAAATGCATTCTCCCCAAACCTGGGGTATGTGTCAGTCCAGATCCAGCTTTCCTCTCCTCTGTTACAAAGTCTAAACATGAGTGGCTATTTCCTTCTGCAGTTTCCATTATTCCCACTTCAATAAACAGTTTTCTAGTCAGGTCCAGAACAGCAATTTCCCTTGTAAATTCTTCCACCTTTTAAAGGATGGTATTATCATTAAGTCAAGTCAAGAATTTATCAGCTGCTAAATTTAAAAGCAACATCTTGATAACTGTATTTCAATATGATTGGTTTCCCTCATAATCCTATTGATTTGATTAATTTAAAAAACATTTTTCTGAGAAGGGATTCACAGGCTTCACCAGACTGTCAAAGGGGCATCCACAATACAAAAAATGATTGAGAACTCCCTGCTCAAGGTTCTCTTGAATTTCCTCCCGTTGGAGAGTTTCCAAAACTATTATCCATCCTAGAATTTGCTCAGAAACAGATACTGCTCTTATTTTGACTTTCATCACTTTTGTTTGGTCTTTTTCTTAATCTTTTTTTAGTGTAGCAATTATAACTGCACCTAGAATTTCAGGGGCAGCACATCACTTTTTTTGTATGAAGGGGTGAAGGCTTTTTCCCTTTCACTTCTAATTGCCTTTTGGGGATAGGTTTCCTGTATTTTGTTCATCTTCTCCAGGCCAACACAAAGGGAACAACAGATCAAAAAATAAAGATAGGAGCTGAACCTGTGATTTCATTGATATAGGGAACTTTCAGGTGAGGAAACTCCATAAATCACCACCTCTTCTGCAACTTAGCATCTTAGAGAATTCCCTAAAGGGTTAAGTGCCCTAACCATGGTCACCAAGTGTAATAGCAATTTAGATTTGAAGATCTTTCTCACCCATTAATAGGTCATGTGACCTGCTGACATCACAGCAAGCCTAAGTCACATGTGGTGGGAGGAGCTTGCTGAGAGGAAAAGGAAGTTGTGTCACTGGAAATGCAGAGAGAGAGAGAGCTCTAATGGCTGTTAATGGCCATCATGATAGAGCTGAGGTAAAGAAAGTCGACCTGCGATAGCTGAGCAGGCTGTGATAGCTGTATTGTGAGTTTTTGTGGGAAGACCCCAGCAGGAGGTCAGAGAGGTTTTCGGATGGCAAGACTCCATGCTGTGATATTCTGTATGGAATGCTTTGCTGCTATGATGGATCGGGTAGATGGCTTATGGGATCTGGTTCTCTGATGTCTGAATATGTACATACATATACACATACATACATATACTTAGATATCTACAATCATGCTTATATATATAGACATATACATCTATATAAGACCATATTATACTTGTTTGTCTTCTGTTTCTCTGAGGGTGGATAATATTTTCCTTCATAAGTCCATGTCTTTCCACATTTTTTTTTGACATTTTTCTCTCTGGAAGAGCTTAGTGTCTTCAGCAAATTCAGATCTGACTTTAGCAAATAGAGATGTGCATTTCTTTTTATAGATAAAAATGCTAAATGAGAATCATTCCAGAATTGATCCCTGAGAGACTCCACTGTTAATATTTCTTCCTCCAGGGAAGTGTCTGCTTATCTTCATCTTTTATTTTCCATCTTTAAATCACTTTTCTATCCATGACTAAACAACCACACATACACACACACACACACACACACACACACACACACACACATACACTGCCTACGGATGAGACATGAAAGAAAACAGAAAAAAAGAGTTATCCACTAATGACCTTTACATCATTCTGTTCAAGTACATGGTTAACACTGAACAGAAAATCTAAGATAGGTGACAAAATGGAAGAAGAGTACCTAACCTTCAGAGAGTTGAGTGAAGTATGTTGATTTTAACCTAGAGCACTGAAAGAAGGAGCAGATAGGACTTTCTAACTGATCTTTGAAATTTCTGAGACACTGTAGGGAAGAGGAAAGGGTACTCCAGGTCTGAAGACTGGGCAAGATTGTGCCAGTTCTTAAAAAGAAGATGGATTCTTCATATTGTAGGCCAGTGAGCTTAACATCAATTCCTAGAAAAATTCAGAATGGATTATGAAAGTGATTTGTGTCAATTACTATCATTGATTCACTGAGACCTCACCTCATAGAATAATAATCTCATTTATATTTTCACATTTTACTTAGCACTGCGCCTGCCACACAAGCTTAATAAATGCTTGTTGACTTGCAGGGTCCCTAGATTAGGAGGGAGACGTTGGTATAATTTCCCTGGATTCCAACAAGGCATTTTACATAGCCTCTGTCTCTCGTGACATCCCTTGATGATCACCAAATAACAATATATTTATGTCAATTCATAATTGGTTGTCTGACCAGATCCAAAGAGTGATCATTTCATTCCAGGGAGCTCTCTTTAGTGGAATGTCTCTATTCAGCTCAACATTTTTATCTTAGATGAAGATATTGCTGATATATTTATCATATTGGAAGATGACACAAAGCTGGGAGGAATAGCTAATAAATTAGGTAAAAGAATCAAGCTCCGAAAAGACCACAGAGGGCTGGAATGATAGGCCACATCTGGCAGGATTACATTCAGGCATTCAGATAGAGAGGTACAGTATTTATTAAGCACTTACTATGTTCTGGGCACTGTACTATGTGCCTAGAATACAAATATAGGAAAAAAGAAAGACAGCCTCTGCCCTTAAAGAGCTAACAGTCTAATGGGGTAAGACAAAACATGGAAGAGAGGTTAGTGAAATGTATAAGTCTGGAGAGTTAGGAGCAGAACTGGGAGAGAAGTGAACGTGGCTGACCTAGGGACTTCCTCAAATGGAGGTTCCAGGCTGGAATTTACCAATTTTTAAGGAGGGGGCAGAGTAGGCAGAGGCATCTCCAGGGTGAGTAGGCAGCTCAGGTAGAGGTGTCAAAGTCAGTCAGTCAGTCAACACACATTTATTAAACTCTAAAGTATGTCCCAGGCACTATGCTAAATGTCAGGAATATAAAAAGGACCCTCCAAAAAATAGTCTGCTTTCAAGGACTTCACAGTCTAATGAGAGACAACATGTAATAAGAAGCAGCTGAGTGACATAGTGGGTAAGAACACTGGACTTGGAGTCAGGGAGACCTGAGTTCAAACCTCCCCTCAGGCACTTACTAGCTGTGTAACTCTGGGCAAGTCACTTAACTTTCTTCAGCCTCAGTTTCCTCATCTGTAAAATGGAGAAAATAATAGCACCTACCTCTCAGGGTTGTTGGGAGGATCAAACAAATCATCATTATGAAGCACTTAGCCCAGTGCCTGGCACATAGTAAGCTCTATATAGACATTGCCTATTATTATTATCATCATCTCTGTGCCTTTTCATGTGTGGAATTTGATCTTTTCTCACCTCCATATTTTAGAATCTCTTGTTTCCTTCAAGGTTCAGCTCAAATATTACCTTCTGAATATACCTACCTGAAGCCTTTCTTTATGCTCTCCAATATCCTTTCCCCCCCAAAATCTTGCATCTGTCTATCTATTTATCTATCTATCTATCTATCTATCTATCTATCTATCTGTCCATGTCTATCTATCCATCCAACCATCCATCCTATCTATCTATCTATCTATCTATCTATCTATTCATCTATCTGTCTATATCCCTTTGCAAACTTTAATGTGCTATGTAAATGCTAGCTAGTGGTAAAAAAAACAGGATATATATATATATATACATATATATATATATACACACATATACATATACAATAAATTGGAGATAGCTAAAAGAGGGAAGATACTAGCATTAAGGAGTGGATTAGAGGCAGGGAAATCAACTAGAAGCCTTTTACAATAGACCAGGAGTATGAAGGTGAGGACTTTTACCAGGGTGGTGGTAATATCAGAGGAGAGAAGGGGGTAGAGAGATTTTTTGAAAATACAATTGACATGACTTGGCAATATATTGGATACCGGTGGGTGAGTGAGTATGAGGAGTAAAGAATAACACCTAGGTTGCAAGCCTGGGTGACTGGGAGGATGGTGGTACCCCCCAAAGTAATAAGCAAGTTAGGCAGAGGGGAGAGTTAAGAGAGGAGGAAGATAATGAGTTTAGTTTTGGACACATTGAGAGTAAGATGTCTATGGGATAACCAATTTGAGATATCTGATAGGCAGTTAGACACGTGAGATTGGAGGTCAGGAGAGAGGTTAGGACTAGCAAACAGATCTGAGAATCATCTGCATAGAGATGATAATTGAATCCATGAATTGAAATCACCAAGCAAAATAGTACATAAGGAGAAGAGAAAAGAGCCCAGGACAGAAGTTTAGGGGAATGACCACTGTAGTTGCACAAAGATGAATCCAAAGAGGTTAGAGGGGAACTGGGAGGGAAGTGAATATAGGTGGCTTGGGAACTACATCAAATGCAATAAGTTCCATGTCCCAGATCCAGTCCACCTGATTGTGGCCTCCTTGGTGTTTAGACTTCCCAGAGATCCCCGTATTAATTCCTTCATCTAACCCAACTATGTTCATCCTTATCCTGTTGTTCCTGGAACAACTCCTGAATTGCGAGTTCCCGCCTCCTGCCTGCTCTCTGCTAGACTTTTTCTTCCCTATCCCTGCCTTCTCTAAGTCAGTCATCCTGAGCTTCACAAGACACAATGCCACCTCCTGCCACAAGGCTGGACAGGCCTTGAATAGTCTAATCACCTATACCCTCTGTGGAGTTCTCTCCAGCCACTAACAATCTTCCTGGACTCACTTAGCAATTCTTAGCTTTCTATTGCTCTGTCATACACTCTCAATGTCAGTGATTCTGAATGCCCAGCCACAAACCTCATTCCCATTAGCTATTGCTCATACCTTTCCTACTACATCCCTTAACTCTACCTCTTAAATGTTCCACTCCAGATCTACTCACCCCTTCCACTGTGCTCTCTGAAATGGCCACTCTGTAGTTCACAAGCTTGCTTTCATCTTACATCTTTCTTTTCCTACTCTCTCCAATATTTATAAAGTACTTAGAACAGTTCCTGGCACATAGTATGCACTTCAATATTGTCTCTCCCACACACACAACTATATCCACTGAGACCTGTCTTTTTCCTGACAATGTATTCATGGACACACTTTCAATACTGGCTGTACTCTTCCTCATACCTTCCTTATTTCCTAGTTGTGATGGAGGAGTCAGAATACTCCTTGCCACTTTAAGACTCTTTATCTGCGACCATTACTCAGTAATTTTTCCTCTTTTGAGGGTTATTCAATCAATATTTATCACCCAATAAAGATTCTGGTAGCTTATCTCCTGACCTAGAGATACTCTTATTGCTTCCGTGGTGAGTTCAGTGCCTTTCTCACAAGGCTTTCTCTCCATCTCAATTCCTGCCTTTCTTTTTTTTTTTTTTGACCTTTTTTCAAAGATATTTTATTTTTTTTTAATTTAAATTTATTTTTTTAACATATTTGGTTTTCAGCAGTGATTTTCACAACAGTTTGAATTACAAATTTTCTCCCCATTTCCACCCTCCCCCCCACTCCAAGATGGCGTATATTCTGGTTGCCCTGTTCCCCAGTCAGCCCTCCCCTCTATCACCCCCCTCCCCTCTCATCCCCTTTTCCCTTCCTTTCTTGTAGGGCAAGATAAATTTCTACGCCCCATTGCCTGTGTATCTTATTTTTTAGTTGCATGCAAAAACTTTTTTTTTTGTTTTTGAACATCTGTTTTTAAAACTTTGAGTTCCAAATTCTCTCCCCTCTTCCCTTCCCACCCATCCTCCCTAAGAAGTCGAGCAATTCAACCTAGGCCACACACGTATCATTATGTATAACCCTTCCACAATACTCATGCTGTGAAAGGCTAACTACATTTTGCTCCCTCCCAACCCATCCCGCTTTATTGAATTTTCTCCCTTGACCCTGTCCCCCTTCCAAAGTGTTTGTTTTGATTACCTCCACCCCCATCTGCCCTCCCCTCCATCATCCCCCCCTTTTATTTTCTTTTATCTTCCTCCCTCTTCTTTCCTGTGGGGTAAGACACCCAAGTGAGTATGTATGGTATTCCCTCCTCATGCCAAATCTGATGAGAGCAAGGTTCACTCATTCCCCCCTCACCTGCCCTCTCCCCTCCTCCCACAGAACTGCTTCCTCTTGCCACCTTTATGCGAGATAATCCACCCCATTCTATCTCTCCCTATCTCCCTCTCTCAGTATGTTGCTCTCTCATCCCTTAATTTCATTTTATTTCTTTTAGATATCTTCCCTTCATCTTCAACTCACCCTGTGTCCGCTCTCTCTCTTTTACATATATATATACACATACATATATATATACATATATATAAACACACATATATATACATACATACACATACATACATATACACATAGATATATACATACATACACATTCACTTATATATATATATATACATAAACATATATATGCATATTCCCTTCAACTACCCTAATACTGAGGTCTCATGAATCATACACATCATCTTTCCATGTAGGAATGTAAACACAACAGTTCAACTTTAGTAAGTCCCTTGCAATTTCCGTTTCTTGATTACCTTTTCATGCTTCTCTTGATTCTTGTGTTTGAAAGTCAAATTTTCTATTCAGTTCTGGTCTTTTCACTGAGAAAGCTTGAAAGTCCTCTATTTTATTGAAAATCCATATTTTGCCTTGGAACATGATACTCAGTTTTGCTGGGTAGGTGATTCTAGGTTTTAATCCTAGCTCCATTGACCTCCGGAATATCGCATTCCAAGCCCTTCGATCTCTTAATGTAGAAGCTGCCAGATCTTGGGTTATTCTGATTGGGTTTCCACAATACTCAAATTGTTTCTTTCTGGCTGCTTGCAGTATTTTCTCCTTGATCTGGGAGCTCTGGAATTTGGCGACAATATTCCTAGGGGATTTATTTTTGGGATCTATTTGAGGAGGTGATCGATGGATTCTTTCAATTTCTATTTTGCCCTGTGGCTCTAGGATATCAGGGCAGTTCTCCTTGATAATTTCTTGAAAGATGGTATCTAAGCTCTTTTTTTGATCATGGCTTTCAGGTAGTCCAATAATTTTTAAATTCTCTCTCCTGGATCTATTTTCCAGGTCAGTGGTTTTTCCAATGAGATATTTCACATTGTCTTCCATTTTTTCATTCCTTTGGTTCTGTTTTATAATATCCTGATTTCTCATAAAGTCACTAGCTTCCACTTGCTCCAATCTAATTTTTAAAGTAGTATTTTCTTCAGTGGTCTTTTGGACCTCCTTTTCTGTGTGGCTAATTCTGCCTTTCAAGGCATTCTTCTCCTCATTGGCTTTTTGGAGCTCTTTTGCCATTTGAGTTAGTCTGTTTTTTAAGGTGTTGTTTTCTTCAGTGTATTTTTCAGTATTTTTTTGGGTCTCCTTTAGCAAGTCATTGACTTGTTTTTCATGGTTTTCTCGCATCCTTCTCATTTCTCTTCCCAATTTTTCCTCTACTTCTCTAACTTGCTTTTCCAACTCCTTTTTGAGTTCTTCTATGGCCTGGGGCCAGTTCATGTTTTTCTTGGAGGCTTTTGTTGTAGGCTCTATGACTTTGTTGTCTTCTTTAGGCTGTATGTTTTGGTCTTCTTTGTCACCAAAGAAAGAATCCAAAGTCTGAGACTGAATCTGGGTGTGCTTTCGCTGCCTGGCCATATTACCAACCAATTAACTTGACCCTTGAGTTTTTCAGTGGGGTATGACTGCTTGTAGACTAACAAGTTCTATGTTCCACGTTTGGGGGGGAGGTGCCAGCTCTGCCACACCAGCACTGCTCCTTCCCCAACCCCCAACCCGAACTGGGCTTAGATCTTCAGCAGGCTGCGCACTCCTGCTCTGATCCACCACTTAATTCCTCCCACCAGGTGGGCCTGGAACTGGAAGTAACAACAGCTGTAGCTGCCCCACCTCTGCTGCCCCCGGGGCTGGAAGCCGAACCGCGAACTCCTTCCACTCCCGCAGCTTTTCCCACTAACCTTCTCTGCAGTCTTTGGTGTTTGTGGGTCGAGGGGTCTGGTAACTGCTGCAGTTCACATATTCAGGGCGCTAGGGGCCCCATCCGCCCGATTCCAAGTTTGGTTGTTCCACACTGCTCAGGCTGGGCTCTGCTCCACTCCATTCCCACCTCCCAGCTCCCAGCTCCCAGCTCCCAGCTCCGTGTGGAATAGACCTCACCCAGAGACCATCCAGGCTGTCCTGGGCTGGAGACCTGCTTCCCTCTGCTGTTCTGTGGGTTCTGCCATTCTAGAATTGGTTCAGAGCCATTTTTTATAGGTTTTTGGAGGGACTCGGTACGGAGCTCACTCTAGTCCCTGCTTACCCGCCGCCATCTTGGCTCCGCCAACTCCTGCCTTTCTTAAGGACTTCAACATACATGTAGTATTTCTTGAACACTCTAACTTCCCATACTCTAACTCCCCAGTTTCTCCATCTACTCATTCAGGTACACAGAGATGGCCCTACTCTTGACTTTGCCATCACTTGCAAATGTTCCAGTTCCATTTTCATGAACTCTTAAATTTCCTTAACTGAGTCCTTAATCATTTGATCTTTCTCTCTGCCTTATGACCCCTATGTTCTTTGTCCTCACAATGACTTCTAATCCCTCCACTTTTTTGTTCTTTGCTAGGTCATCACCCCTACCCTGGCTTCAATTCTTTCACTTTCCTATTATGACCCCTTTGTGAATCATTTCAGGTCTACACTCTCCTCAATACTTGGTCCTTTGTCTCCTTATCCCACCACCGATCCTGTCTTGCTGAGTCCCAACCTTGGGTTACTCCCACTTGGATTGCATCTACTACCTTTGTCGCTAATTACATAACCACAAAATAGAGCTGGAGATAAAAAACAAAACTGTGCTTACTGGTTCCACTGCAAATATATTTTATATAATCTCAATGGAGCCCTCACTGAAGCAAAGCAATCCTCTTACACCTGCCTAATTGATTCACTATACCAAGCACCACAGTACCTATTCCAAACCTTTTCATCTCTCCTTAAGCCTCTCATGACATCCTTCCCCACCCCCACTCTCTCAGCAGGAGAATTTACCTCCTAGTTTGCTGACTCTTCTCCCCTTCTCTTATCTCACATCACTCAGATGTCCTCTCTCACTATCTTCCTTCACCCCTGACTTACACAAGATGGTAGTCTTTCTCTTTGCCAAGGCAAACCACGCCACCTCTACAAATGGTTCCATCACATTTTGTCTTCTCCAGTACATTGTCCCTTCTATCATCTCCACTCTCTTACTTATCTTCATCTCTCGGTCTACTGGCAGCTTCCCAGCTACCTACAAGCACAACCCTCACTTGATATAATGGTCCCTGCCATCTATCATCCTATATCTTTCCTGGCTAAACTCAAGGAAGCCATACATAAATGGTGCTTCTTCTTTCTGGCCATTCACTCTCTTCTTAACTTTCTGCAGAGATAAGCTGTTCTCTTCAAAGATACCAGTGATCTCTTAATTGCCGAATCTCAGCCTCTTTTCATCCTCATCCTTCTAGACCTCTCTGCACTCTTTGACGCTGCCAATCTCCCTCTTATACTTTCTAGGTTTTTGTGACACTGCCTTCTCCTCATCCTCTTCTTACTCATCACACTGCTCTTTCTCAGTCTCCCTTACTAGATCTTCATCCACGTCACACTCTTGAGTCATAGCAATTCCCCAAAGTTTGTTCCAGGCCCCCTTCTCTACTCCTTCTGTATTACTTTTCCCAGTGAGCTCATTAGCTCTCATAGATTCGATTATCATCTCTATGCAGATGATTCTCAAGTCTATTTAACAGTCCTAATCTCTCCCTTGACTTCCAGTCTCACATCTCTAACCATCTATTAGATATCTCAAACTGAATATCCCACAGACATCTTAAACTGAACATGTCCAAAACTGAACTTATTATATTTTCCCCCAACCCACCCCTCTTCCAAGAGTACTACCATCCTCCCAATAATCTAGGTTTGCCACCTAGGTGTCATCCTCTACTCCTCACCCTCACTCCCTGGTCCATATTCAATCACGTTCCAAGTGCTGTCATTTCTACCTTTACAACCTGTGTCATAATGTTCTCTTTCCTCCTCTAGTATTGTTACCACCCTGGTGCAGTCCCTTGTCACCTCATTCCTGGACTATCACAATAGACTGCTAGTTGGTCTTCCTGCGGTGTCTCTCCCCAATCTAGTCCATCCTCCATTGAGCTATCAAAGTGATATTCCTAAAGCGCACCTCTGACCACATCACCATCCTCTTCAACAAACCCCAGTGCTTCCCTATCTCTCTCCAAAATCAGAAATAAATTTTCTTTTGTTTGGCTTTTAAAGCCTCTATGACCTGTCCCTTTCCTACCTGTCTCTCCAATCTTACATTTTACTCCTCTTACAAGCCAGCTATACAAGCCTTTTTATTCCTTACATGTGACATTCTATCTCCTGACTCTATCCATACCATTTCATTGCCTGTCCCTCATGCTTGGAATATTTTCCCTTCTTAACTTCACCTACTAATTTCTCTATATGCCTTCAACCCTTAGCTCAAATCACACCTTCTGTGGTAGACTTTTGTGGGTCTTTCCCTCTTTCTACCCTCTACCTCCAGTCTAGTGTCTTTCCTCTGGGGAGGGAAGACATTCATACTACATGCATGAACATGTACATATACCTATGTGTGTAAACATACATACAATCTCATATATACACAGTTGTTTGCATGTTGTCTCTCCTGTTAGAATATAAGCCCTTTGAGGGCAGGGACCATGTTTTATTTTTCTTTGAATCTACGATGCTTGGTACAGTGCCTGGTATGCATTGTGAGTGCTAAAAAAAAAAAAAAAACCAGCAACAACAACCTTGCTGTTGATGAATTGACTGAAACTCAATATGAATAAATAATGACAGCTAAAATAGCTACTGTGATATTAGACTGCATTAATAATGTTCAGCATGATTGAGTTGATAGTCCCACCATACTCTGTACTGGTAAGACCCCTTTTGGAGTACTCTGTCCAGTTCGGCGAAACAGAGTTTAAGAAAGACATCAAGTTCTCATTCTCCCGAGGAGAGCTACTCCAATAGTGAGAACACATAACCATGCTATAAAAAGAACAAACGCTAGTATGAACTGGGTGGGTGGGTGGGTGGATTTATCCCAGATAAAATATAACTTAATGAGGACATAATGTCTTCTAATACTTGAAATACTGCCATGTAGAAGAAGGATTGGAATTCTTCTCCTTTGCCAATAAGGGAACAAGAAGCATTAATGATTAGAGATTACATGGGGGGGGGGGAAGATTTTGGCTAAACACAAATGGCCAGGGTCATACAGGCTAGTAAGTGTCTGAGGCCAGATTTTAATTCAGGTCTTCCCAATTCCAGGGCCAGGGCTCTATCCACTGCACCACCTACCTGCTCCAAAGGATATACTTTCTACCAATCAGAGCTATCCTAAGTTAGATTGACCTAGCTTTGAAGGAAGTGAATTCCCAGTCCCTGAAGTTCCTCACAGGCTGGATGATCACTTCTCAGGGATGTTATATAGAACCACACTCAGGTAGGATTTGAACTAGGTAGCCTTTGACATTCTTCCTAACTCAGCCAATTACTTAGTCAATAAAAGCTATGTTCCAGGGACTGTACGAAGGATTGGGTATTGAAAGAAAACAAAGAACACTATGTGTCCTCAGGGATCATATATTCTAAGGGTGGAGAGAACACATAAATAACTAGGTATATACAAACTATATACAGAGTAGATGAAGGTAAGATGGAAGGGAGAGGTATTAGCAATGATATCTTCCGAAGAAGGGAGGATTTGAGTTTTGTCTTGAAGGAAATCAAGAAAACTAAAAGATGAAGGCAAGAGGCCAAAGCCTTCCAGATACGAAAGGCAGCCAGTGCAAAAGCATGGAGACAAGGCTTGGATTGTCACATTCAAGGAACCATAAGCAGGCTAGTGTGGATGAATCATAAAAGCATGTGACAGGGAGTAAGGTGTACAAAGACAAGAAAGTTAGGAAAGGACCAGGTAATAAAGAACTTTAAATGCCAAACCGAAGGCTCTGCATTTATGATCCTAAGTGTTTCTTTATCTTTTAAATGATACTAAGATCTCATGAGTTAACCTGAGTTTCACTTTCTCAATCGTATAAAAGGAACTTAGGGATTCTTAGACAATCAATTGCAGTATGTGGCCAGACTACATCTAAAACTCCTGAGATATGAACAGCATTTTCCCTGTAAATTAAGTTCATCCACTCAATAAAAGGAATGTGGGTTTGCTGACAACAATACTTTAGAAATAAGCTTCTCACAGTTTAAGGTCTAATTGCTTGTCAATTTTTTTCTGATCAGTTCCAGTAGTTTGTGTCTAGGAAAAGAGTGTCTGGACTTCCTGTCAATTACTCATGTTCTCAGACAGCCCAATTTCCCTGTCAGGAGAACAAACTCATTTCTTTGCAGGATATGAACCAATAAATGTTGGTTTAGCGATCTCAAAAAAACAAAGCCAAATTGTGAGCTGTGGTTTGTGGCATTTAATTGATCATGAAGGCGTATCTGGGCAGGAGAGGTTCTTTTTGTCTGCATTTTGTAGAATGTAATATGAGACCCAGTCCCTTCCCCGTCCTACAGCCGTTCCAGTGACTGCTGTCAATAACATTGATGAAGGAAAGGGCCCAAGGGCTTTCTGTACTCAGGACAAAGTGGGGTGGGGCTGGGGGTGGGGAATGCTTACCAGAAGAGCATTTTTCAAAGAGTGAATAGGCAAGGAAGAAAAATGCTGGTATAGAAAGGGAATAACTCATAAGTACCCTAATACTCAGGCTTCTCTGAAACCCTGGAACAGTTGTCATCACCAGCCTGAATTTGGCAGTTAATTCATGCACTACCTACCATGGGACATCTCTATTATAGTCTTGACCTGTTATATAAATATTTTAATGTTATTTATCTTTGGCCAGCTTATGCCCTCTCTCCCCAACTAGAGTATATGACTCATGGGTGCAAGATAATGTCCTATGTATTTTGTTCCTCCTGTAATAATTCTCCTCATACAGAACTTGCTATCACATTGGAAAAAGCACCGAGCCTGGAGTGAGGAAGACCTCAGTTTGAATTCTGCCTCAGACAGCCACTGTGTAACCCTGGGAAAGTCACTTAACCACCGTTTAACTCATTTTCCTCACATGGAAAATAGGAATAATAATGGCTCCTATGTCCCAGGGTTGTTGTGAGGATGAAATGAAATAATAATTATAGAGCATTTAGCCCAGCACCTGGCATATAGGAAGCACTATATAAATATTACTTATCATCATCTTCATCATCATCATCATCAGTCATGTGTCTTTGCACTTCCTGTCTTTCATGCATGGAATACACTCCTTCCTCACCTCCATCTCTCAGATCCCTAGCTTCCTTCCAGGTTAAGCTCAAGCACTAGCCTGTACATGAAGTCTTTCTTGATTCTCTCCAGTTCTTAGCGTGTTATTTCTCCCCAATAATCCTCTATCTCTTTTATCTTATATCAGTGTGTCTATATGTTGCCTCTGTCTTAAGGAATGTAAGCTCTTTCAGGCGAGGGGCCATTTCACTTTTGTTTTTATATCCCCGGCATCTAGCACAGAGCCTGGCACATGAAAGGTGCTTAATAAAAAGGACTGGGGATTGACTGATTGGTAATCCTTTTCACAGTTTCTTGCACATATAGTTGGGGTTTGATAAATATTTGTTGACCTAATCTTCCGATATCACAGTAAAAAGAAGAAAAGCTAAAGTTAGTCAGCTAGTTTTTTTTATAAATAGATATACATATAAAGACATATATAAGTATGTATATAAATGTGCATAGATATTTTGGAGGGGACACCCTCTTAGGGAGGTATTATACTATCGAGGGAATTTGTTGTAAGCTGTTATGGTGGTCAATTTTTTTTGTTCTAAGATTTACTTGTGTTTCTTTTTTGGAATGAATTGCTTTTTTACCTTGTTTCGAGGGCTGTGGCATTCTTTTGCACTTTGGAAAAATATGATGTGAGAAAAAGGATAAAAATTTCTTTGAACTTAGAGGTTCAAGAGCCCAACTTTAGAGATAACAAAAATTATAAGGTTGAGAGTTAGTATGTTTAGTGGAAAATGACCCTAGACATCTACAATTTCAAGAGAGGATTCTCGGAACATTACAAATACTGGAGAAAAATCTGAAGATTTGGTCATATATTTGTTAATATTAGGGAACCATTGGTGGGCTCAGGTGTCAGGGGGTGCTACACTCAGTTCATCTCCTTACGGGATTTCTATGCTCTAGCCCCAGGCACACAATTTAGACTGGGTTCAGTCCAGGGGAGCCCGCTCTCTAAGGAGACAGTGACTAAGTTATCTTTTTTTCACACTCTTTGACTTGATACATCCCCTATCCCAGCACTTCAAGAGCAAATTATTGTAAACTTTGATTTTAACTCAAAGGGAAAAAAAGGATAATGTATGTTATAAATCCATCATAGGACAGGTTATTTATTTTCTACACACAGATGTAATGCTGAAGGACATAAAAGTCCCACAGGAAACACTGACAAAATGAATTCAAATGGGTCTTAGTGACACAACTTTGAACTACCATTATGATCTCTCAGGTTGCTGATACTATAAAGAATTCTGTGGAACCTCTGAATGGGCCTGGACATTTTTCATCTTACTTCTGTATTATCCACACAACTCCTGGTCATTCTCCAATAAAGAAACTCCCCATGTGCCAGTCAGTTCTATCCAATTGACTAAATCAGGGATTCTTAACCTTTTTTGTATCATGGACCCCTTTGGCAGGCTGACAAAGCTTATAGTCCTCTTTTCAGAACAATGTTTTCAAATAATTGGAAAGAATGCTAAATTTCAATTAGAAGTTAATAAAAATAAAGTTACAATTTTTCCCCATCCCACTTTATGGACCCATGGACTCATTGTGGGGTTTATGGACCCCTGGTTACAACCCCTGGATTAGGTGGACCAGACCTCTCAAACTCACAAAATAATCTCCAAGTCTGGATATCCCTATGACATTCAGTTACCTATTCAGGAAGGGAAACATGAACTGAGTGTAGCACCCTCTGACAACTGAGCCCACCAATGGTTCCCTAATGTTACAAACATATGACCAAATGCTCAGATTTTTCTCCTGTAGCTGTAATGTTCTGGGAATCCTCTCTTGAAATTGTAGATGTCTAGATTCACTTTCTGCTAAACATACTAACTTTAAACCTTATAACTTTTGTTATCTCTAAAGTTGGGCTCTTGAACCTCTAAATTCAAAGAAATTTCTATCCTTTTTTTCCACATCATATTTTTTCAAAGTGCAAAAGAATGCTACAGCCCTTGAAACAAGATAAAAAACAAGGTAGACAGGGACCAGCTCTCCTAGTGGAGTCCCTGTCTCACCAGCCCTTCTCCATCCCTCATGAGCACGATGCTGTCTGGAAGGGTAAAGGAAGAGAACAAGCCAGAAACTCACTTTTCTTTTGGTTGATGACAGATCCATCAATACCTCCAGATCCACAGACAATGAGGGAATTGCTTTTTCATTTCAAAGCACGCATGTCCTTTCATACTGAACCACCACACTGCCAGAAGCAGGAAGGTCAGCTTTGCACATATTCCATGGGATGGTCCTCATTCATATATCTACAGGACTCTTTTAGGGTTAGGACTTAACAAGAGACTTACAGGATACAGCTAGAGCTGGAAAGAACCTTATAGGTTACCAAATTTAATCTCATTTTTATAAAAGAAGAAATGGAAACCCAAGAGAGAGTAAAGTGATTATCTGCAACTTATAAATGGCAGAGTGTGGATTTGAATCCAGGTCCTATAACACCAAATCCCCTGCTCTTTTGGCTGTACTATCTCTTGGTGTATTACGTTTAGGAAAGTGTTGCCATTTTCATAAGCACGGAGATTTGGAAAGTGATGTGAACTTGAGGAAAGCTCTTACCTCCTCCCCACAGCATCTCGGGAGTGGAATATGCCTCTTTTTTTATTAGTTGTGTGAATTTGACTGTTATCTTGTGTGTGTGTGTGTGTGTGTGTGTGTGTGTGTGTGTGTGTGTGTGTGTCCGCGCGCGCATATGCCCTCAGGATAGGTGGGTGAATGTCCATTGATAGCTTATTGCCAATCATTACCTTTTTGGAAGGGAGGGCTTAACTCACCCCTCTACAGATAGAAGAACATTTTTCAGAAAAGGATAAAGGAACGAGTCATGTGGCTAGTTTGAGGAGGCAGATTTCTAACAAGTTTAGACCCCCTTGATTCAATCATTTCTTTAAAAAAGTAAGCAGAGCCTCCCTAAAGCTCCCAAATTTAGCTTTTTCTGACTGGCTGGCCATCTCCCTTTCACTTTCTTGCTCCTTCCCTCCCTCTACTTGGTTTGGAACTGAGGCCTATTTGGTCTATGTATAAAGATGGACTCAGAAGGCCCAGTAGTGGTGTTCAAGTTCTGCAAGTCCAGACTGACTTTGATGGTCCAAACAGACTCCCATTTTACAGGGCACAGAAGCAAAGAGACCCCTGAAGACTAGCTTGGATAATTTTATGTAAAAGCAGTGATTGTAATGGATTAGAGGTGTGCTATGAGGTATATTTTCAGACACAGCCAATGTATGATTTGTATTGCTTGACTATATTTACTTGTTACAAGAGATGGGGAGGATGTGGGAGGTAGTGATATTGAGTTTAAAAAATAAGAAAGAAAAGAACATCAGAAAACTTTTTTAAAAAAATACACAGAAGAGAGCAGAAGGAAATTCAGAAAGGACACAGGCAAGCAGGGCACTGGTGATACTACCATGTTGAATTTAATATACTTTTTAAAAAATCATAAGGTGAACATAAAAGAGAATCATCATTTCATATAGAAGCATTTTTTTCTCTTCTTTGTATATAGAAATGTTTGTTTGTTGATGTTTGTCAAGTTCATAAAAATTAAAAAATTTCAAGCAGTTGCAAAATAAGGTAGAATCCAAGTGATCCCAGCACTGTTGACCCGGCTCAGGTGTTTATTAAGAGGACCAGGCTTAGTGTAAGCATTCCCTTTGTTGTCTGTATTCACTGACAGTATCCTGTCTTTGGAACCTA
The DNA here is from genome assembly GCF_011100635.1 of Trichosurus vulpecula. Lineage (NCBI taxonomy): Eukaryota > Metazoa > Chordata > Mammalia > Diprotodontia > Phalangeridae > Trichosurus > Trichosurus vulpecula. Next base: position 124,942,583 of record NC_050576.1, read on the forward strand.
AAAAAGTGAATTTCTCTCATTTTAACTCTGGTTTCTTGGCTGATCTTCCTTGGCCATAAGCGCCCTGCATGCTGTTCATGTTTCTCTTTTCCATCTGTCTCTTTTAACGTGAGAATTGCCCAGCCATGCTTAACCCCACAAAACACATCAACACCACATAAACATTTTTAAAATAGTGCTAAAGGCTGGGCCTTTCTTCTATGTTGATTCCCAATGGGATGCTGATCATAACAGGGTTCACAGGCCGTGTTTATTTTCTGGCCTATGATGACTGACCTTTACTGAGCTAGAGCTTCTTACTGTTCCTCCACCCCAGCTGGGAGCGATGTGGGCGGGAGTGATCTCTTAGGGATGAATTAATGACTTTTGTCCTCCCTTTCTTCTTTCTTTATTTTAATTTTTTTTCCTGCAGTGCTTCTGTTCTCAGACTTTAAAAGGCTGTCGTAGTTGCTGCCTCTTTCTTGAAGCTCAATTCAATCTAATGCAGTGAATATTGATAATGTGCCTCCTATGTGCAGGGTGCTAAACAAGCCAATGAAAATCCAAAGAAAGCCAAAGAAAGAAAAACACTCCCTAACCTCGAGGAGCTTATATTTGGGTGGGGGTGCAACATTTGTGCAGATGAATAAATATAGCTTTATTTGAAGAGAGGGAGACCAGGAAAGGCTACCTGGAGGAGGTGGCACCCAAGACGAGCCATAAAGAAGTTAAGGAAGTGAAAAGGATGTCATAGCCTTTTTACCACATGAGTCATCATAGCTGTAGTTGCCACATTGGCTAAATGATTCCCCAGGGATCTCCACTGGAATTCAAATAGTATGGGAACTCAGATTCTCTCCTTTTTTGGAGTTGCCAGTCATGGTAGCAGTAGTTGTGAGGGGACACAGGATCACAAAAGCTTGGAATCAAGGCTTAGCAAATGCATGAGGGCAACAGGCACAAGGCAACTGCCTTGCCAATCACTAAGTATGCTGGTATACCCCAAGATCCAGATAGCTTCCAGAGAAATCTCATGACTATTTTTCCTCCTCTTTGTACACGGTATATGCACACAATGATACAAAATCTCACTGTATAAGCTGACAAAGCAGGAACTCTCTATGGACTACTGTTCTAGCTTCACTGGTATTTTCCTAGTGCGTATCACATGATTGCTTTATGAGCAAGGCAGAATTGAAGGAGTTCAAAAGAAACTCGAAATGCACAAATTTAGAGAATCCACCCCAACTGGGAACATGAACTATTTGGAATGTGGAACCCCAAATGTTCACATGGACTATTTGTGCCTGACCCATGGCAGAATATTCTGAGCTCATATTGATCTGATCAGCCACAGTCAGACACACTGTAACTTGTCTCTAGCATAGTGATGTCATTTTGGTCCTCTTCAAGAATGAAGGACAAGAAGCAGACCAGATCACATAAGAGGGACTTAAAAAATGCTTGTTGATTGAATTTTTCTTGATTTGGGCACCCTCGACATGTAGTTCAAAGATTTAAATACATTTCAAGTGCTCTTTCAAGATATTGTCTATATTTTCTATAGATCAATACTATAGGTCAATGTGTGGAAGAGGGGCTGGAGAGCATATGCAGTCAAAAAACCTTATCAAAACTGAGACTTATTTAGGAGTTTAGAATTAGAGGCTGATCCTTTCATTTTAAAGATAAGGAAATTAAGGCACATGAAGGGTAAATGAATCACTTGAGTTCAAACAAATAGCATGCTTCAAAGGTAGGGTTTGAACCCAGATAGCTCTAGATATGAAAAGGGATCTCATAAACCATCTGGTCCAATTCCTTCACTTTACAGATGAGAAAACAGAAGTGCAGTGAGTAACCTTGTGACTTGTCCAGTCACACCCTTATAAATAATAGAGACGGGATTGAAATCCAGGTCCTCCGAATCCAGAGCCAATGCCTTCTTAGCCACATTGCAGCATGGTGTAGTGGGGACAGAGCCTCTCTCTGCTGACTTCTTTCTTTTTCAATCTTTTCTGAAGTTTTGAAAGGGAAACCCAGAATTTAATTTTGGGACATTGATTCCATCATCTCCTTTTACCAGGCATTAAGAATGACGCAACGATATTAATTGTAACTTTTCATCGATTAAGATGATCTCAGACCTAATCCAAATGTTGGAACTGAAAGGAATTGCTAAAATAAGAAATTTTCCAAGCTTTTGCTTTTCACTCTATTTGGTCCTGTATGTTTGGTTTTGCCCTTTGGTGAGGTTAGAGAGTGAATTGGCTCTTTTGTGAGTCAGTTTTGTAGCTCCATTTACAGATCTGTTTCCTGCCTCTGCTACATTTCTATAGTAGGTTTTACACTGGTTATCATAGTATTTATTTCCTAATCCTTCAGGGTCCCCAAAGAGTGTGTAAACCAACTACCATTTACTTTTACCTTATAGATCTGGATTTACAAGGCCAGGAGACAATTTTTTTTTCTAGCTACTTTGCCAAGAAATAGGTTATGTTACCTTCCAGGGGCCTTAGTATGGTCTTATGCTCCGAACAATTATGCTTCCCAAGTACATGCACATCCGAGAGTAGCACATTTTCCTTCTCACTTATACTTTTAGAAGATTAGAATACAGTGCTTTAGCATTAATATTAAACCAGTAAGCCTAATAATTTAATTACGATGAAATATTCAAGTAAGATTTAAAGAAATAAAAAACACCTGTATCTGTCTCACTAATCATTACCAGTTGTGATCCACTCCTTAATTTAACCTTGGCGCTTTCCTCTTCCACCATCATCTCCACTACTACAACCACACATGCCTCCACCTTCACTTCTACCCCAGCCTTTCTGAAAATACATTCAGAATTTATTATGAATTTTTATTGAAATTACTTCCTTTCAGGGCTTTTCTGGGTCTCTAGGATTTCAGGGCAGTTGGGCCTAAAAGCCCTTCCAGACACTTTCCTCAATTCCTTAATTATTTATTTAATAATAAAACTTTGGAATTGATGGTATGACATGAGACACACTGACGCAGGAACACCCAGCATGGCGTGCCCTCATCAAAGAAAGTGCTGTGCTCTATGAGCAAAGTAGAATTGAAGTAGCTCAAAAGAAACTCGAGATGCACAGATTTAGAGAATCCACCTTAAATGTTCATGTGGACTACTTGTGCCTGACCTGTAGCAGAGCATTCCAAGCTTGTATTGGTCTGATGAGACACAGTTGGACACACTATAACTTGACTCTAACGTAACGATGTCATTTTGGTCCTCTTTGTGAACTAAGGACAACCACCAACCAATCAACCAACTAACCAACCAATAATAAAACTTAAAGTTCAAACTAATTTTACTGTTCAATGGTGGACAGTCACTGAGTACGATGATGCCAGAGACTTGTAGAAATAGCTGCTTGGGAAGAGGAGCACAGAGATGGAGAATAGATATAGCTCTCTTCACTGTTTTCTTTGTAATTGGGCAATTACCATCTATCTATCTATCTATCTATCTATTTGAAAAGTAGAATTGTCTATTCTTTTTCTAATCCATACCCTGGGTTTAGCTAACCTCTAACATACATTTCAAGAGTTAGTATGTCAGGCCATCTTGTCTGGCATATCTGCTTTGATGGGCATTTGGCTCTTTTGCCTCTTGGACCCTTGTATTAGTATTGCTACTGCTGTCCTTTATTCTCCACCATCACTCAGAGCACCTAGGCTTGTCAGAGCAATGCCTCAATTCTAAATAGTCTTGGGTTTCCACTGCTAACCTAGGCTGCTGTGACAAAAAACACAAAGTGCATTCCCCTTGTGGGTTATTTCTTCTTCCACCACCTGAGGGATATGGCTTTAGGGCGACAATCTATTCCCTTACTTCTCTCATTACTGCCTAGAATCTGAACCTAGAATCCTTTGCCATTGGCCTGGTTTACTGCTTGACTGACTTTGAACTGGCTTATTATTTTTTTTTCATATATAGCCCAAGAAGTTTGACTTGATTTTCTCAACCAATCAAAAAGTGTTTCCTCTGTAGCATCATCTGCCTTTTGTCCAATGGCTCAAAGTCCTGTGTTCCTTTCAGATTGATTGTTTGCCTATATGTTGTGAGCAGGTTATAGGAAAATTTCTTAATATTCAGTTTACTGTTGATTGATTTAATTAAAGTTTCTATTCCATTTGTGATTAATAAGAGGGTTCTACCCTCCACCCTAACATAACTTGTAGAAAAGTGAGTGAAATTATTATATGGAATTGAATAAAGTTCTATACATGCCCCCAAAGACAGTTTGATGTTCAAGGTGCCTTTTAGAAATTATGAATTAGCAAATAATTAAAATGTTAGAATGGTTTTAGGGGTTGATAATTTTGGTTGTAGATAGGTAGAGGCTGAGAAATCAATGGCTGCTAATTAGGGCTATTAATGTGGTTTTACTTAAGTTTTTTTTCCTATGTATTACTGATTTAGCTTTCCTAAAAGAGCTAAGCTAAATATTAATAAGTGCAATAATCAGAATACAGAACAATAATCATATGGACATCATTCCTAGTATTTGTATAGTGCTCCATATTTTTCAAGAACATTCATTCCTCAGCCACCCAGACTACTGGATTCAAATCCCATTTAAGACAGTCTTCACAGGGACACAGAATTGACAATGCTAACCTTATGATGAAGCAGAAAGAATACTAGATTTAGAATCAGAAATCCTTGGTTTGAATCTTGATTTTCTTGTTATATTTGTGGCTTTGGGAATTTAAACTCTTAGCCTCCAGTTCCTTATCTGTAAAATTAGGGAGTTGGACCCTTTACAATTCTAAATTCTATGAAATGAAATGATCAGTGTCATGTGGGTGTATGTACAATATTTGATCCTTTACTCAAATCTGTTACTACAGGCATTTATCTTGATCTATGAATCCAGCAATCACAGGCTAGAGTGTCATAAACTCTTTAGGTTTAAAAGGCATAGAAATATTTGTTATCCCTTTCCCCATAGGAGCATAATAGGTTTCTGCAGAGCTCTCCATGTTTTAAGGTAATAATATCGCTTACTGCTAGCAGCCATGCAAAAATATTCCAGAAATATTATGAGAAGCAAACTTTAGCTTATCTCCAAGTTAATATAGTAATCACTTCTTAGGAATATTAAGGAAAACATCATGGCCAACCTCCTTTACAGGTCCTCAGCAAAAGGGACAGCTCCAGAGCCAAGCATTAGCTTAAATGCTGGGGTACAATGCACAAGGGGATCTTCTCCACTTTATGACAGGGGAACGTGTGTTCCCAGCATGTTAGGAAAGATTGAGATCAGGATTTGGCACCCTTTTTTTGATTTAGAAAAGCACAAGAGAAAACATCTGTGCTCCCTTCTGCCTTTCACGGGCAGTGTGACAATCTAATCCCTTTTTGGTGCCTTGAGGGTACCCGAGGATTTTCAACATTGCAAAACACACAGCGGGACTCACTCCATTTGTAACTCGCACCATTGATATCAGATAGGAAGTTTTGGATTCATCTTTTGGTTTGGAGCATGTGGCGAGGCTTTTGCTGTGACAAAGCCTTTCCTAGGCTGTCAGAGATATTGATCTCTCCAGAGGAGCCAAGGGAGCTGTCTGTATCTTTGCTTTCCCTCCCACTGTTGAGGTCTGGAACATTTCAATTTGCTGTCTTTTCCTTTCTCCACCCACCTCATGTCATAAACTTTACTCCCATGCTTAACAGCAAGAAGTTCCTACAGGGGTTTTTTAATGTTTGGATAGAATCACTCTATTAACATGTGAGCTTTATGCCCCTTGGAAAACATAATGGCCTATAGGTACGAGCAGAGGATTAGAGGTCTTGATGACCACTTGCTTACTTAATTTAATTGAATAGTCAGTTAGTTCAATGGGGAAAAAGTAGTTCCATCGTTTATGCGAGTTAATTCAGTTAGAATAGTGTGTTAAATTATTCTGGAAGATTAGGCCCACACATGAAGCAGAAAATCAAAGCAGTTATCTAGTCATCTAATGACTGGATACACACATACACATACATGTATGTATCTGTTTATGTGTATAAAATAAATATAATTCCATCTATCTATCTATCTATCTATCATTAAAGTTAAGAGCCATCTTTTGCTAGAAACCTTACAAAACCTCTCTTAATTCTAGTGCCTTCTTTCTGTTAATTATTTCCTATTTATCCTGTAGCTAGTTTACTTTGTATATATTTGTTTACATGTTGTCTCCTCCATTAAATCTTAGGTTCTTTGAGGGCAGGGACTGTCTTTTGCCTCTTTTTATATCCCCAACGCTTAGCACAGTGCCTGACACATGATAAGCACTTAATAAATGTTGATTGATTGAAAAGGAGTACTTGGTTTAATCTAGAAGTGCTGGCTGGGATTAATGAGATCTGGAATCTTGTACTGTCTCTGCCACTAACTCATTGTGTGACTTTGATCAAGTCAGCATTACTTGGTACATTTCTACACTTTGGTTTTCTTATCTATATAATAAGGAGGCTAGATTAAATGATTCATTTAACATGAAGAAAACATCTAGACAAGATGTGGAATGGACTATAACCTTTTTTGTGTGCATCATGGACCCTTTTGGCATGGACCCTGGTAGCTACTCTTCTGAAAACAATGACCAAAGGGTCACTTTAGATCTGTCAGTGTGATGAAGCCATTGGCAAACTTCCTAGCCAAGACCTCACTTTACCAGTATAGAAATGACCTTAACTTGACCTTGCACTATCCATCCCAATATCCTCATCTACATAATGGCAGTAGCAAAGCTGATCTCATAGTGTCGTGGTGAAGATTAAGTGCTTAATGACCACCTAACCCTTTAAACAAATATTTATATTTAAGTAGCTTAAAAATACTAAAGAATCAGATATAATAAGACTAATTGTACTAGAAACAACATACCTTTCAATGGTGCCAGCCACACCTAATAATATGGAAGTCTATTTCTTTGTTAATATGGTTTGCTTTCTGAAATGCTGGCTTTTCTGGTTTTAAGAATTGTGATTAATTCTAGCCAAGGGTTTTATATTTTCTATATAGATTTCTCCAATATCATTTTAATACCAAGCCACGTCTTAGGCTTGCAGACAGAAAGGAACAATGAGTCTAGGATTTACAAAGTTTCTGATATAGATTTATGGGGCAGTTAATATTTTGTTCTTATAGGTAGCCTCTTATCTATGGATCGCAACGCTTTTCACAAATATTAATTTAGTCTCATAGATGGGTAAAGTATCATTGTCCTCATTTGACACATGGAAAAACAGACATAATTTGCTTGAGGCTACTTAGAAAGTTAGCTCTTCAGCTGAAATTACCCCTTAATTTCCTGCCTCTCAGTCCAGCGGATGATTTGGAATATGAAATCTACCTTTGGAGACTGAAAGAGGTATACATGAAAGATGTGCTATGTTTTAATTAGGATTATAGATTTAAAATCATAAGGGATTTCAAAGATCACCTAGTACAACCCCTCACTTTATAGATTAGGAAACTGAAGCTCAGAGTCTCAAAGCAACTTGTCCAAGGTCACACAAGTAGTAAGGAGCAGAGGCCGTATTAAATCAAGTCAAGTCAACAAGCATTTATTAAGTGCCTTCCATATGCCAGGCACTGTGCTAAGTGCTGGAGATATAAAGAATGGCAAATATATATATGATCCCTGCTCCCAAGAAGCAGCAGAATGGGGGAGATAACAACTACAAACAATCATGTATAAATGAGATAGAGACAGAGGAAAGTGGAGGTAATGAACAGAGGAAACGCACTCCAATTTAGGGAGATCCGGAAAGGCTTTTTGCAGAAGGTGAGATTTTAGCTAAGCCTTGAAGGAAGCCAAGAGGGAGAGGATTCTAGACATGGAGGACAGCCAGTGAAATGGCACAGAGTTAGGAGGTGGAGTATCTTGTGCGAACAACAGCAGGGAGGGCAGCGCCGCTGAGTTTCAGAGTAAGTGGAGGGGAGTTAGGAATAAAAGACTGGAAAGGTAGGAGGTGGGGCAAATTAAGAAGGACTTTGGATGCCAGAGAATTTAAAATTTGGTCTCCAAAGTGATAAGGAGCCACTGGAATTTGTTAAATGGGGCGGGGGGGGGGGGGGGAAGAGGGTAAGGTGACTTGATCAGACCTGCACTTTAGAAAGATCAATTTGACAGCTGAGTAGAAGACAGACTGGAGTAGAGAGAGAGATTTAAGGCATGGAGACCACCCAGAAGCCTATTGTAATAGTCCACACATGAGGTAACGAAGGCATGCAAGAAGGTGATGGCAGTGTCAGAGGAGAGAGGTTAAGAAATTAAAATCAGCAGGGATCTTAGGAGTCATCTAGTTCAACCCCCATTTTTACAGATAAGTAAACTGAGACAGAGAAGTTAACTGACTTTCCTAGGGTCACACAGATAGCAAGCAGCAGAGACATTTAAATCCAAGTCTTCAGATTACAAATCCAGGTCTTCTGCAATGCCAGGCAACTTGTTTTATAGCAAATTTTAGTAGTGAAGAAACTAACATTGAATTTCCAGTGTGTGGTCTTAGATTCTGCCCCCTGTAATAGACATGGGGCCTAAGGAAGCAGAGCAGGAGTTGACGTGCCTCATGCCTTTCTAGCATGGCTATTTATATCTGACCGAGTGGTCACAGCGATTTCCATTGCAACTTGCCTCTGGAATTGTTTGGGTTGGGAAACAGGCTTCAAAGACTCATTCCTTAAAGAAACTTGGATTGACCTTTTGCTGACAGTGCATTTGGCAGGGTTGTGTGGTTGCTGGCAAGCTCACTCTTGATAAACATATCCATATTGTTGCCTGGGCTTGTGTTGCCTCCTCTCTGGTGCTGGGTGTTCAAGAGACTGCAGAGGAAGAATTTGGTGTGTAATGTCTCTCTGTGTTTGGGAGGCATTCTTATGGGTTCTAATCACGAAACTCGAGATCCAGCCAAGACCAAATCTAAACGTGCTGGGAAATTCAGTTTTAACTCTCTCTTGGGAGATGGGGTGGGGGGATGAGGCAGGGGATGGGTGGGGGGGAGGACAGAAATGATGAGGGAGGGGTTTCGTCAAATCCTTGGGTTGAGGTCCAGTGTCCAGACAGTGGAAGCCTCTGCAGAGGGCTGGCTTTGCCTAGTGCCAGCATCATCCTTGGACTGGCACCATGGAAGTTGTAAAAGAGCAAACAACAATGTCTTGGCAGGACATTGTACATGATTTGGGTTTTTTTTTTAATTTTGTTATTGGAAAATATAGCCCTGGACTTTTGTGTTTGAAGAAACTCTGCAAGTTATCCCTTCAATTCCATTCATGCCCTCTTATCACACACACACACACACACACACACACACACACACACTTTTTTTTTGAGGAGGTTTAAGTGACTTGTCCAGGTTCACACAGTCCCTCTTCTCATATTAATCACAAAAGTACCTTTTACATTGGTTTATATGGTAGAATTCAACACATCAAATCAGTCAATCATTCATTCGGCAAGTGCTTATTAAAGACCTACTATGCACCAGGTACCATGCTAAGAACTAGGAATCCAAAGATAAGAGCAAAGCATTGCCTGCCCTTAAAGAGATTACAATATATGGCGTATGAGGAAGGACAACATGTACCCCCGTAAATATATATGAAGTATATAATTATATTTATAAAACCTTAGAGTGCTACATAAATGCTAGTTTTTACACACACGCGCACACACACACACCAATTATCCAAGTGGATACTGTAGTAGCAATTTAGATTTGAAGAGTTTTCCCACCTATTAATAGGCCATGTGACCTGCTTACATCACAGGGAGCCTAAGTCACATGTGGTGGGAGGAGCTTCCTGACAGGAAAAGGAAGTTATTTCACAGGAAATACTGAAAGAGAGAGAGAGACAGAGACAGAGAGAGAGAGAGAGAGAGAGAGAGCAGTTATGGATGGCTGGTAATGGCTGCTTATGGCTGCCATCATGATAGTTAGAACTTAACAGGCTGATTTAACTGTACTGTGAATTTGTTTTTGGGAAGACCCCAGCAGGGGGTCAGAGAGGTTTTGGAATGGCGAGGCTCCAGGTTGTGATATTGTGTGTGGAATGTTTTACTGCTTTGATAGACTGGATAAATGGCTTGTGGGATCTGGTTCTCTGGTGTCTGAATAAGTGGTTTATTTCTTCTACCTTCTATGTGGAGAGTCTCATATACTTTGCGATACAGAACCACACCTACATTATTATTATTGCCTTACTGATATAGATGCCTAGAGAGATAGAATGAGAGGTATGTCCTTGATCACAAATTAGGGTTTGGGGGTAACTGTGTCAGAGAATTGCTTCTTTCATATTTTTGGGGGGCTTAGGCTTGAGGATAATTTCCTTATGTTTCTTCTAGTATTTTTCACTCTTGCTATGCCAGAAGAATGTTTGCATCCATTACAGACTTAGGAGTGTCCCAAGAATATTTAGAATTAATTAGAATATTAATTAGAATTAGAATTAATTAATTAGAATAATTAATTATTAATTAGAATAAATTTCCCCTGCTCAATTAGACCCTTAGGTATTCCCTTTTAAAGTGCACACCCACTTAATGGCTGGGTGTTCATGGGCAAATTACTCAGACTCTCTGAGCCTCAGCTGGTTCCTCATTTGTAAAATAAGGATGATAGGGAGCCAAGATGGCGGCGGGTAAGCAGGAACTAGAGTGAGCTCCATACCTGAGTCCCTCCAAAAACCTATAAAAAATGGCTCTGAACCAATTCTAGAATGGCAGAACCCACAGATCAGCAGAGGGAAGCAGGGCTCCAGCCCAGGACAGCCTGGATGGTCTCTGGGTGAGGTCTATTCCACACGGAGCTGGGAGCTGGAAGCTGGGAGCTGGGAACAGAGTGGAGCAGAGCCCAGCCTGAGCGGCGTGGACCATCCGGACCAGAAGCCGGGCAGAGGGGGCCCTAGCGCCCTGAATATGTGAGCTGCGGCAGTTACCAGACCCCTCGACCCACAAACACCAAAGACTGCGGAGAAGGTTAGTGGGAAAAGCTGCGGGAGTGGAAGGAGTTCATGGTTTGGCTTCCAGCCCCGGGGGCAGCGGAGGTGGGGCAGCTACAGCTGTTGCTGCTTCCGGCTCCAGGCCCACCTGGTGGGAGGAATTAAGTGGCGGATCAGAGCAGGAGCGCAACAGCCTGCTGAAGATCTAAGCCCAGTCTGGACTGGGGGTTCTTGGGGAAGGAGTAGTGTGGGTCTGACAGAGCTGGCACCTCCCCCCCAAACGTGGAACATAGAACTCGTTAGTCTACAAGCAGTCATACCCCACTGAAAAACTCAAGGGTCAAGTTAGTTGGTTGGGAATATGGCCAGGCAGCGAAAACGCGCCCAGATTCAGTCTCAGACTTTGGATTCTTTCTTTGGTGACAAAGAAGACCAAAACATACAGCCTAAAGAAGACAACAAAGTCATAGAGCCTACAACAAAAGCCTCCAAGAAAAACATGAACTGGCCCCAGGCCATAGAAGAACTCAAAAAGGAGTTGGAAAAGCAAGTTAGAGAAGTAGAGGAAAAATTGGGAAGAGAAATGAGAAGGATGCGAGAAAACCATGAAAAACAAGTCAATGACTTGCTAAAGGAGACCCAAAAAAATACTGAAAAATACACTGAAGAAAACAACACCTTAAAAAACAGACTAACTCAAATGGCAAAAGAGCTCCAAAAAGCCAATGAGGAGAAGAATGCCTTGAAAGGCAGAATTAGCCAAATGGAAAAGGAGGTCCAAAAGACCACTGAAGAAAATACTACTTTAAAAATTAGATTGGAGCAAGTAGAAGCTAGTGACTTTATGAGAAATCAGGATATTATAAAACAGAACCAAAGGAATGAAAAAATGGAAGACAATGTGAAGTATCTCCTTGAAAAACCACTGAGCTGGAAAATAGATCCAGGAGAGAGAATTTAAAAATTATTGGACTACCTGAAAGCCATGATCAAAAAAAGAGCCTAGATATCATCTTTCAAGAAATTATCAAGGAGAACTGCCCTGATATTCTAGAGCCACAGGGCAAAATAGAAATTGAAAGAATCCATCGATCACCTCCTCAAATAGATCCCAAAAAGAAATCTCCTAGGAATATTGTCGCCAAATTCCAGAGCTCCCAGATCAAGGAGAAAATACTGCAAGCAGCAAGAAAGAAACAATTTGAGTATTGTGGAAACCCAATCAGAATAACCCAAGATCTGGCAGCTTCTACATTAAGAGATCGAAGGGCTTGGAATACGATATTCCGGAGGTCAATGGAGCTAGGATTAAAACCTAGAATCACCTACCCAGCAAAACTGAGTATCATGCTCCAAGGCAAAATATGAATTTTCAATAAAATAGAGGACTTTCAAGCTTTCTCAGTGAAAAGACCAGAACTGAATAGAAAATTTGACTTTCAAACACAAGAATCAAGAGAAGCATGAAAAGGTAATCAAGAAACGGAAATTGCAAGGGACTTACTAAAGTTGAACTGTTTTGTTTACATTCCTACATGGAAAGATGATGTGTATGATTCATGAGACCTCAGTATTAGGGTAGTTGAAGGGAATATGCATATATATATATATATATATGTATATACATGTATATATATGTTTAGGTATATATATGTGAATGTGTATGTATGTATATATCTATGTGTATATGTATGTATGTGTATGTATGTGTATATGTATATATATGTGTTTATATGTATGTGTGTATGTGTGTATATATATATATATATATGTAAAAGAGAGAGAGCAGACACAGGGTTAGTTGAAGATGAAGGGAAGATATCTAAAAGAAATAAAATGAAATTAAGGGATGAGAGAGCAACATACTGAGAGAGGGAGATAGGGAGAGATAGAATGGGGTGGATTATCTCGCATAAAGGTGGCAAGAGGAAGCAGTTCTGTGGGAGGAGGGGAGAGGGCAGGTGAGGGGGGAATGAGTGAACCTTGCTCTCATCAGATTTGGCATGAGGAGGGAATACCATACATACTCACTTGGGTGTCTTACCCCACAGGAAAGAAGAGGGAGGAAGATAAAAGAAAATAAAAGGGGGGGATGATGGAGGGGAGGGCAGATGGGGGTGGAGGTAATCAAAACAAACACTTTGGAAGGGGGACAGGGTCAAGGGAGAAAATTCAATAAAGCGGGATGGGTTGGGAAGGAGCAAAATGTAGTTAGCCTTTCACAACATAAGTATTGTGGAAGGGTTATACATAATGATACATGTGTGGCCTAGGTTGAATTGCTCGACTTCTTAGGGAGGGTGGGTGGGAAGGGAAGAGGGGAGAGAATTTGGAACTCAAAGTTTTAAAATCAGATGTTCAAAAACAAAAAAAGTTTTTGTATGCAACTAAAAAATAAGATACACAGGCAATGGGGCGTAGAAATTTATCTTGCCCTACAAGAAAGGAAGGGAAAAGGGGATGAGAGGGGAGGGGGGTGATAGAGGGGAGGGCTGACTGGGGAACAGGGCAACCAGAATATAAGCCATCTTGGAGTGGGGGGGAGGGTAGAAATGGGGAGAAAATTTGTAATTCAAACTATTGTGAAAATCAATGCTGAAAACCAAATATGTTAAATAAATTTAAATTTAAAAAAAAGCATTTTAATTTAAAAAAAATAAGGATGATAGATAGTATCTGCCTTGTCTATATCTGAAAGAGAATATTAGGGAGGAGCAGTTGCTCAACAAAGTGACAAAGAGATCACAGATGATGAAGTGTCACAAACTTCAGAAAGGTCAAGGAAGATGAAGACTGATCAAAGGCTATTGGATTTAACCATTGAAATCATTGGGAGACTTGAAGGGAGACATTTCAGATGAGTGGTACTATCAGAAACCATATTATAAGGGGATGAGGAGGGGGACGTGAAAGAAATGGAGGAGGCAACCAGTGGAGATAACTCTTTCTAGGAGTTTTTCTGTAAAAGGAATGAAAACTTGAAGAATGGCAAGATCAAGTGAAGATTTTTTGAGGATGAGGTAGGCCTGAGCCAACAAGGAAAGACACAATAGATAAGGAGAGATTGAGGATGAATAACAGAGGAAATGCTTGATAAGGCAAGCTCCCAGAGGAGAAAATGGGTTTGGGATCCAGGAAATAAATAAGGGGGATTGGCTTTGGCATGAAGAAAGGTCACATCTCTGTCTTGGAAACTAGAAAAAAGTAGAGTGATTGGGTGAAGATGTAGAGGGGATCTGAGGTATGGGATAGGGCAGATGGTAGACCTCATGGTATATGATCTTGATTTTCTCTGTAAATTAGTAGATGGGAATAGGGATGGCATTGGGAGTTTGAGGAAAGGAGAGAAGGCTCATTACAGCAAATTGGGGAAATGGGAGAATCAATCAAGGAAGAACAAAGGGATTACCATGCAAAGGGAGGGTCCAGTTGAAACCAGATAACATGAATTTGTAGTGGACTTACAATTGCATGATTAAGGGGATATTTCTTCCATTTGGAAGTGTCTACAATGGAAGCTCTCTTTGACAGTGACAAACATCTTTGGTGAACATACAAATCCCCGCTTTATGTTTCACCAAACTTTCTGTAAAGTTTTAAAAAAAAACTTTATTAGTTTCCAATGTTTTCTGAGATATCCTACTACACTCCTCCATATGACTCTATAAATGATTTTTTTAGTCTAGACTTGTATTGCCCTTGGCTGCCATGTATCCCTGCTTGGTAAAGAGATCAAGTGATTATGTAAGCTCCTTGGTTACTTCATTGTTGCAATTGATTTACTTTCTTAGGAAATGGCCACAGGCTGTGTTAATGACTGTTCTTTAATCCATTTTCCATTTTTTATATCCATTTTAGGTTTATGTTCTGTTTTAGGTTTGTGAAAGACATTAAAAATTTGACTAAGAAAAACCCAACACTTCAACACTTATCTTTAAATAATCTAAATTAACTGATAAGTTCCCTCTATACATCCACATTGGTTTCTAAACGGCTCTTCCTTTGATTATTGGGATTATTTGTTTGTACCTTCAGAATTTCATTCTTGAAATTTTTACGTTCTTCTTGAGGTAACTTTGCCTATAAAACATTAAGTCACTAGTTCCTTCCATCCCTCATGTAAACTCTTTAAAACTTCCTCTTCCCAAATCTAGAGCATACACAAGATTATCTCCAGCCTCCTCTCTTCTATTACAAATTTTTAGATGGAGTGATCACTTGTTCCCAAGAGTTCCCATCATTTCTGCTTCAGGAACTAGTTCCTTCTTGTTATTTATAAGTAGGTCCACAAGAATAGTTCTGTTTATGACTTTTCCACCTTTCAAAAAATGCAGTTATTATTAAGGCATTTCACATAATTTCTGAAATGTAGGGAAGTGATTTGATTTTACAAATATAGGAAACTCATGATGTGAGTACTCCATCCACCAACAAAGGTCGGGTCTACATATCTTCTATGATATAAGAGATACTTCCAAGGGCATTGCCTGAGGCACATGTGTCACTCACAATTACACTGGTAGTAAATGTCAGAAGAAGGATTTGGACCCAGTTTTTCTTACTCCAAGCTCAACACTTCCATTCATTAGGCTGTCTATATTTATCACACACACACACACACACACACACACACACACACACACACACACACACACACATACTTCCATTAAAGTGATTCGATTATATTTCAAAATGTTATTGAAAATCTCACACCTAGATTTAAGATAATTAGACACAAATGGAGATGTCACCAATTTAGAAATAGATTAGTTGACATCCTCATACTGGAGATAGCTCATTGCTATCAAGTGACCTGACCAAGGTCACACAGGTGTTAATTCTATCTAATGAAAGAGGATCTTCTCTCTTTGACTTTTTCCTTTTTATTTTGTCTTTGACTTTTGCTGTCCTCTGAGGCTTTCTGGGCCCGTGTGTATAGTTATCACACTAAAGTATTTATTAGGTAAAAAGATTCTACAGCCAAGAGTACTTCCTGGCCAAAATGGCTTAACTCATCACACATAAAGCTAGAGACTCAAGGATGTGGGTTTGCTTTGTTCTATGCAATGGCTCTTTCCTACAGGTCTGAAACCCCTACTTTGCTGTGCATATTATCTCTCTCTCCCAGGCTTATTGGAACATTTTGTCAGCTGGCAAGTCTATCAATGTCTGTTTCTTGGACGCACTCAGATGGAAAGTTGTTACGGGCCGAGTTAGAGCTGAGCCCTGTCCTCCTCAGACCTCCAGGCCCAAGGGCCTGCTGAGATAGACTCAGGGCTTTGGGATGTGGGTGGAGCCAGGAGGAGGGGTCTCGCCTTTCTTGCCTCCCCGGCAATTCCAGGTCTTTGCCTGTGCCCGGACCTGCCTGACCTGGCTGACCACGTGGAACTTCCGGCTCTCTGGCAGAGCATGTGGAACTTCCGGTTCTTTACCTGGACTGCCTGCCCGCAGGGAGCTTCGGGTAGCGCGGGAAGAGAAGGGGAGGAGAGTAGGCGGAGTCGGGGCGGTCCTAGGACCCAGGTGTATTGAGTTTTCACCTGTCCTTCACCCACGTAACCAAAGAATGTACCTGCGTCACTAAAGCTATAAATGTGCTGCTTGCTGAAATAATAAACGGAGTCATTTCACCGTCTTGTTCGGCTCCCGCCCCGTACATTGTCCGCGAGATCAGGTCCTTTGCTTAGGCAGAGGCCTGGGGCTTGGGGGGAACCCCGAGCATAGTTACGAGGCTTCGGAAGCTCGTGACAGAAAGTGACACATGCCCCCACCTAGATGGCCTTCCCATAGGATATTGCTTGGCCAGAAGAAACAGGGAGCAATGGCCTAAGGCAGTAAAGGAAATATTTAGAGATAGACCAAAATACACTGACAAAGAAGCAGAAAGAATAAGAAACTGAGAATAAGAAACTGAGAAAGAGGCATAGAAAGGGAAAACCAAGAGAGACACAGCTCATAAATGATAAAATATACCTCTTGGGACACCGACTGGTTCTATACTTACTTGTAATATTTTCATCTTGCCTATCTAATGGAGAATTTAAAAACACTATGTATGATAATAATAATCAATATCTGTGTAGCACTACAGGCTTTATAGAGTGCTTTTTTCACAACAACAATGTGAGATAGATGGTCCAAATATTAATATCTCCATTTGAGAAATGAGGAACCTGAAGCTCATAGGAGTTTGTGATTTGCCTGAGGTTACCTAGGTAATAAGTGTAGGGTTTCGGCCTATGTCTCCTGACTCCGAATGCAGTCTCTTTCTGCCATCTCACTGAAGTGTATTGATATCATGGAAAACTAATTTACCTGATGCTCACTCACTCCAGAAAAATGTCCTTTTACTCAAGTACAAATGTGGTTTGGATTTTAGAGAAGAGTGGTCAGAAATGGATGGAGAGTGGGCATTCTCCTGTCATCTACCTGGCATTTGCCTAGTCATGCAATTTGTGTTCCTTCGCACGTATTTTGACTGTTTTGTGTGTGACAATGACTGTTACATTAGAAAAGAATGTTTGTGGTGTGGAAGCTACCAACTCTAGGTGAGGGATTCTCTGATACAACAAGGTTTAAGCATAGTACAATTAGAGAATACAGGAGGCATAAAGAAGAAAAATTTTCTCTTGTCACCATGGCTACATGAGCTACAAAAGTGTACCCTTCCCAGATGGAAGAGGAGAATCAAGCTGAATGATGATAACACTAAAATTGTACAGGTATGCCTTGCTGCCTTGATGTACCACCTGGTAATCATAATATAAACTTTAAAAACAGATGAATTAAGGATGTAACTGGTAACTTTGCAAAGGGATTCTTACTGTTCTCCCCACTCCCAACCTCTGGTTGAATGTAAGCCCCTTGAGAATACAGATGGTTTAATTTTTGTCTCTGCTTCCCAAGCTCATAACCAGGTGCCTTGCACATAGTAAGAACTGAATAAATGTTGTCATGGGAGCCCTTATTAGTATGGTGCCTGGCACATAATAGATGCTTGATAAATATATATTGATTCTCTATACCCTATTTTTAGCAAGCTCATCAGCATTCACAGGTTCAACTACCATCCCCAAATTATACATCCAGCCCTAATCTCTCTCCTGATCAGTAGTATCATAATATTTTCAAATGTAGCATGTCCAAAATGGATCTCATTATATTTTCCCCAAACCCATCTCTCTTGAAACTTTCTAATCCATGTTAATGATACCATCATCCTTCCAGTCACCTAGATTCACAACTTTGGGATCATACTTAATTTTACCTTCTTTCTTACCATATCTAATGAGTTGACAAGTTTTGTCAATCTTATTTCAACATTTCACATATCTACTGTCTCTTTTCTATCATGCTCTTCTTTATTCTACTTGAAGTCTTCTCGTCTCTCATCCAAACTACCGAAATAGCCTCCCAAAGCATCTGTCTCTTCTCTGATATATCCTTCACATAGCTGCTATATTGATCTTCCTGAGACACAGATCTGACCACATCATCCTCCTACTAAAAAATCTCCAATGGCTCTCTATTGCACCTAGAATAAAGTACAAAATCCTTAGTCTGACTTTTAGAGTCCTTTACAGTATGCCCCCCACCTCTTCTCCTGTTTTATTTCATATTATTTTCACTCCCACCATCTTCATTATAGTCCAATTGATCTGCCACCTATTCCCAATACATGACATTCCTCCCTCAGCTTCCATTCCTTTAGACAAGCGGTCCCCCCTGTCTGGAATGCCCTTCCTTCAAGGCTCAACTCAGTTATTGTTTCCTTTGCATAGTTTTCCCCATTTCTTTTAGTCCCCTCCCTCAGCTTTCTCCGAGCATTTTCCCTGGATCTTCCCTGTGCTTTTATCTCACTCTTCTTTGTATTTTTGTTATTTGTTCAACTGTACTTCTAATCCATGGGATGCAAATTTCTTGATGCCAGGACCTGAGTCATTTCTATTTTTGTTTTCCTGGTGCCTTTCACAGGGCCATGCATTTAGTAGGAATTTAATAAATGCTTGTCAAATTGAATCAACTATCCTTTCCAATTTATAGTATACTTTAATATCTTGATAATAAAAATAGGTAAAATTGATATAGCACTTTAGAATATTCAAGGCGCTTTATGTATACTCACTATATCATTTTATTCTCACAGCAGTCCTGTGAGGTAGGGGCTATTATTACTCCTATTTTACAGATGAGGCAACTGAGGCTTAAGTGACTGACCCAGAGTCACATAGCTAGTAAGAGTCTAAAGTGAGATTTGAGCTCAGGTCTATCCCAACTTCACATCTAGAACGTGATCCACTAACTACGCCACCAAGCTAAAGCTAGGTACAATAGGGACAGGCACCTACATAGGCAACTATAAATGTATAGTTAGGCATGTTTACACCAACCATATCATTGTTATAAATATAATAGTCATTACTGAGAGTATTGTGAATAAATCTCAATCAATTATAATGATATTAGACTTGGTTCTTTCCAGTTGACATGTGCAATAGCAGTAGACATTACCATACTTAAACACATACTAGGTACTTGATAAATGCATTGAGATTGAAGTTGTTGAAAATGTCACAATTCACAACGAGCTGTACAAATAAGAGAGAGGAAAAACAACCTATGAACAGATCAATCTATCTTCACGATTAGTTTAAATCCACCAAAGTTTTCACTCAAGTGGCTTTAATAGAATCCAAGTATGACCGTCTGGATTTTATTTCCTCTCCCTTTCTTATCCTCTAGCAGCCAGGCAAACAAACAGCAAGCTGGCCTGCCTACCTGCCCGATATACGGCTCCTCTGTTTTTCACTCCAAGGACTCCCCAGAGGCCCTGGTCTCCTGTTGCAATCACCTGCACCGGCAGACACTTGCCTAAGCGAGAAGTGACACATCAGAATTTTTAGAGCTAGAAGATGTCTTAAAGGTGATTTAGTCCAATCTCCTTATTCTAAATAAGAGGAAATGGAGAGACAAAGACATCATCCCTTGGTCATTTTGGCACCCAGCTGCCTATCCAGCTGGTCCACAGATCATTTGAACAAGCCTTCCCGATTATGGGAACAATAGTAGGCACTTAATGAGTATTTGGTGAATTGAATCGAATTGAATCACATCCCCCTCTTGGATCTCTGGGTGCTAATCCTTGACAATACACTCTGACTACACTTCTACCTATGACTTTCTTATTAATGAAAAATTGTGACATTTTAAAAGTACTGCTGAGAGCTTTGGAATTTTTAGTAAGAAGGCTTGGATGCCAAAACCTTATGGGTATAGTGATCATATTTTCAGAACCCAAACTTGTGTCACATGTACTGACAAAAGATATTCCTTTTGGAAAGCTTCACCAAAGTACACATCTTTTCTTGAAACAAGGATTGTCTCAGAATATCTGGGACATATGGTAGCTGTATTTATGGGTAATATATGAATCACGGTGAAGAAATCTGCCTTCCTTTGGGCTAAAAGCCAAATTTTGATGACATAACAAAGTCAATAGGTCATGAGTGCTCCATTGCCTTATTTTAAGCTGACCCAACTTTTGGTGACATTTAAAAAAATCATCAGGTTTTGGCCAAGGAGGATTGACTGCTCCTTGTTTGGAGTTTTTAAGGACTAGAAACTTTTCCTTGCCTCTTCCTGGACTTGTCTCAGTAGAGAAACATGCTGCAGCCCTTTGCTCCTACATAAGTTGCCTTAGAATTGTAAGGTTCCTGGTACTCATGTATTAAATTTTATTAATTTTTCCTGCTATAGACTCAAGGTGGTATAGTGGACTTGAAGACACTGGTTTTGTATCTTGCCACTGTCACCTAACAGCTGGATGACCGGGGGAAAACTACTTAACTTCTCCAAATCTTAATTCTCCCATCTGTAGAATGGGATAACCCACTTCACAGGGTTATTGGAAGATCTAATCAGATGATGTGTATAAAGTGTTTTATAAACCTTAAAGCATTATGTAAATGTCAGCTATTATGATCTATAAAGCCTGTCATTGTCTGTCTAATACACAGATTTGGATGCTTAACAAATTTTTGAACTGAAATTCAAAAGGCAGGATTGTAGCCTTGCTCCTGTAAACTGCCTGGTAACTTTCAATATAATTGGAGACACACTGACTGCATTTTACCCCTGGTAGGCATTATCTGAGGTCCAGCCTTGCTAAGTTTGTAGGTCCATTGCCAGCTTGGCAGCTGCAGAAGCTCCTGAAGACTATCCTCTAAGACACAGAGGGATTGTGATGGGTGTCAGTAGAGTCTAGCCACAGTAGTGAAATTATAAGCCTTTGAGAGTTTTGAAGTATTTTAGAAGATGGAAAAAGCATACTTGCTCCAGAAACCCCAAATCAAGATTCACTTCATAGCTGAAAATTGTACTGAAATCCTCAAATTTTTAATATGTGCTATCTTCCACATGAAGACTTTCCTAATCTCTCCAGCTGTTCATGTGTCCCATCATCACCACCATAAAATAGTAATAATCAATTACTTCACATTTATTTTATGTATACATATTTGTACAACTATGTATATATATACATATATATACATATATATACACACACACGCATGCGCGTGGACACACGCACACGTGCACACACACACACACATTTTATGCATAGGCAAGTACATGCTGTCTTCCCCGACAGAATACAAACACTCTGATAACAAGGACTCTTTCATTTTTATCTTTTATCTCTAGTGTCTAGCATAGTATCTGGTATATAGTAAGCACTTAATAAATCCTTGTTGATAGATTGATTAACATCCCTGCCCAACTTCCTGGATATGGACACATGTAAGCCTATTCAGGCTCCTGATCTGCTTACATTCTTCATTTCCTTCTTTTTTTTTAAATTAAATTTTATTTTATTTTTAGATCTTCATTCTCCTTCTTCCCAACCTCTCCTTTCCTCTCCCCACTGATAAAACAAGAAAAATACCCTGTTACAAACAGTGTAGTCAAGCCCTTCATTTCATTCTAACATTCCTGACTCAGCTCTGCCCTCAAGAGTCACACTCTCCATTCTCTACCCCTCCCCACCACCTTGATCTCTAGCATCTGTACTTAACCAGTTCACCCTATTGACTTATACTAGTTCCTGGTCCTGGATGTTTTATCTGGTTCTGGGCTGCAGACACCCATGGACTAGTATGGACAATGCATTCCTAGATTCCATTTGGAAAGTCTAGTCAGTGTTAAAATTTGTTTGGCAGAAAATTGTCATGATGATTCTGGAACCATTGTGCTGCTGTTCCTGGAGATGCATCCTCAGCATACTGATTTCTGGTCTTTTCAGTCACAGTTCATCTGGAATGACTGATATTTCTAGGTATCTGTTGATCCTGCCCCTGGGGTTCATAGCAATCAATTTCACTTAATGTTTCTGTTTTGCTGCCATCATTGTTGAGACAGGGGGATGGAAAAGAAGTAGTATTTTGGGGCAGGTGTAAATTGCTATGGAACATCCTTTCTCATTCTCTTGCCACTTTGACATTACTTTCCTTTCATCCCCCACCCACCACATTCCCTTGCCTCTCACGTCAAAATTCCAAGATGGCAGACAGGTAGAGAAAGGCATAAGGTATAGGAGATTGTTCCAATTCTATTCAAGTTAAGAAGCTCCCAATATTGTATTTATGGATCAACATCTAATTACCATCAAGCTATTTGGAAGGAGGGCATAATAATCCACCACCTTCCTCAGCTCTAGCCAGAAAAAGGGGACAGAAATGGGCCATATGACTGGATTTAGAAGGTAGGTTTCTTTTGTTGACAGGATTGGACCCTCTAGATTTGAAATAATTTTTTCCCTCAATGAGGGGTTGTTTCAACAATCCAGCTAGCAGCTTCTGTGGGGGTGTAAGATCCACCCACAGCCAGCACCCAGAAAGCTGCCAACAGCACAAGTTCTTTTGATCTGCTTAACTAAGGAAAGCAAGGTGAAGGGGTTGACAAGCTTACTTTAATTCAGCATATAAATATCATTCATTTAATTCAGGGGAAAAAGCCAGCACCCTGAACTTCAGAGCAAATAACAAACAAAGTACAAATATCAACAGACAGACCCAATACAGATTCATAGTTACCAACATCTAGGTTCAGCCTGGGAGCTCAGAACAAGGGCTGGCCCAGAGTCACGCACCACCACTGCTGTAGGGAGGAGATCCAAAGAACAAACAGCCAACCCCTGGTTTTTATATCTTTTTCAGCATCAGGGGTGAGTCACATATGCGACTCACCCATGTGACCTAGAATCGTCACAGAGAGGCGGACTTAAAAAACCCACGTGATCTAAAAGCCTCTGCTCTCCCAGACGTGTAAACTAGGCCCTCCCTGGAGTTAGCCCCACCTTGGGCCCCACCTTAGTTGCCAATCCACACCCACTAAGGTTTTACACCTAATAGGAGTTTGGGCCTGGGGCTTAGCACCTAGTAAGACTCAATCAAAGACACTGAATTAATCAAAGGAAACAAAGGCCAAACTCTTCAAGGGCACTTATTGAACTAAGTGCTAAGGAGCCCATTTTAATTACCAACACAGGGGTGGCACTCCCTAAGAAAATATAAGATCTGTCATAAAACTTAGAATGCAGAAGTTATGATTTCTCCAACACCCAGGGAGGCAATAGAAGAGTTAACCAGAAGGAAGGTAATTTTTTCCAGGCTCTTATACATGTAACTTGACTAGATTGGAAGAAGCAGGAAGGATATAGAAAAGAGGCACACAGGATTTCCAGTCCTTTTATTAAGACCAGACCAATAATCTAATCTCATCTCTTTCTCTCTGTCTCCCTCTCTTTCTGTCTCTCTCTCTTTCTGTCTGTCTCTCTCTCTCTCTTTCTCTCTCTCTCTTTCTCTCTCTGCTTTCTTATTCTCAAAGTGAGCACAGGCTATTTTTGATGACTGCTAAACTATTGAAGAAAACAGAACACATTTACCTTTTTGCTTTGTGTTTTCCTTTTGGTTTTGTTCCTGGTTTAAGGGGTTGAAATTAGTAAGCTATGTTATCCGGTGCCAAAGTCATCTATAATCAATCTGTATTTCTAAGGTTATTTTTAAAACTACATTATCTATATATAAAAGGCATTCTAACAGTTTATATTTTCCTACTAAGCTAAATTCCATTTCTAAAGTCCATTCACTTACTAGTCTTTATTTATTACCCTTCTTTCTATTGCTGGAACTCATCATTTTTTTTTTACTAAGTCAGATTCAGAGCACTATAATGTTCTAATGGCTATATGCTCATGATCCTGGGAGTTGTGGCTGGGTGAAAAATTCCTTTCTGAACCACTTGCTATTCCTAGCATTTTACTTGCCCAAAGTCCTCAATCAAACAAGACTTTACATTCTTTTCACATTTTTCTTCTGCTTCTTTTTTTTTGTGTTAACTTGAGCAAGTTGCTTAGCTTTTTAATACCTCGTTTAATATCCTTCTTGGTACTCTTCCGATCATTGTTGAGATTAAAGGGTAAAAGTCAGTAAACTGTTTTTGTTTATGTTGCTGGAAGAAGGGGATATATAAAAAAGTTATTGATTTAATTGACCCAAAGTCTTCTTGGGGCATCGCGACCATCACAACCACTGTTGACAATAATGAACATTTCAAAACTCTTAGCCTAGAGTTGAAAATCATTCCAATTAAAACAAGAAGCTTTTATAAAAAAATTGCATTCACCTATATAATGCATCTCCATCTTGTGTGGCAATCATAGGATGTCAAGAGGGAACATTTCCCTCTAATGCTAATCCATTAACATAAAAACAGCAAGCAGCAGGCAGGCATTCTCTGTAGCCACCTAAGCTATCACTGAGTAGTTTGGTACATCTAAAAATAAAGTTTGTTGTCTAGGCATTCTTGAAATCATTTCATCCAGGAAAACTCTTTGTAATATTGCCTTTGGTATAGTGAAATGCCATATTTCTCTTAGATGCTGTTTTTTTGCTTATTCTCTCTAGAGAATCACCTAATTGGCTTAGTCAAAAGAACCAAAAGAAAGTGCATATAGGTAAATATTCAATACTGTACAGTAAAGAAAGGACAGGGTACATTTTTTCTTGTACTACCAATTCACTATACCTGTGCAAAGATAACTCAAACATGCTTCAATGCCCCATTCTATGACAAAAGGACATTGGGGTGTGTGTGTGTGTGTGTGTGTGTGTGTGTGTGTGATGTGTACAAATGCACTCATAGATGTATCAATGTATTTTAGTTTTCTTTTAAGATATTTGCACAGGGGGAAAAAGTTGAACTGGGTGACTAACAACAAAACCATGCCAATAGTATAGCCTCTGGTAACTGACTGCCTGATGTGAGAAACAATTGACTTTCAATAGGAGAAGCCTCAGACATATATTTTGGAAATATGTTACCCTAGTAGAGTCTGCAGCTGGGTTTCTTTCTGCTTTATGAATGTTATTCACCTAAGCACATCTTTCCAGTTCTCATAAATAACCTCTTTGTCTACAGGCAACACAAACCAGTGGGGTTTCTAGCCGAGTAACCTTGACTTGGGTTTGGACCCACCAGCACAGCAATCCAGGTGACATATGGAACTCATATAGATAAGAAAGAAGAGAATTTCCAGATTGCTCTGGAGAAATGGGGACTCCTTGGGATATTAGCCTTCAGCAAACCTCACGACTGCCAAATGCAAGCAGTAACTAATCCACAAAAACTGTCTCTCACATGCCAGAGGGCATGTCTTTGTTGAACTGATCATCAGTGTGAATTTGCCTCTTCCATCGACTTTCATCCCTTGGTTGGTAATTGGTTGCACCTGTAACACATACTGAGCTCTTCCTTTTCTGCTCCTTCCTCCTCCACTGACTTAGGAGAATAGTAGTGGCCTGAGGCACTCCAAAAGACAAATGTGATATAGAGCTGGTACCTAAAGGGTCTGGAAGGAAAAGTGTCAAAAAAAAAAGGGAAGAGACCCAAGAAAAGAAGAATCCTCAAGTTGTCCACAGGTGTGACACACTGGGTGAATTGGAACAATAACTTTTGCCAGACAAGAATGCTTAAGATTTTCCCCCTGATGTTGCCAAAAGGAGACAGAGAATCCTAAAGGTTTTAGTTTGACTTGCGTGCGAAGCTTCATGAAAAAGTCAGTTGTTGTTTTTTTAATGGCACTTAAAGGGAGCAAAGCCAAGGAAAAATTAGGAAGCAAGAGAGAGGGAAAGAGAGAACCCTCTTCCCTCCCCTGCCAGTGTCTTGAGAACAATGGACAAAGACAAGACTTGAGAAATACTTCAGCCAAATAAATACTGCTCTGAATCTACTGCCTCATCCTTTTCTGGAATTCCTGTATCATTTATGCTCTTGGGAAAATTGTGAGATTGACAAAGTGTGGGAGACAGCTGAGGAAGGACACAGTGGGAATAGCATTGGCCTTGGAACAGAGACACCTGGTTAGGTTCTCCTACTCACCACTACTGTGATCATGGGAAAAGCATTTAATTTTCCTAAGTTTCAGTTTTTTCATTTACATAATGGACAGATTTGCACTACCCATCTAAGAGGGTTGTGAGGAAACTGCTCTGTAAATTGTTCAATTCTATACTATCCTCTTCCCTTGAGCCCCTTGACCTCTTTTCTTGTTCTATTGTGCTTTGCCAAGCCCAAGTCTTGGATTACTCTCACCCTGTTCTTCTTGCTCTCCTATTCATGTGCTGCTGAACAGAGCTGGAAAAAAATCATGAAAATGTGTTGACTGGGTCTACTACCAATTTACATTACTCAATCTCAACTGGGCCCTCACTGCCGCAAGGCAATCCTTTTACACCCGACTAATTGATTCACTATTCTGCTCACCACAGTGGCTATTCCATCCTTCCTCAAGCTTCTCATGGCACCTCTTTTCTCCAACCTCTCAACTGAAGATCTTGCCTCATTCTTTATTGAGAAAAAAATGAGACCACTCTCAGAGAGCTGACTCTTCTAACCTACTCCTCATCCCAAATCACTGAGATGTCTTTCCCCCCATCCCCTCTTTTACCGTTGTCTCACATGGAGAAGTAGCTCTTCCTCTTTCAGGGCAAACCTCTCTACATGCAACCTTGATCTTATTCCATTCTGTTTCTGTCGCCAATATTCAATATATCCCTATATTGAACTGGCTGCTTTCCTGCTGCTTATAAGCATGCATATAACTCCCTTATCCTAAAAAATCCTTCACTTGATCCAAACAACCTATCATCCTATATCTCTCCTCTTTTATATGGCTAAACTGGTGAAAACAACCTACAGTTGGTGCCTCCACTTTTCCTCTACCTCTACTCTAAACCCTTGGCAATCTGGCGTTTGACTTTACCATTCAACTAACACTCCTTCTCCAAAGTTACTAGTGAGCTCTTGATTGCCAAATCAGAAGGCCTTTTCTCAATCCTCATCCCTCTTGATCTCTCTGCAGTCTTGGACACCATCAGTCACCATCTTCTCTAGGATAGTCTCTCCTCTAGGTTTTCATGACGCTGCTCTCTCTCGGCTCACCTTCTACGTATCTGACCACTCCTCAGTCTCTTTATGGATCTTTATCTGGTTCGTGCCAACTAATCATGGGTGTCCCCCAAGGCTCTGTCCTGGGTCCTCTTCTTCACTTAGTGATCTTATCAGGTCACTTGAGTTCAAGTATCATCTCTATGCAGATGATTCTCAGATCTATTTATCAAGCCCCAATTTTCTTTGGGGCAGCTAGGTGGTGCAGTGGATAGAGCACTGCACTTGTAATCAAAAAGACCCATCTTCGTGAGCTGAAATCCAGCCTCAAACATGTACTAGCTGTATGACCCTGGGCAAGTCAGTGAACCCTGTTTGCCTCAGTTTCCTCATTTGTAAAATGAACTGGAGAAGGAAATAGCAAACCACTCCAGTATCTTTGCCAAGAAAACCCCACATAGGGTCACAAAGAAGTGGACATGACTAAGCAACAACAACAAAGGGCTGTATCAGGCCACTCAAATCATGTCAAGTATAAATCAGCCCCTCAGTGGACAATATTTACCAATTTTGGAGTTTTCTATGTTTCTCCACTACAGTCTGGAATGTAGTTCAGCTGTATGTGATTATGATGATAGTTTACAAGCAATTGTTTTAAGATTAGTTCGTGACCTTTAACAGTGTCTTTTGTTTGCAGTCTGAGGAGAGAAGTTCACATTTTTCCCCCATGGAAATTATGCCATGTAACTGAAAGTATCAGAGGTATTGAGTTTTTTTTTCAGTTTGTTTATTTCCTGATCAAACAGAAGTGAAACTGTTTAGATATCTCAGTTAGCAATAAAAATACATTTAAGGGAGTTGTTTCAAAGCCATTATAGTACTTGTTTCTGAAATGTTATAGTATGTTTAGAGTGTGGTGCTCTTAACCCGAGATTCATGGACCCCCAAGGAGTCCATGATAGATTTCAGGGGATCTATGAATAAGAACGGGAAAAAAATATTTATTTTCATTAGCTTCTAACTGCAATTTAGCGTTTCCTTCATTTATTTAAAAACTTTATTCTGAGAAGGGATCCCTAAGCTTCCCCAGACTGCCCTGACACAAAAAGGATAAGAACTCCTGGATTAGAGGTTAAGGCTTGTTGCCACTTTACTTTATTGAGCCTTAGTTTACCGATTGGTTAAATGACAGTCATAATACTTGTAGCACCTACTTCATAGGCTTGTTGCAAGGAAAGCTCTTGGTAAAATTTAGGGTATCATATAAATGGGAAGAAGGATTATATTCTTGGCTCTAGAGGGCCGAACTAAGAAGAGAGGATTAAAGTTGCAAAGAGGCAGATTTTACCTTAACATAAGAGATAACTTCCTAGCAATGGATGGAGTGCCAGGCAGAAGACTCATCTCCCTGAGTTCAAATCTGGCCTCAGAAACTAACTAGCTGTGTGACCCTGGGCAAGTCCCTTGACCCTGTTTGCCTCAGTTTCTTCATCTGTAGAATGAGCTGGAGAAGGAAATGGCAAGCCACTCCAGTATCTTTGCCAAGAAAACCCCAAATCGGGTCACAAAGAGCCTAAAAAGACCGAGCAACAAAAAGCAGTTAGAACAACCCCAAGCATGAGGGTCTGCCATGGGAGGTAGTGAGCTTCCCCTCAATGAATCTCTTCAATCAAAGGCTAAATAACTACTTATCAGGAATGCTATGAGGGGATTCCTATCAGGTATGAATTAGATTAGGTGGCCTCTGATGTCCCTGCTAATTCTGAGTTCCTGTGATTCTATAATCATTGTTTGATGATGATGATGATGATAGCTTAGTATTTAAGTGTTTCATAGGACGGAGCGGTTCAGTCTAGCTCCTCGGACGGTGACTCCAAAAACTTGGACTGAGTAGCAATTGTAAAATTGGAGGAGAAACTCCATCTTCTCAGTCCCAGATTAAAAAAAAATCATCCTACAAGCAAGTGATTAAGGCAGGAAATGTGGAACAAGATGGGGCCAGGATCGTGGACTCAGTATCCTAAGCTCCAAGGTAGCCCAGCATACTTGTATTAACATACAAAAAGGAAACCTGTTTTTGGACACGACCAAAAGGGAAATTTGTTTTGCTTGGCTATGAAAAAAACTACTTCAGTGAATCCATTCTCTTATGTATTGCACTTCCCAAGCCATATACATCACAACCCAACTATTCCCCTTTATCCTGTGAGAATCTATCCATTTTCTTCCACAAATATTTATCAGTATATTCTCACAATGTGATGAAAACTTCCCTCTGGTTATTTTGGTGTGTTATGGATACCAGTTCAACATGAAGGCTATCCATCTGTTGTTCTTAGTTCTTACTATGTGACCAAGCCACTTCCTTTTCCTATCATACAAGTCTTTGATGAGGTGTTTTATGCCATTTCTCATGGTAATCCATGGCCTATCCACCCATATAGCTGGCTCATATAGGATGAGTTCTATCCTAGAGGCTGGACCCCAAAGAGACATTTCCTCTCTTTGGGTCATTGCTCCTGGAATTTTCTCTGGAAAAATCTATAAATATAGCTGGCCATTGAACATCAGTATATGACAGTTAACCGTTCTTCTCACCTCATCCAAGACTGATGGATGAGAGAGAACTGGAATGCCCAAGTGCTCATTCTGAGGACTTCCTCACTGCTTAGCACTATGGTAAATCCTAGGATTTACTAAGGGAACCAAAGGAAGTTAGGGAGTTTGTCTCTTAGGGAGACAAAACTCACACACATGTAATAGGGCAATAATATTAGGCATTGATTACATAAACGGTAACTGTTGAGGGAGCTCAGGGCAAGAAAGGCCTCTATGTTTTGGAATATCATCATGGCTGTAGAGTTGGAAGAAACCTCAGAGGCCATCTGGTCTGATTTCTTTTTACAGAGAAGAAAACTGAGACCCAGGGAAGATGAGGAAGTTGAACAAGGTCACCCAGGTAGTCACCACTGGAAGCAGGCTTTGAACTCAAATCTTTTGCCTGAAGAGCTAACATTTTTTTCCATTGAACCACATGGGAGATATAGGTGTTGAGTGGGGACATGAGGTTCTGAATAGGATTTGGAGAAGCAGGATCAGTAGATTAAGAGGTGAACAGGAATAAATGCATTTGTCAGGGGCTCATCATTGCAGTTGATGACTTGCTATGTCATCCTGCTTCTAGAACTGACAACTTTACACTATCAATCTAAACGGCTGCAGGACACATCTAAGTCAAACCTTTAAATTCTGGACTTGGGAAATGAAATGCTTATACTATATACTAAAGGGTGCTTATACTAAGAACTACTTAGTAATTTGTCACCTAAGGGGAACAATCAGAAAATAGAAAAGAAGCAGTGGAAAGAAAGCTGGGAAGCTGAACAATGGTATTTGCTCTGATGTAGAATATGTGTCCGTGATTCTCTTTAGGGAGGTGAGGGTTGTGTTGCAGGGAAATTCCTATATGCTAGTTAGATGGATAGGTAGGTTCTCTAATGCAGTGGTTTCTAACTCAAATAGAAATGGTTCTCTGAAGACAATACATTAACTTAAAAAGCACAAATTCATATTATCTATGTCAAACATTATTTTTATTTATTTTGTTAAATATTTCTCAATTACATTTTAATCTGGTTTGGACTGAACTTCAGCTCTGTGGCAACAAGTGGTACATAGGTCAGAAGTTTGATGTTTCTACCCTAATGTGACATTTCTTAACTATGGTTGTCAGGTCTGGAATTTCAAGGATCATGGACAAAATCTCACACTAAATTATGGCTTATTGACACTTGCAAACCAATTTACCAGACATATTGTCTTATGTAAGACTTGACTGCCATTGCCTCATTGCTATCCTAGGACCCCTCTTTGATCTGTTTTGGGGAAATGGAGCCCTAAGCATAACACAACCACAGGATGGCTGTATCCAAGTAATGAATGACTCCTAGATAACCTACAAATGTTAGGGGCTATGTAATTTTATATTGAGATAGAAAAGGAAGTTGGAGCTTCTTATAAATGACTGATATTTGAGGTAAGCAGACCCCAGGTAACTTGGAATATACCATTATGAGTAGGTCAGATGAAGCTAACACTGGTTGTTGGATCTCCTTTGGGGCCTGAGACTATACTCATGGGTATGCATCAGTCCTGGTTCTCTGTTTTGGTATAACCCTATTCCTCCTCTGGGTGAAAAGGCTTGATCTACCTGGTCAGAGTCACCAAGCCTTTTTCATTCTCTAGACATCTAAATTCATAATGACTAACCACGAGTTAGAGAAGGAAGAAGTAAAGGGGTAGGTGGAGAAGAGGGGTACATCATTATATTTGAGGGAGGTATCAGATCTTTGGAGGAAATGCCCTTGATTAAAAAAAACACAAAGAAAAAGGAGAAAAGGGAGATAAAAAAGAATGACAGGAAAGTTGGAGAACATCAGCTGGGAGAAGGAGGAAGAATAAACAATAAGAGAAGGAGGAAAAAGTGAGTAAATATCTATTTTGCTAGCTTTGTGAAATCTTGTTTCTGTAAAAATAAATTTGAAGGGTCAGAACTGAAGTTGACTGGGTGTGTTCAGATTCCCTAAGGATGACATTTTTGGTGTCAAAACTGTTGCAGAGCTATTTCTTCAGAGTTGTCCAGTCAGGATTTTCCCAAGAGGATGCTAACAGCAGCAAAAGGCCACAGCTGCCACAGAGGTTATTGCTAGTGTAACACTTGTATCAATGATTCTCATAACACAAAGGGCTTGGAGGAATTCTCTTTTTCTTTTGATTCATAGCCCCTACCCAGGAAACCTGGGAAAACATATACTTATTACCCTTCTACCCTCCACATGTCAGTATACTAATTCCAGTTCTCTATTCATAAGCGTATACTTCACAGTATTACAAGAGAAAGTCTTATTTAAATGAGGAAAACTAAATACTCTTGAATAAACAACCTTAGTCCCAAATATGTATGTAAATCCCCAGTGTAACCGTCTGAGTACGAGCTCTCTCTACCCAGAGCCTCTCTTGACCCATGATTATTGCTGGGTGAAGGTGAAGTCAGGAGGTAATATCTCTCCCTCTCCTTTTCCATATCTATTGAATAGGAACCCCAGTGCATCAGTTTCAAAGACAAGACAAGGACGAATTCCTAGAGCTCTCCTTATTTTGTTATTCTCTCCTTCACGCAAGATAAGGGCTAAACTGCCAGGTCCCACTTCTCGGCTGCCAGCACTTCTCTTTTCCTCTAATCCTTCTTCCTTTGTATTTTTTCCACACCATTGAGTAGCCCTGCTTATCACCATACATTTCTTGAGGTAGTAATATAATTTATTCTCAATTCAGGCACTTGGGAGAGGCATGGGAGAAGTAAAACTATGCCAACATCCTCTACCTTAGAAACTTAGATCCTTTCTAACTCTATTAAGTATAAATACTTCTCAAAAGATCTATAGAGTCGATGCAGATTGAGCATACTATTTTCACTTCTTTTGTTTTTTTCTTTTTTGTGGTTTTCCCCTTTTGTTCTGATTCTTCTTTCACAACGTGACTGTGGAAATATGTTTAACATGATTGTACATGTATAACCTATATCAGATTGCTTGCTGTCTTGGGGAGGGAGGAGGGAAGGGAAGGAAGAAGAAAAATTTGGAACTCAAAATCTCACACAGATGAATATTGAAAATATCTTTACATGCAATTGGAAAAATAAAATACTATTAAGTTAAAAAAAATTTAATCTGCATAAAAATAAATCTTACATTTCAATATAAATATTAATATAGTAATATAAGGTAAGGGTAGATGGGGTCTTAAGATAAATTTCAAAAAGTTTTACCTTATCCTTTGTTAGTTGAAAAATAAACCCAATTCCAGACTTCCTAGAAGAAAGGAATTCAATCATGGTAGTAGGTAGCATACTATAATAGAAATAAACTTGGGCTGAGATTCCAAAAGCCAAAGTTCAAGTCCCAGCCCTGCCATTAACTAGCTGTGCTCACTTCAGTAAGTCATTCGACCTTTGAGCCTCAGTTTCTTTATCTGACAAATAGAAGGCACAGTGGATAGAGTGTTGTACTTGGAATCAGGAGATGTCTTGAGTTCAAATCCAGCCTCAGATACTTAATACATGTGACCCTGGGCAAATCATTTAATCCCTGTTTGCCTCAGTTTCCTCCTACTTTTGCTGTAAGGATAAAAACAAGACAATATGTATAAAGTGCTTTGTAAACCTTAATGAGCTATGTGTGTGTATATATATATATATATATATACATATATATGTATATGTGTGCTAGCTATTATTTTTTTAAACTAGGATCTCAAATATTTTGGAAAGTATAGTGTCTATGCAAATATAAGGCAAACTTAAAGGACAATGGAAAGACCCATCATGAGTATAAGGATGCTGCAGCATCTTAAAAACAAGGAAGTATATACCCTGTAAAGGAGGTGACCCTGTCATGTAGGGTGAGGGATACAAGCAGACCATTTCAGTGCTACAATGGGAGCCAGGAAATGTTAAAAGAATGATCCAGAAGAAGGCTTCTAACATGAAGAATATATCTTGTATTCATACATCATTATATTCATGTAAGGTCTCTCATAGCAAAAACAACTAGCAAACAGATTGAGGAGAGGAAATTTAAGAATTGTTGGGCTACCTGAAAGTAATGACCAAAAAAAAAGACTAGACTCTTTCCCCAGGAGAATTATAACGAAAATTGAGGGATCCCAGGTCAAGAAAAATAGACCTCAAGCAGCCAGAGAGAAAGAGTAATCAGAGGCGAAAGGATTCAGGTCCTGAGGAGCCACACTAAATTTAGCAGCCACTTATAAAAGAGCAAAGAGCTTGCAATTTGATATTCCAGAAGACATAAGATCTAGGCTTATAGCCAAAAATAACATACCCAGTAAAACTGAGCATAATCTTACAGGAGGAAGATAGACCGTTCATGAAATAGAAAATTTCCAAGCATTCCTGATGAAAAGACCAGAGCTTCATAGAAAATTTAACATACAAACAGAGGAGTCAAGAGAAGGTAAACATTAGAGATTAATAAACAAGGACAAAATTTTTATATTCTCATACAGGGAGATAATATATATATATATATACACATGTATATATGTAATATATAAAAATATATATATGTGTGTGTGTGTATATATATATATATATATGTGTCCCCTCAGAACTTTGTCATCATCAGGGAGTCTAATTGGAGACCTTGAGCGCAGTCCTATTACATGTTGATCTTAAAAGAAGACTGGAAAATGAAGGAAGAGTGATATACTGACAGGGGAAAGAAAGAAGAGGAAGAATGGGGAATATTATCTCACATAACTGGGGACCCCTAGCTTTTTATGTAAATCTTAACTCCTTTCTCACCAAATACCCATTCTACAGTGAACACATATAGCACTTATCAAGGAAACCCATTTATCTAATTCAATAGCAAAACAGAAATCAGAGTAAGTATACGTAGGAGAATGAATACCAGGTAATACAGAGTGAAAGAGTTCTTCCTTTGGGAGTGAGATAACTCAGCTTAACAAGAGAGGTAATACCAGATCTCACCCAAGGGGAAGTTCCCCAAAGTCTCTGATGTAGCAAGATGGGAATAAAGACACGATGGAGACTGCCCTCTTCTTTCCTGTCTTCCTGGAGTTTTTTTCCTTCAGCAAGCTAAAGTGGAATTAGCCATTTCCATCTTCTCTCTTGAAGATGAAACCCAGAAGCACCTAAGCTATAGAACCCGAAGTGAGTCAAAGCTCAAAAAGGACCAAAGTGACTGGAGCTCTCTTCCATTTACCAGCTCTGATGCAGCCATGGGA
The DNA here is from genome assembly GCF_011100635.1 of Trichosurus vulpecula. Lineage (NCBI taxonomy): Eukaryota > Metazoa > Chordata > Mammalia > Diprotodontia > Phalangeridae > Trichosurus > Trichosurus vulpecula. The sequence goes on from NC_050576.1 coordinate 124,977,808, forward strand.
TATTGATCTCCACCAATAAGGACAGAGTCCCATACCAATGGGACGTTGGGACTGGGGTTACAGAAAACTTCTGGCACAGGCTAATCAAGTACGTGTCTCACATATTACTAACATAGAGATCCCACGGCTGGTCCAGTATCAGCTGAGCTACAATCCTTCTCTTTGGCACCTGCTGCCTTTACCCTGGTTCCTAACCACCATTGCCATCTCCTAGTACATTACCGAAGTCATTTTGTTCCCCATAGTTCCTAGTTTGACCCAGTTGCCTGTGCTACTGTTGGCTAGTGTTCCTCAGGGCTTTGCCATCCAGAAACCTCTTCTTCCATTTGCTCTTGTGTACATGTGCCTCTGGCCCACAGCATCATTGGAAAGGTGACTCAGATCCCCTCAGAAATGCTAAGGTCTTTTGGTCTTGGCCCATGGCATCATGGGCTACTTCGCTCCTTTTCTTCCAGCTTGATATGTGTATATTCTCATAACTTTCTGTAATGTTAATGTGTTTATTTGGAGAAGCATTTAAGCTTGGAATAGGCAGTAACAACCCCATTCCCTTTTCCTGGGAACCTAGAATTTTAAAAATAGATATACTCTCTCACTTGCTGCTTATAACAGCACTGTGGAAAGAGCGCTAAATTTAGAGACAAGACCTGGACTCAAATCCTGGCTCTGCCACTTACTTCCTGTGGGATCTTGGGCAAGTCATTTAACTTCCCTGGGCCTTAGTTTCTTCATCTGTAAAATGATGGGGGCAGGGGAGGGAAGACTAGATGGCTTTCAAAGTTCTTCCATATCTATGATCCTACAAGCGAGAAAAAGGAGAAAAGGAGATGACTCCTGACAGCTCTCATATTATTATCTCTTTCCATACACTTGAATATGGCCAGAATAATTAATCCTCACACTACAGGAAACTAGAATTCTGTAAATTTTGAAACTAAGAATTGATAAGGGAGAGACATTCCTTTTTTTTATTTAATATATTTAGTTTTCAGCATTGATTTTCACAAGAGTTTGAATTACAAATTTTCTCCCCATTTCTACCCTGCCCCCTACTCCAAGATGGCGTATATTCTGGTTGCCCTGTTCCCCAGTCAGCCCTCCCTTCTGTCACCCCACTCCCCTCCCATTCCCTTTTCCCTTCCTTTCTTGGAGGGCAAGATAAATTTCTACACCCCATTACCTGTGTATCTTATTTTCTAGTTGCATGCAAAAACTGTTTTTTTGTTTTTGAACGTCTGTTTTTAAAACTTTGAGTTCCAAATTCTCTCCTCTCTTCCCTTCCCACCCACCCTCCCTAAGAAGTCAAGCAATTCAACATAGGCCACATGCGTATCATTATGTATAACCCTTCCACAATACTCATGTTGTGAAAGACTCACTATATTTTGCTCCTTCCTAACCTATCCCCCTTTATTGAATTTTCTCCCTTGACACTGTCCCCTTTCGAAAGTGTTTGTTTTTGATTACCTCCACCCCCATCTGCCCTCCTTTCTATCATCCCCCCTTTTTTATCTTCTTCCTCCTTTTTTCCTGTGGGGTAAGATACCCAATTGAGTATGTATGGTATTCCCTCTTCAGGTCAGATCTGATGAGAGCAAGATTCACTCATTCCTCCTCACCTGCTTTCTCTTCTCTTCCCACAGAACTGCTTTTTCTTGCCACTTTTATGTGAGATAATTTACCCCATTCTATCTCTCCCTATCTCCCTCTCTCAATATATTTCTCTCTCATCCCATAATTTTATTTTATTTCTTTTAGATACCTTCCCTTCATCTTCAACTCACCCTGTGCCTGCTCTCTCTCTCTCTCTCTCTCTCTCTCTCTCTCTCTCTATATATATATATATATATATATATATATATACACACACACACACACACACACACACACACACATACATATATACATACATACACACTCACATATACATATATATGTAAACATATATATATATATATGTATATATATATATATTCCCTTCAGCTACCCTAATACTGAGGTTTCATGAATCATACACATCATCTTTCCATGTAGGAATGTAAACAAAACAATTCAACTTTAGTAAGTCCCTTGCAATTTCTTTTTCTTGTTCTTTTTCTTGATTATCTCTTCATGCTTCTCTTGATTCTTGTGTTTGAAAGTCAAATTTTCTATTCAGCTCTGGTCTTTTCACTGAGAAAGCTTGAAAGTCTTCTATTTTATTAAAAGTCCATATTTTGCCTGGAGCATGATACTCAGTTTTGCTGGGTAGGTGATTCTTGGTTTTAATCCTAGCTCCATTGACCTCCAGAATATCGTATTCCAAGCCCTTCGATCTCTTAATGTAGAAGCTGCTAGATCTTGGGTTATTCTGATTGGGTTTCCACAATACTCAAATTGTTTCTTTCTGGCTGCTTGCAGTATTTTCTCCTTCATCTGGGAGCTCTGGAATTTGGCAACAATATTCCTAGGAGATTTCTTTTTGGGATCTATTTGAGGAGGCGATCTGTGGATTCTTTCAATTTCTACTTTGCCCTGTGGCTCTAGAATGCCAGGGCAGTTCTCCTTGATAATTTCTTGAAAGATGATATCTAGGCTCTTTTTTTGATCATGGCTTTCAGGTAGTCCAATAATTTTTAAATTATCTCTCCTGGATCTATTTTCCAGGTCAGTGGTTTTTCCAACGAGATATTTTACATTGTCTTCCATTTTTTCATTCCTTTGGTTCTGTTTTATAATATCTTGATTTCTCATCAAGTCACTAGCTTCCACTTGCTCCAATCTGATTTTTAAGGTGGTATTTTCTTCAGTGGTCTTTTGGACCTCCTTTTCCATTTGGCTAATTCTGCCTTTCAAGGCATTCTTCTCCTCATTGGCTTTTTGGAGCTCTTTTGCCATTTGAGTTAGTCTATTTTTTAAGGTGTTGTTTTCCTCAGTGTATTTTTCAGTATTTTTTTGGGTCTCCTTTAGCAAGTCATTGACTTGTTTTTCATGGTTTTCTCGCATCCTTCTCTTTTCTCTTCCCAATTTTTCCTCTACTTCTCTAACTTGCTTTTCCAAATCCTTTTTGAGCTCTTCCATGGTCTGAGACCAGTTCATGTTTTTCTTGGAGGCTTTTGTTGTAGGCTTTTTGACTTTGTTGACTTCTTCTGGCTATATGTCTTGGTCTTTTTTGTCACCAAAGAAAAATTCCAAAGTCTGAGACTGAATCTGGGTGCGTTTTTGCTGCCTGGCCATGTTCCCAGCCAACTAAGTTGACCCTTGAGTTTTTCAGCGGGGTATGACTGCTTGTTGAGTTAAGAGAACTATGTTCCACGCTTGGGGGGGATGCGCCAGCTCTGCCACACCAGCACTCCTCCTTCCCCAAGAACCCCTAACCCGGGCTGGACTTAGATCTTCAGCAGGCTCTTCACTCCTGCTCTGATCCGCCACTTAATTCCTCCCACCAGGTGGGCCTGGAGCCGGAAGCAACTGCAGCTGTAGTTCTGTAGCTGCCCCACCTCCGCTGCCCCCGGGGCAGTAGCCTAACCGGGAACTCCTTCCACTCCCACAGCTTTTCCCACTAACCTTCTATGTTGTCTTTGGTGTTTGTGGGTTGAGAAGTCTGGTAACTGCCGCAGTTCACTGATTCAGGGCACTAGGGCACACTCCGCCCGGCTCCTGCTCTGGTTGGTCTACGCTGCCCACGCTGGGCTCAGCTCCCCTCGGCTCCCCTCTGCTCCCAGCTCTGTGTGGGATAGACCTCACCCAGAGACCATCCAGGCTGTCCTGGGATGGAGCCCTGCTTCCGTCTGGTATTTTGTGGGTTCTGCAGTTCTAGAATTGGTTCAGAGCCATTTTTTTTTAGGTTTTTGGAAGGACTCGGCGGGGAGCTCATGCTAGTCCCTGCTTTCCAGCTGCCATCTTGGCTCCGCCAGGGAGAGACATTCCTATAAGGACACAGGGAGTTTAGATAGGGATGTTTCCCCTGTATTTTTCTACCCACTATTTTATACAAATGAGATCTTCCCTAAGTCAATATTAAGGGAAGCCTCAAAAGACCAAAATGAAGTGTCATAAAAATGGCAAGCTAGTCACAAAGGGACTATGTGAAGAATTAGAGAATGGAGGAATGTGAAAGTGCAGAAGGAGGGGTATTGTTGCAACACAGGCAGCTCTAATTCCTCTGTCTTGGGGTGTGGGTGAGAGTAGTATTATAGGAGCATCTCAAGTCCTTTTTAAAGTACTAAAGTCAGCCCCACTTTGTCTGCTGCTTTTCTGGGTCCCTATGCAGCTCCAGCCATCTGGTCTACACAGCAACAAAGGGCCTCCCAAAGCAAAAGGCCTAGAACAACTCCCCTCATTTGTCATATCCTAAAGATAGATGTGGATAGAAGAGTCCTTTCTGTGGTATTTTTGAGGGACCCAGCAATTTACTTTATACCTCTGTGATACCGTGTTCATTTCAAGGCGTATTTAAACTTAAGAACGATAACTCACATTTAGGCTTCTGCTTGAAATACTTCCATAAGATCACTGATCCCAGTGGTCCCAACCTCTGCTCACAGACCCAAAAATTATCTTTATTTGCCTGGTGATGCTATATGGCTATGAATCATGAAACACCATGACTTTAGACGACTCATAATTCCAGGTGTCCTAAAGGACAATAAACACAGTGAGTATAAGAAGGATGTAGCATGTGATCGACAATGATTTTCAAGAAAGAGTCTTTGTATTTATTTTGCATGTATTTTTACTCAATAAATATTTTGTATTTACTTCACTGGATCCATGTTATATTCTTTCAATAGAATGTAGGTTTCTTGAGGCCAGGAAAGTTTTTTGTCTTTGTATCTTGATGCTTAGCCCAGCTTCATGCACCTGGCAAGTGATTAATAAAAGTATACTGAATTGAATCAAATTGAATTGGATAGTTTACAGAAAGATGTGATCAAGAACTATGTAGGATACGAAGGCACAGAGGAGCTGATAACATCACTAAACCTGGAATACACATGCCCAGGAGATCACACATTTATTTATCCAAGTATCATTTCTACTTAAGTTATGTCAAGAAGATCTTTCCCTGATTGGGATGCATAGCTCTATCTTATCAGTCTATCAACAGGATGTCATTAATTATCTCCTATATGGTACAGGTAGAACATAGTGACACAGGTGTGGAATGTTAATGCACCTGAGTTAAGGAAATGAGAAATCATCATATATCAATAATCTTGAGATGAGTAATAGCTTTTTTCCTGTATTTGTGATGAAGTAGAAAGGAGTGCTCAAGGCAGATGGAGCAAACAGGATGCAGGATGTGAGATATGAGATAAGATGAAGGCTGTGACCAGCCAGAAAAGGAATCAGAGAAGATTATGCATTGAAGCCCCTCACCTTGGACTTACCTGTGTGCTTTCACAAAGCACCCCCTTACCTGACATTTCAGAACAACTCTTCCCCTCCCCTTTTCTGTTTGCTTTGCTTGTATGGACTCTGGAGCAGCCCCCCTCTTCTCTCTTTCCTGTTCCCCTTGCTTATCTGTATGACAAGGCACCTCCGGATTACCTGATTTCCCAGGCATTCCAGAGCCATGCCTGCTCCCCTCCTCTTTCCCCCTCCCATTAAGCTGTATATAGACCAGACACCTAACCCCAATAATTGCTCTGCCTCCTTTAGGGGAGCAGGCCCTGCTGCCTTTGCTCTGCCTCTCATGTGGAGTACAGCCTATTGGGGCTCTGCCTCCTATAGGAGCAGGCCCACTTGGGTTCATCACTCTAATAAATGCCTTTCTTTAAGTTGGAGAACCGGTCTGAGTGAATTTCTTTCAGGACACTAGGACCCACACGTCTTTACTCCATCATTTCTGGTGGCACCCCAACATTCTTGGGGTGAACCCCGAACTCATCATTTCAGCAGCCAGCAGACTTCAGTAGGGAGAAGCAGGGCTATGGAGACAAGTGGTGAGAAGTAATCCTCATAATGTTTCACTTGAAGAGGTGGTGGGAACAAGTAGAAACTTCTTGTTTTAGAACAGTATTGCTGTAGAGAGTCAGGCAATCCTGGTTATTTCAATTGATGAATCATTAAATATTTACTAAGCTCCTGCTATGTGCTAGGCACTGTGCTAAGCACTGGAGATACAAACACAAATAAAAACTAGGACAGTCCCTGTCTACAAGGAGTTTATAGAGGGAGATAACACACAAAAGGAAGCTGAAAGGGGGTAGGGTCAGGAGGCTCACATGTTGGAGAGTTCCAGAGAAGTCTAAAATCAGTGAAGCTGCTGAGAAATGGAGAAATTGCCCCATTTTGTCAGCAGTAGGGACTATAAATAATAAAGCATTTATTAAGTATTTACCATGCGTTAGGCACTATTTGGAGGGTTGGAAACATAAATACAAACAAGTAAGATGATCCTTGTTTTCAAAGAGCTTACATTCTAATGGAGAGGAAAACATGTAAAGGAGAGCTAGAAGGGGAGAGAGGGTATGCACATAGTATGGTGTGGAGATAGTTAGAAAGTTATATTGAAGCCCAGTTTGGAGCAAAATAAGGCAAAAGCTCAGCTAGTAAACACACACACACACACACAGACACACACTGACACACAGACACACACACACACATATAATTTCTGCCTTTTTATACGTATTTGTAATTTCTCTAGGCCCTAATAGAAAGCAAATTTTTGTAACTGTGTCATGTGGTACCATGTGTCAATATGTAATCCTTTAGTTTTATATGTATACATATATGTATATATATATGTGTGTGTGTGTGTGTGTGTATGTATGTTTAGTTATATGTATATTCATTCAGAGGGTACCATAAGTCCTTTAGCTATAATTTCTCAAGCAATTTAATTCTATATTGTTCTCCTTTATTTATTTTTTGCTAGATCTATCCAAATGTAAGAAAAGGATATTAGAGTTTCCTTCTAATATTGTGTAACTATTTGTATCTTTTTTCCATTCAGTTAATTGTTCCTTTATGAATTTATATGCTATGCCATTGGAAACATGTAAGTTTAATATTAATGTTTTTTGTTGTCTATGGTTCCTTTCATACTAATGTAATTTCCTGTTTTATTTCTGTTTATATTGTTAATTTTTGTTTTTGCTTTATATGAAAGAATGATTATAACTGTTGCTTTTTTTGGATTTATCTGGTATCTAATAAATTTTGTTCCAGCTTCTCGTTTTTATTCTATCTATGTCATTGTTTTCTAGATGTGTTTCTTATAAGTAGCAGGATGTGCAGGTCTGTTTTCTTATTCAATCTGTCATTCTCTTTCTTTTTATTGGATTGTTCAATCCATTCACACTTAAAGCTCTCATAGCTTGATTTATATTTTCTTTTATTTCTGTCTCTAGTTTTTTTTTCTGAATTTTTCTGAATTAGGACTTTTTTGTTGTTCTCCTTCCTCCTCTAGGTCAGTATTTTTTTCTCTATGACTAGTTTTGCTTAATCTTTAAGTCACCCCTATTCTCTCAGATTCTCTACCCTCCACCTTCAGCTGTCCTTTCCAGAATGTCAACACATTGTCTAGTTATGGAGTTTTACTTAAATTATTGATCCTTCTCTTTCTTCCTTTTATTTATTTATCTAATTCTTTTTCTTTTTTTGCCCACTTCTTTTTTTCCCCTCTCTTAAGTGGTTAATTCAAAATCCCTACTCTTTTCTCCTTCAACTTCTTTTATTTCTTAATTTTGGTTTTTTTCCTTGATTTTTTTCTGAGAAGAATTTCTTTACCTTGTTCTCTTATTTAATTATCTTTCATTGATGTCTGTTCTGAACTTGCATTCTTTGATTAATGACCTGTATACCTATTTATTCCTTCTTTAGCCTCCTTGTATTTTTCACGGAATTAACGTTTCTAAAGAATTAAGTTTGAGTTTCCTTTTCTAACCAATTACTATGTTATTGCCATTGTAAATCTGGCCCCCTCACACAATTTTTTCCTGTTCTGTCTCATTCTCAGAAATATTAATTCATAAGGGAGTTAATGAGGATAAAAGTATTGCCCCATGGCAGAAATTTCCCTATGTCCCAAATCCTGTTGTCCAATTCAACCCCTGTCCTCCCCATGATCACTTATGGGCACCTATTCACAGTGGATGGAGTGCTGAGCCTGGAATCAGGAAATCTGAGTTCAGATCTGGTCTCTGAACTATCTGTGTGACTCTGGGCAAGTCACTTAACAGCTGATTGCCTCAGTTTCCTCAACTGTAAAATAGGGATAATAATCGTATCTACCTCCCAGGGTTGCTGTGAGGATCAAATGAGATAATATTTGTAAAAGCACTTAGCACAGCATTTGGTACATAGTAGGTGCTATATAAATATGCATTCCCTTCTCTCCCATTTGCCATTCAGTATTTTCTCTGAGTCCATACCCTCCCATTTTTCTAAATGCTGGTTGCTTCCAAAAGTTCTAGTTTTCCTTCTCCTGAGACAGGATGTTATCCATGAAAGGACACCACTATTTTCAGAGCAGGTGGTTCTCCTATGCACCAACTCCCTGCAGAGTAAACCAATTTTAAGTTCCTTATCTCCTATTGCAGAATATACCGCTATTCCCACAAAGTTGAGATCTCCAACTTTCTTTCTCTTCATTTCAAACTCTCCCTTTGCCATTTCACCTGCTTCTCTCGTAGCCCCTCTTCTTGCAGAGAGAAAAGCCTAGCTGTCTTTTCTTTGTTGTCCGCCCATGGATTTGATTAGGCTACTTCACTATCCCCCAGGGGCAACCTACTACGTTGATTCCCTCAAGTCCATTTTGTGGTGTCAGAATTGCTTCTTGTGACACTAAGCAGGACATTCCAGTAGAAGTGGTCCCGTAAGAAATCAGAGACAGGAGTTAGAGCACAGATACTCAAAGAGGTTAGTTAAGGTACAGGGAAGAGGTAGGCCTAGAGTTTTGTATTTGAGAGTCATCAGCTTAAAGCAGAGAGTTAAAGCCATGAGAGTTGGTTGGTTCTTCAGACGATAGGAGTGTACCTTTCTATATTTCAGTTTTCTCATCTATAAAATGAGGCTAATAATACTTATTTGCTTTCTACCTCATAAGATACTCTGAGAATTACCCTGAGACATTGAAACCTCTTTGTTGTTCTTCTTTATTCACTATTTATTGAACATAATTTGCCTCTGGGTGATGGGAGAACAGTTTCATAAGACCACACAAAGTGTTTCTGGGAGATTTTAGAGGGGGTGGGGAATGTAGTTCTCTTCTCCAGTTCTACCTCCCCCCATCCCCATACTCAGGATCTACAGTAGAATGCTGCTGCTTTTAATATGTAATCTTCACAAACGCAGACACATCAAAGATGTGCCATGGGGGGTGCCATAACTACACCTGCCCAGCAGTGAGCCAACTAACCTTTTTCAGAAAGTATTTCATAACACAATTAGGAAATAGCCTAGAGTTTTCAACCCTACTTGATAATAAAACAGCTAGAGTACTGAGGACCTAATGATATATACACATGTGCCTACATAAACACTAGATGAATGTGATTTAACAATCATTATAGCTCCAAAGGAGGAGGATCTCACAGACTATCAAGTTTCATGCCTTTGGGAATCTTAGATAGGGAGTAGGGATTGTGAAATATTACATTTGTCCACATTTGGGGGTGGGGTAGGGAAGAGAAGAGCTAGTTTAAACGGGACTTTTCTTGGAGGCAGGTCAATAGATTGGATAACCTTTTAAGTAATCTTTCAACCCTCGTGTTATATGGGGCACTGACTGGCATGGGGACAAAAGGTTCCATTAACAATTCTCTTGACCATTAAAGACTATAAACTATTAGAATGCATTAATGTCTAATGATGTTCTTATTGGTTCGCTCTTTATTCGACAATCCAAATAGTTTTCCAAGAAGCCTTTCTTATCTGCTTGTAGTAACATTTTATTTTAATAACTACATTCTTCTATGTCATGAGTCATCTGATATAAGAATGGAGTGATTAGGATAAAATGCTGCCAGCGCTGCTTGCATGTCTTTGTTAGCGATGCCAAGCATATTAGACAAGGCAAAGGCCTTTAAAAAGCAGGTGAAGAAAGAAATATAACTATGGTAGGGTGTCTAGGACTTTGCTTCAGGGCAGGAAATCATCCATAGACAGGAAATTTAAAGGTTTATCTGACAGCTATGCGTTCCTCTAAGGAAAAAGGTGGAGGCAAAGCCAGGTGGGAGCTGAAAGTGTGTCATGGCAGAGCTAGTAACAGGAAGGTAAGAGGAGAGAGGGGGTAAATTTCCACTGGGGAACAGCTTAATTGTCTTATGGGATTCCTCAGGTAGAGGCTAAGAGAATGCAAGCATAAGATCCTATACAGCAGCAATAATTTCAACGTCACTCATTTCAATGCTTAAAGGTATGGTAGAACCACAGCTCCTTAGAACTGGCACTGAAGGACCCAAGCCGTGGCCTGGCTGAGTTGGGGGAAGGAAGGACCAGCGTTTTCTTGCCCAGTGAACCGGTCCCTTCACTGCCAAGGACCACCTTGACCCAAGACTCGCTACCTGGTAAGAGGAGGAAGCCCAAGGACTGATGGTGGGCTGAGAAACATTTCCCAACACACCACCACGATCGATTTGTACAAGGAAGGGCCTTTTCATGGGAAGGGTGGCCAAGAAATGAAATAATTCCTCCACCCTCAGTGGAGAGCTATACCTTCCTGGGGATCCCTCTGCCTCCCTAATCCTGGATATCTTGTTATTGCTCTATTTTACCCTGTCCAACATTTCAATTGCTTCCAAGACCTGGAGCAAGAGTTAGACAAAAAGACCAATTTGAAAGTGTCTCAGGCTGCTCTGTGATGGTGTAATGTTAATGGGATATGAAAATCTTCCCCATCCATTAATAGGCCTATGTGACCTGCTTTGAGCTCTGGCCTAGCTCACAGCTGCGATACACCCTGAGTCACAGAGCCTATTGGGGGAGGAGCTTGCTTAGGGGAGGCTTGCTTGTAGGAAGGCTTTCACACCTTTTGGTACTAAGCAAATAGGCACTGAGTCAAGAAGGTTGTAATGCCTTCTGGTTCTGAGTCTATTAGCCAAAAGGGTATATATATTCTGAAGTGAGGTTTTGCTTATGAGAAAGATCTTTTGATCCCCTGGTCGAGACTCTGAGTAGCCGTATGTTCAGACCCCCTGACTGCTCAGATGTAAAGGCCCTCTTGATCCAGTGACGTATGTAAAGTGTATAGCAATATTGCTTTAATTCAGGCAGTCAGAGCCCTGTCTGTTGGTCTTTATGCTAATTTCTCTGCTTGTATTTTCTCTGCTCGTATTTTCTCTGATGTTCAGGGGGCTGACTTTTTCCCTGAACTAGTGCATGTAATTAACGAAGATTGTTGACCCCTTTAAAGTTGCTTTCCTTTAAAAGCAGATTAAAGAACCTGTGGTAGAAGGCTATCCTAGTTTTGCTAGGGTGCTCGTTGTTACAGATGGGAGGTGGGAGAGCACATCAGGGATCATGGGTCCCTATATGACTGCTCGGGGGAATGAGAAATACTTCCCTGTGTCTGAGATTTTTAAAAATAATTTCTCAGCACCGACTGCCCTCAGAGAGGAGTGGTTGGAGTTGGGGAGAAGAGTGCCTCAGAAAGGTTAAGACTTTCCTTTTAAGCTATTTAAACATTTCAGGTAAGGACAGGAGAAGTAGATAGGGTATGGGCTGAAAGGGGTAGAATAGTGAGCTTGGAGCCAAAGTGCTCCAAGTGTATTTATTAAGTGCCTACTGTGTGCCAGGGAACATAATGTGCTAAGCGCTGGGAATACTAAAAGAGGCAAACAGGGTCTGTGCTTTCAAGGAGCATGCAGTCCAATGGACCAAAGTGGGGCTGCTCCACCTGCCATGAGATGAGAGACTGCTCCCAGGAGAGGTCGGTGTCCCTCGTTCTAAGGAGGGCAAGTTCAACAACCTGCCTGGAAGAGTTAGGAAGACTCTAGGAAGTCAGGAGAACCGGTTCTAGAAGTGATTCTGAGACTAACACTGGGTTCCTGATTCTTCCTTTATAAAAATAAGGGAGTTTGATGAGATGATTTCAAAGTCTCCTTTAAGCTCTCACTGTCCATAAGTCTGAGATTTGGGATCCATCTGATTCCATTTCAGTTCAGGCTCCATTTCATTAACAGATGAATGAGCTTCCTTAGTGACCTTGGGGGCCTCAGTTTCTTTCTCTGTAAAGTCAATGAGTTGGACTAAATGATCCTCAATATAATAGACTAATAGAAGGTCTAATATAATAGAAGCAGTAGGTGTTACCGTGGATAGAGTCTTGGCCTTAGGGTAGGAAGACTGGAACTCAAATACTGCTTCAGATACTTTACTAGTGACCCTAAGCAAACCACTTTATTTCCTGCAGCCTCAGTTTCCTCATCTGTAAAATGGGGATATCAGCATCTATTTCACAAGGTTGTTGTGAAGATCAAATGAGGTAATATATGTAAGTTACTTTGCAAACCTTAAAGTTGTATAAAAATGTAATATATTATTTATTTATTCATTTTGAGGATTTTGAGAGGTGTTTTCAAGCCATATTTTAATCCTGTAACTCCAGAAACATTTGCTATAAGGGTTACTTTTCACCATCCATTTTAGTAATCAGACTTCTTCCAATTATGAAGAAACTGACTTTAGGATCTAGTTATCAAGAATAAATATGTTAAATAGGAAGCTACTAAGTGGTTTGATACCTGAGGGTAAGGGAAACCTCCCCAGCAGTAGCTTTCTAATATCTCAGGGTTTCTGTCTCCCTCCTCATAGGATGGTGTCCTTCCCCCTACCCATTACTCCCCCCTCCAAATTGAGGCTGCTTTTCCTGTGAATGGCTCCAGAGACAATTTTTAATGCTTAACTCAGGCGTAAGCAGTCCTAGTTACAGCTCTGGGTGATGTTAAGGAAGGCTTCATTCATTGCCTATGGTTTTTCCCACTTTCCCGACTAGAAACTGTAAGAGCAGAGACGTTTGGACGTTAGCATCTCGTTTGGATGTGTAAGAATCTGACTAAGCAGCAGCCAAATCATGCCTCAGGAGGCTTCTTCAGTTCTCTTGGGAGCTGCATGCAGTTTCTGAGGTGTTGTTTAGGCAAGTCTGAAATCTTGAGCTTCCTTACCTCATAACGTTGCTACTAATTACAAGCATTACTAACATGAGTATGAGTATTACTAATTATTGGTGAATCTCGAGGGTGCACTCCTTGGGTTCATTTCAGGGCTTGAGACGGCATAAAAGAGAATTGTTGTCTAATACCTGTGTGTGTTTGATGTTAAAGACTTTTGGGAAAGAAGGAAAGGGACAAGGAGAAGAGGCTTCAGAACTATTTAGAAGCTGGAAAGCGGAATTTTAGCTGTCCCTCAAAGAAGCAAAACTTTATATTTACCATAAATTTTGTTTCTAAATGAATGGATTAGCAATTAGGAACTAGATCTGCATTTTCATCATCATCAAGAATTCTGAAATGAAGGCACTTCCTCTATTAATGCAGGGTGGCCCCTTGTCTTATGGTCTTAGAAAGTCACCTAGAGCAATGAGAGGTAGAGAGACTTGCCCTGGGTTCCGTAGCTAGTGTGTGAGAGTGTCAGAGACAGGACTTAAACACAACTTTTCTGACTCCAAAATCAGCTTTCTATCTATTATGCAGATTGTCATTTTGCTGTAGCATTTGGGTAACAATCAGAGACCTACTGGCATTGCCAAAAACAAAGAATGAATATTGCATTCCAGTGACAGTCCTGTTGTTTACATAAATATAATAAAAGCCTTCACCAATACATATGGGTAAGTGAGCATTTTCAGTCCTACTCTTTGTATTTCAACACTTTCTTTCATCTGGTGACTTCAAAATGCTTTAAGAATATGAATCCTAAAGTAAGAGGCAAGGGCAATTTTTTACATTTAATGAGTGAAGAAACTGAGGCAGAGATAAATTAAGGGACTGATACATGGTGCCACCTGGAGGAAGATCCAAGGTCCTGGGCACTTCATATAGTTTGCTTGAACATATAGGATGTGTGACCTTATTGAAGGAGATCACTAGCTGTTGTTATTGTATTAATTCATTGTGTAAAGCTCCTGCTTTTGCAAATAAATGGCTTCCAATAAAATAACAGGCAGGAAAACAAAACAAGCATATTTCCCTCAGCAATACATGAAAATGTCTCTGGAAAAGTGCTGTTTTCACACATTAAACATCAATGTACTCTTTGCCTACATATAGCTGTGATCTCCTTTTGAGGAAATAGTAGGAGAAAACTTCATGACAGAGCACTACAGCTGTAAATAAGAAGCCAATATTATTCTTAGGGAACAGAATATAAGTTCTTTTTATTTTTAAAACCCATCTCCAGACGCTCTAAAAACTAACTTGCTGGGAGTTACTACAACTCAAATGCTTGCGGAAACTAATAGTCCATTTCAGGAAAGCTAGCAACCTACAGCAGAGAGAGCCCAACAAAGTGTGTGAAGATCCCCTTCTTTCCTTTAGGGCTGTGCAAAAACCAAGGAATGCTGAGCTGTAGTCAGCAAGGTGGGGTGAGGGGGGTGGGAGGTGTTCAGAGAGGAATAATTTCACACAAAAATACATGCAATCATGCTCTTAAATATTTTCTCTCAAAGAATAATTCTCTTGGGTTGATTAAATCTCTGTTCCAGCCAATCTAATCTTCCTGTCATCTCTCACACATAACTTGCTCATTCTTGCCTCTGTGAATACCAGGAATGCCCAACCTACTCCTCTTCACCTGCCTTTACCTGGCTCACCTTCAGGATGCAACATAGAACAGAAAGCCTTCCTGGATAAGCCCCACCTGAAACTGACCTTTCTCTTATAGTGTAATTTTCTCAGTATAGATAGATTCGGTTTGCTCTGTTTATTTGTACTTAGGTTGCTTTATTAAATGTCATTCAGAGAGAGAGAGAGAGTATGTGTGTGTATGTGTGTGTAAGATCCTTGAGAGGAGGAAATTTCTACTTTTTTGGTATCCCTAACCCTGCATCAGGCTCTGTACATAGTGGGCAGTAACCAGTATTTTCTAATCTCTGTGTGACTGTTGTTTACAGGAATGGCTCATATGATTCCTATGAACCAGCCATTGATAGTGCATTGGTTGTATGGGGTCCCTGGGGTATTCAGGTAGGACTAGCACCTCTGGTGTGAGGGCTTGCTGAGCCCTTTTCAGGGCTGCTCATCCGCTTCGGTGTCCAACTATCACCCAACTCTCCAAGAAGCTGTAGCATGCACAGGGGCCAAACCCACTAAACCATCTTGGCAGATGGACTGACAGGTCTCAAACCCGTTGGTGAGTTAGGTGGATATCTACCCCCACGTGTGAAGACTTCCTCTGGTGGAATAGGTGGACGAGAGCAATTTGTTCCAACAACCATGAAGGTGGCTGAGGCAGGCACTGTGGAGCACTCAGAGCTTGGTCAGACATTGAAGACACCTCAAAGCCATCCCCTGTATTCCAGGCCATTGACAGTCATCGTGACTTTTGTCTTGCCACTGGACTTCAATGACTCTGGAAGAGAGAGTAGTGAGGCTAAAGACTGTGCAACTCTGCCTCACTTAAATCCAATTTATGCACAAGCCAAGACATCTCCTCATATTGTCATCGGCCCTCTTCAAAAACAAAGGATGAACAAAAGCATGTTGGTTCACTTATAGACGTGATAAACCTACCAGACCCTCTTTCACACAGCCACATTGACCCATCCTATTTATTTCTCCTCCTATTACAATGTAAACTCCTTAATGACAGTGGCTTGTATTTTCTTTTGTATTTATATCCTCAGTGTTTAGCACGGTGCTTGAAAGCACTTAATAAATATCTTTTCATTAATTCATTTAAAACCACATACCACATAAATACCTGAGTTGGGATTAGAACCTGGTTCTCTTAACTCACATTTCAGTGCTCTCTCTAATCAAGATGGGACTTGGTCACTGATTGTTTATAAGGGGTAAAAGAGAAGGGAAGAATTGATAATGACTCCTAAGTTACAAACCTCGGTAATTAGAAATGGTGCCCATGATGGCACATACCTGTAATCCACACGACTCAGAGGCTGAGGCTAGTGCATTGTTTGAGTTTGAGAATTCTGGGCTGCATTAGGGATAAAGCCAATCAAATGCTCTCACTAAATCCAGTACCAATATGGTAAGCCCTTGGGAGTGGAAGGCAACCAGGCTTCCTAAGGAGGGGTAAACTAGCTCAGGTTCAGTCAGTCAATCAATAAACATTTATTAGGTGTTTACTATGTGCCAGGCACTGTATAAAGTACTGGGGAGATAAAGGCAAAGGCAATCCTTGTTTTTAAGGAACTCACCATCTAATGGGGGAAGACAACATATTAAAAAAAAAAGCTGAAAAGCAAGATATTTGGGTTTGGGGAGGATGAAGTCTAGAGGAGTGCAGTTGGATGGGAAATTAAGAAATGGCTCCCTAAGGCATCCTCTTTAAATGTCAGATCTGGGAGAACCTCTCCTCCCTCCTCCCTCTACCTGTTTACCCTCCACCCTCTCCAGTCAGAGGAAGAAAGAGGCCCCAGAGTCAGGGGATGCCAATGTGATGTGAAGCTGGAAAAATGGAACAGATTAAAACTTCTAGGACAGGTCACTGACCTTTTATCCCAGGAGAATTAGGATGAAGAAAAAGGAAGAGGAGGAAGAGGAGGAGAGTAGTACCTTTGAAAGATATAGGGAAGTTTGGGAGAGATAATGAATTCTGTTTTGGATATGTTGAGCATGAGATGCCTATGGAACATCCAGGTGGAGATGTTCATTAAGCAGTTGGTAATGCTGGAACAGAGTTCAAGAGAGAGGTAAGGGCTAGATATATAAATCTGAGAGTCTTCTGAGAGGGTTGATAATTGAATCTATGGAAGCTGATAAAATGACTAAATGACTATAGAAAGATAAGAGTACAGAACCAGGAGAACATTGTACACAACCACAGACATATTGCTTCTGTGATGACTAACTTTCATAGATTTGGCTCTTCTCAGCAACACAAGGTTCAAAGACAGCTCCAAAGGACTCATGATGGAAAGAGCTATCTACATCCAGAGAAAGAATTACGGAATCTGAGTACAGATGGAGGCAAACTAGTTGCTCTCTCTTTTTTCTTTTTCTGGTATTGTTTCTCCTTTCTCATGATTCATTCCATTGGTCATAATTCTTCTTTACAACTTGATTATTGTGTAAATAAGTTTAATGCAAAGGTATATGTAGGACATATATCAGATTCCATGCCGTCTTGGGGGAGAGGGTGGAGGGGAGGGAGGGGAAGAAAATTTGGAACTCAAAAACTTGTGGAACTGAGTGTTGTAAACTAAAAAAAAAAATCTAAAAATTAAAAAAAAAAAAAAGAAAGATAAGAGTAAAAAGCCTATGACAGAAACTCTGTATAGAGTAGTCCCTAGATCACAATGATGATCCAGCAAAGGAGACTAAGAAGAAATAGTCAATAGAGGAAGAGCCAGGAGACCATAGAATCCTGAAAACACAGGGAACAGAGTGTATCTAAGAGGCAGGAGTGGTCAACAGTGTCAAAAACTTCATAGATATCAAGAATGACAAATGAGAAAAGGTCATTGGACTTAGAAAATCACTGTTAAAATTGGAGAGAACAGCTTCAGGTGCGTGGTTGTGGGAGTCAGAAGGTAGATCGCAAGGACTTTAGGGTGAAAGAGAGCAGATGAAGCTGAGGCAATGAATGTAAACAGCTTTTTTTTTCCTTCTGTGAATTTGGCAGTAAAAGAGAGGAGAGATTGGATGAATTCTCGAGGAGGTGGCAGAGTCAAATGGAGGTTTTTGTTTTTTAAGAATGGAGGAGATCTGAGTACATTTTTAGGTAGTAAGGAAAGATACAGCGAATAAAGAGAGATTAAAGATTTTAAAGAGAGAAAAGATAACAAGGAACAAACTCTTGGAATAGATTGGAGGGGATGGGATCAAGAGAATAGGCTGAGAGGTTGACTTTGTCAAGGGGGAGCATCTCTTCCTCCAAGATTTTTTTCATTAAAGTAAGGGTAAAATCTAGTAAAAGGGAAAGGGGAGGAAGTGCTATGTTATAAGAACCGTTGAGGATAATTTCTTCTCCTTGGTTATTTGAACAATCCTATTTTTTCTCCCTTCCTCAATTTTGCTGGGTTATTTATAGTTCAGGTACACCAAACCTTATACTACCTTGGGCACAACAATATTCTTACAGGACCTGTGGATCAGGCAGTCTTCAACCTAGCAGCTATAGTTTTCTGCCTTCCAACTTTCCTTTTTGTTAGTTTTTGTGCCTTGTTTGAGGTCAGGGATTTGAATCCCTATAGTACTTACCTAGAAGGGAAGAACAGTGCAAGAGGTTATACAGCAAACATTGGTTGTGTCCTTTATACTCAAAAGCACCAAAATGACATCAATATGTTGGGGTCAACGTACAGTGTGTCCAACTGTGGCTGATCAAACCAATATGTGCTCAGAAGGCTCTACCACAGGTCAGACACAAATAGTCCATATGAACGTTTGGAGTGGAGATGTCTCTAACTTTGCACGTCTGATGTTTCTTTTGAGCTACTGCAATTCTGCTTTGCACATAGAGCACAGTGCCTTCTTTGATGCAGGCATGTTATGCTGGGCAGTCCTATGCCAGTGTCTCCCACGTGTGATTTCAGAACTGGTTGGACGGCTGGCTTCAAAGAGTAGTCACTAATGATTCAATGTGAAGCTGGAAGGAGATCTCTAAAAGAGCCACAAGGATCTATGCTTTTTAACATTTATAATCAATAATTTGGATAAAGGCATAATTGGCATGCTTATCAAGTTTGCACATGACACAAATCTAGAAAGGTATAGATACCAAGCTGGACTAGATAGCCTCTAAGGTCCCTTCCAACTTCCCTTCCCTAAGGTGGTGTCCATGTAAAGCATAGGGGACCACTAGTTAGCCACATTGTAAAGAGGATTCTTACTCAGGTATGCCTTGGATTAGATCTGGAAACAAATCCCTAATGCAATGCATCAGGGATCTGTTACTGGTCCTATGCCAAGAGAATTCTAGAATATGTTTGAAGGCCCACTGGGTTTACCTTTGGCATGAAGAATCTTTTTCTCTAAGACAAGAGTCAAAGAAAAGAGTATTTGTGAAAATATAGGACATTTGTGAGGTGGTAAACAATGGCTTTTGTTGATTTTTACTGTTCTCTAGGTCTAGAGTTTATAAAATGAATGCATGTCCTATTTTCTCAGCGACAGACTGGTCCCCTGAGGATAGGCTACATATATGAAATGTGACTATGCAATAGTGTTGGACGTGGACTCAGGAAGACCTGAGTTCAAATCCAGCTTCAGATAATTATAATCTATGTGACTCTCTAGACAAGTTACTTAACTTCTCTCAGAGGTGGTTTTCTCATCTGTAAAATGGGGATAATAATGGCGCCTAGCTCAAGGGACAGTTGTGAGGATAAAATGAGATCTCTGAAAGCACTTTCTGAACCTTACAATGCTAAGAAATGCTAGCTACTATTATTATTGTTATTATTATTAGATACTTTGGGAGGTTATCCATCAGCATCAGCAATGCTGCTATTACTTAAAACATTTTGGGAGTTCCTCTTTTGGTACTGCCTTCAGAGGCAATGCCCATTCAACCATTAAGTCTAGGTAAGAAATGAGGCAAAGGATGGCCTCTTTTACCTAGTTAAAAAAAAACCCCAACAATTTGGGAGGGAAAGACTCTCAGGGTTTCTGGCCAAAACAGAAACAATTTCTATTTACACTCACTCTGAGCCATAAGAGCCCAAACAATGACCAAATGAGGCTTGGGCTAGGACCTATTGTTGGCCAATCAATGAAGGCCAGAGTAATTTAGTTTAAAAAGGCTAAGGTCTCCCACTGCATCCTGGGCCATCTCCAGTAGTCCTGATCTATAGCTTGCCACTGGACCCAGATGGCTCCTGAGGAGAAAATGAGGCTGGTGACTTCACACAGCCCTGCCTTGCTTAAATCCAATTCACTTGCAAGACATGATGTCACCTACCCGATGTCATGGTCCTCTTCAAGACTGAAGGACAAACAACAATAACAACAACTGCCTTCAGAGTAAATTTGAATCATATGAGAAAATCATGTCATTTTATAGACATACTTGGATTATTTTTTATGGGTGGGTGGGGACAGGTGGGGGTTATTTTTGTTTAAACCAAAAATGGTATTACCTAATTCAGTCACCCACTTCATTCACTACACTTAGCTCTGAATGATTTTTGACTGCTTAAAAAAATCAAATCAACATTTAATAGGTAAAGATTTACCAGCATTGTGCATGGTCATCAAGATTTGCCATAGGCTCTGAAAAAGTTTTTTTAAAAAAATAGTTCACTTGGATAGATTAGTTCTGGTAAATTTGTTTAAAAAGCAATAATAGTGGGTGGAGCCAAGATGGCAGCCGGAAAGCAGGAACTTGCTTAAGCTCTCCCCTAAATCCCTCCGAACACCTGTAAAAAATGGTTCTGAACAAATTCTAGATCTGCAGAACCCAAAAAATACCAGAGGGAAGCAGGTCTCTAGCCCAGGACAACCTGGACAGTGGCTGAGAAGGGTCTATCACATAGTGCTGGGAGCATGGGCTGCACCAGGACCAACCAGACCAGAAATCAGGCAGAGCAGGCCTGAGGGCCATGAATTATTGAGCTGTGGCAGTTACCAGACTTCTCAACCCACAAACACCAAAGACCACAGAGTGAGCTGTCAGGGTGGGAGCAGTCCAGCCCCAGCCCTGGGGGTGGTGGAGGTGGCGCAGAGGTGGTACAGCAGTGGCAGTAGCAGCAGCAGGAAGCTCCTGAGGCTGCTTCCAGAGCTCCAGCCTCAGGTGCTTCCTGAGTCCCTGGCTCACATGGTGGAAGGAATCAAACAGCACATCAGAACAGGAGTGCAGAGAGTGCTTTGCTGGCGCAGAGGCAGCTTTGCCCTGCTTGGATCTGGGTTGCAGTCCTGGTTGGCAGTTCTTGGGGGAGGAGGAATGCTGGTGTGGCAGAGCTTGCTGTGTAGAAGTAGCTCTGAAAACAGCAGTGCAAGGCTCTTAAAGCTGGAGACAAAGTACTCTCTACTTCACAAGCAGTCATGCCCTGACAAAAAGCTCAAGGGTCAAGTAGCTGGCTGGGAACATGTCCAGGCAGCGAAAACGAACTCTGACTACAGAATCTTTTTTGGGTGACAAAGAAGATCAAAACATACAACCAGAAGAAGTCAACAAAATCAAAGAGCCTACATCAAAAGCCTCCAAGAAAAATATGAATTGGTCTCAGGCCATAGAAGAGCTCAAAAAGGATTTGGAAAATCAAGGAAGAAAAGTAGAGGAAAAATTGGGAAGAGAAATGAGAGTGATGCGAGAATACCATGAAAAACAAGTCAATGACTTGCTAAAAGAGACCCAAAAATACTGAAGAAAATAACATCTTAAAAAATAGACTAACCCAAATAGCAAAAGAGCTCCAAAAAGCCAATGAGGAGAAGAATGCCTTGAAAGGCAGAATTAGCCAAATGGAAAAGGAGGTCCAAAAGACCATTGAAGAAAATACCACTTTAAAAATTAGATTGGAGCAAGTGGAAGCTAGTGACTTTATGAGAAATCAAGACATTATAAAACAGAACCAATAGAATAAAGAAATGAAAGACTGTGAAATATCTTATTGGAAAAACCACTGACCTGGAAAATAGATCCAGGAGAGATAACTTAAAAATTATTGGACTACCTGAAAGCCATGATCAAAAAAAGGGCCTAGACATCATCTTTCAAGAAATTATCAAGGAAAACTGCCCTGATATTCTAGAACCAGAGGGTAAAATAGAAACTGAAAGAATCCACCCATCGCCTCTTAAAAGATCCCAAAAAGAAAACTCCTAGGAATATTGTTGCCAAATTCCAGAGTTCCTAGGTCAAGGAGAAAATATTGCAAGCAGCCAGAAAGAAATAATTTAAGTATTGTGGAAACACAATCAGGATAATGCAAGATTTAGCAGCTTCTACATTAAGGGATCAAAGGTCTTGGAATATGATATTCTGGAAGTCAATGGAGCTAGGATTAAAACCAAGAATCACCTACCCAGAAAAACTGAGTATCATGCTCCAAGGCAAAATATGGATTTTCAATAAAATAGAGGACTTTCAAGCTTTCTCAGTGAAAAGACCAGAGCTGCATAGAAAATTTGACTTTCAAATACAAGAATCAAGAGAAGCTTGAAAAGGTAAACAAGAAAGAGAAATCATAATGGACTTACTAAAGTGGAATTGTTTTGTTTACATTCCTACATGGAAAGATGATGCGCGTAATTCATGAGACCTCAGTATTAGGGTAGCTGAAGCGAATATATATATACATATACATATACACATACATATACATATACACATACATACACATATACACACACATATATATATAGACAGAGGGCACAGGGTGAGTTGAATATGAAGGGATGACATTTAAAAAAATAAAATAAAATTAAGGAGTGAGAGAGGAATATGTTGAGAGAGGGAGAAAGAGTGAGATAGAATGGGGTAAATTATCTTACATAAAAGTGGCAAGAAAAAGCAGTTCTGTTGGAAGGGAAGAGGGGGCAGGTGAGGGGGAATGAATGAATCTTGCTCTCATTGGATTTGACTTGAGGAGGGAGTAACATGCACACTCAGTTGGGTATCTTACCGCGAGAGAAAGTAGGGGAAAGGGATAAAAAAGAGGGGATGACAGAAGGGAGGGCAAATAGGGGGAGGAGGTAATCAAAAGCAAACACTTTTGAAAAGGGACAGGGTCAAGGGAGAAAAATGAATAAAGATGGACAGGATAGGATGGAAGGAAATATAGTTAGTCTTTCACAACATGAGCATTGTGGAAGTGTTTCGCATAATGATACATGTGTGATCTATGTTGAATTGCTTGCCTTCCTAGGGAGGGTGGGTGGGAAGGGAAGAGGGGAGAGAGTTTGGAACTCAAAACTTTAAAGGCAGATGCTCAAAAAAATTTTGCATGCAGCTGGGAAATAAGATATATAGGGAACGGGGCATAGAAATCTATCTTGCCCTACAAGAAAGTAAGGGGAAACAGGATGGGATGGGGGAGTGGGGTGACAGAAGGGAGGACTGACTGGGGAGTGGGGCAATCAGAATATATACCATCTTGGAGTGGGGGGGAGGGTAGAAATTGAGAGAAAATTTGTAACTCAAAATCTCATGGAAATCAATGTTGAAAACTAAAATATTAAATAATAAAATATGGGAAAAAAAGAAAAGAAAAAAAGAAAAAAATCAATAATAGTACATTATCAGCATATCACATTCCCTCCACCCCACTCCCCAGTGTCATGATGCTAGGCATATAATTGATGCTCAATAATATTTGGTTTTTTGGTGTTAAGATGGAATTGTGGGACAGAATTATCTGAGATCAGGATGCAACATATAATTAAACCTGGAAAATTTTTGTTTTGGAATGAGAGGTCAGATACAATGGCAAATCATGGAAAGTACTAAACTGGGTACCTTGTCAGCTATTAAGCAGTAAGTGGCCAATAGTGGAAGAAATTCATTCAGCAATGATGTACCAGGACATGTATATGATGTAATAGATTGGAAACACCTCCAGACTGAATTTTAAACTTGGCAACAATAATTTTCTATTTGACCTGTGAGAGTGGCTTAAAATCAACTGCTTTTAAATATACTGATAATTAATATCACAAAGAAGTTCGAAAGGTCTTTAACATCTGCAAACATGTTCAGGTATGGAGATTGATGAAGTGGGGTTTTTGGGGGTTTTAAAAATATTATTATTATTTTGTAAATTTACAGGAACCCTCTGCTGAAAAGTGTGAACCCTGGTAGAGTTTTTGGCCAGTGATTCCATGAGTAGGTCCAAATGGTAACTGAGAAGCCAAAAGATGTCAAACACAGAGCCCTGGGCCTCTAGATTCAGAAACTTTTGCCCTTTGAATCTTCTACACACCTTGCTGTTGTTGACCTGGATATTTGTATAGGAACCTGGATTTAACTTAAACCCTCATAAGAAAGAGTTTTTTGCTTCCTGAATTGATTCTCTGTCACCTAACGTATAAGCCTATCTCAATTGCTAAGTAAATTGATTAAAAGGCAACATAGCATAGTAGATTGCAAATGATGTTTGTGCCTTCAAAAATTGGTGCTTTGGGACAAAGCTTTAGGTGCCTCACCCTGGTTACAGTTCTTGGTGTACTTTTTTTAAAAAGTAGGGTTTTTTTTGTATCTTTGTTTTTATATTACCTGAATTCACACACACACATGCGCGCGCGCAGAGAGAGAGAGAGAGAGAGAGAGAGAGAGAGAGAGAGAGAGAGAGATCCTTCCTTGCCCAAGCAAAGAGCAATTCCTTTTAACAAAGAATAAAAAAGAGGGGAGAGAATAAATTGTATCAGCAAAACTAGTGATTGCATCTACTGAATCTGACAATATATGCAGCATTCCACATGCCTCTGCAAAGAAGAGAGGAAAGTGCATTTTCTCATTTCTTTCAGAGCCATACTTGGTCATTATAATTACACAGTACTCAGTTTTGCTTTTTATTTTTGTTGTCTTCCTTTATATTGTTACAGTTTTGTGAATGTATTTCCCTGGTTCTGCTTGATTTAATCTGCATCAGTTTGTATTGTCTTCCTATTCTTCTTAGAATTGTTCATATTCTCATTTCTTATGACAGTGATATTCTGATACATTCATGTACTACAATTTGTTTAGCCACTCCCCAAATGAGGGGCTCATGAGTGTACTTGTATTAATAGCTACAGTTTAGTACACCTGTTAAAACAACAGCTAGAGATTTAGAATAAAGAAAAAGCTCTCAGAGTAGAATGGCATCTTTAGTAAAGCATTAAAAGAAACTGGACAACCTACTTGATGAACCAATTGAGGCTGTTTATGCAAAAGCAAGGGAAATTGGAGAAAGTCCAAAATATTGAGGAAGGAAAACAACTGTTCCTTGAGACAGAGGGGAAAAATTGATTATAAAATCTATTCCTCCTATAAAGTTTAGCTTAATTCTCTCACTGAGATGTGAAAGTAAGCTGAGGTTTTAAAGGGATACTTCAGTGGAACACAAGTTCTGATAGTTAATATTGAAGGAGACAGGTTTCAAATTTGTCTCTTGTCTAATTCCAGAAAAGCTCATTGTCAGAACGTTATCCATCAAGTGATGATTATTCTTTCTCTTTTTCTCTCTCCTTCCTTCCTTCCTTCCTTCCTTCCTTCCTTCCTTCCTTCCTTCCTTCCTACCTTCCTTCCTTCCTTCCTTCCTTCCTTCCATCCTTCCTTCCTTCCTTCCTCCCTCCCTCTCTCTCTTTCTTTCTTTCTTTCTTTCTCTCTCCCCTCCTTCTTTCCTTCCTTCCTGCCTTTCTTCTTTCTTCCCCCATAAAGACCATCCACTAAGGCATAAGGGAGTAGCAATCTATAGTAGTGAGGAGAGGAATGGAATCATTGAAGTGATGAATTTTTTTGAAGTACTGAAGAATAGAATTTATCAATGAAAAAATCTGGACATCAGGTGCTTAGAAAAAAATAATGAATTTTATCATTCAATTCAATAAGTAATTATAAAGTGCCTACCATACGCAAGACGTTTTGCTAGATAGATACTAGAGATGCAAAAATAATACACCCCTGCCTGGGAAAAGCTTTTATTCTTCTGAGTGCACACAACATGTATATAGACAAGAAAAAACAAGGTTATTTCAGAACAAGGGAGAAGGATGGGGGATGAGTCTGAGGGAAGACTGTATGGAGGAGGTAGAACTCAAACTGAACTTTGAATAAAGATAAGGTTTCTGAGAGGTGGAGAAAATGAGGAGGAGGATTCCAGACAGGAGGGATGGCTTGTCTGAGTACACTGAGGCAGGAAATAGAATGCTGAGTTTGGGGCAACAGCTGGTAATCTAGTTTGTCTAGAATAAAGAATATGTTAAGAAAAATGTCAAATGACATTGGGAAGGTAGCTTGACTTGAGAGTGGGAAGGATGTCACATACCAGACAGAAAAGTTTGTATTTTATTTTAGAGATGATAGGGATGTATGGAAGGTTTTAGAGCAAAGCAGTGACCAAAACTGTGTCTTAGGAAGATTATTTTGTCAACTGTGTGATGGATGGATTGGAGAGAGGAGATACTGGAAGGAAGTTGACCAATGAAGAGTCTGTTACATAATCTGGGCAAGAATTCATGAGAACCTAGACTAGAACAGTGTCAGTGTGAGTACAGGAAAGGGGATGGATATAAGACATATTGTGGTGATAGAACTGACAATTCAATCCAACCCAAATGATTGAATATGGGGGGAGAGTAGGAGAGGGAAGAGTCAAGGATGACTTTGAGATTAAGAATCTGGGTGACTGGGAGGGGAACATGGGGTTGCCCTGAACAGAAGTAGGAAAGTTATGAGGAAGGATGGGATCAGTTATGTTTTGGACATATTGAGTTGGAGATGGTAATGGTACATTCAAGCAGAGATATCCAACAGGATGCTATCATTGAAGGAGGTGTGTAACATTATATATACTGCCCGTACTAGAGTTCAGAAAAAAGATTCAGGACTGGATACAGAGTTTTGAGAGTCATTTTTCATAAATCTGATAATTGAACTTATAAGAGAAGAGCATATATAGTCATCAAGGGAGTGCAGAAAGAGAGAAAAGGGAACCCAAGACAGAACTTTGGGGGATGGCCATACTTATAGAATGGGAAGTAGATGATGAGCCATTGTCCACTTAGCACGACACCTGGCACATAGTAGGTGCTTAATAAATGCTTGTGGGCTTGACATGAAAAAGAAAAACTTAGAGGTAACAGAGAGGACATATTTTATGTCATGGTGGTGTCTCATTTAGATCTGACTGGCTTAATCACTTCACAAATGACTGTTTTGCCTCCTTTGTGGAATTGCAAA